>NC_080834.1:98911564-99536564 GCF_030435755.1 Ochotona princeps | reverse complement strand
CTGTGCGTTTGAGAAAATAACCATTCTTCCCAGTCCGCTGATACTGTTTAGTCGTAGTAGAATTAATCGTTTAGTCTAGCCTGGTCTTCTAGTTAGGACACACTTCGTTTTTTTTTTTTTATTCATTAATTACATTGTATTATGTGACACAGTTACATAGATACTTGGGTTCTCCCCACCCCTCCCCAAACCCTCCCACCATGGTGGATTCCTCCACCTTGTTGCATAACCACAGCTCAAGTTCAGTTGAGATTCCCCCATTGCAAGCGTATACCAAACATAGAGTCCAGCATCTTATTGTCCAGTCAAGTTCAACGGCTTCTTAGGTATACCCTCTCTGGTCTGAAGGCAGAGCCAGCAGAGTATCATCCCAGTCAATTAAAAGCTCCAACATACCATCAGCAAAAATTTACATCATTATGGAATTAATTGACATAGTAATGAGTAACCAATATGTTAAAAGTAAATGCGAGTTCCTAGCCACCTTCTGTGACCACCTCATTGACATTTCAGTTTTAGTTTATACACAACATATAACATACATAACATAACATGTTATACATAACATCATATCATCTTAAATTAAAGCAAACATGTGGTATTTAACCTTTTGGGATTGGCTCATTTCCCTTAGCATTATGGTTTCCAGTTTGGCCCATTTGGCTACAAAGAACTGCATTTTGTTTTTTTTTAATAGCTGAGTAGTATTCCATGGAGTAGATGAACCATAGCTTTCTTATCCAATCTTCTGCTAATGGGCATTTTGGTTGCTTCCATGTTTTTGCAATTACTGATTGTGCTGCTATGAACATAGGAGTGCATGTTGGTTTCTCGTAAAACAATTGTTCTGGATATATTCCTAGGAGTGCTATTGCTGGATCATATGGCATGTTGATTTTGAGTTGTTTGAATGTTCTCCATACTGATTTCCATAGAGGCTGTACCAGCCTGCAGCCCCACCAGCAGTGGAGTAGGGTTCCCTTTTCCCCGCAACCTCGCCAACAAGTGTTGTTGGTGCTTTTATTCATGTGGGCCAGTCTTACTGGCGTCAGGTGGTACCTCATTGATGTTTTAATTTGGATTTCCCTTATTGCCAGGGAACTTGAGCATTTTTTCATATGTTTATTTGCCATTTGGGTTTGTTCCTTTGTGAAGTGTCTGCCCATTTCCCGTGCCCCTTAGGAAGTTTCTAGTGTTATTTCTTTGAGTCCATTAATTTTTTCTTCTTTAATGTCAAATCAGCCATAAATCTCATCCAGGGAATTTTTTTCATCTGAGCTTTTAGTTTCCTGAAAACGTAAAATCCATCTTTAACAATTTTAAAATCCTTGTATACTGCTTCTATCATGTAATTTCTAGGTCAATTTTAATTGGGTTTCATCTTCCTTATTGCATGCTTAGTACTCTTGATTGGATGCCAGACATTGTAAATATTTTCTTTGTGGGTGCTAGGAACTTTTGTATTTGAATAAATATCTTAAGGTTTTTCCTAGGAAGCAATTAAGCTTCCAGGCAACCATTTTGTTCCCTTCCAACACCACTTCTGAGCATGTTTGTTTCCTGTTTTTCAGGGAGCACTGTTCTTTGTTACCTGACTCCCAACGTCTTAAAAAAACTTTCTTTTTTTTCCTGTTTATTTAGTTGCTTCATGAAAGAGAGTAAATTTAGCCACTTTTGTTCCATCTTGATCCACTATTATTAAAAAATAAAATGTGTGAATAAGTTACAAGAATTTTACTTACATAACATTTGGGTTCAGTTGGGAACTGGGCTCTGCCTTAGAAATTACATTTGTAGGACTTGGAGTACACCAAAATATTTATCCAAACCATAACAGTGTAAATAAAAGAGACAGGAGAATGGTTTGCACTCTTTCTTCTCTATGACCCTCAGCTTATCATTTTACTATCCTAACAAAAGCATCCTTTCTTTGTGTCTTCCACATCAGGGATCCTGGAATGACATCAGGTGGCTGTTCTCCATCCCCTGGTACAGGGGAGGTTGGGAGGCTGGTGTCTCCCCAATTACCCCCCTTTCCCAGAAAGAGAAAATTTAGAAACAAAGGTCTCACTCACTTTGTCCTAGTCCTTGACCCTTTCCACCTGGTCAACTATTTAAACTGTATCATCAAAAAAAAATTTTTTAAATATTTAGTAAGATGGAAGATGAAAAGTAAAGTGTATTATAGCTCATCCCTTACCATATTAGGTACTCTGCATCTAACATAGCAATAATAGTATCATATTTGATGAAGTCAATATGCAATGATTACGTTTTGACTATGTGAGTGGTATTTATGACTGAGCTACAGACAAGTATTCATGATTATACTTCTTGTAAACCTTCCTTTCTTCTGACTGGTCTGGAGTTGATGACTACCTTTTTGGTTGATGTAGTATGCTTTTGTAATAGCACCAGTTTATTTTCAACCTCTTAAAGAGCTATACATTTATTTATAAATATTGGCGATTCTATCAGCTTCATTTTTGAGGAGTATCTGTTGGAAAGCTGTACCTTCTGAGTTGGTGATTTGAAATCCTACATTGAACAAGCATTTTGCCATCTCAGGAATTTACCTCACCCATCTACTCTGAATCCTGGTTTTCTTCCCCCTCCTCCTCATCTTGCTGCTTTTTTGATTTATGCCTGTTTATTTCTTTGAGACATAACTGAACAGTGGTTTCCTGGGAAAGAGAGGGCATATGTTGGCTGAAATAATGAGAGTCTGGTTAGAAAATCAAAGTTACAGTCAATTTAGCTAGTCAAACTGAGGAGTATAATCCAAAAACAACCTTCAAGTTTCTTGCATTGGCTATCATTGGCTATCATACAAGCCTGAGTTTGGGCACAGGTTTCCAAGTTTTCTTACAGGATGAGAATACATGCCTTGAATCAAATAGAAACAGCACAGTGTTATGTGTGGTTACCAAACACACTCCAAATCAAAGAAAATCTCATTGAAAATTGAAAGTTACCTGGTAATAGTTAACAGAATTGTGCATTGATTAATGGGGGACATCACATTCCTGAACTCTATGTTATCTATACACAGGGAGAGGCAAACAATGGGGCGGTTAATCACTCTTCCTACAATGGTCTTAGATGCACTTGACTCACTCCCTCTTACCACACAGTGGATGTTTCCTTGGCCACAGTAGGAGTTTGTGGAAAGATCAGGTTACCTGGGAGCCAGATGCGGTGTGTCTCCATAGATAGTACTCTGCTGACTCAGGCCTTTGTAGCCACCATTCTGCTCTTCAGTCCACCTGTGGAAGGAGAAAGGTTAATGTGAAGGGAGTGGTGATTTAGAAAAAGCACCCTATAGAGTCCAGCATCTTACTGTCCAGCCTAGTTCAACAGCTTCTTAGGGAGACCCTTCCAATATACCATCAGCAAAAATTTACATCGTTATGGAATTAATTGACATAGCAATGACTAACCAATATGTTAAAAATAAATGCGGGTTGCAGTGAGGGAATCTCAACTGAACTTAAACTGTGGTCATGTAACAAAGTGGAGCAATCCACATGGGGGAGGGTGTGGGGAGTGGTGGGGGAAATCCCAGTACCTATGAAACCAATACAATGTAATTAATGAATGAAAAAAAAGCACCCCATATAAGGAAATATGAAGCTTCCACCTTGGCAAAATGCAAGAATACCATTTGCCTTTGGAAGATTTTTTTTCTTGGAAACTAATAAGTTCCTTCCTTCCTTCCTTTGTTCCTTCCTTCCTTTTCTTATCTTTTTTTTCTTTCACAGGTTTATTTATGTATTGAAAAGGCAGATTTGCAGAGAGGAGAGACTGAAAGAAAGATCTTCCATTGCTGTTTCACTTCTCAAATGACCACAATGGCTGGAGCTGAGCCAATCCAAAGCTAGGAGCCGGGAGCTTCTTCTGGGTCTCCCACATGGTTGCAGGGTACCAAGACCTTGGGGCATCCTCCATCACTTTCTCAGGGCACAAGCAGGGAGCTGGATGGGAAGTGAAACAGCTGGGACATGAATGGGCACCCAGATGCGAGCGCTTGGAGGTGGAGGATTAGCTACTTGATCCATTGTGTTGACCGCAAGAACCATTAAATTTCCACAACCCTGAATTGAAAAGTTGATAGAGCAATGGGATGGAGGCTTGGATCTCATACAGGGGACACACAATTCCTATCCAACCACTAAAACACAATTAAAGAAGTTGTGCTTTGCCTCGTTGACAGAAGAGGGCAGCATTAAACTAAGAATCTGGTAAATCACCTCAACTCCACAAAAAGAATAGTAAATGGCACAAAGCATGAAAACTGCTTAAAGAAAAAAGAGACTACACAGATCTCAACTGATAAAAATCCCCCAATGATTCCAATGGAAACTAAAAGAAAACAAAAGAGAACAAGCCAGTCAGAAAGCAAAGGAGCACTGCAGATTGAATTAGATGACCTCAAGCATGCATTTGGATAGAACAAAAATTGCATTTAGTAACAAATTAAAGCAGGAATAGACTTGGAAGAAATTAGCAAACTACTACTTGAACTCAGGAAAAAATAATAGTAAAAATTATTTCTGTGCTGAAAACTAAATTGTCACAAGGGACCTAGGGTTGGAATCACTTACCAATAAATGAGCAGCTTGATACAACAGAAACGTGTTCCCTCTCATACTGGAGGACAGAACTCTGGGATCTGGTGTCAGTAGGGTCTGTTTTCCTCCATTTCCTCTGGCTTGTGCTGGCTGCTGCCTAGCCTTATTTTTCTTTGACTTGTAGAAGCATCACTGTTACCACTGCTTCCAGGTAGCTCCACACTGTGTTTTTCTTGGTGTGTCTTCCTTATAAAAGGATTCTTGCCATTAACACTAGGGCTCACTCAGATAATTTAGGGTAATATCTCAAGACACTTAATTACATCTGCAAAAGTCTCTTCCGAGTAGGGTCATAAGTGCAGGTTCCAAGTAAACATATTTTTGGAAGGAGCGGATCCACTATGGTATTGTGTTGTTCTCTTACTTTGAACTTTATAAGTTATTTTTATAATCTGGATATATGAGCTTTATTAAAGGTTAACAAATATTATTTATCTAATTAGCATGATATATGTATTAATAAATATTTATTAAATATTTTGCATATTTCCTCCAATAACTATATTAACTCTTTTGAAGAGAAATGACTTTAAATTTGGTGAAGTCAAATTTTAAAATCCAACAGATCTTTGTTTTTGGTGCCATATTCACGAAACCTCCCACTCATCCAAAACTGAAGACTACTCTTAGGTTTTCTTCTAGAGGCTTCATAGCATTGTACATTGATTTCCATGTCCCTTTTATAGCTTCAGTTTGTCTTAACCTAGGATATGTTATGGATCAAGGTTTATTTATTTATATTTGCATTTTGATTTTATAAATCCTTTTGGAGGAAATGGTGTTTTTAATGCTGTTGGGGGATGGAATTAGCAGTTAAGACGTCTGAACTCCTGGTCCTTCACAACAACTTTTGCTTGCCTGACTCCTGCTTGCCCTTGGGTCTTGGCTAACATGGAATTCCACACAACTATTGAATGTGTTTTTCCTTTCCAGTAAGTCTAACTTTTCTTAAGAAACAAGATTTGTTCTATTTATTTGAAAGTCAGAGTTTAGAGTGGGTTGGAGGGAAGAGACAGAGAGACAAATCTTCCATCTCCCGGGTCACTCTCCAAATGACTCACAATAGCTGGAGCCGGATCAGGTCCAAACAGAGAACTTGGGACTCCAGACTGCCATGTGGGTGGCAGTGGTCCAGTCCTTGGGCCACCTTCTGCTTCTTTCTCAGGTGCATTAGCAGGGAGACAGGTTGAAAACAGAACAACTGGTATGAAAGTGGCACTCATACAGGATGCTAGCACTGTCGTCCAAGGCAGCATCTTAACTCCTTGTGCAACAACATTGGTCCTATTGTTATTTTTAATTACTATATTATCGTTTTATTAGCACCTTATTTTCCCTTAGGGTTCTTATCCCATTCCATTTTCTCTACATTTGTATGATCTGACTAGCCCCTTTCACACTACAGACTGAATCTATGAAGGTCTGGTAGTCTCAATGTTTCTCAGGGGACTGTGGTAGTGAAACTACCAGAGTTTCACAGATTACCAATGAAGATCTCAAAGCTGGCCCAGTCACTGGCTGGGCAGCCTCAGAGCTGAGCTGGAGGCTCTGCACAGGAACCAGGAGTCCCCTGTTTCCTACCACCCCTGAATTGATGATGGTCATTTCTCCCATCCAAGTACTAACCAGGCCCGACTCTGCTTAGCTTCCGAGATCAGATGAGATCGGGTGCGTTCAGGGTGGTATGGCCGTAGACTGATGATGCTCATTTCTAAGCAACACTTTTGTTCACCAAGCGAAATTTTTAAAATTACTTTTTTTTCTAAGATTTATTGTTTCTTTTTTATTGGAAAGTTAGATATATAGAAAGGAGAAGAGACAGAGAGGAAGATCATCTGTCAGATGATTCACTCCCCAAGGGACTGCAACAGCCAGAGTTGAGTCAATCCGAAGCCAGGAGCCAGGAGCTTGTTCTGGGTCTCCCAAGTGGGCGCAGAGTCCCAAGGCTTTGGGCCGTCTTTGACTGCTTTCCTAGACCACTAAGCAGGAAGCTGGATGGGATGGGAAGCAGGGCTGCCAGGATTAGAACTGGCTCCCATATGAGATTCTGGTGCATTCAAGGTGAGGACTTTAGCTGCTAGGCTGCTGTGCTGTGCCCAGAAGGCTTTATTTCTTTCTTTAAAACAAACAAACAAACAAACAAACAAACAAACAAACAAAACCAGTAAACTATTTCATGACAGAAAAATTAAAGCATAGCACTTACAGATATTTCATATTATCTACAAAAAAATCCCACAACTCTTTAATAAGTTGACATAATAGCCTTCCAGATGGGATGTAGGTATGCACAGAAATTTATTTTTCTATAAACTGAGACATTATAGATACTAGCTTGTGACCACAACCCATCTAATATATGATATATTTTGCAACTTTGTAGGATGCTGCAAAAATCTTTTCAATTCAGAGACCTTACATCTGTTTCAGTGTTCACAGAAAGACCCAAACATAAATAATTGGTTGAAAATAGATATCTAAAAAACAAGTAATTTACAATCACAAATGCTAAACTCAGAAATCTGTACATTTAAAATAGATAATATGTTGTAAAACTACCTCATGGTACATCTACATCCTATTATTTTTAAAAGGCAATGGCTGTGGATATGACTTTCTACATTTAATTGTCAAAATCTGCCATCTTGCTATCTGCCAAATTACTTTCAAGTTATGTGCCACGACTCCTATGGTGGAACCCTCATTATCAAGAATATCAAGCTCTGAATATGGGGCAAAGAGGCACAACCAATTATTTTTATTGGTCTTTAATGCAGACAAAACAAACCAAAGCAAAACAAACAAAAACCACAGTTCTTAGATGGCAAGGACGATTAGACTAAGGCAGCAGAGTTCTGTTACAAACAACATAAAATAGTAAAAACAGACTTAAAAATAATGCAGATAGACAATAAAATAGTACAAATGTGTTATGAAGAAGGTATTGTTCTTTTCAACCCCAAGATGTGTAATGGCAGCATCCAAAAATGACATAATCTGACTGGATTCTTACAAAGCACCTGTCGGCCATGATGATTCAGTATTTTCAGAAGTACCTCAAGCTATTTTCCTGACTTTTCTGTGTTAGGTATTTCATTGTTGCAAGATGCTTATTTTCTGTCTAACATCTCTACTACAACACAGACACAAAAAAAAAAAAAAAAAAAAAAAAGAGGAAGAAAGAAGGGCACACTGCAAGCTACTGCCCTTTAAGGAGCTTTTCTGGAAATACCACTCAGTGCCTTCAAATCACGATAAGATGCTTGCTAAGACCTGCATCAGACTGCTATCCTGGGTAGTGAAGGATGGATAATGGAGTGTCTTGGAGGAGAACCCTGCCCTCTTCCCATGAAAATTGAGTTTCTAATAGTAACCTCAAAGAAGAGCAAGTGGAAGAACAGATAAGTAGTCATTTTTCCTATACTTGAATTTTTGGAAATATGGCACATGGAGACTTCTAAGAATTTGAGCTCCTCAAACAATCAAAAGATATTATAGAGAAGTCCAAAAAGAAAGAGGTTATCAGTACATATATCTACATGTCTGGATAACACAAGCTAGTGTGAGCGAATCTCAATTTATTCCATCCATTGTTGTTTGTATCCAATCATCTCAGAAATAAACTTCAGTAGATTCAGGGGAAGAACTGGATGGGACTGCTAATAAATCCAGTACATCTGACATCTCTCTTGAGAATCCTGGTTGCACTGTCTAAGGTTATTTGATCATTCCTGTTTGAAAAGCTTCTTCAGGAGAATTTTATTAAGGTAAGAAAGACAAGTATACTAGGGCAAAGAAATTTATTGTACTATTCCAGGTGTTAGCTTCAGGTCTCTTTGGATTTGAAGCTCTGCCCACGCACTGCTTGGGAGGTAAATGCCAGTGTCTTCTAGCTCTTAGCTGGAACTAACTTTGCATGGAAGTTTTGAGGGGGAAATCCTCAGAGACATCTGCTACCCACGTTCAAGATGGTGGAGATAAATCCTGGAATAACTGGATATAACACTGTTTGAAATAAGGTTATGATAAACATTCTACAATAATACTAATTTTGATGAGGGCAGTTCTACCTGGAAAGGATGATCATATTAATTACCCTGTATATATCAAATTATTCATAAGGAATCTATGATCTGAATCTTCACAAGAAAGCACTGAATTGTACATGTTTGGCCATACGCCATAATCTAGTTAGTCTAGAAGCTGCCAACACAACATAATATAAAACCCAGACACCTCATTCTAGAAAACTGAGGACTAAGAAATTATGAAAAGCTGATTTAATTTCAGAAACTAGATGGCCTATGTAACCGCTAAGTTTATAAGCGATAATAAATGGAACGGCTACTATAGTTAAAAGAAGGTACAAATGAATATGGGGACCCAGACAAATCATTAAGTGGTAATAGGGTCATCTGAATTTTTCTATTTAATCAGAGCTATCAGAGAGAAGATCCATCCTCCAGACAAGAGATGTTTTCTGGATCTTGCTGTCATATCATATTCTCTAGCTGTACCCGTATATGATTCTGTAAATTGAAGCAACAGGTATCAGTACTTGTAACATCAAAAATGCTCACACAGGTCCCATGATACCTATATTATATTCTCCATATTGTATTCTAGATTTTAGCAAAAAGTGAAGTGTAGACCCACCTCTCATTCTTCTATCTCCTGGTTATGAGGATCCCGGGGACACCAGTGGTAGCCTGAGGAATATGGTGAAAAAGGTTATTTGGGACTAACTAGGCCAGCATTGTGAACCACAAAATGACTCCCAAACATTCACATTAGGCTCAGGAAGAGAATTTGTATTTTCCCAAGTTCTGATGGAAAGACCCACCTCAGCGATCCATGACACGGCTGCTATATATGACCCACTGCAAAAACGTAATGCTGAAGAAATGCTCCTCAGAAGAAATCTAGTCTAAAGCCCTGTGTCCTTGGCTTTTAGTCTATCTAGGAATGGCCAAAGCCTTGGGACCCTGCACCCACATGGAGACTGGAAAGACGCTTCTGGCTCCTGGCTTTGGATTGGCTCAGCTCCTGAAATTGAGGAGTGAACCAGTGGATGGAAGATATTTTTCTGTCTCTCCTCTCTGTAAATATCTGCCTTTACAAATTTAAAAAAAAAGTATATTCAAGAATGCTTAATCCGTAATAAGGCAATGGGAACGCATATTTCATGATTTAAACAACAATGGGACTGGTATCTGACAAGCTGGTAGTAGAGAAAAGAAAAACAGATTGAGAATCCCAGCACCCATCTGATTCAGTGGGACTCCTATTGCAATCCTCACTCATATATACATCTATTCACAGCATCTCCTCTAGTATCAGAAGGCATTCTCTTTACTAAATAGTTGGTAATAGCTTTTATCTGAGATAAAATAATGGTAATAGCCTTTATCTGAGATGAGCTAATGCTTGCTACAATCACAAATTTGGTGATACTCCTTCTGACCCATAGGATTACATGGCCCATGGGCTTCACCATAACCAATCCTATCATCTTTAGGGTGTTCTGTTGTCACTCATCAAGTGATTGTTAAGCATCCTGAAAGCTGTCAGAGTTTGTTCTTTCCTACCCAATTCTAGCCTGAAACAATTGTTACAAATCCTAACATATATCATTGGAAAGCCTTAAAAATGTACATGTGTAGTAATCATGTATTTCCATCTACAAGACCTTCACACTCATAAGTAAATATACTAGATCAATTCTTTTACCCACGAAGAGCGTGCTTTGGTTTGTCACGAACAGATTGGGAAGTGTAGGAGGACATTGTGACCCGAAAAGGTCAGTGAGCACAGGACTACAGTTGGTTGGATAATATTTGGAGGAGAATAACCAAATGGCTACCTTTTGTATACCTTATTGGATATCATCTGCATATGTATATGAGAACACCTGGTGGAATATACAAGACAAAAGGAGTTCCAAACAAGCATTAATGGTTTTGTTGATAAGCTCAGCACTTCCTCCCTTATCCTATATGACCCTCAGAGTATAAAGTCTGAGGCTACTAATAAACCTCGGCTTTTGACCATCAGTCAGGGGTCCACGCGTGTTATTATCGGCTCCGTGCACCAAGTCCATCGCTGCGGGACAGCGACAACTGGCGCCTGAACAGGGACTTGAAATAAGAAGAGAAAGTGCAGCGGAGACCCCCACAGAAAGTGGTGAGTGGGACAATGGGCCAGAACCAGTGTAGGGCACAGTCTTTTATCTCTCTTATGCAGAATTTTTTAGTGAAAAGTGGAACGAAGATAACTAGGCAGCAATTGCATTCTTATTTAGAGCTTGTTAGTGAATATAATCCTTGGTCTCCAGATGAATGGACACTAGAAACTGGACTTAAGAATTTTACTCAGAAAAATGGTGAAAAGGTCGGAAGGATAGAAGATATTCAAGTTAGTTTTTGGATTATATCGGCTTTAATTAGAGCTATTATTATAATTTTAGAAGGGGAATCTGCAAGAAATTCCTCTAAGGGGAGACACCCCCAAAATGTAGCTAAAAAAGAAGTGTTTCATAGTATGGACAAGGAAGAAAGATAAAGGGAATCCTTAAGAGGCCCACCTAACAGGAAAGGACGCTGTAATATGGCTAAAAAAGAAACGCCTCATAGTACAGATGAGGAGGACAGCAAAGAGGAGCCCGTGAGAGATTTCCCTAATGGGAGACGCCACCATAATGTGGCTAGGAAAGAAATGGCTTATACTACAGATGAAGATGAGAAAGAATGTGTGAGAGACCCTCCCACGAGGAGATGCCACTGTAATGCAGCAAAAAGAGAAAGGCCTTATACTTCAGATGTGGAAATTAGGAAAAGAAAACTTGGAAGATGTTACCATAATGTGACTGAAAATGAAATCAGAACTAAGAAAAAGAAAATTTTCAGTGTTAAACCACAGGATTTCTCTAGTGAGGTAAATGAGGCTGGGATAAAGCAACAGTTAAATATCAGCCCATGCCGTCTTGCTCTTAAATCTGATCAAAAATGTTTCCAAATGACTGATGTTCCCCGGAGACCTCATGAATTCCGATTGCTTTTTCCAATCATACTTAGTCAAGAAAATAACCAACCTACATATGAAAGCCTAGATGTTAATGCCATCATAGCTTTTAAAAAGGCTTGTGTGTCCTATGGACCTACTTCTTCTTATGTGTGGGAATATTTAAATGGCTGGAGCCAGGGAGCAAATTGGATTCCTTATGATTTTGAAGTAATAGCAAAAACAGGGTTTTCTCCTTCTCAATATTTGCAATGGAAAATGTGGAGAAGCGATATGGCTAAAGAAAAACTGCGAACCTTAGGAGCTTCAGGTCGGCAACTCCCTGGTGGGGGACAATTGACTTATGATATGTTGGTTGGAGATGGACAGTGGGTTACTACAGAGCTACAGATACAGCTACCTCAAGCTGCGCTCATGCATATACGAGACGTAGCATTGTGGGCATGGGAGAAAACCGAAACTGGGTCTGAATTTGCGGGCAGTTATACAAAAGTCATTCAAGGAGCCAGAGAATCTTATGCTGATTTTGTAAGACGTTTGACAGACTCTATAGAAAAACAAGTTAGGGGAGAAGGCACTAGGAAATTGTTGTTAAAGCAACTGGCCTTTGATAATGCAAATGAGGACTGCCAGGCTGTTATTCGTCCTATAAAAGAAAGAGAGGATCTTCTGGGTTACCTGAAAGCCTGTCGCAACATAGGGACATTTAAGCACCGTGCCCCACTAGCAGCACTTGAAACTTTTGCTATTCAAAAACAAATGAAGGCTAAATGTTTTAATTGTGGCAAGCCAGGACACCTTAGAAAAGATTGCCGAATGCTTCCTTCAACTCAAAAATACCATGCCGATACTTTTAACAGTCACTCCCCTGGAATATGTCCTAAGTGCCGAAGAGGCCAACACTGGAAAAAAGAATGTAAATCCAAATTTGACCGTGATGGCAGATGCCTGTGGCCAGAAGACTCTGGGAGGGGTCAGCCCCAGGTCCCAAACATTCACAGGTTTACAAAATGGGAATCTGCAGAGAAGCTACAAACTTAAAACTGCCACTGTCTCATTGCCCCACCTGTGCTCCTCACCCTGCAAGTATAAATCCTGGAGGCTGAAATTCCAATCAGTTGTGGTGTATGCATGTTATTCATATAGTGCTTTTTCCTATACAGCATTGCTTAATCATGTATACTAATTTTTAAGTACAAGTCTTTATATTAAGTTAATTTTTATGTTCACTGCCTCATTACGTTCTCATTGTTTAAAATTAACAAAAGCGATGTTCTTGCTTTAAGGAGTGTTTGGGTGATGTCATTATATCATTATAAAGTGAACGTTTGCTGTTTTGTTTGTTAATGTACCCAAGTTGTAACCGCATGTCTTTTGGAATATTTTATAATGCTGAGGAAGCTGGCCTTCAGTTTGTTGTAGGGTTTTTGAACCCCGAGTACTGCAGTAACCTCAAATTCTTGTCTCGCAGGAAAGAAGAATTTTCATGCGGACACAGTTTAGTTTTAAAGTAAGATTTATTAGAAATAGTTGAGAAAGTAGACTCCCATCCTAGTGATGGGAGGGGGCCTCGAGATCCTCTGCCATAGTGGCAGGGGGGAAAGGCAAGAGAGAAAAACCCATATTAATGGTGGAGAAAGCATCTTTTAAAGGTTGCCCTCAAAGATGTTTCTCCATAAACAAAGGAAATTCCTGGTTTCCATGGTACCTGGCCTTGGGACAAAAGGCCAAAAAGGTGTCACTGGCCAACTTCCTTGGTCCCTTTCTAATGATAAAGAGGCTAGTCTGAAGTCCACCCCCTTGGCAATGGCTGGAGACAGAATTGGGTGGAGGCTTCAGGTGGGGAATAGATATGTTAATGTCACCCTTGTCTCCTGGGGGAACATTCCCGATTAAGATATGCATTTGTCTTGGGAGAGACGTGTTCTGGTGAATCCAAGACATGGTGGGGAAAATACCCTTTTATATTTGGGAAGAAAAATGACTTGGGGACCCAGAATACCCTAACTGCCTACCACCCAGTCTAACTCCTCTCACATTCCGCCCCCCAGAAGAAGTGACCTTAACTGCTGTTAAGGGGGACAGGGACGTCGTTCGTTCTTAACTGCTTTCCGCTGACAGAGGACGTAGTTCAAGGGCAGCAGTTAGGTACTCCTCTGGGGGCCGGTCTAAGGGTCCCCAGTAGAATGTAGAAGTCATCGGAGGTGCCTGGTGGGTTGTCTGGGCTCCGAGTGTTCCTTCTTGTTGAAGTCTAGATGACAAAACAAAGACAATTATAATCTTTTCCAACCTAGTGTGTAATGGGATCAGTTGGAAACACTAATTTGAATGTTTGTATTTTAGAACTTAGATATGAGAAACATTTTGTTAAATATTCGACTTGAGCAGTTTAGCTTAAGGTTATGGATTAGATTTTTTTCAGTTTGAAAAAATTCCTTTTAAGCTCAAGTTTGGAAACAAACTCAATGAACACAATAGAACACATGAAACTGAGCTATATGAAATTGTTATCTAGGTCCATTAGAACATAGAGACAATGACAAGACTAACATGTGGCAATAGGACATGAACCCATGCAGGGCACGTAAACGTTAATTTTCCATGGAGTTATAATTTCGTCTAGTAATGACAATTCTGAATTAAGATTTAAACTTACTTGGCTTTTGAAAATACTACAGTTGCTTTATATAGAAGTGGTGGATTAAAAAAACAAAAATAATTGTACTTTACCAGTTGCTGGAAACTCTAAGAGTATCAGAAGACATTGAGCCTAGAGCATAAAGTATGACACTTAAAACATTTCATTACAAGACTTATCTGGATCATAGCATAGATGGCAAGAGATTAAGTTAGTTGTGAGTTATAATAACCCAGCAGTTGATGGCAATCTATTAAGAATTCACAAAACTTCACACATTAGGGGGCAAAGGCAAGCAATGAACTAGTCCTATAGTTGCTACAAGTCATATGTTGACAATTGGAGAACGCAAGAGTCTTAAATAGACGGACAGAGAAATTCAATAATTTAGTAAATGAGGAAGACATGAACCATGCTCAGAATAGTGAGGGTGTCCTATCCAGTGAAGTCTAGCAAAAACTGAAGAGGGAGATGGCAAACATGCCGGTCGGGAGCCTGGTCAGTGCTGCAGACTGAGCAGTTACAGGCTGACTTTTCCCTAGAAAAGCTTTTTTTCTGATCTTCAGTTAAGAATCTGTCACCTATTCTGCTCTACATAGAATCTAATGGAATATACTGAAAGTTACTCCTCAAGCATGTTAAGAAGATGGGAGATCTCTGTGGCTCTTAGTCTCAGAGATTTGTTTAAATCAAAAGATCCAGTTTAGAAATTCTCATTTATGAACACTTTATAAGTCAATTGAAATAGAGTACATAGCTTGCCACATAAACATGTACATGTATACCAGATAACATACATTATAAGAACAAATAGCTTTTGTAACAGCTTTTTGAAAAATCTCTTGTTTAAAGTTACCAGTTATTTAGAACTATATCTTGCTTTTACTAACACTAGTTAAAGAATCTTTTAGTTGGAACCTGCAGCTTACTGTTTAGCTTTAGCGCTATCTGCAATGGATGCAATAGTATCTGTTGGAACTAGAAGATGAAGCATTCATTGTTAGAATTATAATAAGAAATGTTAACATCTATTTACTGTACAGGGCACACTATGGAACCACCTGTAAGACTCACACACACACTTGTACTGTTTAGGCCTCTAGGCCTTGTTCACCAGGATAACAGCTGTAAACAATAATGCAATAAGATTATTAGACTTTAGTGATGTTTTCTCATTTGTACCAATAGTAGTCTATTAATATTTCATAATTATGTTGGAGTTAGCCAGTAGATTTAGTCGCCATTAAGATGAAAATAAGTTAAGAAAACATCGCTTTAACAAAGAGTCAGATTTCAATTCCATTGTACCAAAGATGAACATTTAGAATATGTTGTACACAATTATGTTCAATCATACCATACATCCTTTAAGAACTTGCTGTCTTCCTGTAAGACAAAATCTCACAAATGATGCTTTTTGCAAGTTAGAACATAAATAATTGACAAAGCAGGAACACAAATAATCTCATAGCTTGGTACAGCTTCACAATTAAAAGACAAATTGACCAATAAACATAAGCACCAGTATATGCATTAGCAGCTTTTGAAACTTTAGCAAGCACTGCTCTAGGTGTCAACATTGTAGGCCAGATCTGATCAGAGCTAGGATGGCACTATAAACTAGTAGATAGTTAAAACTTTAAGAAAAAGCAACAAAAGTAGCGAAAAACATTGTAAAACACTGAGAGCTCATCACTGAAGTTAGTTGCAATAATACAGAAAAAACCTTGATTTAGCACATGAACACAGCGTTAACAGTGAGATACACCATGAAACAAAAGGCACATGGAATGAAAAACTCCTAGTCTGGGGCAAAAGGAATTGCAAAGGGAAGGAGTCTCAGGCTGGAATGAGTGAATGAATTCTAAGTTCTCTCCTGGGGTGCAGGAGTCTGGGGTCTGGCCCTTTGTTAACTAGCAAAATATCCATTCCTTTCTGATATCAGTGACTAAGGAGATATAAAATGAACTTCTACCTCCTGTTAGATATTTTACAATAAAGGGTGTAGTCAGGAGACTTGACTAAAAGGCAGAACTGGGAGGAGCCAAGGTAAAAACCAGTTGTGTGCTCCACGTGGTGATGGAGCCAGCACAGCAGCATAGTTATGCAAAAAGGCCCATTCAGACTAACTCTACTCTAAAGTTCAAAGCTGGCAGCCAGGCTGTGGCATCCCTGTATTTGTGGAGGCACCCCAAGGGGTATCTCCGTTCAGCCCCCCATTCCTGTGACATGTTAGCTCTGGGACTCCTGCCAGTACAAGTAAATCCTGGTTTTGCACCTAGACATACTCGTCAGAATAGCATGTGCTGGGAGTACTGAAATGAGGATAAAAACCAGAAGCGTCCCTCAGTTTCTATCTCTCCTGAGTTTAAGACGTCTCTTAAGACTCCTATTGCTAGCCCATGGCGTCCAGGTGTACTCTGGAGACCAGAGAAGTAGGGAGGGAGGGGGGAGTGAGGTCAGTACACTTGACCCACGTCGCTTGGCCTCTCACGCCTTATGGGATGTGTCTCAGTTAGAACAGCATGTGCCAGGAGTGAACAATCCGCTCCTGTTTCCTGCGCCATGCTAGACCTAGGCCTCTGCCTGGTGCATTCTGATGTCCTGGAGAACATATAAGTCAGAAACAGCATGTGTCAACCCCTGCGCCACGCTGCATCTGGGACTTCTGCCGGACAAATGCTCTGCCTTTGAAATTTGTTTTAACCTCAAGTTGACAAGCCTGACCTCAAACTTCTGCCTGATTCTATAAGTCTGTGTCCTTAACTAAGGCTAGAGAAGAATGTGTTGACTCTAACTTTCTGCTCACATTAGCGACTACACTTGTTAAGAACGATCCTGGAGGAACTGTCTCTGCTGCCTGCCTCGCGAAGGGATTAAAGGTGTGACGCATTTCTCCCTCAAGTCTATCTCCATTGCTCATTTTACTGATAGAGGGGCCTAGAAAGAAGCCCTGCATGGCTTTTCCTTTTCCCTATCACAGCCCAATTGACCTTTAGCACATACTGACCAGTAAAGCAAAACCCAAAGCATGAATCCATAAGAAGTGAGGAGACTTAGTGAGGAAAAGTTTTTGAGGAGATCCTAACAGAAAAGGAAGCGGCGGACTTGTCAGTGCCTGGGGCAGTTTGGGAATTGAGGCACGCAGCGCAGGGCTCATGGCCTCGCCGTGGGTTGCGCCCATTCTTACTGACAACTGTGTCCCCGCGGAAGAAAGGAAAGAGTGCAGATTTCAGCCCGACACCCTGACGGGCTGTCGGAGTCCGGGGTACAGTCCAGAGGCCTTTCGAAAAACATCAGGGAGTGGCCCTGACCAGAATTTCTGAGGCACCCTGAGACTTCTCCCCAGTCTCGCGCGACGGGCTTAGTCTGCGAAAAGGAAACTGAGTTTGGACAAAACCGACATTCCTGGAGTTGAGGAGAGAGAAGAGAAAGGTAGAATCCCAGCTTCCTCAGACTGAGCGCCCAGGTGCCTTTCCCATCAGGAAGCGCTTCACGGTCCTCTGCTCGCTAGAGGTCTAGGGTCAGGCAGACGGACTTTAGGGGAACGCCAGGGAGTGCCCTGGCCAGATCTCCTATTCGTCCAAGCCTTCTCCCACATCACCAAGGGCCAATCCGCCAGGGTGGCGTTTCACAGCGCCGTGCCCACTGGGCTTCTTGGGGACTGAGGTCAGCCGACGGGCTTTCAGGGGACGCCAGGGAGTGCCCTGGCCAGACCCCCTAGTCGTCCAGGCCTACCCTCCCTGCGGCGCCGATCCACGGAAGCGAGAGGAGCCGTTTCCCAGCGCCTAGCCCACCGGGCATTTGTGGGAACCAGGGTTAGCCGATGAGCTTTCGGGGAACACCAGGGAGTGCCCTGGCCAGGACCCCTACTTGTCCAGGCTTTCCCTGTCCTTCCTGTGGCGCAGATCCACGGGAAGCGGGCAGCGAGAAAAGATCAGAAAAGTGTCCCAGTTCCAGGGTATCAATTTAGCCAAACTCAGCAAGCCTCGCCCCTGAGTCTTAAGACCGGCGGCCGCGCTAGACGCATTTAACTGGCCGACAGGGACCCGGTGTTTCTTTTTCCAAGAGTTACTAATTGTGGAGAACTAGTGTCTCCGAAAAACAGGATAGAAAGTCCGCTTTGCTCACCGTCCGACGAGATGGATGTTTGCAGGCTGGCTGGAGAAATTTCGCTGGTAGGATCCGAGTCACGGCACCAAAACTGTTGTAGGGTTTTTGAACCCCGAGTACTGCAGCAACCTCAAATTCTTGTCTCGCAGGAAAGAAGAATTTTCATGCGGACACAGTTTAGTTTTAAAGTAAGATTTATTAGAAATAGTTGAGAAAGTAGACTCCCATCCTAGTGATGGGAGGGGGCCTCGAGATCCTCTGCCATAGTGGCAGGGGGGAAAGGCAAGAGAGAAAAACCCATATTAATGGTGGAGAAAGCATCTTTTAAAGGTTGCCCTCAAAGATGTTTCTCCATAAACAAAGGAAATTCCTGGTTTCCATGGTACCTGGCCTTGGGACAAAAGGCCAAAAAGGTGTCACTGGCCAACTTCCTTGGTCCCTTTCTAATGATAAAGAGGCTAGTCTGAAGTCCACCCCCTTGGCAATGGCTGGAGACAGAATTGGGTGGAGGCTTCAGGTGGGGAATAGATATGTTAATGTCACCCTTGTCTCCTGGGGGAACATTCCCGATTAAGATATGCATTTGTCTTGGGAGAGACGAGTTCTGGTGAATCCAAGACATGGTGGGGAAAATACCCTTTTATATTTGGGAAGAAAAATGACTTGGGGACCCAGAATACCCTAACTGCCTACCACCCAGTCTAACTCCTCTCACAAGTTTAGTGGCTAGCTTTCACAATAATCACCAATTTCAAGGTCTTTTGTTGTGGTAGATGTTTAGCAAACTGACTTCATCTGTATATCCATTGCAACTTTTGGGAGCTTGGAATTCAAAGAAGATACTAGGCTTTTGTAAATCCTGAGGGTTTTTGGGGGGGACATTTAATAAAAATGTGAAATTTTATCATAAATAATTTGGTATAAAATTGAACTCGAACACTATTTGATTATTTCAAGGTATAAGTTAATGTGATATTCATTGTCTACAAAGTGTTTGCATGTATTAATTGCATGTATTAATGTAATTCTTGTGTTTTTGGCTGGTTATCAAATCTCTCACTGCCTTTAATGTGTCAAGGTTTTGTATTTGTTTTAAAGATATTTGAGTGATGATCTCGCATCAATAACCAATTGTAATCTATCATATGTTATGCTAATGTCAACAACAAATCTTGTTTCAGATATTTTTAGCTATCCTTAAAAAAGCATTTAAGAATTCAAAGGTTTCAAATCCTAGGGATTCCCTTGGTATTCTTACGAGGCCTCAAGAATGCCAATGGATCTATCTCCCGTTTTGTGGAGACAGTTGACCAGGCTATTGGATTATACTAAGATTATTGCCAAATAACAAATGGAGTAAAATTTTATTGTGTCAAAACGTTGTATACATCCATGGAGTTGTGAAGGTTTAATTTTAGTTTGCGTTGCTAATTATGTATTCTTAGCATGGCTGTATTCCTGGGAAGACTGAAATTTGCAATTTTAGATTGATGGAGGGATTTCATAGCATGATCAATGTTTTTGTCTGAGTTTCTCAGTTCAAAACTATTGACTTAATGGCATTTCACTTACTGGTTTTTGGTGAACACTAGTACTAAGCTTGGTTGAGAATAATATTTTCAAGTCTCCAAAAGTGTGTGTGTGTGTCTGTGTGTGTGCGCGCATACATGTGTGTCTTAACATTTTGTCCTTTGTAAAAAGTTGTTTCAAATTGTTATCATGTGTTGCTGTTTGTTTATTAAGAGCAGGTTGCCTTGGGGCTGTGGCAACCTGCAGCCACGCCCAGAGCTTTCTGATAGGATTGTAAAATCACAAAGATGTTAAAGTTATGCTTTAAAAGCAGAGGGGGGAATATGCTACCCCTGTAAATGCATTAATTTGGTCTTACTCACCTTAAATTTTGTTCAGATTTTGTCTCCTGGTGAGCACCAGCTCTGCGTCACTAGAGGCTGCTTGCAGGCCCAACACAGATGCCTTTGGTTTGATGGAGGGACCCAGCCACTCACAAGTAGAGAGGTCCTGACCCCTTGCTAACTGTGGGAAGAGGGTTTGTTTGTGTTTTTCCAGAAACTGAGCTGCAGCCTGTGTGGGTGCCAGCTGGTAATGTAAAGCCCTGGACTCCATTCACTGGAGGAAGCGCCTGCAGTAAGACAAATTCGCGACTTCATTCTGAAAGATCCATCGCCATCAAGGAGACATTGGAGGAGGAGGAGGAGGCCAGACCCCTCCCAACACCGGGTGACGTGAGGGATCCTAAGAGATTGGTGCATCAAGCGCAACTGTCCTTGACATTATGATGCATTTGATAAACACTAATAATCCGTGGGAAAGGTTATGCTCTTGTCCCTAGAATTTCCTGATGGATCCTCAAAACTGGCTCATCTGACCTCGAAAGTGCTGCAACTCCCTTGAACTCAACACTGCCCCTGGAGAAGATGGAACCCCCAGTGGAGCTGCCTCTAAGAACTGAAAAGCTAAATTTGTTTAATATTCCTCTGGTTCTACTACAGGTCAGGAGTGCAGAGAAATTCTCCACCTTCTTAGAATGTTTGAGGAAGACTTTAAGTGTAACTTGTTATTTATAGATTTTAATGACCTTAGACATTAGAAAAGCCATAGAAATTTGTGGTGGCATCCAAGGACGACTCTGACACCCTCTTAAAGGAGGTTGTGTGTATAGAGCAAGGGGGATCTCGGGGTGGAGCAGGAGGATAAGAGGAGACCTCTATCCTAGTCCCGGAGGCCTCCCATGTGCTTTCGCTGCAGAAGCAGTGGATATCTGCCTCATCAAGGACATCGAGAACCGTATCCCGACTGCCAAGGAGATCACAAGGAAGATGAGTGCCCTTGGAGGCTGAGAACTCTGAGGTCAGTCCTTTCCTATTGGATTTCTCACTAGGGATTGAAGCAGCCCAGTACCCTGCTCATAGGGTCTGGTGACCTGGGAACTTAAGCCAGGAGCCCCGGGAGGCACTCAGAGACAAAAGGATTGTAGGAGGAGCTTCCTCTAGTTCTTAACTAGTTCCAGCCTTGGCTCCCAGCCCTCTCTTACACCAACCATCAGGGTTGCTTGTGAGTCCCATGTAGAGTTAAATTCTTCCTCACTCACTAAGTTGTTGGGGATTTCCCTGCTCACCTACCTAAAACTTTTCTATTCTTCAATTGTTAAATGCAAAACTGTGCTTAACCTCTATAAACTGCAAAATTTAAATTGGGTTAAGAATCTCCCTGAAAAGCTTTTATCAATTTAAAACTGTTAATGCTAAACAAGATGTAACTGTAAAGAACTTTGATGTTATGTTTGAACTCAGCTGCTATGTATGTCAATGTTGGTCTTTACACTGTTCCTGTGCCACTCTGCTTTCGGTTAAATAATATTGTTTCTCCCCATTTTTCTGCTCTCCCAAGAGCATGTTTCCCCTACATACATCATTCAGGCCTAATTTTACAAAACACAGAAGGGGGATTTGTAGGAGGACATTGTGACCCGAAAAGGTCAGTGAGCACAGGACTACAGTTGGTTGGATAATATTTGGAGGAGAATAACCAAATGGCTACCTTTTGTATACCTTATTGGATATCATCTGCATATGTATATGAGAACACCTGGTGGAATATACAAGACAAAAGGAGTTCCAAACAAGCATTAATGGTTTTGTTGATAAGCTCAGCACTTCCTCCCTTATCCTATATGACCCTCAGAGTATAAAGTCTGAGGCTACTAATAAACCTCGGCTTTTGACCACCAGTCAGGGGTCCACGCGTGTTATTATCGGCTCCGTGCACCAAGTCCATCACTGCGGGACAGCGACAGGGAAGGGGATTATTTCATTGACAATCTTGCCTATTTGTGACACAGGAATCAAACAGGGGGAAAAATAGATGTGATGCAATTTTGAGTAGAGAGAGAGAGATATTTAAAATACTCCACATTGAATGCTTAGATTTTGACATTAGACAATGTACAAGCATTCCACATACTCTTCCAGAAAGAAATTTTCTTGAGGTAAGAGTGCATGTCATTGATGTTTGCTAAATTGCTTTTCAACTGGTTAAAGACATGGAAAGATCAAGTCTCATAGAAAAAAAATGCCACATATTGTGAAATAGATCCTGTACAGGACACATTTCTGCATTTTGCGAGACTTTCTGCAGTTGTGGGAGATGCACATTCCTGGGAACCCACAAGTAAAATCAGAGCACTTTGAAGTGATTTAGTCATTAGTATAGAACTCTTGAAATCTTTTCACAAGCAGAATGTTTGTGCCAGAGCATATCTTGTGTGTCATGGCTGGTTAAAGTTATACACTGAAAGGAGAACATTTCCCCCAGGATATAAACATCCATTATTCTTTAATCTTTTGAATAACCACAATATTTTGAAAAAGAAACTGTGAATTATCGATTAATTTTCCAGATTTCCTGTTTCTGCTTATGGTGGCTCAGGTTGTTTGATCAGTGGTCTGTTGAAAGCAACTAGAACACTGAATAAAACACATTCAAAATAATCTTTCCAAAGGCAACAGAGAGATTGCAAAATATTAAGAAATAATATGACAAAAAAAAAAGGAAATCAAGAATCTAGAGAAGTAAACAAGCCTAAAGCCACTTTTCCTCAGAAGGCTCTAGTTAATTCTCCTAAGTTAGAATCTCCATTTGATCACTTTCCTAGGGTTGAGGGGGTGACCAAAAATTCTCGGTCCATAGAAGTTGGGGAACCTGGCAGGAGACTGTCCTCCACAACAATCTTGGATACAGTATCTCAGAGTGAAGGTAAAAATTTCAGTAGAAGTTGAAGAGAATTCAAATGTGGAAAGACTACACTGAGTCATCCAGGAAATACCCAACTTTGAATGGAAGGTCCAAACTGCAGGTGCCTCACAAATGCAATGTGCAGCAAAGCACCCTCTCGATTGGCCTATTATTTCCACAAGACATTTTAAGTTCAGCGAGCAGTACAGTGTCAAACATACCAAGTTTGTAAGAAAACTGAAAATCAGTGGATATGGCAGACAACAGAAAGAGAATCTGCAATGAATTGTTAAAGTATAAACGTAAAAATGCATAAGAACCAATAATACAACTTCTTTCATCTAATTCCTGATAGCTCTCCAAATTAAGCAACTTTAAAGCTGAAATGAGAAATTTAGTCTATGCTCCTGAAAATCTTGTTTAAAACTTATTAATTTTCATTCCTAATTTTAAAAACCCTGATCAAAAGAAATTATCTTAACCCTTTAATAAATGTTGAATGCAAAATATACTTATTATTTTAATTTCTTCCACAAGTTGAAAAAAGGCAGGGACAGGGAATCCTAGATTTTTTCTTCTTCTCTTCAGTTATAATTTTTTCTTTTTTTTTAAATTTTATTTTCTTTTTAGTATGCTTTACATAGTTGAGAGGGATGTGCACCCATGTGGGCCTTTAATTCGGGTGGGGAGGCTCAGGTACAGAAGAAGGTGAGTGGAACAAATGTTTCAGTTTTTAATTTTTTTTCTCTTGTGTCCACAGGGGAGAAGAGGGAGAAGGCTGCTGCTTGTAGTCAAACTACATCGGCGCCTGGGAATGGGGGGACGTCATTGGATGATGCCACTTGGGTGGCTTTGATAGTTTTGACAAGCTGTTGGTTTCATTACAACAGGGTTGAAAAAAATCTTTCCAAGTTCTATTGGTTGACCAAGTCTACGTCAGTTCATCCACAGACACAGGAGCATGCTGCAAAGCTTGGCCAGGAGAATTGTTTCACTTGTTTTGCTTTCCATCCTCTGATGGGGTACTTGAGGGCCCCTGCTGACCTAAATGAGCTTGCTCTTATGTCCCCTATTTGCATCTGGACAAGCTGTCCACCGCACAGGCACAACTGAGGAGGCCCAGTTCTGTTGCATGTACTCCAAGGTTGGACTACACATCCTGTGATTTTTCTCTGTGGCCACAGTCTGAGTCCAGTGGTCTAGCTGGGCCCCAAAGAAACCTCACCTGGGGTGATCTCGGACTTGACTTTTGTGTGTGCCAGCCAGTGCAGGGTCAGGTGAAGTACATCACCTGTACCAGCCAACACACTTACTGATGGATGCAGCTCCCTGGTCAGTTCCACCACTACTCACAAGAATTGACTGGTCCTCATGCATGGAAGCAGGCACCGCAGCCTACTCAGAGAGACCTCTTTTAAGCCCCACCAGCCTGCTTGCAGCCCTGGTATATACTGGGTCCTAGCCTAGTTCAGTCAGTATACCATACACATCTGTCTGTGCTGTAGCTAAGGTCAGTCTGCCCTGTCCCTAAACTCGAGCCTCATATATGCTGGCAGACGCAGCTGCCTTGTTCAGCCTGGCCCACCCCAAGCCCTTTTATGTGTTCTCACCAGTGATAGGTACATCCTGCCAGGGAAGTGTCCACAATTCTTTTGCCAGGCGTGTTCCCGTTCCTGGATCTTGTACCTGCTAGGGGATACTGCATGCAGTACATAAAAGTCTATAAAGTCATGACTCATATCCAGTCCCAACATTTCCTTGGTGATGCTGCAGCCTAGCCTGCTGGCATATACCCATCTGGCTCTTGTGCACACCAGCAGGTCAGCAGCCTAGCCCAACCTGGCCCACCTGCAGACCATCTCACCCACATTCCCAGCTCTCATGCTCACCAGTGGAAGCAGCAGTCCAGCAAGTGAGTCCCCAATGTTCCCCTACCATGCAAGTTCCCAGCCCCAGGTCTTGTGTGTGTCAACAGGTGCTGTGACCCAGCTTTAGATGGCCCACATGCAGTCTTGGCATTTGCCAACAGGTGCTATACCCTGGCTGAAACCAGCCTTCCCTAGTCCCACCTCTTTCTGGTGGGTACAGCAGTCTAGTCCAGCCTGCCCCAACCCCAGCCCTCATGTGAACTGGGGGTGCTGCAGTCCAACTTAAACTGGCCTACATTCTGTCTTGGCTCTCACTTGTGCCAGTTCTTGTTGTGGATTGATCCTGTCTGGCCTTCCCTCAAACCCCATTCACACGTGTGCCAATAGGTGCTGTGGCCCAGTCCTAATTCTCTTGCTTACCAGTGGGAGCTGTGGTCTAGCAGGGGAGTTCTCTTCAGTTATAATTTGAAAATGAATCTATGTAGTGCTGGTTGCAGCAATAATACAATCCTAACAGTTTTCAATTAGTCATTATCCTTGAGTGAAAGCAGTGTTCATCAACTCATTTGAGATTTGAGAAAATTTATCAGAAAATATACAGTCTCTTTGTTGAAGAAGACAATGAAAAGTTGAAAAACACTATATGAAACTGGTTAGGATTGTGCTTTTAAATTCACATTCACAACTCCTTGAGGAGCATCAGGAAAATCTGGACGTGAACGCTATTTCGTGTATTTGTACAAAATAAACCTTTCCCACAAACTATACAGTGATAATTGCCACTTTCAATTCACGGTGCCCACACATCCTATCATTTAAGCCTTTATGTTCGCTTTGTGAGACAACAATTCAAATGATTAGCTGTTTCTGATTCTAGCAGCTAGTAAGTAACTGCCTATGCCTTGCGGCGTGCCAGACAGGTATGGTTGCCACAGCCCAGGTCTGGAAGAAGTGTGTTTCCTTTGGCAAGCTATTAACTTAGGATATGGTAAAAACAAACAACAACAAAAAGCACATGCAGGTGGAATTTATTGGCTCTATAAGCATCATGACATTTCTAACACTAATGTATTTCCATTTTTTTGTGTTAACACTTGACCAGATCTGCTTTTTCTCAGAACCCTCTTCCCAAAACAGCAGCTGAGCACACATATCCATTATAGC
This sequence comes from Ochotona princeps, assembly GCF_030435755.1. NCBI lineage: Eukaryota > Metazoa > Chordata > Mammalia > Lagomorpha > Ochotonidae > Ochotona > Ochotona princeps. The sequence continues at coordinate 99,510,378 of NC_080834.1, read as the reverse complement.
CGCTTGCCCTTATGCCTAGGCAAAAGGACTGTGGGTATGTGATGCCTAATCATTACTGTATCAACTGCAGACAATGTGGCAAGACAGTGATGATGTCTTCATGTAAATTGCTTTTTAATCTCATATGTTAGATCCAGATGGTCTGGCTCATGATAGGCATTTTTTTTGCAACCATTTGAGAAGATGCTCTATAATTTCAGGAAACTGTAGCTGAGGATATAATAGACTTGTTAAGCTCCCCATCCTGAACATGTAAAATGATGAATAATACCAGATTAAACACATTTGCTGGGAGAAATTGAGGAGACTAGAAAAGCCACACCCATGGAATGCTTTCAACCCCCTGTCTTCTGTGATACATCATTCACAATAGATTCTTCACCAACCTCAAACCAGTGTAAGACAATTAAGAATAGATAACCATGGCTTTGGAGTATAACTGACCCTAGAAGAGCGAGGATACTATGTCTCCTCATTGACAAGAATACTGCCAACGTTTAACAGGTGTTTCTAAAGCACATAGTCACTCAAGTTCTTTCAAGTAGAAAATTCTAAATTGTCATGATTCAATTTAGCTTACAATATTAAATTGGCTGTTTTACCTGTCTTGACGTAAGTGCTACAGTAAAGCACAAATTAGCACGCTTTCATTAAGATCTGTGCATTGCACTTAGTGAAACACTCTCTAAGTCTTAGAACTAGAGTCAAAGGTAGACTTTAAGAAATGATCCTGTAGGACTGCTGCATTTTTAGATCTTTTGGTACAATCCTGGCTCCCATACACTACAACATCCTTTTTAAATCTATGAAAATAGGAAGTTTTCACATAAATGAGTGTCAGTTAGTAAGAGTTGTACAAAGCAACTGGCATTTTGGTATAACAAGCTATTCTACTGCCTGTGACACTGGCAACCTAATATTGGAGCATTGATTTGAATCCTGCCTGTTCCAATTCCAATCTGACTCCCTGTCAGTGTTCCTAGGAAGGCAGAAGATAATGGTCCTAGTGCCTGGACCCCTAAAACCTTGGCTGTGGGCTTTGGTTTGCTCAATACTGGCCATTTAGGAAGTGAACCAGAAGACAATCTCTCTCTCACTCTTGCTCTCCCTTCTAAACAAATAAAGAAATAAATCTTCAAAAAATGCAAAAGGTATATGGATTTTATTTAGGTCACCACTAAGTATATAGAAGATACTGGCAATTGCCTATGGTATAGACTAGAGACTCTATCCATGTTTAACAAACTATACCTTTTATTATGATAATCAGTTGACTTGAAAAAGCAGCCACAGAGCCCTCAAACATCCTACTTATTCAAGAAAATCTCTTTCATAAACCCCAGAGATGTTTCAAGTCTACATGCTGACATTTTTAATCTCTGCTATGTCTTTTGGAATGTAAGAATTGATTTAGAGGTTTGTGGAATAGCCTAGTCATTCATGAATTTCACTGTCCTTCACATAGATTGATAAAATTTCTGCCATCAACTTAAATTCAAACCTTTTTTCTCACAACCACTATCATAAATAGGACTAATACAAATTTTAAGTTTGAACTATTATGCACAGCAAGTTACTTCAGAATAATCAATTTAAAGTGAAGATACTCAGGAATTTTGGATACAGAAATGGAGGTCTTGCAACTTGGTAGTTGTTAGCATTCCCACTGTGATTGGATCATTTGTAGCACATGACATTTCCATCATGAGGCCATAAATTTCTATATAGTTCATGCTGTGGATTTGTAACTAGCCCAAGGCATGACCGTACCATTTCTGGATGCTTTTACTGAGCACATCCTTTTGATTTTTCTATGCATTGGTGGTTGTATAAAGCTAATTGAAGCAAAACATATTATTTAAAAGGCTTTCTTTATTGTACACACAATTTCACTCTCCAAATACTACTCTGCACATTGAAATCTTGAACTTTTTTGTGTCTTTGGCCATTGTCATAGTGATTAAAAGAGCTGTGCAAAGAGAGACCAGTTACTATTAATATGACCTTGAACACATTAAGCCCTCTTTGTTCCTAATTTTTCTATTTTGAAGTATGGATAATGCAGTTTATATTTATGAGGATTCAGAGTGTTAGTGTAAATAAAATTTTTAGAACTGTGAAGGCAAGTCTTAACTGTTATTGTCATGAGAATAATTATACAAATTTTATATCTGTTTAAATGATAAATATTCCTAGTTTTATGACTCTTCCCATGGCTGATCTTGCCATCTTGATCATTTAACAAAAGGACATCACATAGGCAGTCTATGTCCTTATCAAGAGTCAATATTTTTCTTGGATAAACAAGAAATGACTCAACAAGTTATTCCTAATATACCTTCATTATAACATAAAATGCAGAGCATTTTTTGTAGCTACCTACCTGAGAACTGCTATAGATGGCTTGCAGAATCAATCCCATGGTTTCTGAAACTAAAAAAAAATTAGAGGTTTCACTCATTAACACATAAGTGAAATGAAGTCTTCGGATCGTTGATAGCAAGTTCACACACACATCTGTACACACACACACACACACACACACATTCACTCATAAGTGGCCAATATTCTTGCTGAAAGCTTAATGTTGCACTCAGCCTTTCCCCTTTTCCATAAAAAAGAAACATGTTAAAAGCATTTTACTCAAGATCCTTAGTTGTGGCAAAGCAGGTTGAACTGCTGCCTGCAAGACCAGCATCCTGTGTGAGTGTGTCTGATGGAGTTTTAGTTGTTCAACTTCCGATTTGGCTCTCTTTGCTAATGCACCTAGGAAAGCATCAGATGACCCATATGCTTGGTCCTGAACCTACACAGGAGATCTAGATGAAGCTTCTGGCCTCCCAGCCCATTTCTGGCTGTTACAGCCATTTGACAAGTGAATCAGCAGATAAGATGGTCTCTCTCTCTATCTATAACTACTTTTCAAATACATAAATAAAACCTATAAGTGATACTCATGAAAACAGATACATAAACTCTATATACATTCAAATTATAAGCCAGCTACTAGTAAGCATTGAGTATAGTTATAGAAGGAATAGATGTAGATCCATCACTTCAGCTAGAATTCATTTTAAGTAATTGGATAAATCTGCTGCGGACAGACAAAAGAATGACAAAGACTGAACTCATTTTGCTCATTCTCTATTTTTGGAAAGATTTCACAAGGAATCTGTCCCCCACACTCTGCTTGCTCTAGTAAGAAACAGATGGTTCCCCATTTGGTTTTCTCACCAACTCAAGAACCACTTTTGTCCATACTCAACATTCATAAATATTTCACTATTTGGCTTCTGCTTAGGATATAAAAGTTTAGAAAGAGCACTGCATTTGCCCTAACAATGAGAAAAAAAATCACAAAATAGCTTTTCTTGAATCCATCAAAAAGCTGAGGTTAGTGTGGACTTTCCCAGCTTTAGTTCTGAAAGTCCCACGTTCTGGGAAACTTCTCTGCCCCAGGCAAACTGGAATAGTTGTTCACCTCAGTGAGGGTCACGAACCAATCAAGGAGCCAGACATTCAAGAAAAGACTGGTCCCCCATCAAAGAGAAATAGGATGTGATTTCTGTAGAAGAGACATCAAACAACATATAAGTGAGTTAGAATTGCTATGTGCCAAGTATGTAAACGTATGTGAGTATAAACCCCCTGAGAATCCCAGACTTTTTAATGTGAGTTTCCACTTTCAGTCTCTTCTCCCTGTGTCTGCTGGATACTAATGAGAAAGATTTGACACAAATCAGAACACTAGACAGAGCCTCCTTGGTGGTGGGGTCTGTTGGAGGGAAATTAGCACCTACTTTGGGAAAGGTAAAAGTTTCTAGATCCTTCCTTGCCTGTCATTAATAGCTTTAAGCCTCCTGATGGGGAAGAAACATAAACTCTATGGTATCCAGTGCATAAATAAAAATATCTTAAAATTGAGTAAAGAGGAAATAGTGAGAATAAACAACTTCCAATGCTGGGTAAGAAAGGAAAGAGTCTTGGATCCAGCATTCCATTCCTATGTAATTAGAGAACATCTACACTAGAAAACGGTCAGAACATTCTCCTCTTCTCAAGACCCAACGAAGATACAAGGGTTGCTGGTCGCAAGAAGAACAGCATACAAGACTGTTGAGGATTCAGAATGTAAGATTTGCTTAGACTGAGATTGGACCAAGATAATTGAGTTTTCTGACTTCTACTAACAAGGTAGCAAATGTTGTGTAATTAGCTGGGGAGGATGGCAAACATGAAGACCCTTTGGGGTACAAACTTACAAGAAAGACTAACAGCTGAGAGGAAAAACATGAGAATTGACAAAATCCTTTCAGCACTCTACCCTAAGAGGAATTTGGAATCAGAGTTATACTAAAGGTAGGATAATAAAGCCTGGGACCCAGTGCAAGGGCTCAGTACCTAAATCCTCACTTTGTAAGCACTGGAATCTCATAGGGACCCCGGCTGGTGTCCTGGCTGATCCAGTTCCCATCCAGCTCCTTGCCTGTGGCCTCAAAGAGCAGTAGAGAATGACTTAAAGCCTCAGGACCCTGCATCCACATGGAAGACCCGGATTGGCTCAGCTCCAGCTGTTGTGACTACTTGGCAAGTGAACCAACAGATGGAAGATCTTTCTATCTGCTTCTCTCTGTAAGTCTGCCTCTCCAATAAAAATAAATAAATCTTTAAAAAAAGTTCTTCAGGAGGCAAAGTTGTGATGTAGTGAGTAAAGCCACTGTCAGCAATGCCAGCATCCCATATGGGTGATGATGCAAATCCTAGCTGCTCCACTTTCCACAGCGAATGGAAGATCTTTCTGTATCTCCTTCTCTCTGTGAATCTGCTTTTCTGGTAGAAAAAAAAAATCTTAAAAAGGGAATAATAAAGCCTGAAACCCAGACTACTTCAATGCCCCATGCTACTGTGTATCAGAAGTAGCATAACTTGCCGTAAATCATATGTTATATTCAAATCTAATATCAGTACATAAAATTTCTGGTATTTGATAAAAGATTATGAGGCACATAAAAAAGGAAAATACAATTTCTTGTTGAGAGTATAAGTGATCAATAGAACTAAACTCAGAGATGTCTGGAATGTTAGGACTAAAGTAAGAAGATTTAAGACAAATTTTTATTAACACACTAGTAAAATACATAGAAAATTGTAGTGGGGAAGATGGACAGCATGAATGAACAGATGAAAAATTACAACAGAAAAGTCATAGACATCAAATGGAAATATTAGAAATGGAAAATAATAAAGAAGTCAAAAAAGGTGCCTCTCAACCAGGGGCCATTTTGCCTCTCCTGAGCCTTTTAGAAATATCCTGAGACATTTTGTTGTTGTTGGTACAGTGGGGGTGGGCATTGGGATAGCAACCATGTTAGTGGTAACCAGTGGATTTAGAAAACAAGAATGCTGCTAATTATCCTACAAGGCAGAGTCAAGTGCCACACAGCAAAGAGATATGTACCCCCCAGAATGTCAGCAATGATCTCATGGTTCCATGTTGACTGACAAAAAAGATAAGACACAAATTATCAATATTTAGAATGAAAAAAGGACAAAATTATGGGTATTGGGAGATGTAAAGGATAGAGCGATACCACAAATAACTGTATGCCCATAAAGCCAACAACTCAGAAGAAACAGTCCAATTTCTCTCAAACACACAAACTAGGAAAGCTTAAAGTATATAACAAATAGTTCTACATCTACTAGAGATATTGAATTTGTGGTTAAAGATATCCTAACAGAAAGCCATAAGCCAAGATGATTTTACTTTCAAAAGCCAGAGATCAGGACAAGGCCAAGCTAGCCTTTCTTGGTACACATATCTATGCAATATTTGATGCCTACATGAATACATGAACTTCAAAATGTACTTTCCAGAAATTTCAGGAAGTTTGAATATCAGGTTATGTCCTCCAAAGTACTGTCTCTAATACCACTGTCTTCTCTCGCTTATACTTACAAGAATTCCAAATGTTTCACTTTTTTTTTAATGTAGACACCTCAATCCTATCTCAGAATGTTGACTTGATTATGATGGTGTAGCTTGGCCTTTGCAAGGTGGGTGAAATTTGAGTAATTTGAGTTGATGGTAGAAGTTCTCAAATGCCACTTGTCAAGGCTTTTTGCTTAAATCTTTCTTAGTTTCTCAGGAAATTGAATGGTAGCTCCTCCCACTGATGGGACAATTTTATTTTTGTCACCTGTGCATGTCTGAGAGCATGGCCACCCAAATTCTGGGCTGTGCTCAAACAGCGTAGCACATGCAGGAAGCAGTTCAGGAGTGATGCTGACACTGAGCCTTATGAGGGCACAGCTAAGCAGTCAGGAGACAAGGCAAACTTGTGGGCTGAAGTAGCTCACAAATGAAGCCAGCTCCTTCCATGGACAGCATGCACAAACTAGGACAGAAGCAATCAAGAAAAAAGGGGATTTTACAGCAAACTGCAGCTATGTCAGTGAAGTCACCACAAAAGCTGGGAGAATGGCAAGTGCTCTCATTGTGTTATGAAGATAAGACTACTAAGGAGCCCATAGCCATCTGCGGGGAAAGAAGCAACCTTTATTTACTCTAGATGGTATTAGCTGGTATCACCCCCACAAGGCTGAGCTTTAACTTCTTCTTGTCATAAACTTGTATAAGATGTAAGCGTGGTTTCTGCACAGGCAGGTTCAAGTAAGCAGGAAGATACAGAGGCAAAGACTCAGCCATTAAAACGTAAAGACTTGGACTGTCGAAACATTATGACACTGTTTTTGGCCTGTTACCTGCTTAGCCAACAATTCATCTTAGCATCTGGTGGTACTGGTCTTGTCCCTCCCGACTCAGAGCAGGTTCATCTTCCCATGTCTGCTGAGTGAGCCATCCTTGATATGACCTGCGTGTGAGCCTGTTTTTTCTGTGAGACCTTCATGCAAGCCTGCTTTTTTCTTGCAGTAACTAACACAGGTTTGGAGACTGACCTCTTTCATGAAAATTTTTCAGAGCAACCCTATAGTAACAGTTTTGCATCAAGAACCTCACACTGTCATAGACTTGGAGTTCACTGTCTTAAGTACAAAACCTTTGAGGTTGATTTCCAAGGAACTACAAACTCCAGGAATATTCAACTAGGACTAGCATCTAGGACATGATGATTTAAATTTAACATGTTCCCTTGCCACACTGTTTATTATTATTATTATTATTATTATTATTATTATTATTATTGGAAAGTTAGATATGCAAAGAGAAGGAGAGACAGAGAGGAAGATCTTCTGTCTGATGATTCACTCCCCAAGGGACCGCAACAGCCAGAGCTGCGGTGATCTGAAGCCAGGAGACCAGAGCCTCTTCTGAATCTCCCATGTAGGTGTAGGGTCCCAAGGCTTTGGGCCATCCTCCACTGCTTTCCCAGGTCACTAAGCAGGGAGCTGGATGTGAAATGGGGCCGTCGGGATTAGAACTGGCACCCACATAGGATCCTAGCGCTTGCAAGGTGAGGACTTTAGCTGCTAGGGTACCACACTGGGCCCGCCACAATTTTTAAGAGCCATTCAAAGCACTAAAGATCAGGATATTGGAGTCCAGAAGTGAGAGTTGGGGGATGGGCAGGGTTGACAGCTCTCTGGGATTGCCTCTTTCCTTCCTTCTTTGCAGCTTCTCTGCAGTGTACCTCTGCAAACTGGGCCAATAGCCACTGCAGTAGAATTAGCTCTGCCAGCGACTGCTTTGCTTCTAGTGCGGCAGCTGGCAGAAGTTCAAGCCTTTGCCTCCTGTAAAAGTAACTGTTAATTCTGCAGTCCTGAACCACCTGTGATTAGACAGAGGTTCTTTAACTGCCAAAGCTCTCTGAATGAAGTTGGTTTAGTAAAGTTGTTGGATTTGGAGGCATGTGAAAAGGGTAAGATAGTGATATTTTCTTGGGGACAGGAGCAGCATAGTGTGTGTGTGTGTGTGTGTGTGTGTGTGTGTGTGTGTGTGTGTGTGTTGTGGGGGGGCATCGTTTTTCTTAACCTTTTAGGTGAACAGTTTCCAATACTCTAAAACCTTTAAAACAGTACTTTCCAAATGAATTATGTGACCTATCTACATATAGTTGAAGGTTTTCTGCCAGTCACATGCAAAATAATTCAACATGCAATTAATACAAGGATGAATAAAGTGCTTTAAAATTAAGACATTTGGGGCTGGCCTGGTGGCATAGCAGGCTAATCTTCTACGTATGGAGCCTATATCCCATATGGGTGCCAGTTCAAGTCCCAGTTGCCCCACTTACAATCCAGCTCCCTGCTAATGGCCTGGGAAAGCAGCAGAGAATGGTCTAAGGCCTTCGATGCCTGCACCCATGTACGAGATCCCATAGAAACTCCTGGCTCCCAATTTCAGACCTGCTCAGCTCTGGCCATTGAGGCCAATTAGGGTGTGAACCAGCAGATGGAAAATTTCTCTCCCTATTTTGCCCTCTCTCAGTAACTATTTCAAATAAAAATAATTGCATTTTGCAGCAAAGACATTCAGATGTGGAGTACATTTTACATTTATGGCACAGTTCATCTCAGTTGCCCATGCTTCAAGTGCTCCATAGCCACACGTAGTTTGTTGGTATGGCATGGCCCAGTGTTGGGACCTGGAAGGTCTCTTTCTTAAGCAACCTCTCCCATGCCAGGACACACAGGGCAGTCATTTCGTGGATCCCCATCTTCAGCACCTTCTTTGCAGGGCTCCTGTCTCATCCCATCAGGGGATTGTTCACAGGACTCTAACTTTAGGTGAGGGCCAAACACCATCACCCCTAGTTGTGACTGTTTCTTATTCCATGCATCTTCAAGGGCCCTAAAATGTGTCCAGTGGGAAGAAGTATTAGGTGGGTATTGCATGTCACAGTTCTCTGATTTTAACAACTCTCAGCTTAGATAACACAGAGCCACCCTCCTCTCTTTTGATGTCTTGTGGCCAGTGCCATGTCCAGAGATGAATGCTTCTCCTTCAAGTAGTTATTTGTGTAATTGCCAGCAAAGTGAGCCCTTGAGAAAAGATGAGAGTAGAGGACAAACCCAGCGCAAAAAGAACATATGGAGTCGCCGACTTAAAACCCAAAAACTTCAGGATTGTAGCTGCAGAAAACACAGTAGCACCTGGTGAGATCTCACAGGTGCCCCCCAGAGGCTGGCACTGGCAGTGTTTAGGAATCTGCAGGAGCGGCAGAGGCATCAAAGGCAGGACATCTTAGGTTCTTCGGTGATCCACAAGACAGCAGGACCTAACAGGAGACTACCAGTATGTCCAATGTGATTCACTCAGGAGAGGAGAGTTTGAAGATGGGCAAAAACCTCCTGGGAGGCCAACTGCAGAAAGCATGTGGGAAGTTAGACCAGATGCCTGGAGCTGCTGCTACAGGATGCTTCTCTGTTCTCTTGGTAATTTGTCAGGCCCGGCTCCTCTGTGCCCTCCCTGGACCACAGGCTGGCATCTGCAAAGGTGAGGCACAGGTCTTTGTCCCACTATCTCAGGGTTACTTCTAGGTCAACCTTCTCCTTTTTGTGGCAGAGAATGGCAGCTGCAATGAATGACCTCCAGAAGGTTTACACGTTGGAAACCAGCCTGATCTTGGAGTCCCTCCTAGCGGATCCTCTGGTCCTGGAACTTTACTGCCACCCAAGTGTCCCCAGCAGCAGCAACTCCCCGAAAGTGCTAACTGAAAACTCTCTGCAGCCAAACTGGTTTCCCAGGCTACAGGCCCCGCCCAGCTGAGGAGATCAGGTTGGTACCAGGACTCTCAGGCAGGGGCTTTGGGTTCAGTGTTCCTGAGGGCCCCGTGGTGCTGTCAGGAGCTGGATGATGTATGGGAACATGCTGGGCAGGGAGCTTGATATAATACTCTTTCTGCTGGATATGCAATTTAAGGAGTTGCGGCAGTTTGGGATGGAGTGGGCCAGAAAACGAGGAAGTGCCAGGACTTCAAGAGGGTATTTTCTCCACAGTTTACCTTCTCAGACACCGGAGTCACCCTCACCTCAGTCCAGTTGTCTCATCTTCCAGCTTGTAGTCACTAGGGCATTCACAAAGTACAGGTGTCTTAGGGGCACCATGTTTTAACCATGGGTCACTATATTTACAATGATTGTCATAAGCAACCTTCAAATGCAGGTTTCCATACTACTAATTCTAAGGTTTCTTAAATCATTTAGTTTTATTAGTGAGAGAAATTGTACTGCACAATTTTCTCTGACCACTGCTATAGTTATAGCTTGTAGTTCTGATAAACATAATAACTATTTGTTAGTAATTCTGTAACTTCAGTTTTTTAATTTAAAATTTGATCCAAAAATAGTTCTGAAGATTGTGAAATAAAAATGTACAGAATAATAGTAGAATTTTATGTTAAAATTTTATAAATATCTAGATTTTATTCTTTGTGGTTAGAGATTGTTGTCTGAATAGTATTTCTCTGTTTTTGATTTGTTGTTGCTGTTGTTTAATATAGGACCGATTTTCACGATTCTTCTGTGGTTTCTTGGAAGAAAGGTATTTTTTTTTCTCCTATTCAGGATAATTTGATACAAAATATCTTTATGCTACTTAGATCTTCAACAACCTTATTAATTGTTCTGTTCACTTTGGAATTCTTGGACTAAGTGTTATGACATGTTTTTACTAATGTGCTTTAAATTTTTCTTCTCAACACTTACAACTTTTATCTATGGGTATTGATGTTTCTTGGTGCATTTGTAGGCATAATTTTTGTTATTATTTGTATACTTTATAGCTACAAAGCATAACTTGAGACATTTTATGTTAAATTGTTTTCCTAAATCCATTGTTATTGTAAGAGAGTGAGCCCTCTTCTCTCTTTCCCTAATATGCCCACCATTTTACTCTCAAAGCCTCCACCCACTTTCAGAGGGTTTGCTGTATGCAGTTCTCAATTTTGCTTTGTAATACAATACAAAAATCTCCTTAGCTAATTTTAAGTTATTGTTATCAGCCAGTGGTACAGTGGAGCCAGCTCCTACCATTAAGTCTGTTCATCTACATCCAGCTCCACAGTGATTTCAGAGTCATAGATTGAAACTGGGCTCTAGTGAAAGGTTGTACATCATAGAAAACAAAGCTACAAAGTGTTTTGTTTTGCGCTCCAACCCCTGGTTCCAAGTCCTGTGATTGAGTATTTAAAGACCACCACTGTAAATGCTAAGTTTGGTTTAGTTCTGTCATGTTATTTTGTTATATTTTTATTGTAATACCTTCCATGAAAGGCATTTTGTAATGTTTTTGAATATGTGTGTTGATTCTAACAAGTAAACAAATGGAAAGTATTTGTGTTTGATCTAAAATAGTTAAAAACCACAGCTTAGAATAAAATCTTTAATCTTCTTTTTAGACAGAATCTATTAATTCCACACTGGGAACATAGAAATGAGTATGATTTCTTTTTCTGCTCTTCACCTTTTCAATTTGTTAGTTTGCTTTTTTTTTTTTTTTAGAATTCACTTTTGTACTACTAAATAAATTTTCATTGTTTCACTTTGCTTACCAGGTTCCAGATGAGTGGCATTTACATACATTAACACGCAGTTATTATGCCAGTTAGTTGTAATTTGCCTCAATATTTATTTGCTAGTTAAATCTTTATTCTGTAGTAAAGTAGATTCAATCTCAATGATACTTCTGTTGCTTTCTTCACTTCCATCTTGATTGACTGAAATTCATCGTTTAGTACTTTTGCAAGAAGTATTCCATCAGATAACTCAAAATGTAGTTTTCTTGCATTTAGAGTTGAATGACATTTTTTACAAAGATTTATTTATTTTTGGGCCCGGCGGCGTGGCCTAGCGGCTAAAGTCCTCGTCTTGAACGCCCCGGGATCCCATATGGGCGCTGGTTCTAATCCCGGCAGCTCCACTTCTCATCCAGCTCCCTGCTTGTGGCCTGGGAAAGCAGTCGAGGACGGCCCAAAGCTTTGGGACCCTGCACCCGCGTGGGAGACCCGGAAGAGGTTCCTGGTTCCCGGCATCGGATCGGCATGCACCGGCCCGTTGCGGCTCACTTGGGGAGTGAATCATCGGACGGAAGATCTTCCTCTCTGTCTCTCCTCCTCTCTGTATATCTGACTTTGTAATAAACTGAATAAATCTTTAAAAAAAAAAGATTTATTTATTTTTATTGGAATGGCAGATTTATAGAGAGAAAAGGAGAGACAGAGAGAGGTCCCCCATCCGCTGGTTCACTTCCCAAATGCTGCTATGGCCTCAGCTGAACTGATCCAAAGCTGAGAGGCAGGAGCTTCTTCCTGGTCCCCCACCTGGATGTAGCAGCCCAAAGATCTGGATGATTCTCTGCTGCTTTCCCACGTCATCTGTAGGGAGCTAGATTGGAAGCACAGCAGTTGGGATTTGGAGTGTACATATGGGATCCCAGTGCCTAAAGCCAAAAATTTGTCTGTTATGTCACCACATTGGCCCTTTAGTGACATTTTGAATAAATAAAATATTCTTTGATTACAATTTATTTTTCGAGGATTTCATAAGCATTATCCTATTATTTTCTGATTTTGAGTTTGCTCTGGGGATATTTTCAGTCAGTCTTATTTTTTCCCTTTGTAAATGACTTAACGTTTTTATAGAGCTCCCCAAAGAATTCTTTGCCTTTGAAGTTAAATAGCTTTATTACAGTATGCTTCTTTGTTACTTACTTCTGGAAATTTGTGTGTCCTTTCCATTTTTAATCAAATATCATTTTATTTTGGAAACTTTTTTGAAACATTTGTTTGATTTTCATGCTTTTCCATGTTTACATGTAGAGATTCCGAGTATTTACTTACGCTTTCCTTTGTGTATCTTTCAGATCTAATTTTTCTGTAATATCACCACTCTTTTTTATATTTAATTTGACTCAATTTTCTCATTTGTTTTGTCTCTGTCCATCATAGCACTTTTAGTTTATATTTTTTTCTGTGCTGCTCTGAATGCCACATTTTTTTTGTTCTGTGATGGTTTAGTTTTTTTCTAAGCTGTGTCAGTTCCTAATTCATCTCTCTCTGGTTTTGTCAGTTCTTTCCTGACCTGCAGTCATCCCTCTATAGCCATGGGGATAGATTCTAGGAAACCTCTTTGATATGAAAATTCAAAGACTCTTGATTCTCTTATAATAAGTAGCACAGAATCTGCATAACCCTCATATACTTTAAATCACCTCTAGATTATTTACAATAACTAATATTAATAACATTTACATAGTGTTTGAAGAAGAATTACAAGAAACTTCTAGACCTGTTCAGCATAGCCATATTGTTTTCTCCAAACATTTTTGATCTGCAGTTGGGTATGTCTATGACTTTGGAAACCGTAGATAGGCAGGGCCAGTGTGTGGCAGCTCCTAGTCATTCCCTGAAGACCCCAACTCCTCCACCTCTCATATTGGGTGTTAGTTTGAATCATGCTCCATGTTATAATGCAGAGGTTCCAAATGTTTATTGACCTAAGCTTTCCTATATCCTTCATGTCTACTATTTTCAGCATAGGGTCCCTTTCTCCCTGCTGGGGAGGGGAGGTGCAGGGAAGATATATTCAGTTGCGCAGAATATGCATAAATATCAATGGATATTTGGATTATTGTATGTTTCCTCCTTTGTTCTAAATATTTATTTACTTATTTGAAAGGCAGAGTCACAGATAGAGAGGGAGAAGTAGAACAAGATATCTTTTATCTGCTGGTTCATTCCCCAAATGGCCACAACAGCCAGTGATGGTCTGGGAACCAAGTGCTTTGTCTGAATCTCCCTGGTAAGTGCAGGGATCCATGTATTTGGCTCATCTTCTACTGCTTTCCCAGGAGTGTTAGTAGGGATCTACAGGTTGTAACCTGCACTTGAACTGCCCTCTTATGGGATGCCAGCATTGCAGGTGTCAGCTTTAATTGTGACACCATAACTGGGGCCTCTGGAGGTTTCTTTTTTGCACTATCAAGTATGGTGCTTCTCCTTTTTGTCCTAGTGAAGAGTATTTCTTGTCAGATCAGGAGTTCTAGCTCACAACCTGAACAGATAACAGATGGATTTTTCCTCCCTGGCCCATGTGACATGCGTTATTGTGACCTTCATTGTCTCAATAGATTTCCTCTCTGAGCAACCTGAAAATTCTCTGCCACCGGAGATGAGCTTGAATGGACTCTAGATCTTCGAATGACAGTCTTTAATATTCCCTATTTCCTGGCAGCACCTGTAATGAAACCATCCAAGGACCCTTAATATTAGAAGTGAATTAGAAGTGAAACCTTAATATTAGAAGTGATACCCCATGGTTGGCCTGCTGTGAAAAAAACTCTCCTCTGAGAATCTGTCCTGGAGTGCTTTCCAGAGCAGAAGGCTAAAACCAGAGCATCAAGCTAAAACCTCTTCCTCTTTCTCCCCCAACAGCTCCCTTGCGTCTTGTGCTCATATTTTCCTTAGTCTTGGTTTATTCCCTCATTCTGTTGAAACTTCTCCTGTTGTAACTTGCTAAGAGTGAATATATGAGAGGGGAAAATATTTTGATTTTGTGTCCAAAAATCTTTTTCCTTACTCCCTTTCAGTGAAAACATGTAGGTAGGAAGTAATTGCATCCTGGAATGTTGAAGACCTTACTCTCTGTGCTAGTTTCTAGGGTTGCTATGGAGAATGTCAATGTCTGACTGTATGTGACTTCTTTTTCTTTGGCTCTGGAAAATTTTAAGTTCTTTTCATTATTATTGGTGCTCTAAAATTTCATAATAATCTCTTGTGGCTGCTTTTAGTTGAAGGCGACGCCTTTAGCAGCTAGGCCACGCTGCTAGGCCACGGTTCCTTTTATAGTTAATGTGCTTTTATAGTTCAATGGGTCCCTTAAATAAACAAATTTGTATCTTGTAGTGGCAGTGCTGGGAAATTATTTCATTTTGCAATTTTCTCCCCTTCCTTTCTCTCTCTTTTTTTTTCTATCTTAAGCCTTATTATTTAAATATTGCATATCTTGGATTGATCTCTTAGTTCTTGCTTATTTTCTCTGATGTGTTGTCTTTGTCCCCTTTTTTGTTTCATTATACTGTTTTAGAAATCTCAATTTTACCATTTAATTTTTTCCTACAATGTTAACCTCTTCTAAAGACTCTTCTAAAATTCCTAATAGCTCTTTTATTTTTTGAGTACTTTTTTTAATTGCTGCTCATTGTTTTCTTTACATAATATCTTTTCTTATCTTTTAAAAGACACTAATTAGAGTTTTGGGAATTTTTTCTTCTATCTGCATTGTCTCCTTTATTTTGGAAGTCTGTTTTTGCATATCTTATATCATAGGATCTCATCAAATGCTCTGTGAAAGTTGTCTGACCCTTCATATATAAGAAAGGCACGAAACATAGATAGGACTTATAGGCCAGTGGGCCTTACTTTATAGTGACTGGGCAACAAGGGACTCAGTTTTTTCTTGGGTTGGCATGTTACCCTTTCATGTCAATATCTGTAGACCTTTCAACCTGCCCATAGAGAAATTAATCATCAATTATAATCTTTATTTACATCTTGGGAGAGTGGAGAAAACTTTTCAATAATCAGGTTCTTTCAATAATTTCTTTGTTTGGGTGCGTTGACTCATTATTTCTTTGAGTCATTTCAGGTCCCAGTATATTCGCCTCAAATCCATGTGTTCATCAACTATCATAAGAATATTATTGACTTGGTTGAACTGAGAGAAGGGATCTGGGCTTATAACCTCTCTTCAAATAGACTTTCAGCCAATACTTTGAAATTTAGCCTCACTGAACTCCTGAGCTACCAAGCACTTTTAATTCTTAAGACTATGGGTTTTGACCCTCTACTTCCTGCAGTGGTTTTTATACTTACACTGCACAGAAACACCTGAAGAGCCTCTGGGATCTTAGATGTCTAAGCCCTATTCCCAAAGAGTTTCATATAGTATGTTTCTGGTGGGATCAGAGTATCCATTTTCCTAAGAAGTTCCCATATGATACTGATGCCTCAGGCACATGTTATATCATTTTACCTGCTTCACACTGTTTTCTCGCCATTGGCTTGCTACTCTCACACTCATTCAATCCATTTTGTTTTTCAAAATTTTATTAACTGTTTTTCCATCTTGTAGGGAGATTCTCCTTGTATCTGTTGGTATGGATTTTGTTGTTTTGTAACATTTTATTTCTATAAAATGGGCAAATTTCACGTATTTCACAATCCAGTTTTAGGGGCATGGTAGATACTTATCCTCCCTTCTGCCCATTTCCCACTCACCCCCCTCATTTCTTACTTCTTTTTCAGAAAAGTTTTATAATGGTATACTGTCATTTCACTTTGCAATTACAGGCTTAACACTTCATTGGATAAATATTTTAAACAATAGTAAGTAGGGAAAAAAAAAACCTTAGTATGCTTTGAGACTATGACACAGGCTGAAAACAACAATCAAATCTCAAGATATCAATATCACTCATATAGATTACCTTTTTTGTACTTTGTATTAACTAACACAGAACAGGGAACATGTGTAATATTTGTCTTTTTGGGGACTGACTTATTTCACCAAGTATTATTGTTTCCTGTTGCATCAATTTTGCTGCAAAACACAGGGTTTCATTCTTTTTTTATGACTGAATAGTGTTCCACAGTGTATATATGCCACATTTCCTTTAACCAGTCATCTCATGATGGACATTGTAACTATTGTAAATTGAGATACAATAAAAATGAGTATAAAGTAAATGTCTTGGATGCTGATTTTATTTAGTTTGGGTCAGTTTCCAAGAGTGCGATGGCTGGGTCATATGGAAGATCTATTTTGTATTTTTATATTTTTTAAATTTATTTGCTCTTGTCTTTATACAGCACTGGGAGCAAAAATTAAGCAAGTATTCAAACTTTTGCCAATTCTAATCAGAAAACAACTTAATTACATGTAAGCTCGGAGCATTTCTTAACTGTGGCCTTCTTATCCTTCCAAACAGTTCCTCTTCTGTTCTCCACAAAGGTTGTTCCATTCATTGCTTCTCCCCATGTCTCAATCCTACCTTTAGCGCTCGTTCCTTGACCAGAGGATCTTCTTTTCAGCTTTACTTACCTCCTGTTTTCACTCATGTATCTGAATCTGTGATCTTCATCCTTTGTGTTTTTAGCTTTGGAGGAATAGACCTTCTGCTCAGGATAATCCTTATCTGATGCAATCATTTCCTTCTTGGAACTCTATTTTCAGTTTCTTCGTCTTTGTAAATACTGTAAGTTCTCTCTCTTGTAGTTTATAAAATAAGTAAAGCACCCCTCCAAAGTAAAGCACTTCTCTCTGATTTAGGTCTACCCCTCATAATGAGTTACTTGTCATGCATTTTAGCTATTTTTTCTTTTTTGCTGTCTCTAATCTCTGGGGATTCTTGTGCTTAAAAAATTTTTGCATGATGGATAATATAGTTGCTAATAGCAAGGAGGTCTATAGATACCAGAACTCAGTAACCTTGAAGATTGCTTGGGGATCATGTACACACAAATGGCTGTGTCTGGTAACTAGTTCTATGTTCTTGGGTTTAGTTCCGAGGTTTAAACTGTAAATGACATAAGGTAGGCCTGCAATGTCTGAAACAGACTTGAGTTTGTGTTTTTCACATACGAATCTGGAGGAACACCGTGACTCAGTCATGTTAGAGTAAGCCATTATCTGATTTCCAGCACTGTTCCAGCCAGTGCAGATTTACTGCTTACTTCTGATACATAGGATGGTTCTCAAGAATGAGAGCAACAGCTTGTGGATTCAACTGTGTCTCCCCAGGAGTCGATTCTCCTTCTGCCTGACAGTGTTTAGGACAGAAGCAGCATTTTAATAAAGAAGCCACTTCTGCAACAATCATCTCTGAGAGTTACCAGAACATTTTGGTTTTCCCTCTGCCCTGGCAGTTAGGGCATTGTTCTGATGACACTGATTATTCATTTCATTTCGTTTTCCTGCTCATTTGAACATTGGCATTGCTTTAGCTGCACAGTGTTCCTCCTAGCTGGACACTGTTGCTATTGACTTTGTTTTGGATGCTTTCGTCTTCTTTCAGAGCTACTACCTCCCGTTGGTACTGCCTTGATCACTGGGCATTGTAGCTGCTTGCTGGATATCATGATACAGTGAAGCTACCACATGTCAAAGCTCCGTGGCACTGCGTACAGAAAATCCCTCAACTTTTTATATTGTACCTGGTCCTTGGACACTGTGACTATAATGCTTGTTCCTCCATGTTCAACATAGTATTTAGCAAAATAGCTGTTTTATTCTTAGTTCTCTCTACCCTTTTCCCCTAGTACAGGGACAAATAGAATGTTATATTCAAAATATTCCCTTCCTATCTGATGTCATTGGATCAATTTTTTCTGCCCAAACTGTTTTTCATGTTCACCGCTTGTAATGACCCAGTTTAGTCAGGTCACCATTTGCCCAGATGTCTGCTAATTCAAAATATAGATTCTGATATCAAGTCTCCATTTTTAGTGTAAAGCAATGAACCTCCCAGAGGTTTCTTGAGAGGAGGCAGTTTTCAGGGAAATAGGTAGAGAGCTGAGGGAACCGTTTGATTGATTTGTTCATTAATCAATCCTAACTACTTCTCTTGTGGCTAATTTCGCTACATAGGGTGTCAGGTGCTGAGCTCTCACTAACTTCAAAGTATCACAATCTATTGAAGGAGGCTCTGGGCTGAGATTCATGTCACCCCCACAGTATGATGACACAGTTATCAATGATAAGTAGGGTTCATTGCCTGTGAATAAGGTGCTTAAATTACACAAATTGACTTTGGTTTTTTGTGTGTTTTTTTTTTTTTTTTAACCAGGTTCCAAGAAGTAGCAGGGAGTTGTGAGGTCTTCTATCCTTCCCAGAGCCTTGTGATCCTCCTCAGGACTGTCTTCTCTCCCAGCAGTCCAGTTCTCTGCAAGGCATGACTGTAGCAGCTCCATACCCATGGAGACTCATGGAACTCCATATTTTACTTCTAAGTGGGTCATCACCAAGGGGGAAGTTCCTATCATTTATCTGCTTTGTTCTTCTTCCATTTGTTTGTTTGTTTTTGAGTTATTTATTCTTATTGGAAAAACAGATTAGATTTACAGAGAGAAGGAGAGACAGAAAGATTTTCTATTCATGGTTCGCTCCCCAAATGATAACAATGACTGGAGCTGAGCCAGTCTGAAGCCAGGAACCAGGATCTTCTTCCAGGTCTCCCACGCAGGTGTAGAGTCCCAAGGCTTTGGAACATTGTCTATTGTTTTTCCCAGGTCACAAGCAGGGAACTGGGTGGGAAGCAGAGCAGCTGGGACGGTAACCTGCACCTGTATGGGATCCCAGTGCTTGCAAGGTAAGGATTTAGATGTTGAATCATCACTCCAGGCTCTTCCCTTTGCTTTAATTTTGTTTTTTTTTTTTTTTTCAGTTTCTTTGTCTTTCTCTTTTCCTCATCTCTCTTTTCTTTGCTTTCTTTGCCCCATTGAATCTTCTCTTCTATTTGTCCAATTCATTTGACACACATTAGAATCAGATTGAATGTTGGGTATAAAAAGAGGAGTAATTTAGAGTCCTGTTGACTGTTGGCATTAGAGCTGCAGCATTTCATGAAAAGAGAATCATCCAGTGACTGTAATGATGTGAGTCTTTACACACATTCTCATATTTCACTGTTGTGAAAATGTGTGGAGGAAGCATCTCATTGTGCAGTTGAGAAAATTGAACCTCGGATTTAATCACAATTAGATGACCGGTGGACAAGCTGGTCTCCTGTTAAAGGTCCAATCCTTTCCCTTTTGCTCTTTTTCTCCTTCCCCCCTCCTCCCACTACTCTTCTCCCCTTTGCACTGCTTTCTCCTTATCTAAACTTCCCTACTCTTCAATGCTTTCTCTCTTTGCGTGTGGGTCTCTAGCCCATTGTTTCTTCCTTGCCTCAGGGCTTCCCCAACTGCTGTCTTACTCTCATCTCTGCTGCTTTTCACCCTCCCTTTCTCTGCTGGTGATTCTCTTGGACACTCAGAATTTTCTTTTGCCCTCTTTTCTTTGTTACACTTGATATTCCTTGGTTCCAAGTGTCTCTTTCTCTCCCTTCCTCCCTGCCTCTTTCTGCCTCTGAATCTCTCTGGTTCTTGATTTCTGTCCTTTCAACCTCTGCTTCCTATAGTTTATCTTTGTATCTTTGTTCTCTGTCATTATCACTGATCTTTCTCTTTCCTTCTCTGTTTTTCCTATTTCTTCCTCTAATTCTTATTTCTGATTCCATTTACTTCTTTTCTTTATATTTTCTTCCTTGTTTTTTTCTAGCTCTCTTAATCTCTGCCTCATTATATCTAAAGATTTTCTAATGTTTTATTCCTCCCTTCCTTCCTTCCTCCCTCCTTTCTTTCCTTCCTTCCTTCCTTCCTTCCTTCCTCCTTTCCTTCCTTCCTCCCTCCTTTCCTTCCTTCCTTCCTTCCTTCCTTCCTTCCTTCCTTCCATCCATCACTGTTATGTTGTTTCTTCCCTTCACCTCTTCTACTTTCCTCTCTCTGTTTTCTTTTCTTTTCTGCTGGGTGTCCCCTTCCCTCTCACCCACCCTGTTCCAGCAAGAGAGTAAAATCCTACAGCTGGTTCTCCTTTATCTCTGACTTGAAAGATTCTGAAGCTGGAGCTTTTTCCCACTCTTGGGGTGGGAGAGTCTCCTGTCTGCTGCTCGTATCTGGGCAGGATTAAGAGGTTTTGGGTTGTAGGCCAAGACCTTGATGGCCATGTTCACAATATGGATAGAGGTCAAACAAGTGAAGGTCTCACCCCATGGAGGGTGACTATCTAGAATGGAGACAGATAATACATGGAGCCAGGGTCCGTAAGGAGCACTCTGCTCTTCGTTGAATCCCTCCCCTTTCCTTCTGTGCATGTGCAAAGGACACTCCATCCAGTAGTCATGGACATGGTAGTTTCTGGAAGGGAGAACCCTCTCAGGATTCCTGCACCTGACACTCAGGCAACATGGTTTGAGGCTGCTTGCAAGCACTCCACAGAGATTGCTCAACACCTTCATTAGGATTGAATCTGTGTGTGGCCAAGGAGCCTCCTCCATTCAGGATGCATGCTCAGAGAGGCTGGGTGGAGGCTCTGCTCTTGATGTATTTTGTGTGTTCCCATTTTCATGTCTTAATTGAGACTATCTTCCTAATGTATTTGATTCTTGGGCAAGGTACATCTTAATGATCTAGGTAAATAAGCATGATGACTGATGTGACCGTATTAGATGGATGCAGGGGGGAAGGTCCAGGGTTACACAAATAATATATTAGGGCTGAGCCTAATCCAGCAGTTTCCTTGGAGATTCTATGCACGCTGCCAGTCTTACATTATCCCTAGAGTAAAGATTGAAGGAAGCAGTAGCTGGGAGAATCAGGAAAGCTTCTAGGGGAAGGAGGCATTTAAGTTGGACTCAGAAACAGTGATTAGCTGTGATAGGTAGAGCTGGAGAGCAGAGCAGGGATGATCTCCTGGAGATTATGTTAAAGTCGATCCATAGATTCTAGGTCCTGAATTCAAAATGTCCTGATAGACAGAAAAATCTCACTCTAAAATTAATCAGTGTTCTATGTGAAGTGAAGATGAAACACAGAGAGGGTGCTCTGGATTATGGTTTAGAAGCAGGAGTGTACAGGTGCTTGTTGCTCATTGGTGGTGCAGCCTGTCCACAAGCTCTCTGAGGCTCCAGCTGCCACCAGTCCTGGAGGTGGCATATATGTGATAGGGCTTGTTTGGACACCCTGGAGAGGCTGTTGATCCTGGAGGGGGCACCTGATACTTCTTTGTCGCTTGACTCTCTTTGTGCCTTCGCATCTTGTTTTTGACTGAAACATGTAGAAAGACCATGGGAAGGGGTGCCACTCTGTATGAATAGTAAGAAAATAGTCAAGAATAATATTTTCTAGGGGCACTGGTACCACTGTATTTCCAGTTTTGATCTTGCAAGGTCCAGGATGGAGAACTTGAAGTGAGAAGGACCTGTTGGGATCTTAGTCATCATCGTCTCTCAAGAATAAACCTTAACAGTAAAACAAAACACACACACACACACACACACACACACACACACACACCAGAAACACAACTTCTGAAAGAGTCTGTAGGAACTCGGCTTCACAGATTGTTTAAACTGGACAAGATCTCAAAGGATATGACCTCTAATCCTACCACACTCCCAGTTCCATGTTGAAAAACAGAACACTGGGCATTTGAATCAGGGGGCTTTAGGAAACAAGAGGCTATTGAATGTCTCACTCTGTGCTTCTCACTCCCTCCTTAGTAGTTGCAAAAACGTGGGAGAAGGAATCATCGTGTGGTTCATAAAACGCAGGTTTCAGAATCTGACTAGCCTGAGTACCTGTTTGATGCTGCATGGTCTTGGTCAGATTCTCTTCAGGTCATTGTATCTTCATCTTTCAAATGATTAAAACTCTAACGTTTGCCATATTGGCATTCTGTTGGAATTCCTGAGGCAATGCATGTAATATGCTAAGTGTGGTGGTTGTCCAACAAATTGATTCAGTAAAGGCTATCAGTATTATTGTCATATATATTAAGTCTTTTGCATCATGTACCTTTTTTCTCAGTAATTATTTTGTGATCTAATATTGTATTCATAATTGTTTATAATGGTTGCTCTATTTCTTTCCTGACTGCCATCCTATCTCGACTGCTTTTTGTCAGATGTCCCTGCTGCTCAGAACCCATCTTGACCCCAGTTCTTCTTTTTTGAATTTTGTGACTGTTTCAGGTTCTGGCAGAAATGTTACTCTTAGGGCCTTTCTTCGTTGGTCAAGACATTTTGCAGTCTCATCTCTTCCATATAATTCCCTTAAAAACTCTTCAAGTTTCTGGTCCACTGATGTTGCTGCCAGTGATTAGGCTCTTGCAGGTGACTAGGTAACTTGTTGGAGGAGGAGCTTAGAGTTTGTACTTTAAAGCACATCTCACCAAGTCAACTTGGGCAGATTCCTCACAGGCCCAAGGAGTTGGGATTGGGTAGAAGTTTCCTTCAATTCTGACTCCAAGATGTGCCTCCCTGTCCAGGGAAACCTGTTCTCATCTTGGTAACACCTCAGAGGACTGTAGAGAGCTGGTTGTCTGTCTCACCAGGCAACACCTTCCTTGGCCAATAAGTTTTGTTTTGTTTTGTTTTGTTTTTTTGCCTCATGTCGTGGGTTAAATGTTATCTAGGTTTACTATTGGCTTCCTACAGTAGAGAGATCTCTTAAAGCAAGCATGTGTTGGAATTCAGGTCCACAGAGTCATTACTGTTGATAAATTTCCTAGGTTATGGAGGCATAATTGACCAGGAGATGGAAGCAGTTAGACAAGGAGCAACAATGACGTGTTTTTGTTGTTGTTGTTGCTTTTTTTTTTTTTTAAGATGCAAACTGCTGCTAACACTAGAGGTTTTTCTGAAGCATAGAATGAGATGTTGTGGAGGAAGTGAGTGATGAAAAGAGGCTGAGGAGAGTAACTGAAGCCTTTGCCACATTGGTCAAAGCCTATTTCCACGACAGTAGTTTGAGGAAAGCTTTCTTTGAACAATGTATGGAGAATCATGTAGTCTGTTCTATCTGCTGTCCAGCATGAGATGACTGGTGTCCCCAAGGCATCAGATATGTGTCCAGCAATGTCCAATTGACTCGGGATCCCAGCCAAGTAAATGGGAGAGTGGAAGTTGGTAAGGAGAAGAGAGGAAGCAATGGACTAAATGTGAAAATAGGGAGAGAAAGAGAAAAAGAAAATCCTATAGGGTTTGGATAAGAATCTGGAAGTAAGATGGGCTGGTGTGAATTCTTTCACCCATCCTGTCAGTGCCACCAGTCTGCCTCAGCCCTACTGCTATGTTTAATAGCCTGCATGTCTGTGACAAGTCAGCAGATGGAGGAATCTTTGCTGACGCTGAAGAATTACCGTTGTACTCTCTTCCTCCTCTGGTCACAACCCACGGCCCTCTGGATGAGCTGCCCTGGGGCTTTTGGGCTCCCTGCCAGCCTGTCAAACAAGGCTAAGCACACTCCTCTGTCTTTCATCCTGGTTTGGTATTTCCTCCCAGCAGAAGTCTCTTCATCTTCTACACCTCTTTTCCCTCCACTGTCTCTTTTTCTCTTCTCACTTTTCATCTCCTCTGGTTCTTTGTTTTCCACTCCTTGCTGCTTTGTTACACCCTTTTTCCCTTCGAAAATCTATTTCTGGGTTTTCCTGGTTCGCTTTCTTTCCAGTTCCCCTCTTTTTCCTCTCCCTCTTCCTCAGCATCTACTTTTAAAAATCTAATTGTGAGCTTTGTCTCTTCTTTATTTTGTGGTCTGTATTTCTGCCTGCACTGGATTCTCTTTTCTTTCACTTAAAAAAAAAAGATTTCTATTGGAGAGTCAGATATACAGAGAGAAGAAGGACAGAGAGGAAGATCTTCCATCATTTAATTTACTCCCCAAGCAGCCGCAACAACCGAAGCTGAGCACATCTGAAGCCAGGAGCTAAGGGTCTCCTCCAGGTCTCCCATGTGGGTACAGGGTCCCAAGGCTTTGGGTTGTCCTCCATTGCTTTCCCAGGCCACAGTAGAGCAGGGAGCTGAAGGGGAAGTGTAGCAGCTGGGACACAAACAGGCACCCATTTGGGATCCCAGTGTCTTCAAGGCGAAAACTTTAGCTACTAGGCTACCACACTGGGCCCTTCTTTCACTTTCTTAACATCTTCTCTTTCCTAAATAAACAACAACAACAACAACAACAAAAAGTGCAGTGTGAAATATAGACCTGCATATGGAAATGAATGTGAATCATTAGTGTTAAGTTCAGCTAATTAGTATAAATTGGATACCTGTATAACTTCTGAAACGGCAAGCAGGTGAACTATTGCCTGAACCCCAACAGCCTCCCATGTGCACCTTCAAAGACCCTGCATCCTCCGAGGCCTTGGTTTTGTGACTCTCATTTCTTGTTATAGTTTTATCACTTCTTTGTGCATTTTAACAATATACTTCAGTTTTTGAACATTCTGTACTTGGAATTCAATTATATGTATGCTTTTGAGTCTTGCTTCATTCACTGATGCTTGTAAGATTTATGTAAGTTGTTGCTTGTAATGATGTAGTTCATTCATGTTCACTGTTGCCTAATGTGAGCCCTCCCTGAAACTGAGCCTATGCATGGAACATCAATTCAAAACTCCTGTCATCTTTAAAAAGGTTTTAAGAATTGGATGTGCTGCCCTCTTGTGGTGTATAGCAGTATAACAATACCGCAATACATTGAGGTATGCTTTACTGTTTGTTTTAGATAAACAAAGAATACCAACATCAAAACTTGAGTTTCACATATCTGTTTGTCCAAATCACACCTGGGGGTTAGGAGTCCACAGAACCCAGAAAGAGTTCTCCTCCGGGGGAAAAAGTTTTTATTACCACCTCTAAGTTTAGATTTAGCAGCCTCTGCAGAGGAAGATAAGAACAAAAATAAATTCAGAATGCATATATTTACTAGAGAAATTTTTTAAAAAGAGATGCCGTTTACAATATTTACTCCAGGACCAAGTCCTGTGAAAGTGGCCCAGGAAAATTCATTTCAATGGATGTCTTACTCTTTCGTCCACCTGATGTTGAGTGCTGGACACTGTTCTTGTCATTTCCATGCAAAACTGAGCAAACACACTATATGGATAGAAAAAGGATTATCTTGGTATAGTCTTGTTATTGAAAAATATGAAAAATAAAATTGACAGTGGTAAAGATTTAAGGTGTGATAGAGTGATTTGTGAAAAACCATTCAGAAAAGGCAGTATATGGAAATGTGAATGAAGTAACAGCAAGCCACAGGAAAGCCCAAGAGAAGACTGTAGACAAAGTGAAATGCAAGCGCAACAGTGTTGAGCTGGAATGAGCTGGGGATGTTTGAAGAAGAGCAGGAAGACCAGTATGGTAATTACAAGCACAGTGAAGAAGAGTCTGAAAGTACCAGAGGAGATGGAAAGATAGGGTAAGGACTTTTAGATAGGATGAGGAAGTTGGATGTTACTGCAAGCAATGGGAATCCATTGAGCTGTTTGAACACATGTCTGGTATGATGTTCTAAATTATCTTGGAGGTTATCACTCTGGTTGCTGAGTAGAACATTGATTCTAAGGGAACAAAGTAGAAGCAGAGTGGTAAAATAAAAATGACTTCAAAATCCCTGGAAAGAAATGGGGTCATTCTGACTAAGTGAAGTGGTAGAGACTTTAAAAAGTGGTCACTTTCAGGGTGTCTTTTGAGGACGTACTGGCGTAAGGATATAGGAATGCAACTTTTTGAATAGTTACTCCTATGGTTTGAATGTGTACACTCTGAAGTTCAAGTGCTGAAACGTGATGGCCAGTGTGATTGTCTAAGAGCTGAGGCCATGAGGGCGTCTCCGTTGGGAATGAGATTGGAGTCCTTCTAAGTCCTTCTCAAAGGAGTCAGTCTCTGCCCATTAACCTTCTGCTGTGTGAATACACAGCACACCACCTCTCTGGAGGGTGTGGCAGGAAGGCAACATCCTGGAAGTGGAGAGCAGCTTAAACCAGACAGCCAAACCTGCAGGTGTCCTGACCCTGGATTTTTCAGCATCTAGAACTGTTAGAGATTTGTTTTCTTTATAAATTAGCCTTTCTCAGGCTACACAAAAATGGGTGATTACAGTGCTATTCCCACCACCAATTTAGTCTATTTATATAGACAATTCTCTGTCCTTTGTGTCTTGAGTCATAATCTGTGAGGTTAGCATAAGTCCTTGCATTGAGGAGAAACCCTGATGAGTAAAGACTCTCTTCCCTTCTTTGGATCCCATATAAGATCTGTAGTGGATTAATTTGTGCATATTAAAGAATAATCATATTCCTTCTCGAAAAAATTGAGTCTGCCTTTGGTAGCTGGTGTAAAGAAACTAATGGATTCCGAAGTTGTTACGGGGACATTCAGTGGAGATAACTGGGTGCTACCCTCCCTTTATAAATAAATATTTTAAGACAAATATTTGATTCTTCTACAATTCCACAGAAGAGGTTGGCAGTGTAGAATGGGGTGGAGGTAGTTTACAAAGACTGGAAGGAACAGGGTTACTGTCTTCAAATACCTGAAGGACTATTTTCTAGAATGATTGGAACTATTTTGTGAACTTCCAAATAAATAGAATTGAAAAGATGGGGATGATACTTACAACTAATAAAATGTGGGTGAGACATTTCTATCAGAGATGGCCAATAGTGGGGCAAGTTGCTTTGTGACAAAAGTTCCCATTGCCTCAAGCATTCAGGCAGAGGGAGAGCCTCTGATTGGATAGGTCAGCCTCCCAGATGGTGGCCAGTGATCTTTGACTCCTTTATTTACGTCTTGTGTAGTGATCTTGAACATGAATAGTATTAACCTATGTTACAAATAGGATGTCATGGAAAAATTATGATTTAATGAGACTGAGTCATGAAATACCTAGTGGCTGGGGTCAATGATGTAGCTTAACGAGTTAAGCTAATGTCTACAGTGCCAGTATACCATATGGCACCAGTGGAAGTCCTGGGTTTTCCATTTTTGATCCAGCTCCCTAATTATACGCCTGAGAAAGCAGCAGAAGATGGCCCATGTGCTTGGGATCCTGCATACATGAGGGAGACCTGCTTAGATGGAACTCTAGACTCTTAGTTTGACCCTCGACCAGCCCCAGCCATTGTTGTCATGTGGAGAGCGAGCCATTGGATGGAAGGTCTTGTGTTTTTTCTCTCTCTGTCTCTCCCTGTCTCTGGTGCTTTTTTACCTCATTCCCACTTGGAAAAGCCAAACATCATATTGTGAGGACAGCAGCAGGCTCATGAAGAGGTCCAGGTGACTAGAAACAGAGACCTCCTAACAAAAGCCAACAATGCGAACAAACTGTCCTGGAAGTGAATTTTTCAGCCATGGTCAAATCCTCAGATGATTGTGGCCCAGGTCAAATCTTGGCTGCTGATCATGAATGACTCAGTTAAGCCACATGCTAAACATTATACTGGATGAAATAGTTGATTTTTGTTGTTGCTATTATTGTTGGGTTAAGTCAGAGAAGTCTAAGCAAACTGAAGACATAAATTATTTTTATTTTATTTTATTGTTATAATACTATAATACTTTGTGACACACAGTGAGTGAAATAAGTTTATGAGAATATACATGAGTATTTCTCTCTTTTATGGGCATATGACTCTGTTTTAGAATTTAATACTAATCAGGAATTGTCCACAGACTTCTCCCTTCTCTTAGTCCACTAAAGAGAATGTTGTTGCTAGATCAGTGTGCTCCAGCTCTTTCCCACGAAAAACTCCATGCCACCATCTACTGGCAAATACTGCATCTTTGTGGATCTTAGAAATATGAACACATAGGAAAACAAAAGCCAAATAAAAATAAAAATGTAACCCAGGTGATGTCTACAAGACATTGAAGCCACAAAAAGCATTATACCTATGAGAAGCATAAACTTAAAATTAGTTACTTTGGGTTTCCAAGGTACACTTGCTAAGAGTTTGTCCTCTTTGTCCTACTCTCCTTATTCCTGTGACTACTTTGTCTCTCCTTGCAATTTCCTTTTTTTTTCTTTTTCTCCCCTTTCTTCCACTATATCTTAATTTCTCTATTTCCCTCAACCCCTTTTCATTTTAGTTTACATAGTCCTTGTTAAGAATGGATGTGTCACTTAATCTCCCCTTATTTCTCTATCCTTTGTCACAGTGTGAGTAGCAGGAACTGAGACTCCCAGTCCTTGAGATTCCAGGGGGAGATTTCATTTTGTGGCTTCCTCACTTGCAGTATTTGAGTTCCTGTCTTACATCAGCATTCCCTTGACTCCATGTTCACCTGTTCAGGCATGTTCAAGAAAGGAAGATGCCCCAGGTGTATGTCAGTGACAATGCTGCATGTGGAGTCTAACGTATCATAGGTTGAGTTATCTGGAAGCAGACTGCATGAAAACTTCAGAGTAGAGTTTGGTGGAAGAGCTCTGGGGAGCAGTAAGGAGGTTAAGACTGAGTCTCCGCCCATTCTGCAGGGAGCTGTGGAACTGATTACCTTTCATAGAGTCAAATGAAAGGATTTGGGTCAGTGACCTGGGGGAGAAGAATTCCAGGAGACCCTTAGCAGCCATTATCCTGCAGCTGGGGAATGGGGTTTCTGCAGAAAGGATGGGTCTGTGTGGATCTAGAGTGAAGCCTACAGACTGCATTTGATAAGGGAGCTTTATCGTCACTCACCCAGTATACTCATACACAATACAAACAGCTAATAATGAAAATTAAAAGTGCTATGAAGATAATCTAGAGGCTTAAGGCAGCAAGAATATGGACATAAGATGACTGTTCTTTACTGTGTAGTCGGTGCAGGCCTCTAAGCTCCAGATGGCTGTGATTAAGGAAGTCCTAATGCCTCTAAAGGTGTGAGGTGATGCATAGAACACACATGGTGAGGCCTGTACCTGGTGGGTTTTCAGGCGTTAACATCTCCTTCCTAGAGACCCTTGATCTTTTGTTCCATGACTTCTGCTTCCTGTATTTAATAGTAGTCACTGCACCATTTTCCGAAATTTGTATCTTGAAATGAGAATCAGAAAAGCTCTAAATTTCATATTTTTAAAATCTGAAGGGGAGGGGCAGGTTAAGCTGCTCGCTTGGATGCCCACATCCCTTCTAAGTGCCTGGGATTGAATCCTGTTTCTACTTTCTTCTTTATCCTCCTCCTCCTCCTCCTCTTCTTCATCTTCTTCTTCTTCCTTCTTCATTTAAAAGATTATTTATTTGAAGGGTAGAGCTAGTAATGGACACAGACAGAGAAGGACTTTTCACCTAATAGTTAACTCCCCAAATGGCTGCAAAGGTTCAGGGAGGCTAAACTGAAGCCAGGAGCTGGGAGCCCTATCCAGCTTTGTGTGTGGGTAGCAGGGGTCTAAGTGCTTGAGCCATCATCTGTTGCTTTCCCAGGCACATCAACAAGGAGTTACATCAGAAGTGGAGCAGCTGGGATATGAACCAGTGCCTATATGGAATGTTGGTATTGAAGGCAACAGCTTTGCCCTAATGCTGGCAACCTGCTTTATCCAGCTTCATGTGGCAGATGGCTGTGTTTTTTGTGTTCCTGCCTCCCATGTGGGAGATGCAGGCTTCTGGCTTTAGACTAACCCAACCCTGGATACTCTGGTCCATTAAGGAGTGAAGAAACAGGTGGAAAATCTGTATTACTCACTTACTCTTCCTCTTGCTGCTGCCTACCCTCCCTCTCTGTAATTCAAAATCTTTCAAATAGATAAATAAATACATACTAAAAAAATAAATATCTAAAAGACTTCATGAAGTTGAGAGTGGGGGGGTTGTAACACCTAATCACTGTGGTTCCAAAAAAATTCACTGTATTCATGAAACAGGATGACAGTTCACCTCATTGAGAAGAGTTTAATGAAAAGCAGTGCTTCATCGTATCTGTCAGGTCATGAAACAGGGATTCCGTTAAGGATGAAGAATTCAAGCAGAAGCTGGAAATGCTGACAAAGAGTAGAGCATTTTCTCACCTGGATCAGAGTTGGCTTGGTTAACCTTCCAAGTCCATTCTAGCTCAGAAATTTTATAACAATGACTGGCATTTGTTCAACATTTACTATATGTCAGACTATTCTAAGACTCATAAACACTTTCTTAAAGACTCATTGGATATCTGCAAGTTCATCCCATGGTTATGAAATTCAGGTACAGGGAGGTCAAAACATTTACTCAATTGTCACACAGCTGGCAAAAGATGCAGCCTGGATTGGGATGCAGACAGGTAGGTTTCAGAATCCACAGGTTTCCTCTGGCAAGTTCCAAGGGTCTGAAGTGGTGATATCACTGCACAATGAAAGTGGTGTGGAAGCCATCTGTTGGAAGAGCCCGGGAGCAACGGTGATAGACTGGTGTGTCAGCAATTTCTCTTCCACTGGGTGAGTTGCTTAACTCAGTAATCTACAAAATGTCTACAAATACTGCCACCCAAGGGACATATCATGGCCCATTATCCCAGAGTGAGAAAATAATCACACCCTTGACAGTCAAGTCTCTAAGCGGCAGGCTATTCAGCAGGTATGAATCAAGTATGCAGCGGTTTCTCTTCTTTTGTGAGACTAGTTTTCACATTGGGATGGATGGTTGGCAAGGGCAGAAAGCTTAGCTGAACTGCTTGGAACCCAGCAGATCTCTATTCCCCTCTACCACCCAGGAGTTCAGCTGGGTTCAAATTCAAGAACACTAAGCTCATGTGGTTCTCATTCTACCAGACATAGCACCTGCCATTACAGAGAATTACTATCATTGTCACAGCTCACTGAAACACAAAAAAATGTAGCAAGTGGAATTAAGAGTGCCAGGGAGATTTTGTAGCGACCCAGAAGAGATGGAGCAGGGACAGTGGAGGAATCTTCCAGAGCAGGCAGGAATTTAACTCATTCATGCCAACTTTTTTGATGTTGTACTTGATGCTGGGATTGCATCATCAGGTAAGCCAGGGAGCTTACCTGTTATAGAGTGCAGATAATTATTCATCTCATTGCATGACCCAATGGCTAATACACTGGGTGCTGATTTCAGACTGCCCGGGTTTAGATTCTTCCTATAATCACCTGCTAGCCAAATGCTCCAGGGAGAGTTACTAAGCTATTGCAAGTCTTGTGTGATTTACCCAGGGGTAGAAAAATATACTTCATAAGATTGATATGAGCAGCAAATATAAGGCATCAGAAACGTGCCTGCTTGACATATAGTAAGAATTCAATAAATGCTAGTGATCCTTCCAAACACTATGGAATCCTTCCAAACATTGATGCTGCTGTACAATAGCATTAGAACTCGATCCAACAATGCTGATGTAGGAAAGAATTATGCCAGGGCAGATTAGGTGGTACATATGAAGATGTGAACAAGACATGTTAGGTGGAAGTGGATCAAGAACAAAGACACAGAGATGAGATGCCAGGTGCTTTTTTAGGAAAAAAAAAATTACCAGCCAGATGGGTTGAAAAAGGGCCAGGTAGCAAGAAGTATTTTTTGGTGATTTATTTATTCATCAAACATTTGTTACATTTAATTGAAAGGCAGAAAGTCAGCTTTCATCAGCTAGTTCACTCCCTGAATGACTGCAAGGCCAAGGTTAGGCTTAGCTGAAACCAGGAGCATGAAACTCCATGTGGTTCCCCCACATCCAGGAAGGGGCCCAAGCATTCAGGGCATCTTCTATTGCTTTCCCAGGCTCAATTCTAGGGAGCTGACTAGGGAATGGAGCACTTCATATGAAAACAGATTGTGGGGGACCTTGTGAGCTCTGTTAAGGAATTAACCCAGTAGGTGGAGTCCTAAAGAGTGAGAGCAAAGGTTGATTTCTCTATACATAAGCATCATTCTTTTGCAGACCCTTGCTGAGTTAACTTAGAACTAGGAAAAAACTGGAACGGGAAAACACATTGATTTGGTAAAATGGAACAGAGAACTAACAGAGAACTGATGCACCAGGGAGTGGGGGAGAATTCTTTTATAATTTTAACAATGCAAATATTTGAGGAAGTTTCTAGAAAACGTTTGATCCCTATTTATTCAGAAAATATTTAGTAAGCGAAAGTTATGCAGACAGCAATATCTCCTTACAGGGAAAATAGAAAAGAATTCCTTACTTATGATTCTGTGTATCTAGAGCAGTTTGAGATAGTATCTTGCTTTTATCAAAGCTGTAGGTGTTTCATATAATTGTGAGCCACAAATTCTTACAGCAGAGAGGGAACTTTGAAATCATGTCATAGAGTTCTGCTGATGCTAGGGACACACGCTCAGGATCAGGGAAGTCAGCCACGTAGCAGTCTTCTCATTGCTCTCCTGCGTGCTCTTTTGGCTTGTTAATGTTCTCTCTCTCCTGTAGTTTGGGAGTTCACAGCTGTAGATACCTACTAGATAGGCTTATGAAGCTATGCATACAAGGTATATATAGGCAACACTCAGTCATATCAGATGCCAGTTCTTTTCAGAAGACTAGTTCCTGGATGTCTGAAATATGACTCAAACAATGATAAAATTAAAAAAAAGTAAGTGTACCATCTAAATTGCAAAACTCCTTAGGTGAGGGGTTATGGGAGCCACCTCCTACATAACATGACACCAGAGTCCACGTGACTTATGAAGTAATTCCTTGTAATCAGTCAATCAATCTCTATTGTTCTCTTTCTCCAAAGAACTCTAACACAATAAACAAGAAAGGTTATTTACCTTTGGATTTGGAAATATTCAAAATATAAAAACCTGGAAGCAATAATACAATGAACATCTGTGCACCGGTTACGAATTCATGATTTTGTCTGCATTCTCATGTGTATTATTCAAAGAAAACATTAGAAATTGTGTACAGGGAATATCTGGGAATGGCAGACTACTGATGAGTGCTAAAGCTAGGTGATGTGTATGTGGAGTTTCATTGTTTTTTTCACTTTTATGTGTGCTTGAAGATTTCCATAACACTCTGATTAGCAAATTGAGGTGATGATGCCATCGCTAAAGAATTATGCTGAGAACAGAACACACCATACTTCTCCTGAAACTGTCTGAATTCAATACAAGATATTTTTCATGAAATATTTTGTTTTTAAAAAGTAAAACAAATAGTGTTCTGGCAATGCAAATTATAAGCACAGGCACCTAACATAAAAAAAGAAACACTGTAACACACCCCTTCCTTCTCTAAAAGTAGCTAATATTTGTGGCCTGTCTACTCTAGGTTTTATCTTTATTAAGTGCTCTGTCTTGCAAGGCACAGCAAGTCAAGGTTTCAGGGAGTGATATGGTGGCACAAAGAAAAAAAGATCTTTCCAACAAGCAGGATTGGAACTATTGTCTCTGGAGGGTGAGCTCTCAGTACCCACGGGTGTGCATGTTCAGGCTGGCTAACTGCCTGAATCTCAGTGGGCATCAGTTATTTTTGGACTTCGGTAGTAACCCTCAATACCAGCCATTGGCTAAGTTCTGGCTGTGGTGGCCGTTTATGGAGTGAACCATTGGATGTCTTTCCTTCTTTCTATAAATCTGCCTTTCAAATAAAAATAAATAAATCATAAAAAACTGTTCATGATACAGAGTCTTTTCAAAGAGCAGATTATGTATTCAAAAAGTAAGTATAGCATTTTACAAAGGTAGGAGTTCAAGAGCCTGAAGACTAGGGGAATTTGGATTTGAGACTGAGGCTGAAAAATCTGGAGTTGTGGAACACAGATGTGGCTCTAATGGTGTCCTCGCTGATGGCTACACCAAGGCCTCAGGAAATTGAGTGATAATATACAAGAGAAACTCAACGTCTGTAGTAAGAGGAGGAGAGATTGGAGAGGTAGGGATTCCTGTAGATCATGATCAGACATGTAGAGGTGTGTGGTAATGGACAAAAAACCCACCATTGCTGTGTTCCAAAGGGAACAGCCATTCTGTTTCCTTCTGGCTGTTTCAGAATTGGTCTGGCCAGACCAGTTAACTCTTTGGCTTCTTTACTTCTCTGATACTTAATTTGCTTATTTAACAAAATGATGTCAAAATCTAGTTATAGATTTTTGATATAGCTTTCTCAAGGTGCACAGCTTTTTTGGGAGGATGAGAAAAAATGATCAGTTGTAGTGGTCGAGTCTTCAAAGATGACTATGTTCAATTCCTTCCTATTCTGTAAGTGCTTCATCAAGATGGATTTATTTCCCATCCCCTAAAACCAGTCTATTTCTGTGATTGTCTCGACTAACATTAGCAGGTGTGATGTTCTATAATTTCTTACCTTAGCCTTAAGAGGACTAGACATTTCTTTCTTCATGGAAACCAACCCTCATGGTGGGAGAAAGCCCAAGTGATAAGTGAATAAGACATGATGAAAGTTCACATTGTTAGAGTATTGTGGGGAAAGAAGGAGAAGCTACATCTGTAGCAACTGACTATTCCAGTGAAGACAAAGGTTGGCCCCACTTCCCATGAAAATGGTTAAATGTGGTTAACCTATCACGCAGTTGTTAGCTATTCTCTTGTGGAATCATGTCCAGTCACGGTGTTGAAGTCTGATGTTGGTGTTTGGGCATTTAGCTATGATTTTAAAGACAATCTTTTTTTTAACCATTTACAATATAGCATTGTTTCTGATTCATTTTAAAACTCCTGACATTCATTGTTTATACTTCTCACCCATCACTGTGAAGCAGCTAGCTAGAACAGACAGTGAGAAGACTCAATTATAGAACTAACTTGGAGTCCTCACTTTACAGGGATGGAATAATGTGATATATGCTTTGAATTTGAAACCAAAATGCAGTGCTATTTTTCTTAGTTCTGAGAATTTACTGGGGGTAGAAAATGGAACAGCTCTGTCAAAGTTGTCTCCAGTGCTGCATCAACAATCTTAACTTTTTGCCTCTTCTCCACAAAAATTGGGGCTCTCCTGCTTTAGAGATAAAAAATGTCTAGATTGGCAATCCTGAAATTGTGGATTCAGAAATAATTAGATATAGAGGAAGTTTTAACACCACAGTGTCTTTTGTCTTGATAGAAATAGTTCTGTGAGGGAAAACACTGTTTCACAGAAGGATGTGTGACACTGACTTCTGCATAGCAAGCTCAGGTTTTAAATTAAACTTAATTTGTGCCAATGGGGATTGCATCAGCTGGGTGCATACATAAGTGCACGCACACACACACACACACACACACACACACATCTATGGTGATTCTTACTTTCTGTCTACTTGTTTTTCATAACAGGGTTTATTGTAGCAACAAAATACTTTGTTCTGGGGATTAAGCAACACTCTTCAAGTTTCTCTCAGCTTCACAATTTTCTGGGGAGGGCTCCAGCCTCCACTTTCACCTTGGCCAGTGGCTACCATTTGGGATGGTCTATCACACCTCTGAGGCTGATTATCTGTATGTCTATTGCCATTAGTAAGAGACAAGAATATTAACTTGAAGTGTTAAGAAGTTTAATGTAGGCTCTCAAAGAACTTCAAGGTGCTTCCCAGTATTAAGATTCTATGGCTCTAAACTTAATTTCTGCCCCTACTGTCTGTAGTGCAAATGCGGCAGTGACAATTGCTCAAGATATCACTGGGTGAGACTCTTGTAAGTTTCTCCCCTCCAGAGGTCTCCTTCTAAGTATAAAGCCTTTTGAAACAATATATGGCTACAGAGTGAGCCTTTGAGTTGTCATCGACTTTAATTTTTTGGAAAGATAGAGAAATGAGATCAAGAAAAAGGAAGTGACTTACCCAAGGTCACAAAACCACCCAGTAGCAGACCTGGGGTATCTGTTTTTGCCTTTTAATTCCCAGGGCTGTATTTGTTTCACTGAACCAGGGTAATTGGTATCAAATAGTTCAGTCTTCACCAGTTGGCATAACTGGGTATGACTTTCTGAGTTATAATTGCTTTGGTAAGAAATAAATGTCTTGCAGCTCTATAGTATTTATACTGAGTTTCAAGGGTCTGTGGACATTCTTGTTTTACCAAGTCCAGCAATGGAGACAGCATGTTCAGTAGAAGCAGGGAGCTTGTGGAAGCACAAATATGAGCCATTCTTCCTCCAGAAGAGGGGCTATGGTTTCAGTGTAGCCTGCTAAAAGGATACATATTTCATTTCTAATTCTTGTTGTTTAGAAAGGCCATAGCGTACAATGAGAAGAGGGAAGCACATTTTTAATTAGCAGGTGATGTGTTCCTGTTTTCATGTTGGGCAGAGTAATGGTAAAGGCTGGGATTTGGAGATAGTAATACAGGTTCAGATTCTAGTTCGTTGTGTCTTGGACTGTTTATAGAACCTGTATGCTATAGCTCATATGTTGGAACAAATTGAATTGCCACTGATACTCTGTATCTATAAGAACGTTATTAGGGTGAGCTATATTAATACAAAGTCCTTATGATACTGCTGGGGACCCAGTAAATTCCATAACTGATCGCTGTTACTGACATAGTGTAGATAGGTAGGCAGCTAGCTAAAGTTGAGTGAGCTGGGAATCTTACAGCTCTAGAACAGAATGTTTCCTCTGTGTTAGTCAAAAGCACCCACCTTTACAAGACGCCCCTGTGTCTCATTCAGCAATAAGAAAGGAGAGTTGTTATGTTGATCATAAGGATATTAAGCTCCATATGCAGTTTGTGGAGGTGCCAGAAGCTTCCCAAATGGCTCCAGCCTCCTGAAGAACCACATAATAATTGTAGAAGACGCTGGAAATGCAGCAGAGTCCTCATCTCACCCGGGACGTGGTTGGGGGTGCCCTTCAGGTTTTTCTTTCTCCCCCTCTTTACTTTGGGTGATCCTCTGATCCTCTGATGGATGTTCCTCCCATGCTCACACATGAATATTTGTTCACTTTGTCATCTATGAAGTAAATCTTGTTTGCACTTTGAGCACCTTCAAGTGTATCTCTGCTTAGAATTCTTATCTCTGTGTGATACAGGAGCTGGAATTGAGACAATTCACATCTCCACAGCATTACTAGGCAAATTAAAATGTATTTATAGAAGATAATAGCATATGCTTTACCTCATGCTATGGGTTGAGTAGACTTATCTCCCCAACATTGATGTCTTAAACTTCGATGTCTTCATGTTAATTTTGGATTAAGGGTAGAGATTTGATCGAATTGTGGCATCTGAGAAATGGGGTTGGGTTATTTTAGGTCATTGAGGTGTACCCTCAGAGGGTGGCTCTTGAGAGAAGACTGATTAATATTTTGATTCAAGTTTTACTTTTCTGTCTGTTTTCTGGTTAACCATGTAATCACCTTTCCAGACCCACCATGACCAGCCTCTATCACATGTGGCATGAGGAGCCATCTGATCCTTAATTATTACTTGCCCCATTTTTTTTGGTTAAGATTTACTTATGTCTATTGGAAAGGGAGACTTACAGAATGGAGAGACAGAGAGAAAGATCTTCCATTTACTGGTGTATTTCTCAAATGGCTGCAATGTCCAGAGCTGAGCTGATTGGAAGCCAGGCATTTTCTCCAGGTCTCCCAATGGGTCCAGGGTCCCATGACTTAGGACAATCCTCTACTGCTGCTTTTTGATGCTATAGCATCGAGCTGAATGCGAAGTGAAGTAATTGGGGCATTAACTGGTGCCTATATTCAAGCCAGGGCTTAAAAGGGAGAATTAGCTAATTGAGCCATCATGGAAGTCCTAGTAACTTCCAAACTGTCAGTTAGGATAACTCTTTTCTTTTCCAAGAAGCTCTTCTTGTATATTGTAGTTAAACTAAAGAAAAGTGGAGAAACAGAAAATTATTATTGAGAAGTAGGATCATTGGTATTAACTATACCTGAAGATGTGGTGGAGCTTTTGGAGTTGACTTACTGGGAAAAGTCAGAGAAGTTTGGAAACACATACTGAGCTTCATGAACAATTCTGATGATGGCTCAGGAGGACAGAATGTTGGTAGAAATGTGGATGATAATAAAAGGGAATACCCGAGTGAGGTTTCAGATGGAAATCTTACTGAGAACTGTTATGAGAAAAGCTTGGTGGGTTCTTTCCTCAACGTAGTATAGAAATAAAAAGGCAGGAATCAGTTGCAGACAAAGAAGTTTTATTTGCAAAGTGACCAGGTGAACATAGAACAGGGAAAGGGAAAGTACTTCCCAGGAGAGAGCCTGGAGATAGCGGTGTTTCTTGAAAGGACAGAGAGAGACACAGCAAACCTTTTCTCAAGGATCTTGGGATTTTAAGCATTCCCTGACCTCCTTTTGTTTGGGCAGGAACTTGCAGGGATGTTCCCTGTTGGTGGTCTCTCAACCTGTCAGGAACTAGCTAGACAATTCTTGTGCCATCCACTTGAAGGTGTGGCCAATATTTAGCAGGCTTAGATGGTCTCACTCTTGTCACATATATTGTGTCTTTGTCCTGAGAGTTTGTGGGAGGCTGAAATTAAAGATGATGAACTATTTTTTTTTTTTTTGAAGAAGAAACATCAAGGCAGCCAGTTGTCCAGGCTGCAGAATGAGTGTTAATGGCTGCTCTTAGAATGAGGAGCAAGAGGGAACAAAGCAGAAAGATTTTTAAAAATTTGCAGCCTGGCCAGAGAAGCAATGAAAAGAATGCAATGTGTTTGGCACCAAAAAATGACATCAAGAAACTTCTTAAAAGAGAAACTTCATGCAAAAGGAAGCTGTGTGCAAATGACCAAGACACTGAAACAAAGACCATGAAGACATTTCTGAGATCTTTGAGTTTGCCCTTTCCACCACAGACCAACAGAGATATAGAAGTTCAAATCAATTTCAACGATATTCCAGTAGAGAGTTCTTTCACAAAGGAGCCTCAGGAGGATTGTGGCTTGGCAGGTCGGGGTATGGCTCCTGCAGGTGGCCAACCTGAGTGTTGTTCATGTGCTGCTGTCTTTGCCAGCACGCAGAATACAATAGTTATGGTGCTGTAACAACTTTAAAGGGAAGCCATGTAGGCCAGGCAGAGAGCCATGATTCAGGGCTGGAACCCTTATATAAAGCAACATATAGTGAAACTGTGGAAGTGGAGTTTCAAAGAAAACCTCCAGTAGTCAAGGTGCCAATGACATGAGATACTAGATAAAATTATCAGCAGTGTGACGGGCTAGCCTGGGAGAGCTGCAGAAATCAATGCGCAGTCTCAGTGAGCAGCACATGTGCAAAGACCAGCAGCACAATGAAGGTATGGAGGATTCCAGCCAGATTTCATCTTCGTGAAATAAGGGCTATAAGCAACAAAGCTCTGGGGTGGGGGGTGGGGGGGGGGCAGGACTGGCAACCACTGCAGCATGTCCACAATAAAAGACACTAGTTTAGGACTTAATGTTTGTCTTGCAAGTTTTCAGTCTGCTTGGATCTTGTGAATCTTTTCTGTTTTCTTGTCTTTTCCATTTGAAGTGGAAATATACACCCATTGTCTCACCATTGTATCTTAAAAGCATGTGATATGTTTTTAATGATAAGGTTGACAGCTAACAGAGTCTCTTGAGTCTCAGAGAAGACTGTGGACTTTTGAATTATTATTGCACTAAGTCAAGATTTTTTGAGATTTTTGGGAATGAAACTGATTGCATGTATTAGAGAAGAACATATTTTTTGTAATGGTTTATGGATTAAGGGTGGAGACTTGATATCCTTAAGTCATTTGAGAGAGGGATCTGGTTAGAGGTGTTTAGGTTGGGACATATCTTCCAAGAGTGGTTATCCAGAGACATTTAATTATTGTTTGAGTTCAAGTTCTGCCTTAATTGTTTTTCTCTATTCTGGCTCATCAAATGATTACTGTTCTGCACCTGCCATGACCAGGGGTTGGCCCAACCCTGAACTGTAACCTCCAAACTGTAAGCTGAAAGAATCTTAAAGTGACGAAAAATATATACACATGCTAGAGTATACCTTAAATGAGTTAGGATGACTACCCATGAGGACATGCTCAATTTAGACAAATAATAGGGAGTGATTCTAGAGCCTCTGCTTTTACTCACTACAGATATTTCTTCCCTATTATCTATTGAGCACAGGACTAAACAGAGGCTCAATTTGCATAAATCCAGGCATCAAACAATCATGCAGAGGCCGAAGGAGCATTAGAAAGATGGTGTCTGGTATCATGTGGGAGACTAGACTTTTATTAAAAAGATCTATTTATTTTTATTTGAAAGGCAGATTTTACAGAAAGAGAGAGAAAGAGAGAGAAAGAGAGAGGTTTTCCATTCATTGGTTCACTCCCCAAAGTGTTGCAATGGCTAGAGCTGAGCTGATCCATATCTAGAGGACAGGAGCCCCCTCTCAGTCTCCCACATGGTTGCAGGGGTCCAAGAACTTGGACCATCCTCCTCTGCTTTCCCAGACCATAAACAGAGAGCTGGTTTGGAAGTGGAGCATCTGGTACATGAATCAATGGCCATATGGGATGCGAGTATTTGCAGGTAGAGGTTTAGCCTGAAACATCACTGTGCTGGCTCGGGGGGGGGGGGGGCTGGACTTTTAGGCCCTTCTTTTCACTTTTAAACTTCCAGATTTGCAGGCTATCTTTAATTTGTGCTGTTTGAAGAACCTGTTTATATTTTGCTCTATATAACTTACTTGTGCAGAGAGTAGAGGCAAGGGATAAGTTTTCTAGTTTCAGAAACCATTGCCTCTCACAACCAGAATGCTACTGATAAGTTTTATGCAAATAGGTAGAAGAATGTAACTGTGGGAAACTGAGATAAAATATTAATGTTCCCAAATGCAGTATTGGCTAAGCAAATTATGAACATCCATAAAACAGAACACAGGTAAACAGTCTGCAAGATATTCTCATGATCCTATGTTTCTTACTCTGTTCCAGGTACTTTCTGTTAAAGAAATAAGAATTCAAAGCAGAGACATCAATACTGTACGCAAATGGGAGCAGGATTTATTTAAAAGAGAAAGAGAGCATGCACTACACATGAGTGTAGGCCATCCCACATGGGGCGATGCCCATCATGAGTGAGCCAGATTTGCCCATGAGGAGAATGGGATGAGGCCAGAGAACACATAAGCCTCGTCCCAAGCCCAGAGTTAAACAAGGGCCCTCTCCCAAGTTACCAGGCCCATTTGTGAGACAGACCATGGTTCCATAATTAATATATAAATCAGGTGGATATTAGCATGCATGAGGTTTTCTGAGTTTGATGGTATCTTCACATGAAACTTAACCTCCACATGGCCATCACGGTCTTCTTCCTAGCTCCAATAAGTCAGAGATGCATCAAAGAAAAATGGGCCTACTAGACTGAAAGGCATGGGGATAGAGTTATGATGCAGAGCTGACAGAAATTCCAGCTCAGGGGCCTGTGTTGTGGCATAGGACATTAAGCCATCAACTGTGTTGTCAACATTCTGTATTGGCACCAATTTGTGCCCCAGCTTTCCACTTTCAATCCAGTTCTCTGGTAATGCACTTAGGAAAGCAGCAGAAGCCACCCACATGGGAGACAGAGAAAAAGCTCCTCGCATGTATTAACCCAGCCCAGCTCTGACTTGTTGCATCCATTTGGGAAGTGAATAAGCAGATGGAAGCTCTCTTTCTCTTTCCTTCTCTCTCTGTAACTGAATTTCGTACTTATTCCTATCTAACTCCCTGCCTAGTTCTCCCATCTCAGCATTACTATGGATTATCAATGACCTAGGAAAGTTTTCCTGATACATTGTTATTTAAAGTGTTTTATAGATAAAACATGTACCTCATGATATCAATATCGCTCATCTTCAGTAGGAGTATTACTTTTATCTATTTGTTGTAATTATCCTATTTTTTAAAATATTTTTTTATAAATAAACCTAACTTAAGGGCAAATACTTTATTTTAAAAAATCACCACGGGGCATCTGCAGTACAGATTGTTTTGTGTGCAACTTGTGCTCCTTTTCTGTCTTCTGTAATCATCTTGGAAACTATCCTTTCTACTGCTGGTTGGCTGTATGATGCAATAATTCCTGCCTTTGGGCACAGGAGGCTGCTCTTGTTCATGGCCATTATAGCAGGGATCCCATTCCAGTATGTTTCCTGGGTATAGATCCAGTTACAAGACCCTGGCTCCAAGCCTGATAAGTGGATATGATTGAAATGAGTAAAAGAATAGATTGGTATTAGGTCAAATGGATTTGGATATGAGCCTTGCTTCCTCTAGGCAGTTCCAAGCTCCTGATCTATATAGGAATAACAAATACTTGTGCTTTAAGAGGCCTCCAACTGCATTCTGCACCTGGCGAAGTCCTGGTCATGAGATAACGGCACACAGAAGAAGAGTTTATTATTATTGCTTTATCTACTAACGAGTCTACCTCTTCCCCTTTCTTATTTCTCCTTGACTCCCTAAGGCATCATGGTTACCATAGCAGCCAGCTGATGATGATGCCTCCAGGGGAAGCAAGGTGAAATTGAACCTGCTCCCAAGTCCTCACTTCTCCATGCCCTTTGCAGACCAGAGTGAGATAGTTGGAAGCTCAGTCTGTTGTCTGATCCACTACGATCTCAGGTCAGCCAGACCCAGAAACCTGCTTCCATAGCTGGAGTTCAGAGCCCTGAGATAACCTCCTTTGGAGAGTTCTTCACCCCCAAGCTCTGTCTCCTGGCTCCTTGCCTGGTTGCCGTGGCAACAGGTTCCATTGCGGACAAAGGCGGGAGCAAGGTCCTGCTTCCTTCTAGTCCTGTCGATGAGGATTTTTAGACCGTGGAGACTGCGCTGTCCTGCCCTGCACCTGCCCTCCTTCTCTTTGCCCTCACTAAAGTGTAGCCTGCCCTCCCTCACCCCTGACGAGACCATGTGTAAAAGTGTGACCACAGGTGAATGGAAGAAGGTCTTCTACGAGAAGATGGAGGAAGCAAAGCCAGCAGACAGTTGGGACCTCATCATAGACCCCAACCTCAAGCATAATGTGTTGGCCCCTGGCTGGAAGCAGTACTTGGAACTGCATGCCTCAGGCAGGTGAGTAGCCCAGGAAATCAGAGCATGCAGGCAGAACCCTGGCTGCCTAGCTGTGGGCACTTTGCAAAGAGAGCTGGAGACACATAGGACTCAGGTATCTATCTCTGATCTTCCTGTTAGAGTAGTGTAGACTGTATGGCAGAGAATAAGTCTCTAATGGGGAGCCAGGACACCTGAGTTTGATTCAGGTTTTCTATTGAGCTCTTCACCTGTGTATTTTCTCTTTGATTCTCAAGTTTTCACACCTGGTAGAATATATGAATCCTAAATGCAGACATTTTACATGGTTGCAGATTTTTAAATCAAAAAGTAGCTGAAAACAGAGAGGAGAGGGACTTGAGGTCCACTGGTCCAGGAGATCCATGGTTTAACTGAACCTATGGAACATATGAGGTCTGCTAGAACCTGGCTTTACAGCTCACAGCCCTTGAGTTATTCAGTTTCCTGCTTGGACCTCACTCTCCATTTGCAACATGAGCAGGCAGCACAGACCTGTGCCTTTTGGTTCA
Organism: Ochotona princeps; assembly: GCF_030435755.1. Taxonomy (NCBI): domain Eukaryota; kingdom Metazoa; phylum Chordata; class Mammalia; order Lagomorpha; family Ochotonidae; genus Ochotona; species Ochotona princeps. The sequence continues at coordinate 99,466,405 of NC_080834.1, read as the reverse complement.
GGGAGTGGCAAAACTAGCACTACCTGCAAGTTGCTACAGAGGCAGGACCTTGGATGCCATCCTGGACTCAAAATCAAGGCTGTATTTTCAGAAAATCCCTAGGTGATTTGTACTTGCATATCTGGTAATATCTGAGATGGCCTTCTAGCATCCTTGCCCATGGGTTGTGAAGACTTGACCTTGGGACATCAGCACAATGTGCTAGCTCCAGGCTAAAAGTAGCACAAAATTGTAGCCAGCTGGAAGCTTCATGCTGCAGCCAGGGGCTCAGAAGCAAGGTCATTGGTTCATCTGAATCTGTTCAGTGTAATCCAATTGGAGAAGTATCACTGGACACCTGCTAGGTGCTGGATGCTGGCTCTGCCTCTGACTACCTGTGTATCATGGATGGGTCTTTTATGCTCTATGTCTGTGATATTTTTCAATCTAAATTTTGTAGCCTAGTCTAAGAGTGGAAAATGGTTTTCCCAAACAATGTGAGTAAGTGAGAAGGCATAAAAATGAAAACAAAACAAAACTCCTAAATCAACACAGCAGCAGTGCAAAGCGCCGAGGAGCTTTATAAAGACCTAAAAGGCCGAGGAGTTGAGTGGGGAAGTCTTGTGGCTTTTGCAGACCTGGATGGTGACCTACGTGTGCTCCTCCAGCTGGCCTCAGGCAGACCCAGGAAACCATGGCCTTCAGGGGGTCACTTCAGACATAGACTGCCAGGCTGCCTCTGCTTCCAGGCCTTTGGATGGCTTGGCTGGCACTGACCAGGAGCAAGCAGATGATCATGGTGTCACCAGCTCCTGGGCTGCATGTCACCAGGTCAAGATCAGCATGGATATGAAGGCATAGAGTTGCTTTGTCCCTGGTGCTGGCCATTCCCACAGTCAGACTCATAGAGGCGAGCAGTAAGCCTTCATCGGGTGCACCATATGAGCTGCCCAGATGAGGAGCGGTGCCCAGAGGGCCAGGACCCCCCGCTTGCGGGGTGGCACTGGGGAGGAGGTAGCAGAGGCGTTCGGAAAATTGGAAGGGAGAGGAGCAACGCTGATTCTTGGCTCCAGTCCCAAAGGTACCCACAAGGGGCGGGCTAGGTGGCCTCCACGGGAAAGCTAATGAATCCAGAGGAGTGTATCTCTCTGCCTCCAGTTCCAGTTTGTCTGTGCATTCATTGGCCTGAGAATCAGAGACCTGAGTGGCCCTTTGAAGCATCCAGGTGCAGGCTGGCGCACATCTGGCTTGCAGGGAGCTGAAAATAGGAGAGATGTGGAAGACAGGTTCCAGGGCACTGCTAAGTGCCAGGTGGCTCCAAGGCCAGGCTCTTGAGGGCATCGCTGGAGTCCCAAGGGTGCTTGCCAAGAGAAGGCCAGAGCCCTCTAGCCTCCAAGCTAAGGGACTCACAGGGCAGTAAACACTCCGCCTCTGCTTCTAGGCACAGGACCCGCCCTCTCGTTTTTCCTCCCCAGGGCAGGCTGTCGCTAGGAGGAGATACCATCTTTACCTCTGTCCGCAGGTTCCACTGCTCCTGGTGCTGGCACACCTGGCAGTCGCCCCACGTGGTCATCCTCTTCCACATGCACCTGGACCGTGCCCAGCGGGCAGGCTCAGTGCGCATGCGCGTCTTCAAGCAGCTGTGCTACGAGTGCGGCACGGCGCGGCTGGACGAGTCGAGCATGCTGGAGGAGAACATCGAGAGCCTGGTGGACAACCTCATCACCAGCCTGCGTGAGCAGTGCTACGGCGAGCGTGGCGGCCAGTACCGCATCCACGTGGCCAGCCGCCAGGACAACCGGCGGCATCGTGGCGAGTTCTGCGAGGCCTGCCAGGAGGGCATCGTGCACTGGAAACCCAGCGAGAAGCTGCTGGAGGAGGAGGCGACCACTTACACCTTCTCCCGGGCACCGAGTCCCACCAAGCCGCAGACCGAGGAGGGTTCGGGCTGCAACTTCTTCTCCATCCCCTGGTGCTTGTTTTGGGCCACCGTCCTGCTGCTGATTATCTACCTGCAGTTCTCTTTCAGCAGCTCCGTCTAAGATGCCCTTGGTGTGCCTGACCTTGGTGGGCACGCGGGCATTCAGCTGGTGGGAGGAAAGCAATGAGGAGAGGCCTGGATTAGAAGTGGGATTGAGTTCTAGTAGCACCACTGACTGATTAGGAACTCTGGAGTTATTCAGATTTCCTATTTATGAAGTTGAAGGTTTGGGCTAGTTCATTGACTTTTGAAAGTGAAACCCAGAATCCCCAAGATCCGGGTAGGTGCCCCAGGGACTTTCGGGTTTAGAAGGTAGACTGAGTGGTTTTCCAGCTCCCAGACCAGTTGTTCATCTCCAACTCGTGCTTCCTCCTCTTGCTTCCATTAGGACAGCGCTTAGATGGAATTCCATTTAAGAGTTCTGAAAAAAAAAGAAAAATGCAACCTATGGTTTTAGGTGATCTCCATAGACATTACTACAGCAATGAGCTCCACTGCACTCTTCTTACCCCCTTCCCACCCCTATCTCATTGTTATCTCCTTGTCCTGTAGTTGCAGCCTAAGTTGACTTTTTTGTTTTCTGTGTTAGCCTCATGTGCGGCTCTGCCTGCATACACATTGCAGAGGTTTGCCGTAAAGGGAGAGGAGAGGTGACACCACATTGTCCCCTTGCTGCTTGGGCCATGAGGACTCTGGCTTCTACTTTCCAGGTTCCCAGATTCCAGCTTCTCTGCATACCCGACAGAGTCCAGGGTCAGCCTGCTGGAAAACTGGTGTTGGGTTGGAGTCCTGTGTGGCTAGGTCTTCCACAGCCTATGAACTGGCAGCGAGTTTATGGGTGGCTTAGATGACAGAGGTTTAGCAATAGCAGGGAAACCTTGGGAGACAAGTAAAATGACTCTCCATTTCTAATGGAGGGTTTTCAGAATTCAGGGACCAAATCTGTGATTCTCAGTAGGGCTCATGGCCAGAACATTGATGAGGCTTGGCCTCTTGAGGTATTTTATTTTCTTTTTTGGTTTGTTCTGTGAAAGCTGTAGTTGAGTGATTTTTTCCATTTTGGCCAGGCGAGATCCCCTAGCCAAAGACTAATGGCCTGTCTAGAACCAAAGGGATGGAATATCTTGAGCAAGAGAGGGAGCACTGAAAACACAAAGTGCTTTGCCACAGATGGGGATGTGTGGAGTGCAAGGGGGCAGGTGTTTGGTACTGTGGTTACGATGCCACTTCAGACACGTGCATCCTATATTAGAATGCCTGTGTTGGAGTCCTAGTTCCACTTCTGATTCTAACTTCCTGTTACTATGCATCCTGTGAGGCAGTGATGCTGATTCAAGCAGTTGGATCCCTGTACCCACAGAGGAGCCCTGGATTCAGTTCCAGGCTCCTTGCTTATGCATAAGCCACCCCCTGGCTGTTGTGGACATTTCGGAGGATAGGATCAGGAAATAGAATTTCTTCTACACTCGATCTTAGCCAAAAGGCTGAGAAGCAATGCAGGAAATATAATTTCTTCTGTCTCTATCTCTGTCTCTGTGCTTCTCAAATCAGAGGAAAATAAATCAAAAATTTAAGAATGAGATGCAATATGATTTGGTCTGGGAGAAGACATACACTGGTAGTGGATGTGTAGAATGGGGATGTGTGGAATGTAGAAAGAAGACCTAGAATGTCACCTTGTACTCAGTATATCTCACTTGTGTAATTAGCCTAACACCTTGTCCCCTTTATCCTCCCCTTTATCCATTATCCTCCGCTTTAGTGCAAAGGCACCACCATCTGTAAGTGGTGGAAGAACAAGAGCCATTGAATAAATACAAGACATCTTCCATCAAGCTCAGTTGTCATTACTGTTTGAGATTCCCCACACTGCCCTTCTCTCACTGTGGGGCACCCACATGAGGCCCTGCACAGTCCCAGTTCTAGGGTAACCCTATCCATAGTCAGGAGGAATGCTAGTAGTCAGTCCTTCAGGAGATCAACATAAGGCTAGTCTTACTCCTGCCCTTGTTCTGCTTGTAGTAATCAGCCATGACTCCCTGCCCCACCCCCATTCAGTCAGTATTTATTTCCTTGTTCAGTACTCACTGTCTTCAAGTCCTGATTTAGGTTCTAAGACACTGTGGTTTATCACAGATGATTCACTGCTTACTGCAGAGGCTTTCACTCAACCCAGGTTGCACATTATAAATCCTGAGGAGCTTTTGCAAAAATACAAGTGCTCAGCCTCCACCCTATACCAGTTGGCTCAGAATTTCTGGGGATGGAGACTTAAGTTCTATCTGAATTAGAAAAACAACATAAAATAAAACCCCAAAACCTCCCAAGTGATTTACCTGTGCTGCCTGGTGTCATGACTTCTAAGGAAGAAGTTTCGTTTTGTGTCTGGCTTTATAAACATTGGGCCATGAGCTTTCCTAAATGATATACCCTGGGGCCTTGTAGGACTGGGGCTCAGCTTTCCCTCTTCAGCTGTCCTAGTCACTCCCCAGCTTTGTCTTGGGGACTTTACAACTCCTCAGGTCACTTGCTCCTCCTTGGCTTGCTGCTACCCTGAGAAGCCCTGTGACTCAGGTACACCACTGTTGGTGGGACACTGATTAAACATTCTAATGGCTTGTATATGCCAAATGTAGGCTTCTAGAAGTCCAGACATCATTTTTGTTTTAACCTTTAATGAATACATGGCAGGTGCTAAGTGAAATATCTCTTGAACCAAAGAGATGGGTCATCTCTTGCCAGGTCCTCCCTTTGCTAGCACATTGTTATGTTTGTGACAATATTCTATGTCTTTCCTTCACCCCATCATTCATTTTTCCTAGATCCTGTGCTCATAAATCTTAAGTTAGTTTAAATCAAATTACTTGGAGAAGAATAGAGTGTTGTTCTTAAAAAGCCAGTAACATGAGACCATATAAGGGGTTCTGAGACTGCATCTGGATTTGGGTGGATGCTAATTTAATGTGGGTCTTTCAGGAGATCCTTAGTCTCCTTGGATCTCCAGTAATTTTTGACCTCTTCTGATCCCCCTGAGTTTCCCAGGTCCCCAGAAAACAGAAGCTGAAGTTTAGTGTAGCTCTAGGAAGCAGGAGTGAGGAAAGAGGGCCAAGTGGGTCAGGAGAGAAAGCCCATGGAATGTCTTTCCCTATTGGTTGCCTCTTACGTTGCCTGGTTGCTCAGTTGCACAGGACCATGAAGATATCTTAGAAAATGCATCCAGGATCATTCAGAGTGCATTAGAGGGAGCTTATCTGCTAGGTCTAGGCTTCCAGTGGCTAAGGGTTTGCCTTATGGGGTGGTAATGCCCCTATACTATGGACTGTGGGTACACTAACTGTGTGAATACGTGCATGAGTAACTGAACACAAAGCTTTTGTTCTTGCCCTAAGTTTGTCAGGGTTAACAGTTTCAGGTTCTGACTTTGCAGTCTCGTTCTGGTTGTGTTTCTTTTGGGGGACTCAGCAGTCACTTCCTTTCTTTGACTTACTTTTCCAATCATCACCTATTTCCTTGGAATCTGGCCTGTGGGATTATCAAGGAACTCTGCCTCTCCACCCAGTGCCAATCAAGGGGCACATGGCTTAATGAGAGGTTGATTGGAATTGCAGTGTTGAGTAAAGTGATGAAACCACTAAAAACAGATGGAATTCAATTAATTTCAGTGGTCCCCAGCATGATTGTGAAACAGTTCATGCTATTCAAATGCCCAGCATGACCAAATCTTATTCTTTACAGAGACTTGTTAGCCAAAGTCTTGATTAAAAAATTCTGCAAATTCTCCCCATCATTTTCCAATGCATTGCTTTTATGCTTAAGTCAGACACTGTCTCTGTGTGTTTCAATGAAATGACTCTGACTGACACCCCAGGGCTCCCAGCTCTGGACAAACCCCATTTGGGCATCTCTGAGATGGAAGCCCAGACTTGAGCTGTATGGTCCTGCCTTTTTGGGATCTCATGTTCTCTTTCCTCCAGATGTAAGCTGCTTCCTTGACCCCACGTTTCCCTCCAGATCCTGCCTTTTCCCAACTCAACATTCAAAAATAATCAATATGCTCTGTCTCCATATTTTCATTTCTCATTAATTCTACAGAATAATCTTCAGTCACACAGGTTGTAAGTAGGCATCTTGCGGCTACATGCAAATGCACACTTTCAATTACTGTTGAAAGTTATTATTACTATTGTTATTATTTGATAGGCATGGAGGGAGCTACTAGTTTACATCCTGAAGACCCACAGACTTAATAATACTCTCATTGTATGTGTGTACCATGTTTTGTCTATGCATTCATTCATTCAAGAATGTTGAGCTGTTTCTACTTTTTGCTATCATGAATAAAGCTTCTATGAACATTAATATGCACATATCTGTCTGAATCCATGTTTTCAGTTTGGTGGTTTGTTTTTATCTTACATGAAACATTTGCAGAAACAGCTACCTCTTGCAGGCATTGTAGGCTGATTGTCTTTCAGTGAATGCCTTCACTCTCTAGCTGAGTACAGCAATCTGTGAGAGATGAGAGCTCAAAGTCTCCATGAGTCTTTTGGAACAGGTGTCCTTGCTTGGGACCGTGGATTTTCTTTCTTTTTCTTTTTTGTTTTCAGTTCCCCAGAATACAGATCTGCTTTTGAATGTCTTCAGTACTCAAAGTTAACCCTAGCTGCCCCTGTGGGTCTTAGATGATTCGTTGCACGTTTTTTCCACGTATCCGTAGATTTATTATCTCCCTGCTGACTTTCAGAGTGGAGATCTCTATCTGATTCCATAGGCTGGAGATACAAGTTCTGTGGGTGAGTCCACACGGAAAGGGTCTGTGCTTCACAAGTCAGGTCTGTTCTGTGCTGAGGGAGGAGATTTGGAAGTGGGCTGCTGCATGTTCCAGAATGGGACTGTGCTGTACTAAGCAGGGGTGAGTCAATGCTGACATCTCAACAAGTGGCCTAGACAACTGTCCAGTTTTATAATTCTGAAAGTTTAATAAGGGAGACAAATATTTGCAGTGTCATGACATGTCAGTGTTGGGAAAATATTTGAGATTCCATTGCTTTATTTCATAGATGACAGGATTTTATCAGAGCATGGGGCAGATTATTCTAAGATCCATTGTCATGACATGGGAGAGCAAGGAATCTATCTCTCACCTAGTTTTAGCCAAGAACTTTTTCACTCACCTGAAAGGTGTCTGTAGCTTACCCTTCCTGTGCCCTGCTACAGATGGTGAATTCTAGCCTTTTTCATGGTTTCTGTCTTGTAAAAACTTCTATGGGACTATTGTTTCTTGTCACATATTGCCACATACCACATGATGAACTTGTTAGATGTACCCTGTGTGTCATAAATAAACTCCCCAGGGAAATTCCAGAATACAAAGCCTCTCCCATTGAAGCTTCTGTGCACGAGTCTTGGTGTTGGAGCCAGGGGGAGAGTGGCATGCACTGAATTGTGGATTCAGAGGACAGAACTCTTAGTGTAGAGGCAATAAGAAGTGCTGGCTGGATCACTAACCCCACTCTAGGATACTGGGGATAGATCAACAGGAGAGTTATTCTTGGGAGATTAGGTGTTCTGTGAACTGAGAAAGCCACTGAGTAACAAGAATTATCAGCATACCAAGTATTTAGAAGATCAGAATTATAAGCTAAATTAGAGATGCCTAGATCTGGGCCCTTAGTTAATGGATGAGGAACTTAAAATAGATAAATTATGGAACTATCCTGCATTATACTGCAGTTAAGAGAATATTATGAAATTTAGAGTCAGAAAACACTTAAAATCTGGCTTTACTTAATAGTTCTTGAGCTCCTTGGGCCTCACTTTGCTCCTCATCACCTTGAGAACAATCCCCTCTATCTTGGAGGGCTAGTCTAAGGAAGGACAAGCAGCACAGTCCATGTCAGTGCCTGCTCCAGAAAACATACTCACTTAATGCTCATGCTCTTCTTTCTCCCCCTTGCCATTTTAATTGATAGCTTCACTCTTGAGTCTCAAAGACCATTTCTTTTCTGTGATTTCAATTAAGCACTGGGCAAATGTTTCAAGGAGGAAGGAAAAAATGGAAAGCAAACATTAACTGTCTGCCTAAGATTGAGAACTGGTTTATGTGAATACATAAAGAGTCACTCCTTTCCTTCCTCTCATGTTTATTTCAAAGTAATGACTTCATTTTTCCAGAAGTGTGGTGGCCATTCTTCTTTCTTCAAAGATAGCTATTTTAAAAGTCTCCCCAAACAGAAAACACCAGTGATTTCTGGGCTCCATTCCCAATGGATGGAATACCCCACAAGGAATTTAGTTATTTTCCAAGTCCCTTTCTGGTTCTCTGCAGGACTCCTTGTGAAGGAATTTCCTCTGGAGTCATTTTTGGCATGGCTTGGGTAGTGCCATATGGACCAGGGAAATGGGATTTGCTTGTGGTGTGTGTAGTCTGTGGTAGAGTCTGGTGAGAGTGAGTTGATTCATTGTAGAAGGCACCCAGGCCTGGCAGCAGGCAACTTGGATCCTTCTGGCATGCATCTATTTGCCATCCAAGGCTTTCATTCTCCCTAGATTCCTTTGGAGTTTGACTGCCTTTATAAAGCTCCCATAACAATTTTCCTCTCCTATCTGATTACATCTTATTTTTGACTTGTGTAGAGTCATTTGAGTTTTCAAAGGCTTGAAATACCTCTAAAGATATTGCCTTATACAAGGACACATGTGGCAATGATGAAATCTCAGTTTCTATCTTATTGTTGCATTTATAAAGCAAATCCATTAATTCCTCATGCTATCTGAACAGGGTCAAAGTGATATTTGAAAATATAATAAAACATGACCTATTTTCAAGATTCATTCATTCATGATGGCCTTATGACTGCTTATGAAGGACTATACTATTATAATACTATATTATAATAATATAGGGAAAATCAGTTGGAGGGGAGATTTGGAGAGGGAGTAAAGGAAATCCCAGAGCCCGTGAAATTATATCATAAAATTTAAAAATGAAATTAGGAAAAAAAAGATTCATTCATTCAGCACATATTTGTTGAATGTGTATTATGTGCCAATCATTGTTTCAGGCATTAGGGGTATAGCAAAGAGAAATCAAGTAAATTTCTATTACAGTAGGTATAGAAGTATCAAGCTATGATAAATATATGTGGTACATTAGTGTTTAATACTAAGGAGAAGAAAAGACAAGCAACAGGATAGTTGTTGAGGCAGGTGTCCAGGGGATGTTTCACAAAGGAGGTGGTATTTGAAAAAATAAAAGGTGGAGCAACTCAGTGAGGGGAATGGTGAGTGCAAAGGCACTCAAGTGAGAGCAGCTTGGAACGTTCAACAGTGGGGAGTACCATAGGGATTTCAACATATAACCGTAAGTCCTTGTCAGGATACTTGCCTTAACCTGAGTTAAAACAAGAAACCACCGAGGGAATTTAGTTCTCCACTTCACTGTTGCCACATTAATAATAGATAATAGAAGGAGAGACATGAGAGAGGGGACAGGTGTTTAATTATCAGTTAGGATCCTATTGGGATGCTCACACCCCATACTGGGGTGTTTGGCATGTCTCAGCTCTGTTCTGATTCCAGCTTCTTGTTGTAAATGGGCTCTAGGAGCTGGGTACCTGCCATCCATGCGGGAAAGCCAGATTAAGTTCCTAGATCCTGGCTTAGCCTAGCCTAGCTCTAGCTGTTGGAGGCAGTTGAGGAGTGAGCCAACAGATAAACAATCTCTCTGCTTCTGTTTGTCTCTGTCTCACGGTCTTTCAAACACACACACACACACACACACACACACACACACACACACACACACAATCTTAGTGGAAGAGGGAATGTTGGCTGGGAGGCTCCTACAGCAAGAAGAGAGATCATGCTCCAGGATGGCTGCAGTGATAGTTGAATCCTGTTATGTTGTAAAGCTTGATTGAGCTCAGAGGGTTTGCTGATGATTCAAATGTGTAGGAGGAGAGAGAAGGAGAGGAATCCAGCAGGCTTCAGTGTTTTTGTCTTGAATAACTGGGAACATGAACCGTTCACCTTCTGACATGCAGAAGATGGTGTGAGGACCAAGTCCTGTGACAATATTAGGAACTCAACTCTGGGCATGCCGAGTGTGGGATACTTTTTCTTTTCCCCTTTATGACAGTCTCTCTTGCAGTCTAGGTTTCCATTGTTTAAAAAAGTTATATGAAATGAGTAGATTTCGGGCTTTTCACGATACCAATTTGGAAGCATAGGGATTCCTCCCTCTCGTTCTCCATCCTCCCTTGCATGCTCTTTTAGACATTAAATCTGAAAACCATCAAGGTGACAAATCAATGTGCGGGCCTTGTAGTTCAGAAAACAGGTCCATGCTAGAGATCAAAGTGTAGTCTTCATGAAGGAAGGGTAGATAGAAAAGAACTGAGTTCTGGAAGGTTCCAGATATAGACATTGAAAAGACAAGGAGAGTGTGGAAACCAAGGCACAGAAGGCATATTAGTTAGAGCTCTCTGAGCTTAAACAGTCAAGCTAGGACTAGACCTGGGTCTTCACAGCCAGGATTTCAAAGTGCTTTCTTTTGAACCAAAGCATCTTCTCTTTCATGGAACCAACAACTCCTTAGGGATTCTGTTGATGGCCCTTGCAAAGGGCACATTGTTTCATCAAGTTTGGGTAACATGCAGACTTTCTTCTTGTTTTTTTTTTTTGTTGTTGTTGTTAAGGGTGTTTGAAGTATTTCCTAATTTTAAAATGTACTTTTAAAAAGGGCGACTTAGTGGGAGGCCTAGATTGTCAACATGGATTTGGGCATTGACCGTGCAAACCCAGACTAGAGGGAGATGTCAGTTATTTAAAGGAATCATGGGCAGAGATTAAACAAGCCACAGGGTCTCAGGAGATGAGGGAATAATGTCACAGGACAAATAGTTCAAGGGGGATTAGAGTCTTCACTTTCAAACTAGGTCAGCATCTCCTGAGACCGTGGGTCTGAACAGTGTCTGTTTGTACTGTTTGGGTTGTCAGGGCTGGCTCTGCTGGTTCCAGGCCTGCTGGTAGGAGTTGGATTGTCACAACTTCTGAGTTACAGAGATAACCACTGGGACTGGCAGATGTGGAGGGGGCGGGGGCGACACGTGTCTGGCTACACCAATCTTATTCATCACTCAACCGCTCGCACAGGGTACTGTCCAGCCTAGACACACCATCCCCTTGTTCTCACACCTCATTCCTCAAGGAAGACTCTGAGAGTCTTTGTGATCTGTCTAAATGTTGAAATGGCCCTGTCTTTTTTCTGGGATCAGAAGCTCATTATTGGGAATTGAGCCTGTGGGTTTTTTTTTTTCAACCAAATGACATTTCCTTTATCATCTTCAAGCAAACAAACAAAAAAATAAATAAACAAATAAAAAAAATAAGGTCAACACATTCCAGATGCAGGAAATTGTTTCAGAGGCCCTGTTTGTCCCTAAAACTGAGAAAGCCCATGGATTCCTTTCCAGTAAAGGCTTTGATGCCCACAGTACATGGAGATCAGGGATCTGGAAGACAATGGTTTCACTGAAGTGCTGGTCTTCACCCTGTTTCCTCTGTTCTTACCTCTTACCGAGGCGGGGAGGCTGGCAGAAGTTGTTGCCAGAGTCCTCTTTAGGCCCATCCCTGGTTTCTCGGAACTTCTAGACGCAGATCCCTCTCTCCCATGCCCATCGAGTACTCCCATTCAAGACCATCCAGTTTCTTGCCTGACTTTCTGCAACAATCTTGGCTTACCCTCAGTTCATTCTTTGCATGAAAACCTCATCTGAAAGGGAAAAATTGATACCTTTCTCCTTGGTTCAAAGTTTCAACTACCACCCTATTCTTCCCACCATGCTCAGCATGCAATGCTTTTCATGACCCTGCAGTTACAAATCTGCCCAAATGGGGCAATGCTCTTGTCTGCAATTTGCCTCTGAGGGACCCTAAAGTCTACTGGACACCCAGTGTCCTTTTAAGAAAAGATTAATTTATTTTTATTTGAAAGGCAGGTTTACAGAAAGAGAAGGTGAGAGAAAGGGAGGGGGAAAGGAAGAAAGAAAGAAAGAAAGAGAGAGAGAGAGAGAGAGAGAGAGAGAGAGAGGAGAATCTTTCATCTGCTGGCTTACTTGTCAAATGGCTACAACAGCTGGAGATGGGCCAATCTGAAGGCAAAAACTTGAAGTTTCTGCCAGGCTTCCACATGATAAAGGCACCCAAACATTTAGGTTAACATTCTCTGCTTTTCCAGGTGTATTGACGGGTAGTTGGAAAAAAGTGGAGCAGCTGGGACTCAAACCATCAAACAGGTAATGTTGGCACCACAGATGGAGGCTTAACCTACTGCGTTATGGTATCCTCTTCCTGCACTCACCCCGTACCCCAGTCAGTGTCCTTTTCTATGTCTTAATAAGGGTGATACTCCAGGGAGAAACAAGAACATTCTGGGTCATGGGCTTGAACAGCAAAGATGCTTGCCTCCTCTCTCTTAGCAGGTGAGTGACATAACCCAAGCTTGGCAAACAGAGGCTCCCAACATTCTTTACGGGTTGCACACCAGCAGGATATGCTAAGCAGTGGTGCTCAAACTGGATGCACATTAGAGTCAACTGAGGCTAGGGCAGGTGCTTAGCGAAGGGTGCCATACCTGCATCGGAGCAGCTGGGTTTGAGTCTCGACTCTGCTGATTCTAATTTCCTGCCAGTGCATATTCTCAAAGCCAGCAAGTGATGGCTCACATATCGGGTCCCTACTACCCACATGCAGCAGTCGGATTGAGTTCCTGGCTCTTGGCTTCATCCTGGCTAAGCCCTGATGCTTATGGGTACTTGAAGAATGAGTCTATGAATGGGAGATTTCTCTCTCTCTTTAAAATTTTGGAATAACCTGCTGATCATTTGCGAACACCCAGGCCTTACTCCAGATCTGTTATATGGGAAACTCTTTACTGTGGGAACCAGGCACTGCTATTTGTTTGAGTTCTCCAGCTGATTCTTGTATGCAACCCACCTTGAGAACCACTGGCATTGGAGTTAAAGGCTTGGATTATAGAATCCATCAGAATTGGTTTCAAATTATTCATTATTTTTGAACAGGTTTTAAATTCATCTATCTCCTAGCTGAGCGATATTAGGACACATTTTTTTTAAAGACACTTCATTTTTTTTTTACTAGTTTTACAGCAACAGAAAAGGTATGAAGACTGCAGAGAAAGCTACAAAGTGCCTGATGCCAGTTTCCTTATTAGTATCTTACTTTAGTAAGATACACTTGCCACAATTACTCTGCTGACTGATGCAATATTATTTTTAGATATGATTTTTATTTTATTTTTAATATTGTTTACATATTTAAGAGGGATGTATGCTCTTCTGGGCCTCTGATTAGGGTAGAGATGGATGAGGGATGGAGGACAGCGGGTGAGACAAATATTTCAGTTTTGTTTTTTTTTCCTCCTGTGTCGACGGGGGATGGAGGACAGTGTTTTGATGATGCCTTAGAAATTCCAACATGAGGCCCAGCGCTGTGGCCTAGCGGCTAAAGTCCTAGCCTTGAACGTGCCAGGATCCCATATGGGATATATATATATGAAAGCCTGCACCCCCAGCTTTCTCTAAACAGGTGCTTTAGCCCAGTCTGGCCTGCCTGCACCCCCTGCCCCAGCTCTCACGCTCACCAGTGGGAGCTGAGGTCTGGCAGGGGAGTTCCCCAATTTCCCTACCAGGCTTGCTCCCAGCCCCTTGCATATGCTGATGGGTGCTATGGCCTTGCCTGAGACGGCTAGATTCCCCATTCTGGCACTCATTGGTGGGTCTTATGGTCTATCTCAACTAACCCACACCCATTCTCATTCTTGCTGGAAAGTACTATGGCCTAGCTTAGCCTGGCCCATGGCCAGACCTGGCTCATGTGTGACCTTACGGATGCCATAGTCTATCCCTGCCTGTCCCACACCTATCCCGACCCTCACAAGCACCAGTGGTTACTGGGGCGTAGGCCAGTTTGGCCCTCCCCCAGGCCCAACCCACATGTATATGAAAGGGTGCTGTGGCCTTGCCCAGCCTAGTCTGTCCCCATCCCTGGCTTTTATGCTCACCAGTGGGAGCTACAACCCAGCAGGGGAGTCCCCAGTGAATCCTACCAGTCCTGTTCCCAGGCCGGCATCTTGCACATGCATGCGAGTCCTTTGACTCAGCCTGGCATGAACAGTCCCCAGGCTCAGCTCTTGCCAGTGGGTGTTGAAGACTAGCCCGGCATGGCATTTCCCACATCCTGTCCTGACTTTCATGCACACTAGCGGGTGCTACAGATGCCTTATTATTAAACAATGTCTGTGACCAATTCAAACTTATTGGTTTTTCACCTAATGTGTTTATTCTCTCTAGGACCCCATACAGTTCACCACATTTTGCTAGTTCATGGTCATGTCTCCTATATTGGTGTCCTGGGATTGCTGTTACAATGTCCTGAAAACTGGATGGCTTAAATCTACAGAAATTCATTGTTTGCTTTTGGACGTTAAAGTCTGTAGTCACAGTTACTTCCTGTGAAACACACACAGTGGAGTTGCTCCTTGCCTTTGGCCAACTTCTGGTGGTTTGCTGGAAACCTGTGGCATCCTTGATCCTGCCAAGGCTGGACTTCAAGCTCTACTTTCGTTGACGTATGGAGTCTTTGTGCATCCTTGTTTTTGTCTTTTGTAAGGACACTGGTCACAGTGCATTCAAGCCTCCCGCCAGCTATGGCTTCCGCTTAATTAAGGCTGTATCTGCAGTGACACAACTTGCAAACAGAGTGACATGAGTAAGTTCTGAGGGTTAGCATTTCAACATAACTTTTTTGCGGGGGAACATGGCTTAACCCATTGTAACTCCTCTTGGCTTTGATCGTTTGTAAGATTCCTGTTTTTTTTTTTTATAAATAATACATATTTATTAAAAATTCAAATACAGAAATAAAAGCACAATATCCCACCCAGTATACAGACAGCCACATAAATTCCCTTCCCTCTAATTCCATTCCCCAGAGGTTACCACTGTGAACAAGTTAAAGTATATCCTTTGAAACATTTTCCTTTGTATATACAAGTATATATAAACACACATAAATGCACTTTTGCCTTTTACAAAAATGAAATCATGTAAATGTACATATTAATCTTCAATTTCTATCTTCCTTCATTCAATATACAGAAAATTCACAACAAATCTGATTATCAGTCCTCTTGGGTTCGTTTTCCATTATATAAAATTCATATTCAAGCATCAATTACAAAACTCTTGATAATATACTTCCTGCCATCTTTGAGTCTCATCTCTAACCACTCCAGGAAAAGACTGGAACATAAATTACCTTAAATTCTTCCTGAAACAAAGGCAGTACAATCAAACAAACAAACAAACTAAGAACACACTCTGTCATTCCTAGATTTTGGCCTTTTCACTTTGTGTTACATTCTGCCTGGACTTTTCCATCTGGCAAGTCCCTAATTCTTCCAACAATCAGCTTAAAAATGATCTCTAGAAGACAAGACTTTCCAACTTTTTTCAAGACATAATCACTTCTCTATTTACCCCTATACTTTATAGCTAGCTTCTTAATTGTACTTATCTCACAGTACTGCAGTAATTCATTTACATGTTTTGAGTTACTTTTCCATCCAAAGGATCTGATGGAGTGTTTATCTTGGAGCAGGCACTCAGTAATTTAACTGTTGAGGAACCAATGCTTTAGGAACATTTGCTGAGTACCTACTATGCACAGAACCATATCCCAAGCATGAAAAGAAACTTACCATTTTGTCCTAAGGAACTTACCATTTTCCTATTATTTCCCCTGGGTGGATGGGGGAGGGACAGAACACATTTATTACAAGACCACATATTGCTTTTGACATATAGTTGGTTTCAAAAATCTATAGTCATTTGCCTCAAATTCATTTAGGAACAAGGCATTGCATAATCAAACAAATCACAAAACAACGGGTAGTTTGTCCAGCAGGTCTGTTAAATGTTGCACAGAGCCTACCCAATTCCAATTCTCTGTCCCAAACCATGGGAAGCCTCCCCACCGTCTCCCTCATAGGACATCATGCTTTCTTCATTTTCCATGCCCATTCTTGTGTTCTCCTGAAGCACATGGGGCTGTTTAGGTCTTACACCACCAGATCCCACATCAGAGTCACTTCCACTCTCACTCAGCTGGATAGCAGAGAAAGGATTATCTCCTTCCTCATCACTTCCAGCATCTTCCTCATCATCTTCTCCTTCAGACATAAGCAAGTCCTCATATAGGACACTGGCTTGAGAGTGTTGCACAGTTCTCTCCTCTTCATCTGCAAGATCACCATCTCCATTTTCAGATTCCTGAATTACTGGCTTTTCTGCAGTGGCAGTGGGAATATCCAGGAAAGAAATATTGCTCTTATCTTCTCTTATCTTGATATACAGAGGCATCTCAAGACATACTGAGGGATGTGCTGGTATCATACAAATCAGGAGGCTGAGGTGTGTAGGGCCCAGGAGTCATAGGGTCCAGGCTTTCTAATTCTGCTTCCTCCAAAGCTGCTTCTTTAGCCATACAAATATCCTTCTCAAGCTGAGTCAAGTGCTCATCATACTCAGTCAATGTCTGGTAACAGACATTCACAATTTCCTGAGCAGTCTTAGTATACTGACTCTCGGGCCTCTTTCCATGTTGGCTTCCTTATATGAGAGAGAATATATGGTATTTATTCTTCTGTGATTGACTCATTTCGCTGAGCATAATGGTTTCTAGTTGGGACCACCTGGTTTTAAATAGAATAATATCGTTCTTCTTGACAGCTGAATAATATTCCATTGAGTAGATGTACCACAGTTTTTTTTAACCATTCTTCCTTAGACGCACATCTGGTTTGTTTCCATGTCTTTGCTATTGTGGATTGTGCAGCTGTAAATATAGGATTACAGATTCCCTTCTCATATGCAGATTTTACTTCTGTTGGGTATATTCCTAAGAGCGGGATTGCTGGGTCATATGGCAGGTTTATTTGCAATTTTCCAAGCACTCTCCATATGGATTTCCACAGTGGTTGTACTAGCCCACACTCCCACCAGCAGTGAAGGAGGGTACCTTTCTCTCCACATCCACGCCAACATGTGTTGTTTTTCGAATTCTGAATGTAGGCCAGTCTCACAGGAGTTAGGTGGTACCTCAAGGTGGTTTTCATTTGTATCTCTCTGATGGCTAGAGAGCCTGAGCATCTTTTCATATGTTTGTTAGCCATTTGAATCTGTTCTTTTGAGAAATGTCTGTTCATTTCCTTTGCCCATTTTGCTACAGGCTTTGTTTTTTCAAAGCCTGGGTTTCTGAAGCTCTTTGTAGATCCTAGATATTAGTCCCCTGTCACTTGTGTAGAATGCAAAAATTTTCTCCCATTCTGTTGGTTGCTTCTTCACTTTTTTGATTATTTCCTTTGCTGTACAGAAACTTTTTAGTTTGATATAGTCCCATTGTTCATTTTGGATTTGATCGCCATTGCTTTAGGTGTCTTTTCTAAAAAGTCTTTCCCTGTTCCTATATCTTGGAGTGTGCTTCCTATGTTTTCCTTTAGTAGTTTAATGGTTTCTGGGTGTAGGTTTAGGTCCTTGAGCCAATTAGAGCTGATTTTTGTATAGTGCGACAGGTGCGGGTCCTGCTTCTTTATTCTGCAAGCTGCTATCCAGTTGTCCCAACAGCTTTTATTGAATAGACCAGGCTTTTTACCTGGATTATTTTCTGTTTTCTTGTCAAAGATTAGTTGACTATACATGTGTGGATTCCCTTCTGGTATTTCTGTTCTGTTCCACTGATCTTCTTCTCTGTTTCTGTACCAGTACCAGACTGTTTTGATAACCACTGATCTATAGTATGTCTTGAGGTCTGGAATTCTGATTCCTCCGGTTTGATTTCTATTTTTCAAGACAGCTTTAGCTATTCATGATCTTTTGTGATTCCTGTTTTTGATGACCTTAGCAGTTGTGTGGAATATTAGTCCGGGACGTTGTAGAATGTCCCTTTCCCAAAACTGGGAATTTGTGTGATGTGTTCTCAGATCAGATCAGGTTAAGATATTTGGGAATGGAGCCTGGCGTTGTGGCCTAGCAACTAAAGTCCTCCCCTTGAACACGCCAGGATCCCATATGGGAGCCGATTCTAATCCCCGCAGCTCCACTTCCCATCCAGTTCCCTGCTTGTGGCAGGAGAAAGCAGTCGAGGATGGCCCAAAGCCTTGGGACCCTGCACCCACATGGGAGACCTGGAAGAGCTCCTGGATCCTGGCTTTGGATCAGCACAGCACCTGCCGCTGTGCTCACTTGGGGAGTGAATCATCAGATGGAAGATCTTCCTCTCTGTCTCTCCTCCTTTCTGTATATCTGACTTTTTAATGAAAATAAAATAAATCTTAAAAAAAAAAAAGAAATTTGGGGAGGAAAAACCTGCTTCCATTACAGTGCATCAAGGTCACATAATATCAATATGATTTCTCACTATCAATTATAGCCTTGTTACCTGGCTAAGTCTTCACCAGCCATTTCTACTTCTAGGAACTGTTTTTCCCCTCTTCCTTCCAGACCTCACATTTTGGAAGGAAGTTGCCATGTGCTGCCAACACTGAAGAGATAGGAAATTTTGATCATCTTTTTAAAGGCAGAATATTTTTTTAAATTAATTAAAATTTTGCTCCATAGGAAATTTGTCTCTTTTCTCAGTTTATTATTGTTTTCAATTATTCATTCATGTAAATACACACATGAGTATTTATTTTATATTTTTGGGTTACTACTGCATACTGTGTGATTTGTTCTGTTGCTGAAATTGTGCTAATATGGTCACTGGAGCTCTTATAATTGTCCCCTAAGTTTCCTTCATATGGACCCAATTTTCTTTGAGGTTCTTTGAGTACTTCATTATTGTTGGCAATATAAGATACCTTAGGCTCATTTTGTAAATGTCTTGCCCTCATCCTAGAACCAGCCATTTTTTTCAAGGAGTCTGTTATTGTTATTGGATAGTGACAATTAGAAATGACTATTGTCTGAACATGGGATAAATGTATTCCCGACGGGTTTTTGTTGGAAGCTTGGACTCTCATGTGACAATGGTAAGAGGTGGGGGAGTTATAAGAGGCAGAGCCTAGTGGGAGACTGTGAGGTCCCTGGGCGGGGGGGGGGGTGGGTGGGTGGTTGCCCTTAGAAGGGATTAAGATGACTCTCAGGGACACCAGATGTTCTGACTTGCTATTGTACCTGACCTTTCATTCACACCTATGCCCCTAATGTAAGACCATCTGCCACTAGGTCCTCACTAAAGGCAAGTCATTGCTGGTGTCAAGCCCTTGAGTCCCAAGAGCTATGAACTAACTAAACCTCTTTTCCTTACAAAGCACCCAGCCTTGGGCACTTTGCTTTAGTAGCAGAAAATAAGCTAGCACAGAAGACAAGATTTGGCAGGTAGATGTGCTCATGGCTGCTGCATTGCTGCTTTTAGATTGGGTCACTATACTTCAATTTTTCACCTATAAAATAGAAGTAATAGAAGTATTTATCATGGGCTGTTACGAAGGTAATAGTAGAGCATAGTACTGACTGGCTGGGTTGGCCATTCCTTCATCTCCAAGTGCCGGAATCCCATATGAGTGTGGTTTTACTTTCCAGCTATTCTACTTCCCATTTGGTACCCTGCTTGTGGTCTGGGAAAGCAATGATAACTCAGTCCTTAAAATCCTGCACCCATGTGGGAGACTTGGAAGAAATTCCTGGCTTCGGATTGGTTCAGCTTTGGCCATTGCAGCCTCTTGGAGAGTGGACCAACAGATGGAAGATATTTGTGTCTTTCTCTCTGTGAATATGCCTTCCCAACAAAAATAAATAAATCATTTTAAAGAGTTTAGTGCTGTATCACTCAGATAGCAAAGGCTTAAAATGTTCATTATCATTATTTCTTACAGAACTTTCATCATTTGAATTAAGTTTACAGTGTCATAAGTTTTTTCACATCTGCTGGTTCATCTGATTTAATGACTTCAGACAGGATCAGAGCAGATGTTGCTTTGCAGTTTATAGATGGAAAACGTGGACAAGGTGCAGTCTTTGTGGCAGCAAATCAGTTTCCTGGTTTCAAGACCTGTTCTCGGGCATGACTGCTACTACTGTGCCCTACGAGGCATCTGGGTTTTCCCTCTTCAACTTTTGCTTGCCTCTTAGCTGCAGAACTTCTTGGTGGTGGTGTTTCTTTGATTCCTGTACTGCCATGCTCAGTGTATTAGATTAACTCATGGCAAAAGGAAAGTACAGACTCCAACTCAGAACAGGCCAGTTCACCAACATGGGACCATTATTTTCTGAATCAAGCATTCAATATGTAAGGATCTGGCAAATTTTTTCTCTTCTAAGAGTGTTTGACAATGAAGAAATGAAATTTGGGTGCTACAATATTGGCACTGTGGAGCATCTTGATGGTTTACAGGGACAATAGGACAGGGTATATAAACAGAACTAACTTGAAAAACATAACATGCCTTGAGTTGATTTTCCCACATAGTCTCTCTCTCTCTCTCTCTCTCTCTTTCTCTTTCTCTCCAATGATCCTGATCAAATAGGGCCAATGTTGAAAAAATGAAAGCAACGCACCAGAATCATCAGTGCATGAGAAACACAGAAGCCAAACAAGGAGTTTTGACTCAAGGCAGATGTTTATTAGACCAAATGTGTAGTTTCCCATAAGAACAACAACTTGAGTTGCTAATGAGATCTGGGCATGATTATTATTGCTAATAACATCACTCATGGTATAAAATCATTGTTTCAGTATTACAGGCCACATACGAGGGAGGTTTGTTTTGGCTGCACAGAAGAGAGAACCTCTATAGTGAGCAGCACGTCTTAAACTTGGAATGGGACATATTTGGAGATAGCGAGATTCTCATTCATACAAATATTCAAGAATAAAGCAGTCATCAAGGGTGCTCAGCTTCTCAGAGTGTGAGAGAGTTGGGGTCCCAGGGCCTTGGCAGCAGTGGAAGAACCAGGACCTTTACCACATGCCTTTGAATCAAGAATGAGGCTCCATGGCCACATAGCCATTTTTTTCCATACTAAGGATGAAGTTGAAGCTGGGGAATAAACAGAATAAAGTAGGTCCATTCAGAAGATGCTATCTGTGCACACCTCCTGTAGTCCTGTTTAGTTAACTGGTTTTAAGATGAAAACCTCATTTAGATATGAACTCTGGTTCTGGAATAATGATTGATTGGTTTTGTTTGTCCTTTTTATGTGTGTGAGGAGCCATAGAATGTGAGGATAGCCAAGGTAGGTGTGAACTTTCCTTCTCCCTCTATATGGAGGGCTCCTCTCTGTACTAGCTTTGGAACTGTGTATCCTCTTCAAGGTTCTGCTCCTGCATCATCTCCTCCTGGTGCCTTCCTGGTGTCCCACTTGTAATACCTCCATGGCAGAATAGCCTTTCTTCTCCCTCCACAGCAGCCTGTGGGGGTGATTCTGTTACAAGGTAGTCACGTATGCCTGTGTCACATGTTCCACAAGGAGCTTTTGGGAGGCATGAATCATGCTCTCTGCATCTGCATATGTATCTGTAGCCATCAGCATAGACTGGGGGCATGCAGGGCAACGTGCCTGGCAGTAGAAGGGGCAATTGCTTTGGGCAATTGCAAATGTTTGCATCACAATTATTTGGCATTGGAAACAGAGCTCCAGCTTGATTGCTGAGTGTCTGTTGAATCTGGACCACATGGACATCCTCCCTTTCCTGGTCTACAGCAAAGCACAGAGAGGTAGATGGACTAGATGACAAATTACTGCAGGCAGGCTTTGGATGACCTGAGTGGCTAGTCTAGAGCTTCCTGCCTATAGGTTCGTTTTCCTTCTGCATTATCTTCTTTCAGTGAGAGACCCAGGAAACTTCAGCAGCTGAAAGTTGTATCAAGACCTAAAGCCCTTCATAAAGATCAAATCTGATGGAACTCAAGGCACTTGGGGTCCTGCCCATTTAAGATCTTCTATCTTGCCGCTCTGGAGGGGAAGCTTCCTGAGATGGGAGGTAACTCTTGGATGAAAGAAGCATTCTGCTTGGGAAACATTCATGATCTTGCATGGTTATGAAGATCAGAGTTATTGGCTGCCTGGAGTTAATCATAGATGTAAGGAGGCAGAGTCCCAGTCCCCGAAGTGCAGTCTGCCAGGACCTACCTGTGCACCTTAGGTTCTCCAAAAAGAAGGCTGTGTCCCAGGGCAGGTATTTTGCTTAGGAGCAAGGAAGATCCCCTGGTTGGCCCTTCTGTTGGGCTGTGTCCCAGGAGACCAGGTATACCAGGTTTCATGGCTGGAATCAGTGCTGAGGGGCAGCTGCAACATTGTGACTGCATTGAATCTCTTTGAACCTAACAAAATGTTTGCCTTGTGATGACTTCTCTTTGGAGAGAAGATGGGCTCATTGTGCCATGAGTCAGAGCTGTGAAAGCTGCAGGATGAGTCTAGGGAGACAGGGGGCACAGTTGTTTCTGGAACTAGGTGTCCAACTTCCCAAGTTACCTTTCCTGCTGTTCTCCATCCCCTGTTTCCTTCAGGCACTCTTGCAATTTGGTATCTGATTCATGTTCCTAACTGTGCTGCTATGGGAGAAGCCAAGGACTAAGAACATTCTCTTCTTTACTGAGACGAGCAAGGATTGGACTCAGCCAAACTGCATAGTGACCAAGATGTCCAGAGCATGTGGGGAGAACAAAGCTGAAGGGAAAGAAGTATCACCAAGTTACCCTAAGGACCAGGCAGGACTTTACAAGAGAACTTCTGCCTGTTCATAGACACATTCCACTGCTGCTAAGTCACATTTATGGAACACTCCATTTATTCTATGCACTGTATGAGTGTTCTGCATGTATTGATTAATTTAGTCCTCATCAGACTTCTGGGAGGTAGGCAAAGGGTGGCATTTCCCCCTTATAGACAAATGGAGAAACTGAGATTCAAAGAGGTGAGGTCACTTAGGTCGCTGTGTAAACCTAGTAGGCACTAGAGCATATGTTCAGCCTTGGGGTCTAACTACTGTATTTTCCTGCCTCTTTAAAGAGCAAGAGAAGGGGGCAGAGGTGTTCCCTTTATTGCCCAGTACTGGGTGGGTTGAAGGGAAGAGGAGAACATGAAGGGCACAGAAAGAATGGTCACTTGCATCAGGAAGTTATCCTCTGCTGTTGAACAGCCACATCTGGTGGTGTGGGCCTGATCAGTTTCTCATGCGTGTGACCTTCTGGATCCAGTCCTTGTTGTGGTAGATGTAGGAATATACTCCATAACGATCCTTCTTCCCACAGCCCTCACCCCAGGACACCGTGCCCACCAGGTACCACTGGCCTTTTTCTTTATCCAAGGTCACCATGGGGCCTCCAGAGTCACCTGTACAGGCATCCTTTCCCCCTAGATTAAAAAGAGAGATAGATATCAACATTAAATGACCCCTTCGCCAATCCAGCACAAATGTAAGAGACTCATTCCACCCACATCAGACTTGTAGTAAAGAGATGTAGGCACTAGAGGGCACACAGATCATTTGCCACAACTCGGTTCCTCAGCGCCCCAAAGCAACTTGAGAAAGTTCTGCTTCAGGACCTCTTCTATTTTAGGGATAAATGGGGTCTGGAAATGCAAGGATGGGAATCCATTAACAGTCCTCTTCATGACCTTTCTTGGTCTGTCTTCCTCCTCATCTCCATGCCAATCAACCCTCCATTGCTGACCCTACCAGGTATGGCTGGTGTGGTGTGTCAGTGTGTCCCACCCTTGCAACCCATGAACTCACCTTCCTTCTCCCCTGCACAGATCATGTCCCTGGTCACCTTCTTATTTATCTGGGCATAGGCCTCCTGGCAGATGTGGTGGTTGACGATCGGGATTTCAATCTGGAATATAGGGAAGTAATGGTCCCTGTGCTTGGCTGAACATCCCCTGTTGCTCTAGTGGTCCTGAAGCTGATTCTCCTTGCCCCACACTTAGCTGGGGTCTTTCTTACCTTTGATTTGGTCCTAGCAACTGCCCTAGGATACAGATGAAGGCACTATTCTGTAGAAGACCTAGCACAGTCTCAAAGTCTCCACTGTGAATGTGCAGTGTGACCCTAGACAAACGATTTGTTCTCACTGGGCCTCTGTGCCCTCATCTATAAATGGAGATGCCAGTCCTTGCCTAGAATTTGTGGTATTTCCAATATAACAATATACAGGAAACCAAGGCTCTGTGTTTGTTTCCCCAACCCCGATTGAGAGGTCCTGATGCTGTGGGATGAAGGTCTGCAGCTGACTACTCAATTTTCAGCACTGTGAGATTCTGTTTCCTTATGAAGCATGGTAAGTATACAATTTGACATTGTAGTCACATGCAGTTGTGCCCAAAAGGAATGAACAGCAAGTGTTATAAATGTAACACACTGTGTGAAAACCGGTACCTGGGGGCTCTCTGTGTCTGCTTTGCAGCAAGCTTTCACTTGTGTGTTCCCGTTTACTAGAGTATGAGTGAGGCACTGGCTCCATATTCTGGTCCATTTCTGTCTTACATTGTTTGCAGAATAGCCAGTACTCAGGAGCTTTTATAAATTTAGGCAATAAATTGTTCCATATAAGTAAGGTTGTGTGAGTGTTAGTGGCCTTGATTCAGCATGAAGGTAAATGCTTGGAGAAGGTGTCTGTAATAAAAAGAGGACATATACATGTTTCATTCAGCCCAACCAATGGTGACTGGGGCCTTGTACCCTGGATTCCAACTTCTTCTGGCTCTTGTTGGGGGGGAACCAGGGCCATTCTGATCCTCCTTGGGCTATGACCTTCCCTTGTTGAGTGTGGAGTGGAAGCCAGGCCAGGCTGGGCAGGAGGAGATGACTTCAGCAAACCATTGAGCGACAACCAACCTCTTCTTACTGTTCAGATATCATTCAAGTATTACTGCCTTTGGGAAACCCTCTAGAACCCAGAAGACAAGACCAAGTTTCCTGACACAGTCTTGAGCATCCCACACTTCTGTTTCATCTCCTTTGTTACACTCATCACTAAATTCCACTTGTCCCACTGATTTCAAGTCCAAGCAGGCCAAGCATCTAATCTATCCTCCTACTCTCTCTACATACCCAGCAACTAGTGCAGTGTCTGGTACATGGAGACACCAAGCAAACACCTGAAGTTCAGGAAGGAATGGTGAGTGGCTATGGCAAGAATGGAATTTTAGGGCATATTAAGATAACATGTGTTGAAGGATTTAGAAACTAGCAGCATCACAGAAACAGGTGGCATGAGAACCAGGCAGCTGTCTGGGGACATTGAGTGTTGTCCCAACTTTGCAGCTGAAGCTCATATACCATGATCTAGATAGGCAAAAGGAATTTTTTCAGGTCATCTAGAGTAGATTGGCAGGGGCCAGGACATAGAGTCATGCCTCTGTATGCCGAGGTCAGTGTCTTTTTCTGAAACAATAGGAATGCGAACTTCTAAATGCAATAGTCAAGTTCATTCCTGCTGGGACTGTGGTTCTCAAGAGATTGACCCATTCTTGGATAGTTTGGTCAACACATGAATCATGAGCCTTTTGGGAGTCCAAAACTGCTGTTTCCTGGGATAATTTTCATGAGTGTAGGCTCTAATGAGCTACCAGGAATATTGAGTGGACGTGTGGAACAAGCAAATCAAATTTTCTGGGATTCAAAGGCCAGTTACACTTTGAGGGTGAGTCTAAATCCCAGGGTCTCCCTTGTCACCCCTCCCTTCCATTGGCCAATTCTCCAAGTTCTTAACGGGACGGGACGTTGTGGAGCAGGAATGCCCAATGTTAAGGCTTAAATGTCACTTTTCTATAGGGAAGAATTTGAACTTCACCTCCATTAGGGTCTCCGGGAACCTTTGCAAGAACTGCTTCCCCCAGCCACTGACGAGGACCATGTCTCCTGGAGGACAAAAGACACTGTGAGGATGGAGAGGCTGCCGGAGGGACCTTCAGAAAAATGCAGCTGGCAGCATCTGCGTCCTCTTCCTGTGGAGGGAGTGCCAAATTTCCCCCCAGAGAAAGGATGTAAAGTGGGCAGGAAGATGGGAAAGGCTGCTGGGCTGGTGGCATCCTAGAACAGAATGGAGAGGGGCTGGCTTCCATAGCGTATGATCTGCATTGTTTCTTTTGTTGCCTGTTCTCTTCCACACACAGCTTAGCATGGCATATGGGCTGCATGAGAGTCATGAGCTCACCATCCTGTTCACTGCTGTATTTTTATGCCTGCAAAGTAGTAGTTATAGTGGGGTCTCAACGAATAACTGCAAATAAATAAAGGGCCCAGACATGTCAAAAACTGTTGTGAGCCAGTCTTTACCTCTCTCCTTAATTGTAAAGCTCACTTTCCCTGTCTACAAAATTGAACAGAACAGATTGGTCTTGGTATTCTCTAATATTCCTTCCAGTTCTGGCCCTCCAGAAATTTATGAAGTTGGCAAATATAGGGACAATATGGGAATACATGGAGGGCTGATAGAGCAATTATTTTCTTAGCTGAAAAACCAGTATGGATCCTGAAAACAGCATTGGATTTCAAATCAGAAAACTTGATCTCTATCCTTAGATCTGTTTCCTATAAGCTCTATCTTGAGTCACTTGCGTTACTGAGCCTTGGTTTGCTCATCTTTAACATAAGACTAGAGTGCTACTTGCAAGACTTTCTTGAGTAGTTAGTAAGCTAATCAATGTGATGCACATAGCATGCAGTGAGTGAGTCAGAGCAGCTCTCTCTGTGCCTTTCCCATTGGCTCACTTCTCCTGGACACTTCTCAGATTCCAGCCCAGCCAACTTGCCTTTTCCTTAAATACATACATAAAGGAAGTGAACTATGAATTTAGAATTCAGAAGAAGCCAACTCCTATCAAATGAGCTTTTTTTTGCTGAATACATTTCAATATACAAGAGTATGCCATAATGTTTAGGGGAAAAAGGATTGAAAAGGAAATACACAATTTTCTCGAACTTTTGGAAAGCCTCTTGCATTATCCCATTTAAATATCACAAGGGATAACATCCCCATGGGAAAGTATTTCCAGTTTTGAGATAAATGATGCAAGTGTAAAGATATTCAACGACTTCCTCAAGATCACCCAAATAGGAAATCACGGCAGTGAGATTTGCACCTGTGCTGCTTACGAAGCTATTACTCCTCAGCTTCAGCCTCAGCCTTCTGCTCTGCTTTGGGACCCTGGGAATGAGACTCTGAAGTGAAAGTTCTGCTCTATTCATTGGTTTCCTGACAACAGAGGGCGTTTTCAGGAAGAACTGGAGACTTGCTGTTGACCTCACCCCTACAGAGATTTCTCACGCTAGGAGGGGCAGCTAACTGCAAATATTTTTGTTAGTACCTCAACCTGCTTTGTAGAAACCTACATCTGGCTCCAAAGGGCCTTTTTTCCCCAAGCTTCTTGCTTCTGTAGCTCCTGCCCCCTACTTTTGCTGCTTGAGACCTAGAGATAACGCTTTCTTCCTGAAGGTATTATCTTTGTTGTCTCAGCTTTCCCCTTTAACTTGCCCAGTTCTTCAGCACCCTCTATTCGATTCTCTTAGTAACCAAGCTGATTCTTGCTTTGTTTCGTGGACTCTTAGGCCTGCCTGTTTGCCACATGCCTGCCACTGTTTTTCCCACCTGGGAACCAGTTCCAGCTTAGCAGTTGCAGGCAGGCAGCTGGGGGAAATCATGAAGATGCTGTCAGCTGACCCATTTGGCATCCAAGGTTTCCCATTGCTGGAGAAGACCCCCTGCTGATGCACCAGCTGCTCTGCAGAGGCAAGATCTGGGGAGGGTAAGGGAGAGGGGGAGGTACCTTCCTGCTGGGGCTCCTCAGGCAGACAGATGGGCATCACAAAGTCATTCAGCGACGGGCTCTCCAGTAGCTCCACTAGGGCCACATCATTCTCAAACGTGTTGGGTTTATACTGGGGATGGAGGATGATGCGTTTGACCTTGAGTTGCTGTTCGTTTTCATCTGACCGGAGCCTCCAGTGCTTGCCTGGGCAAGGAGAAGGCACACATGGCATCAGGCCCTACTTTGCTGTTTATTAGTGCCTGATTCTCTCCAGCCTGGGTGTGTTCCCTCAACCCTCTCATTATCCTTTGCCCAGATCTTCCCAGCCATTCCATCTAACCTACCACTCCCCACATATTCTCACAGATTCCCAGATGCTCTTCCTTTTGTTTTTAAATTTCATTTTGTCAGAAAGGTGGAGTTATAGAAAGAGGGGGAGAGATGAGAGAAACACAAAAAGAGGTCTTCTATGCACTGGTTAATTCCCCAAATGGCTGTAAGGGCTGAGACTAGAACCAGGCTACAGCCAGGAAACAATAGCTTCATCTGGCTCTCTCACATTAGTGCAAGGGCTTAAGTACTTACACTATCTCCTACTGCTTTCCTGGGCACATTAGCAGGAAGCATAATGAGAAGTGGAACTGGCATCAATATGGAATGCAGGTGCTATAGGCAGTGGCTTAACTTGCACTGTTAGTTACTGTTCTTCATGAGCTGATCCCATCATCTTAGAATAATCGTTCTTATGCATGTTGCTGCATACCTCATTCATATTGTCCCCATTCAGTGCTAGGTCCCTTCCATGATGGCTCTCAAATGAAATCTTTCCCTGTGAATTCCTATGGTGCTTTCCCCATCCCTTTCTCTCTATGTAATGTAACGAAAGAGACAGAGAGAAACTCAGTTTCTATCTGTTAATTCCCTCTTCAAGTAGCCACAACAGCCAGAGCTCAGCCAGGCCGAAGTCAGGAGCCTGGGTATCGCAGGCCTCTTATGTGGGTGGCAGGGGCCCACTTGGGTCATATTCTGCTACTTTCCTTTGCTTGTTTCTTTTGGACCTTCCTGCTTTACATATGAAATGCAATACTTAGATCTCATTTCTTTGTGAGACTACAAGCTCCTTGCAGGAGGAAACTACGACTTCGTTGTACTGTGTCCTTTGGTCTTTGCACAGTATCAGTGACTAAATAACGTGTTGCATTGAGCTGAATCAGCTGTGATCTTGACTTTATAAAGGGGCGGGGGAGGTCTGAGAGGTACATGAGCGATTTGTTAGGAACCATAAATTCAGAGGGCCTGAAAGGACTATGGAAATGATCTAGACTAGGCCCCTTACTTTGCCCTTGTGGAAACTGAAACCTAGATTTCAGTGACTTGTTCACAGTCCTATTACCAGAGGCTTGCATTTGACTCTGGATTCCTGAATCTTCCGCCCAGGTGTCCTGCTCTGATAAGTGGGTGAGTGAACAAGTGAGTGAGCAGACATGCCTTGGGAATGGCAGTTTAGAATCACCACTGTCCTCAGGAATTAGCATACCCTTCACTCACCCATGATGATTTTGAAGTCTGAAGGGCTGATCAGATCTGTGTTGTGCAAGGTTGGGTCATCTGGATCAAGTGACTGGTGGAGGCAGTGAGCGGCTGTCACAATCCAGCTGGAGCCTGGAGAACAGAGTGTATGTGTATACTGCCTTGCCTTACTCTTTTTCTATCCTGCCTCCAGCTCAGGATCTCCCAACTGGTCCAAGATGCTGCAAGTGGTCATTGCATTTCATGGCTCAAGTCTGACACTTAAGTGACTCTAATCAGAAGATAAGCAGTATAATTCCCCATCCAATCCTGACTGAAGGTTTGAAAGAGGGTCTCAGGGCTCGTTGAAGCCAAGGGTGCTGCAGGCCTGGCTAGTGTGGTCCCTGGGCCAGTTGCATCAGCATCACCCAGGAGCATCTTGGAAAAGCAGACTATTAGGCCCCACTTCAGCCCCACTAGACCAGAATGCACACTTTCATAGTTTTCCCAAGTAGTCCACATGACCATCAAAGCTTGAGATGTCCTGAACAACATGATCAGTAGTGAGTTGCACTGGTTGTACCTTGGAAATCCCTGGACGATTGAAAAAAAAAAAAAGAAGAAGAAGGAAAACAAGAAGAAGAAATCAGAGTGCATGCCTGCCTGTATTTGCGGGGCCCAAGTGCCAGTGTGCTCTGAATATTGTCCCAGGTTGCTCTGCTGCCAGGAGTAATGGGAACCACCTCTTATTTATAGAGGTGACCCCTAAGGCCTGGAGAAAAGCAGGCAGAACCAGAGTTCTCTAGTAGGTTAGAGAAAGGGCAAGGGCAGACCCCAGGCTTCCTGTTGGTGTGCACAGTGCATGATTGTGTCTCTGCTGCCTTCTGCCCTTGACCAGGAAGTTTTCTGCTTTGTGTTTCATAGATGGTCAGGCTTTTTGTTCATCCCTTGGGAGAGTGACAGACAAGACCATAAGTAGCTGAGCCCACAGTTATACCTAAGACTAACCTAGAAGAAAAGGAGACTCTAGGTTCTGAGAGGTGCTGGTGTGGGCCATCAGGTCCTAGTTGAGAGTCAAGGACATGGGTGCTTTTCTGGAGCAAGTTGCCAGGATCCTTGGTCCTTTAAGAACTGTGTACTCTGGCCCCCAGATTCTAGAGAGTTCCATGGCTACTCTTGCCCATTGAGACATTTTGATCTCTGGCCAGGGTATGATCTTTCAGCCAGATGTTTCCAGGTGGATCAGGTGGGCTCAAGCACCCAGGATAGGAGACTGGCTCAGGGCAGAGCTCTGGGCTGTCTAGATAAGCCCTGGGGTGTACAATGGTTAGTCCTGAGATGTAGCTTCTGTCCCAGCTCTGTCCAGCCCATGTCTCACCTTCCTCTGTTCTTCAGCCTCCTTCCTAGCTCACTTTCCTCTGCTTCTCAACCCTTTGACTGAATCACAGAAGGAAAGAGATTGTAGGTCAAGAGAACTGTGGGGAAGGTCTGCATTTGCGGGGCCCAAGTGCCAGTGTGCTCTGAAGGGAGATTGTAGCTTGACTGAGGGCAGAAAGATGAACTTTAAACATCTGTCAAACCTAGTCCAAATCTAAGCCACAGTGAACAAACAGGAAATAAATAAAGATGCATGTAGAAATTTCTAGAATTTAACAAACTCAAGGTTTGAGGAAAATAGGGTTCTTACAGTGCTAGGCACAGACCCACATGTTTCCCAGGGTCTTAGCAGCATCATGAGCATCTGGAGAAGCAGTGGTCTCTGCTTGGCTCTGGCTGCATTTTCCTCCTTTTCTCTGAAGCTGCCCTCTGATTTCTCCCTCCCTCCTGCCTGAGCCTCTCTTCTCTCTCTAAGGCATCTCTTACCAGCTTTTCTCTACCTGTTACATTATTCTCTTTTGTTTTGTTCTCTTTCTTCAATAATTTAGAAGCTGCTGTCATTTTCTGGATCTCTCAGGTTGTTCACTGTCTTTCTTTAGGTCCTCTCTCTTGCTATGTGCCCAGCTCTGTCTCTGTCCATGAACCCTTGTTGATTGCTCTGCCCCTTCTCTTTCTTAGTCCTTTCTCTGCCCTCTGTACCCTGCACCTCCCTCAGCCTTATCTGGCTACCCATATCTTCCTCTCACTACTCCTGGCATCTTTGGGAGGCCCTATCGAGTGAGAGCACTCTTCTGTGTACTTGTGGCCATAGCAGGATCAGTTCTTCATGGGCTGGGGTTTCATGTATCCCAATAGCCCTTTCACATATTCCTGGTTGCTGCCTCTCCAAGATGCTGTCCACACTGACTGATCTGGAGGAGAATGAGGCTGAGAGAGAGGTGTGTCTAATGGCCTAGGAGCTGCCCACTTGGAGGTGAAGCCACCCAGGACTTTTCTTATGAAGGGCTCAGGTCTAGACCTGGCCTTAGCTCATCCAAGTCAGAACGTTGGAGGGATATCTATCTAACCCCCCATGTTTGTTCCCACTGCAATCAAAAGCAGAGATTCCCTCACTTTCGAATCTGCCTCCTTATTTTCGTTCTCCTGCCCTGTTTTCATTTTGCAGCTAATGGCTTCTCTCCCCCACTCTTATAATAACCACCTCATTGAATTACTTCCTTAAATTTGTTTAAGCTCTGGAAAGAACTTTCCAGTAGGTGTTTATAAACCCACCATAGCATTGAGGTTGAGACCCAAATTCCTAAGAAGGACCTTGAAAGCCTTATCAACCTGCTTTTCCTTGCTTTCCTGGGACAAGATTTCCTGGTTCTCACAATGCTTGGGCACGCTGTTTCAGGGATCAGTTTTCTTGGATCTCACAGTCCTCAGACACACTGCTTCAGGGCCACATGTCAGTGCCCTGTGCTGTCATTCAGGTGGGAGAATCTACCCCCTCTGACGTAGTCCTTTTCTGTGCCAACACTGCCTAGGATTCAGAGTGTGTGGCCCGAGCAGCATCACATGTCTCTTGCTTCCAGCTAAGACTGCTTTCTCTCTCATAGTACTCTCATTGTCAGATCCTATGACGGACAGTGATTTTTAATGAAGAAACCTGGGTCACTCCCCAGGAAGAGTGTTGTGTCCCTTAACTCCCAATCCAACCCCAGCTTGGATTTCCCAACCCATCCCCCTTCTCCTTACCTAGCAGGGAGCCCACACAGAAGGGCTGCTCATTCACATGTGACAGCATGGCGACCCAGGGTGTTGTACCCTTCTGAGCTGGGCGTCCATTAAAGATCCTGGCCATCAGTGTCCGGGAGAACTTGGGAAGACCACACACTGTAGCCAAGGGAGGGAGGGAGAGATCACACACCTGGCTCCTTGCCAGGTTTCCAGTTTATTACCCATCACACTGGTAAGAACATCTGTGATGTTTCATCTCCCAGCGTCCATTGCCCTTTCTAGTAAGTGATATGACATGAATCGGCAGGCAGCTAGTTAGGCCTAGATGATCTGGAATTCTTGCCAGCTTAGCAGTATAATGAGATCTCTTTGCCCATAAATCTAAAACACCCATCTTTCTAGGACCAGGAAGGTGACGCCATCATGATGACCACATGAATATTAAACTCCACATGGAGGTGCCATAAAATAGCCCACTCTATTTGTTTGTTCATTTAAGCTTCCTTAACCCCAGTCCCATAAAGGAGGCTGTGAATGTAGGAGAGCCCTGCTTTTCCCCCAATCATGACTGGTGGTGATATCCAGGCAGTCTCTCTCTTTCTTAGTATTTAAGCAACCCTTGGTTCACTCACAAGGGGATATTTCTCCTTATTTTACAGCCCACCATAATCTGTGAATATCTAGTCACTCTCATTTTTTAATAAATACTGTTCTGTGGGGGGCTGACACAAATGGTTCAGCTGGTTAATTTTTTGCCTACAAGTGCCAGTACCCCTTTTGTGTGGTCTTTCATGTCCTAGCTGCTCTACTTCCAATCTGACTCTCTTATGAACTGGAAAAGCAATAGAGGATGATCCAAGTTCTTGGGAGGCTGCATCAGCATGAGAGGGCCAGAAGCTCCCAATTTCTGGCTTTGGATTGGCTTTGCTCTGGCCATGTGCTCTGCCTCTGCTTAGAATTCTTATCTCTGTAGGAGATAAGAACCTGGGTTACTAACAATACCTGCTGGAGTGGATGTGAGGAGAAAGGCACCCTCCTTCACTGCTGGTGGGAGTGTGGGCTAGTACAACCACTGTGGAAATCAGTATGGAGAATGCTTGGAAAATTGCAAATAAATCTGCCATATGACCCAGCTATCCCGCTCCTAGGAATATACCCAAAAGAAGTGAAATCTGCATGTGAGAAGGGAATCTGTAATCCTATATTTGCGGCAGCACAATCTACAATAGCAAAGACATGGAAACAATCTAGATGTGCGTCCAAGGAAGAGTGGTTAAAGAAACTGTGGTACATCTACTCCATGGAATATTATTCAGCTATTAAGAAGAATGAAATAATTCTATTTAAAACCAGGTGGTCCCAACTAGAAACCATTATGCTCAGTGAAATGAATCAATCACAAAAGAACAAATACCATGTATTTTCTCTTATATAAGGAAGCCAACATGGAAAATATAACTC
Organism: Ochotona princeps; assembly: GCF_030435755.1. Lineage (NCBI taxonomy): Eukaryota > Metazoa > Chordata > Mammalia > Lagomorpha > Ochotonidae > Ochotona > Ochotona princeps. The sequence goes on along the minus strand of NC_080834.1, from coordinate 99,432,538 downwards.
TAATAATTTAATCCATACTGTTTTTTGATTGTTTGCTTTTTTGGCTGTATCCCATGTGTTTTGATGTTTTTTTATTTCAGTTTAGTTCATTCCAAATAATCTCTTTTCTCTAGTCGAATTCATCACAGACTCATGAATTATACGATGGCATCATTTTTCCCAAGAGACTTCTGTGTTCCCTTTTTGTCACTCATGTGTTGGTTACTGAGTGGCACTTTTTTTTTCATGTTACTGTGATTTGTTTTTGATGTTGTTGTTGCTGTTGTTGTTGTGGCTGTTCTAATGCATACCAGTTGTTTACCTTGTTTCATGACTTCTCACTTATGGTAATGTATACTGATGGAGTACTTGGGTCTATCATATACAGACCTGGGGGTATAATGGAACATGCATTTCTGCATCCAGATGTAAGATGGATTCCCAATGAAACTGTTGGACATGTGTAGACAATGGGATGCTGGACTGTCTGGCATTGTCTGTACCAACAATGTCAGGGTACACTTAAATAAGAGACTGAAAGAATTATGATTCCTTATGAAGGACTACAGTATTGCACCAAAATGGGAAAAATCTGATGGGGGTTGGGAGTTTGGGGGGAATCCCAGTCTACACAAAATTGTACCTAATTCAAAATAAAAATATATTAAATAAAAAAGAAATTAGTGCAAGAACTATTCTAAAAAGCTATCGTCACTGCAAAGATGAAAGGCAACTTTGATGATCAAGGTGAAGCCAATAAAAAAAAAATCCTGAAAAAAAGTTAAGGTGCCAGGTCCCCATCAATAGCACCTTAATTTTGCCTTAGTGTCTACAGTTATTTTCCTATAGTTAGTCTATGCAGGCCAAGCTGACCTGACCTCACCTCTTGTTTCAAGGCTAGGAATGTGTTTCAGTGGTAGGAATGTTCACAGCAGTGGCTCAGAGTTGGGAATGTGACCTTAGTTAGCCCAGTGAGAATGTGCTTGGGAATTTGCTAAACATAATGGAGAAAGTGAAAGTCGCTCTGCTGGGTTGATAAGCTATTGACTGCAACCTCAGATCTGGCGGGTAGTTTACAGCGGGTCCACTGAGGAGGACGATACTAACCTAGAGAATGTGGAACCCGAGATGACAGCAAAAGCAAGACATTATGTCCTGATATTTCAGACCTTTGATATAACCTTACCAGAAGCCCTTTGATAAAGTCTTTTTAGTTATGCTCCTGAAGCTGTGCATGTTGAGTTTCTGCTACTTGCAAATGAAAGCATTTTGACCAACTAAGATTCTTCAGGTTCTATCTAGAAATCTTTTCTTTGTCGAGAAGCCTTCCCTTGAATTCTGTGGGACTGAAAACCCACACAGCTGACCATCAGTCCACTGCTTCCCATGGACTTGGGGTAGCAGGTGGAGACACATCACAAGGGAATAATCCAAGCAAATCACTCATTACATTCTTCTCGGGATGTGTTTGTGGCCTGAGCAGGATTACATGTCTCCTGGTTTCAGTTAAGAGCACTTCTTACTTCATGCTACTTTCAGTCCTATATCCCACAATAAACCGCAATTTTCAATGAAGAAACCTGGGTCAGTTCCCAGGAAGAGTGTTGTGTAACTTAGCTCCCATTCCACCCCCAGCTTGGATCCCCTAGTCCATCTACCTTCTCATTACATAGTGAAAGAACCCAAGACTTACAAAAGAAACCTGGCTTACTGAATTTATCCCATAAGTTAGTGGTGGCAAAGAGTATTAGGTTGCTTCTCTTAATTTCCAGCTCTGGAGGCTTTTCCTGCTCAGGCCAGCACCACTGATTCTTAAGTCAGTGCCAGAGAATGGTGCAATCGTTCTCTGAACTCCTGGATCCGGGCAATCACCTGCCACTTTAGTGAGTATCATCAGACTGGAGCAAATCACAGACAAACACGCTGCAACCTTGCTGACTTCTTCATAATCTCCCTGCCTCTTTCCACTTGCCCTCAGCCAGTTGCTAAAACTAATGTGCTACCTCTGTTCCCAGTAAGTAGATGCTCAGAGCCCATTGGGAGGGAATTTGCAAGACCATTCTCTTCACCATCTCCTCCTGCTATATGTATACATTCTTCTCTTCAGAACTGATTGTATGCTCTGGATTGTTTCACTTTTAAACTCTTGACCTTGGAACTTTTTCATCCCTCTCCTGTATTTTCCTTCTATGCCTCTAAAACAAAGCTGAGCCTTCTTATCCTAACCATAAGTTTCCATTTCCCTGCTTTCCACTCACTCCACAGTCTCCCCTTCTCCAAAGGGGAGCAGACATTGAGTTTTCATATTTTCTCACCTTTAGAGGTGAATTTGGAAGAAGGAAGTGTCAGACAATGAATAAAATTGGAAATATAGCAGGCATTGGTTTATTTAGTAGACCTACAATTTAACATGAAAATAGAATGGGCCTGGGGCTATAAGTGGAACTTCGATAGTAATATTTACATATCAAGGGAGATGCTATTTTTGAAGTTCTGTCTGATGCATTTTTTTTTCATCAGACAGGAATGTTCTTTACTTTGGAGCTCTGCAACCATTGAAGGTGGAACATCTATTATTTTAGGTGAAAGAAAAGCAGATTTGACTTTTGAAAGAACAAAGCAGAAACCAAGGTATGGAAATTCAGGTTTTCATTTGAAGAGCTGGGAACTAGTAAAAGAATAGAAGTTTGTAGGTATCCAGGAATGAAAACTTGCATAACTGGGCGTATAATATTGTTACTATAAACCATGGAGCAGGAAGGATGCAAGGACTGTGTCTTGCCTCCTGGGAAATAAATAGAAGCCCTTCTCAGGCAGAATGAGAAGGCTAGAGGTAGAGGCAGGAGTGTAATGAGAGAGAGAGAGAGAGAGAGAGAGAGAGAGAGAGAGCGAGCAGATAACTTATATCTGCTGTTTGTGTTTCGCTTTTGGAGTGGCCACAACAGTCAGGACTGGGTCATGTCAAAACTGGGAGTTGGGAACTCAATTTGGATTTCTTATGCAAATAGCCTGGACCCACTACTGAGCCTGCACCTACTGCTTTCCAGAGTGTGAAATAGCAGGAAGCTGGATTGAGGAGTGGAGCCAGGACTCAGATTCAAGCACTCCTCATAAAGGGGTGTGTTTGTCCTGAGTGGCAATGTCTCACTCCTATGCCAAATACTCAACTCCTACAGACTTTTAAATTGTAATGGATAAGTATGTCAAAGTTGTACCTATGTATGGAGTAGTATGTGCACAATCTCCCATCAGGGATAATAATTCTATCTTTTGAAATACTTAGTATTTCTTTATAGCAAAGACTTCTAAAGTCCTACCTTCTAGTTTATTTTGCATTTAAAGAGAAGTATGTGGTACTAGTGTCACTCTACTGTACAATGGAACTCAGAACTTCTTACTTGCTACTCATTGGTAAGCCTTTTCCCATTCCCTCTCCCTACCCTTCTCTGTGTCATAGTACTTTCACCTTCTATGAAGATTATGAGATCAACACTTTAAAGACTCCACGTGAGTGAGGTTGTAGGATGCATGTCTTACTATGCTTGGTTTATTTCACTTAACGTAGTGGCCTTCAGTTTCATCTATGTTCTTGCTAGATTTTGACCTGTGGAATGGGTGAATAATGTTCCTGTGCCCCACTTTCTTTATCTACTTAGCAGTGGTGGGAAACTACTTCGGCTGTTTTGGCATCTTGGCTGTTGTAAGCAATGCTGCAATATACTGGAAGGGCAGAGATCTCTTTCACAGATTAATGTTATTTTGCATAAATACTCAGTAGTGGGATGGCTAGGTCGCATGGCAATTCTAGTTTGAGATTTTCAAGTAACTTCTGCTTTCACAGTATCTGCTAGTTTTCATTCTCACTAGAAGTTTGCAAGAGCTCCCTTTTCTCCATATCTCAGCAACACCTGCTATTTCTTGTATTTTGATAATAGTCTATGCAAATTTAGTGAGATGATATCTCATTCTAATTTTCAGTTGTATTTCCCTGATAACTAGTATTTTTTTTTTCTGGACCTGTTAGACATTTGTTTGTTTTCCTTTGTGAAGTATGTTTAGATCTATTACCTTTTAAAAAAAGATTTATTTATTTTTATTGGAAAGGAAGATTTACAGAGAGAAGGAGAGACAGAAAGATCTTTCACCCACTGGTTCACTCCCTTTAATGGCCATAATGGCTGGTGCTGAGCCGATCTGAGTCTAGGAGCCAGGAACTTCTTCTGTATCTCCTGCGTGGGTGGAGATCCCAAGGACTTGGGCCAGCCTCTGTTGCTTTCTCAGGCCACAAGCAGGGAGCTAGATGGAAAGTAGAGTCACTAGGGCAAGAACCAGCACTCATATGGGATCCTGGCACTTGGATGTAGAAGATTTACCTATTGAGCCATTGCACCAGGCCCTCGATTATCCATTTTTTTCTATTACACTTTTTTAAGGTGGATTTTTTGATATTCAGTGGTTTGAGTTCCATATATTTTCTGAATCTTACCTCCTGTCAGATGTGTAACTTACAATTTTCTGTAGGCTATCATTTTACAATCTTGATGGCTTCAGTTTGGTGACATTTCATCTGTCTATATTTGTTTCTGCTTCCTGTGCTTTTGGGTTGAATAAAAAAAAAAATCTTCCTCGCCTGTTTCAATGGCCTAAGTGTGCCATCTATGTTTTCTTCTAGTAGTGTCACATTTTCAGGCCCTAAATCTAGTTCTTTGATCTATTTAGTACTTAAATCTAGTTTAAGGCCCTAAATCTAGTTCTTTGATCCATTTAGTGCTTATTTTGGACATGATGAGAGGTATGGATATGCTTTCGTTTTTCTGCATTTGGGTATTAAATTTTCCTAGCACCATTTATTGAAAAAACATTTGCCAGTGCATGTCCTTAGCACTTTTGTCAAAGACTTAGCTATAAATGCATGACTTAACACTTAGAATCTTTATTATGACCTCTGGTTCATTTATCTATTTATGCCAGTGTCACATTTCTTTTTTTTATAGGTTTATTATTTATTTTTTATTGAAAAGGCAGATATACAGAGGAGGAGAGACAGAGAGGAAGATCCTCCGTCCGATGGTCCACTCTCCAAGTGACTGCAACGGCCGGAGCTGAGCCAATCCAAAGCCAGGAGCCAGGAGCTCCTCCGGGTCTCCCACGCAGGTGCAGGGTCCCAAGGCTTTGGACCATCCTCAACTGCTTTCCCAGGTCACAAGCAGGGAGCTGGATGGGAAGTGGAGCTGCCAGGACCAGAACCAGCATCCATGTGGGATCCCGGTATGCGTAAGGTGAGGACCCTAACCACTAAACCATTGCGCTGGGCCCCACATTTCTTAATTTGCTGTAATTTGATGATACATTGTAAAGCTGGGTAGCATAATACCTCCTGCTTTATTCTTTTGACTCAACATTGCCTTGGTTATTTGGGGTCTTTCATGGCTCCATGTATATTTTAATAGTGTCTTTTTCTACTTCTGTGAAAACATATCATTAGTATGTTGATAAAGATTGCACTAGTCTGTAAAGCACTTTAGGTGATGACACATTTTAATGATATTGGGTCTCTTTCTCCATGAAACATGGATGTTTCTATTGACACCGACATGTCTTCAATCTCTTTTGTCAATGATTTACTGTTTGCCCCAGACACCAGCAAGAACCATTCACTGGACTGTCAAGTGGTGTCAAAAGCTGCTGACTAGTTCATGTCTCTTGATTACTGTCCTTCCTGCCTCCTAAACCACTATTCCTACTGTGTCTATGATCTCCCTTTTGGGATCTACCTCTTTCTGGAGGCTTCTCCTCGTGCCTTTGGTGCTGGTGTTTGCCTTGCAAACTCCTTGACTCCTTTCTTTTCTGCAAATTTCCAACATCTGAAGCAATCTGCCCCCATGGCATCTGTATCACCTCAAGGCCAGTAAATTTCAACTCAGACCCTAACTCTGCCCTCGGCTTTGAAATTCACTATTTATTTGTGCCTGCTTAAATGCCAGCCAGCTTGCTCAAAAACTCTTCAACCACAGCCAAACCAAACCCTGGTCTCCACCCTGCATAAACTTTTGCTGTTGTTCCAGATGTCTGTTACTGTCTCTAACCAACCACATCCTTGTTGCCTCTTGTATCTTCAACCCCCATATTCACTCATTAAGTTAGTGGTAAATCACTAGCAGAAGCAGCAAAGCTGTTGGTTATCCACAGAGGGTTTATTTCCTCTTTAGACCCCTGATAGGAGAAACATTACAGAGGCCCTGTACAGAGTAGTGAAGGATGTGATACAAAATATATAAAACATCACATCTACATGCACCATAGACATAGGAGTGTACTGTGTTTTGATGAGCCAATTGGAAGTGTGGACAATTGCTGGTATATTCTCTTGGAATCCTACTTAAGGGCTTCTCTGGTTGTCCTTCTTAGAGTCTCAGGGCAGAAACAGGACCATTAGGACCATCAAAGCAGGAGCTGTTGGTCACGGGTGGAGCCACCACAGTCAGAAGGACTTGGAGGAGTTCCGAGGCTTTCCTTTTATAGACAGGGAAATGGAGACTCAGGGAAGGAAAATGGTTTGTCAAAAGATTATACAGCAGTTAAATGTGGGACTGGAACTTCTTTTCCTTGCTTGTAGCACATGGAGCTTGTCTTGCCTTGACCTCTGGCCTCTGGAAATCAGGGTGTGAACCTCTTAGAACACACTTTCAGGTGCACTCTCTAATCTTCTCACACACCATGGGTGCTGCGCAGCCTTGTGAGATTTGAGCAACTCATGCTGTCTTGATCCCATCCTTTCTTCCATGTTGCCGCCTAGAGCATAGCAGGAGGCAGTGTGGGGCTTCTCTTGTCCCAAGTAATCGGTGGCGTTGGGGTTCAGGTTGCCTTTTCAGGTGATACATGTCAAAGCTGGGGTAAGGCTTCACGCTTGTCTCAAGTAGCAGGTGAGATGCCCTGTGATGTCAGCTGGCATTTGATAAAGGCGAATGGGCCCAAATCAGGTATTCTTAATCAGCAGTAGGGATTTAAGAGGGTTGAGCAGACTTTACTGCTGCTTTTCTCCCCTAATCAATATAAATCTTTGAGGCTATTCTTTGTCTTTTGAAGTTCCCTTAATAACTTAAAGGAGAGGACTTAGAGTGCAAGAAACTTTTGGGGATCAAATCCCAGGGATAAAAGTTTCCTGAGGAATTAGCCTAAAAGAGAAGGGGTACCAGGTTGTGGTCCATGTGTCCCCAATCCTGAATGGTACTTTTTTTTAGCAGAAGGGATAGAATTATTTCCCCTAGAGGGAAGATCTGGGGGAAATACAGGGTTGCAAAGTTTAGTTCAAAGTAAGGATATATTTCTGATCATTGGATTCAAACTCAGTTGTGCCAATCATGGGACCAATAGATTTGGTAAGTGATTGGGGTGCACAATGCCACTGGTATAAAACCCAGGCAGGAGAGGAGTGCTTGGATTGGCCCAGAGGCTTTCTAGTCCAGCTTCCTCATTACATGACTAGGGAGAGTGAGGTGCTGAGAGGGGAGAGAACTTGGCTGAGGTCACAGATGCAGGTCTCTTGCCTAGAGCCTTTTCCTTCTTCCACATCACTGCCTTTTCAGGGTCCCAGGGGCTGTCTTGGGAAGATGGGCTCCCCAGTAAGTCAGTGTGTGCCATATCCTTTGGTCTGGTCAATAACATGGAGTGTGCGGTTGGAAGTGTGTGGTGCAGCCTCCCCTGGGCTGGGCCAGGATACAGACAGGCTCTGAGGTTAAGAATCCGCTCACCGCTCCACCCGGAGCTCCCCCAGACCCTGCATGGAGCCCATCTGCTCCCAAACCCAGTCCACATAGTTGGCAACTTTGGTGTAGACACCATAGACTTGCTTGCTGCCACACTCTTCAGGGCCTCCCCAGGACACCAGGCCTTGGGCTACCCAGTGCTGACTCAAGTCATCAAAGATGGCAAAGGCTCCACCACTATCTCCAAGGCACGTGTCCTTACCACCTTCATAATAGCCAGCACAGAACATGTTCTCGGTGACACTGTAGTTGCCTGAACGGGACTCATAGCTGGTTTTGCACTCGGCCTGTGGCACCACAGGCAACTTGACGTACTGTAGGACATCTGACAAGGTCCGTGTGCCACTGCTGATGATCTCATCCACTGTCACATTGGGATTGGAAATACCCCAGCCCGCTACCAGGCCCAGCATGTGGGGGGCTGGGCCTTGGGGCTCTGGCCTTGGCAAGCAGATGGGCATGACACGGGGTCCCAGGGGCACAGGATCCTGCAGCTGCACCAGAGCTATGTCATGGTTATAGTTTTGGATATTGAAGTCTGGGTGGAGCAGCACCATGGCAGCTGAACTGTTGACAGCTCCTGATTTGTCCCTCACGTCGTGCAGCCCCAGGTAGACTGTGACGTGCTCCTTGGAGACTGGTATCACCGTGTTGTCCCTGCGCTGTGAGCGTAGCACATGAGCTGCAGTGAGGATCCAAGACTCAGAGAGCAGAGCCCCACTCCCAAACCACTTGTCATTTGGGACCCGTGAGGTGTCCTCCACCACTATCAGGGCTTGCCATGGGAAAAGGCCAGGCTCAGCATTCCGACCCCCAATGATCCGCTTGACCAGGTTTGGCAGGGAGCGGGAGGGTTGGCCACACACTGCAAGAACAAAGAGACAAAGACTGGTCAGGTCAGCCGTATGAAGAAAGTCACAAACAGGAAGTCAGATCTTGCCCACTGTAGATTATGCCACCATGTACCCTGATCTGCCTAAATTATGCCAGATTGGGATTGTTCTATCCTGATATTTTCGGGTCTCAGTCTTCCTGTGCTGGCCCATCTTCAGTTTAGTTCTTCTCTTGCTGGGACAAGCACTGGACCAGAACATTTCGGTTTCTGTCCATCCCAAGCTCCTTCTTTCTTGCTAGACCCCCTTTAGCCAGGCCGATCTCTAATAATGGTCACTTATCTCTCTTTTTCCCAAAAGGCATCTTATGTATGTAATGTGGTCCATACTGTGGATACTTCCACTTCCATGAGCAAAGCAAGATGGAAGAACGCTGCAAGACTGGCTAGCAGATCACAGCCAACACTGGACCGGGAACTGAGATTCCTGAGCGTGTGACCTGGCTTCTCTATTTTTGATGTGACTCTGAGTCAGTAAATTTCCCTCCCAAGATTTTGATTTTTGACCTGCCAAATGAAGCAGCTGGTCAGAGTGATCTCCAAGGATCATTCAAATTCCAAATTCCTTGAATTTTTATTTCATTTTCCTTGGCCATCCGCATTTCATAGGTTGATAAAACATTTCAGAGACTAAGAGATGAACTCAAGCTGATTTGACTATCCAGTAGAACAGCAGGAGCTTAACTTGATTCTAAGACAGCTGTCCTGTCTTTGGCCCACACTGCCTCATTAATGTTAAGTCCATGGGTATGAGCGACCCAGCCTTTCCTTCTCTGACTTAAAGGACCCATGGTCTGCTACTCATTCACTGAGGACCCAAGGAATCCAAGGTCAAGGAAATATGGCATAATCTACATGCAATGATGCATGAGCCCTGCCCTGGGCCACCCATCATTGCACCCAGGAGTTTTGTTGTACCTGAAGGGGAAGGAGAAAGGTCTGAGCAACTTCATTCCACTGAGTGGCACCCTGAGCATGCACCATGTCCCACCGGCCTCCTCCAGCCACGTGCTTCTGCCCCATGAGCAGAGGGTCTTCAGTAACAAGCCCCTGCTGGCTAAAAGCAATGTTGCTTGGACCTTTTCCATGAGTGTCGACCTCCTTCAGGTTGTAATTGCCAGGCTACCTTCTTGACTTTGAGTGCTCCCAATAGTCCTTCAGAGACCCAGAAATATTTTAGCCTTCTTGGCAACTTTGGGAGAACAACCTCTTGGTGAACCAATGATTTTCAGATGTCCTTCCTGATGCCAAATGCTTCTGGTATGATCCGGGGGTACCCTGGCATTCATTCACCCCAGTCCAGATGTGAATGGGTAATTACAACTCTGGTCTGCTGTACTCATTCAAAGTTCAGGGCTGGCAACCAACAAGGTGGCATCAAGATAGGTTTGTGACTGGCTTGGCATAACAATCCATTCAGCGCTGAGAGACCTCATCTGGGGAGGGATCTTTGGCTTAGTAAATGGTCACAAGAAAGCCAGTGCTGAATAGTGCCTTTTTCTAACAAAGGCACCATTGGTGAACCCCAGATCACAGAACGTCAGAATTGCAGAAACCTCAGAGAAGAATTTAGAGATGGAGAAATGAAGGCTCCAGGAAAGCAAGTGATTTGTTCAAAGACGTCCAGTTTTGTTTTTTCATTAAACTCTGTTTTTTGTTCGATGTGCCTTTGACCTTTCAAGAGGTGAATGATGTAGTAAACATTTTGGAATTCTCATTGAAACTGGGTCATTTTTTACCGACTGCAGTCATTCCTTATTTTTTCTCTCCTTGGAAAAAGAAACTTTTAAATCTAACGGCTTCAGCTGTTCTAAAGCCATGGGCTGTAGAAGACAGTGCATGTGATTCTCTTGGAGTTCAGGTTCCTGAAGATGACATGTAATATGATCAGAGCCAGAGAATGGCTCAACATGGCTCATGTTGTTGTCAGAAGTCTCGGGGTTGTCTTCCAGCTTTTCTCTTAGCTCTTTGGAGCTATGCTTGAACAAATCACTGCAACATTCTGATCTTTAGCTTTCATGTATTTGAAATAAGGTGCAAATAACATTTCTCAGCAGGCTCTCTGGAAGGGTAGGCATCCCAATGCTGGGCAAAATGGCTTTTTCCACCCTCACTTGCATTCTATTGCAATCTCAGTGTTCTAGGAGAAAACTTAGGAACTTCTGGCCTGATCCAATAAAAATTACATGGCTCTGCCAAACTCTGGGTATTAGAATAATTTTATGTTTCATAATATTCAAGATGCTTTGTGCAAACAAGACTAACCTCTAAATGTTAATGTGCTCTTCAATTCTTAAGGATTAGTGGCAGACAATCCATAGCCTTTTCATTGTAATGTCAATAACAAAGGTTACTAGAATGTACCATTCATCTAATAAGCTATTTCAGCTTATCTAACAAATCAAGGTAGTAAGATACAAATGTCACCCAATACTTAACCACACAGTAAAGCTGTTACTATTGTTTGTGCAAGTTTGCAAACAGAATCAGGAAGAACACTTAATTTTCAGTGTTTCTCACTGTTATCCTTACCAGGTAGATTATTTAGTCACTGGCATGCTTTGCTTTTAAAGCAAATCCGAACACCGGAACAGAGTGTGGGTCGAGCCAGGTTTGGTCACGACAAAAGCAGTACACAACATGGAATGCCAAGGTGAGGTTGCCTATACCGAATGTGACCGCAGCACCCAACCAGCACACGTGAGAACCAGGAAGGGAGGGGGCAGAACCGGCAGGGGAATAAGGGATAGTTCCCTTACTGGACAGCTACTCCCACTGGAGAGCGTGAGCTGGGATGGGGACAGACCAGACTAGGCAGGGCTACAACACCTGTGCGCCTCATGTGAACCAGATCAGGGAAATACTAGGCTGGGCTGATTATTCCTCCTGATGCAATCTACAATTAGAGTGGGTGAGGCTTGTTGGGACTTAGCCACAGCATCAGCTGGCAGAAGCTGGCACTGGGGACTAGTTCTGTCAAGTTAAACCACAGAACCACCTGGAGAGTGCATAATTCAGGAGTGGGAGTGGCCTGGGAGGGAGATAGTGGGCTCCTCCCTCTTAGGTTACCACCCCCCACGGAAGGGCACGAAAACTTGGACAGGGACTGGGGTGGCTAGACAGAAAGACACCCAACAACATCCGTGAAGGCTGGAGAGTTGAGCTGGTTAGATGGAACAAGGTTTTAATACCCATTGACATGTATGAGAGCAGAAGGGGATGTGGGACAGACTGGACTAGTCTGCCACACGTATTGGCAAACCAGGGTAGGGGGCACTCCTGGTGGGGGTTATTGTGGGCCGCTCCGACTAGGTTGCAGCTCCCACTGGTTTATGCGAGGGCCGAGTATGTGCTGGGCAGAACCAGGCTGGACTGCAAACACCCATTGGTTCCAGTGGAAGACAGGGATGGAAACAGAACCAACCCAGCAATTGCAACCACCAGCTGATTGGGGCAATGGACTGTGCCAGGCCCTGTGCTTGCTAGTACATACAAGAATCTGGTCTGGGAACACCTCAAAGTTTCTTTGGGGATCTCCCCAATCGAACTGCCAGACTCAGAACCCTAACCATGAAAAGACAGAGGACTGAACAAGTCAATCAACCACCTCAGCTATATGTTGGCAATGAAAATACTGGGCAAAAGGAGACTCTATGATTGACTATGTCAATCAGTGGATTCTCCAGCGACCCCATCGTTCTTGGAGTAGCGAGAGTGGCAGCAATTCAGAACTGTTGAACTATCAAAACCACTTGAGCAAGACCCTCAGAGCATGCCCCACATCTGGGATATGGGGTGGGTGGGTGGGAGACTGGGTGGGGCTTCTCCCTTAAAATCTCCTTTTACATCAGATATATTAAGGAAACAATACGGAACTAATTGTCTTGCCCATCTTCCTGTAGTGCTTGAATCTTTTTACCCTAATTATGTCAAGATTGTCAATAAATAAATAAATAAATAAATAAATAAATAAATATTTTAAAAATGTTAAATACAGTAAATGTTGGGTTTAATATTTTCCTAAGTCACTGGCTTCAGACTACTGTGTGTATTTGGAGCCTGTAATTTTCTCAGGCAATTTGCATATATGGGCATTGTGATTATAATGAGAATAATCTAAACAGGTAATGACAATGTCAGAGCAAATATCAGAGGCTTCTGTGTGCACACTGACATTGTAAAATTCTATTCCCATTTTTAAGTGACGTCTGTAGGTGAACACTGAGGAAGGCAGCAATCAGAAAGACTTGAGCACATCGCTGTTTGAAAGAAGCTATTACTTTGTGCCATAGTTATTTGTTATTTGTGTTACATTGCCATCTCCTTTACAATGGAATAAATGCTCCAGGACAGGATGATCCCACTCCTGAGTTCCCTGGAGCAACAGCAAGTGCACACAGATTGTTTTGGATGAAAAATCTGATGGAAAAGGTGCAGAAGTAGACAGTGAGGAGAGAAGAAAGGTATTGGTATGGCAAAATAGACTGAATTTACAATTTGGTTGGTTTGAGAAAGTGTGTGGTTGTCTCTGACCTTCAACCGTCTGAAGCCATCCCTTAAAAAAAATCAAAGCATCATGCTTGATAATTCTCTGTTAACAGCAGAGCTTGTGGGACCTTAGGGAGACCTTGAAGCAAAGGTTTTGGAAGTTAGGTACCTGGAAGGCAAGTGGGCAGCCTTTTCCCCAGCGCTTCATTTATCCAGATACCTTGGGCCGAGCAGGTATACAAACCTGTGTGAGGGGAAAAAGGAGGAAGGTGGAAAATGGTTTATTTGTAATATGTGGAAAACAGATCTGGGTTCTTTCCTCATCTAAAGTGGATCATAGCAGTAGCTTCTCAAATGGTCTTTCTCGTGCCATTCTTTTTCTGCTTGAAGGATCAGACCATGTTTCCTCCTTAGCCCCATATCACCACTGGTTCCTCTTTGTTCTCACAAATGAACACAGCTCTCTTTGGTGCATTGACCAAGGCTAGCGCTGACTCCTGCCTGTATCCCAAGCCTGTGCTGCCAAGCCCATGGTAGCACTTCCTCCTCATGAGTCACAGAGACTGATTCACTCAGTACTCTGCAGCACAATGCCCTTCTCTACTTCACACACTTTGCTAAGCAGCCTTTATGGCCACGATTTGAGTCTTACGATGACCCTGTAATCTGTGTCTCTGTTCCATTTGTGAAGACAGAAGACAGGAGACATAAAGAAATTAGAATTTTCTTAGTACTTGTGAGTCACAGAGGCAGAGCTGGTGGGCCCTCCCATCAACCTAGGGCTCCTTCTCTGTTAGGGACGGAGTGCAGGGTATTGGGGTGCTACATCCTCATTCTCGGAATGTGACCTGAGAAGTGAGCAAAGGTAAGGCATTGTCCCCAACTGTTTCTCCTCAAAATATTTTGCACACCTTTACAGGGGCCAGTGAATTGGCCATTGTTATCACTTGCCCTTAAATCTTTGTGCTGCTGCACAGCTCCTGGGGACAGCAAGGGCTGTACCTGTCTGTGGGCATGGATGTGATCTGGATGTGGACAGCTATAGCTGGGCTTGAGTCATAGAAGTTGTGCTGGGCTTCGTGGTGAGGCAGATCTGCTGCTCCCTGAACTCCCTCTTCCCTCCCACACCCAAACCCAATACATGTGAAGGGATCAGGTCTTTGAAGGAAGAACTCTTTCCAAGCCCACTGAATGGGACTGATTGGGCCAGAAGAATGCTTAGCCAGAAGATGAGGTAGAGACTAGCCAAGTTCATTCCTGGGCTACATGAAGGGAAACTGGGCTTCCACTTGGCCCTCCTTTCTTCTCTTAGTTGGGCCAGCCTGTGGCCCCTTTGTGAGCCCATCAATAGGGGCTTTTCTAGGGAGTGTAGCTAGATTTAAAGATAAGAAAAAAATGCCTGGGTTTTGGTCCCTAGACTTAATTTCTGCATATAAATGGGGGCAACCCCAGGAGCTCAGAAGGTGTGTGAATGGGCTGAGGGGAAGCTCTTTGCTAGGGGGCTATACATACTTAGAAACCATGTTTCAAAACCATGTTTTGGCCCTGATGGGTGTTCTAGGTAAGAGAAAAGTGGGGCAGCATACTGGGCTTACCTGTGATATTCTGCAGCATTTTGTAATAGGGCTCCTGGCACGTGTATCTGATCTCAGATTTGTATGTAGTAAGGTTATTACTTGTGAAGAAGGTGATTAGCCCATGCTCCAGTGCAGCTGGGACTCCACAGTCTACCACTGAAAGAGAAAACACGAGATGCCTCAACTGCCTTTCACTTCTCTTATTGGGCTATCCATGAGACTGTCTCAAACAGATGTGCAGAGAGTGAATTGTACACAACTATTCAAGTCTATCTGAGTGGTACCCCTGGATTACGCAGTATATAATCTGTTTCACTTCCAGCAGCCCCACTCTCGGGGTTTCTTCCATCCCTTTTATAGTGCTGCTCTGTGGTGAACTCACCTGAGCTCCTATTAATTTCAGGTGGGGGCAGATCCCATCTGTTCCCTCTACTATGAACCCTCTCCTTGGCATTCAGTTCTATTGTACAATTCTCTTTGCATCTTCTTCCTAAGTATGAAGCTTACTGTTCAAGGAGAAAACTGGCTGACATGGACCAAATAATCTGTTGTTCCTCCAGTCCCGAAGCACAGGCTGAGTAAGCACCATTATTATGCTCACACTGGAGGTTGTCTCACACACACACACAACAAAAAAACAAAACAAAACAAAACAAAACAAAACAAAACAAAAAACAAAACCAGACTAAAATCCAGCTCCTGCCTGAGTGCACAGCTCCAACCTGTTTGTTCTCCCCACACAGCATGCTTGGTGCAGAAAGCAGGATCTGGGTCGGCATGAACTGATTTTTAGCCTTCATCTGCTCATTTCTCCAACTGTTGGTAACTTGGCATTGAAGATAACTGTAGTTTCCATGTAGGACATGACCAAAGATACCTGCTTCTTAGAAGGTGTCTGAGGGAGCTTCCATTCTAATCATGTCTTCCAGCAGTCACCAGCACTGAGGGTGTCCAGTGTGATGGTGTCTGACATCCTTGACTGAGAACTCAGCCCAGGGTCCTCCTCTAGAGGATGATGCTCATATCATTTTAGGTACAATGACCTTGGAGAGAGTCCAAGAACCTTAGAGGGATCCTAGAATTTCATGGCTGGAAATGAGCCTCTGTATTTCACAGATAAGCCCATCCAGTAGACCTGACTAGTCTGAGGCACACTGTGGCTTACTTTCAGGGTGAGAACTGGATCTGACCTTGAACTCAAGGTTGTTCTAGTAAATGAAGCTAACTCCTTTAGGGACTGCTTTCCAGTCAGTTCGCCTGCACCAGGTACTAGCTGGCTTATATGGATGCTCATTGTCAACCAGTATTGCCAAAGTTTCCCCTCCTCCCGGATGTCACTTGCTTTCTTGAGAAACACAAAGGGGATTTTACCCCTGAGTGCAATTCAGATGCTGTGATTTTCACTTTAGGATTCCAAATTCTCCTTGGTCTAGAGCATTATCTACCTTAAAATATACGTGATTCCAAGGCCCTCTGGCTTGAAGAAAAAGGATGCAAGAAGGGAGTAAATACAAATCTCTCTTATCCACAAGGAAGGCAAAAGCTAGGAAAACAGGCTTTATCCTGGCCTCCAGTTCATCAGACAAATAATTCACATTTATTGTGAATTCTTGGCGAGGGAAAACATGTGCAAGTCAACACTAGGATGAGAGAAGTCATGATATTTCTTATTAAAACTATAAGTAGTTTAAATCTGTTTTCCTGCTGAATTGCAGTGTAGGATTCTATTCCCCTTTCGTGCAATGTGGTGGTGCTTAGACATTGGGGCTACTCTGGCCCCCTTAGCTTTGGTCTGATTGTTTTGTATAAATTTGCCTCAAGACCTAACTACTTCGTTCTTCGTAGGGGAATTCAGAGCTGGCTTTGGACGTGATCGGTGGCTCGAGCTAGCAGGATGGCATGTGCAGCTTTCCCATTGCTCCAGAGAAGCACCTTTGCCCTTGGATACAACCGTTCCTATAGCCAGATAGATGGATAAATAGACATTGGAAAAGGTAGGCTCACATCTGGGGCTGGTGTGATGTCTCAACTGGCTAATCATCTACCTTGCAGCACTAACCCCCATATGGGTGCCAGTCCATGTTCTGACTGCTCCACTTTTGATTCAGCACCCTACTTGTGACCTGGGACAGCAGCAGAGGATGGCCCAAAGCCTTGGGACCTAGCACCTGCATAGGAGACCCTGAAGAAGCTTCTGGCTTAGGATCGACTCAGCTCCAGCCTGAAGCAGTGGATAGATCTTTCTATCTCCCCTTCTCATTGTAAATCTGCCTTCCCACTAAAAATGAAAGATTAAGAAAGAAGAAGAAGAAGAAGAAGAAGAGGAAGAGGAAGAGGAAGAAGAAGAAGAAGAAGAAGAAGAAGAAGAAGAAGAAGAAGAAGAAGAAGAAGAAAGGAAGGAAGAAAGAAAGAGGGTCCAGTGTGGTAGCCTCACAGCTAAATCCTTGCCTTGCATGTGCCGGGATCCCATATGGGTGCCGGTTCTAATTCCAGTGGCTCCGCTTTCCATCCAGCTCCCTGCTTGTGGCCTGGGAAAGCAGTGGAGGATGGCCCAAAGCCTTGGGACCA
Source organism: Ochotona princeps (assembly GCF_030435755.1). Classification (NCBI taxonomy): domain Eukaryota; kingdom Metazoa; phylum Chordata; class Mammalia; order Lagomorpha; family Ochotonidae; genus Ochotona; species Ochotona princeps. The sequence continues at coordinate 99,415,268 of NC_080834.1, read as the reverse complement.
TGCACCCAAGTGGAAGACCTGGAAAAGACTCCTGGCTCTTGGCTTCAGCTCAACTCTGATCGTTGTGGCCGTTTGGGGAGTGAATCATTGAATGGAAGATCTTCCTCTCTGTCTCTCCTCTTCTGTATATATCTGACTTTCCAATAAAAAATAAATACATCTTTTAGTAAAAAGAAAAAAAAAGAAAGAAAAGCTTATGTCAGCTTGGTTATGGTGAGCTGAGAAGAGATATACTGCTTCCCATGTCTCCATTGGCAGGCAAAAAGCCTTATCTGGATGGTATCTCAAGACTACTTGCCCTGGTGAGTGCCCCAGAGCACAATCAGCACACCAGACTCCTCCCCGCTCCTTAGTTAGTCCACCTCCTTCAGTTTCTGCAGGTCCTGTCCTGTTCTATGATGTTTTCTTTAGGCATTTCCACAAACTGAAATCAAAACATCCTCACTCTTAGTCCTAGGACCTGTGCCTTCACCCCCACCCCACCCATCTCACTGTCATTTCCAATTGCCATTTATTCTTTAGACACAGCTTCCTGGGCCTGCAGTTCTGAGCATGCTTTACTACATTCAGGGGTTTTCTAGAGACCTGCCCGCAATCCTAGTGCTCAGGACTCAGCCCCCTTCCTAGCCTCAGGTTTACCACCCTCAGAATAGCCTCTTCAGCATCACCAGACAATTCAGCATGCCAACCTCTACTTTGCTTCTTCCCATCCCTGCTGTCTGGGATGCCCTGTGCCCATGCTCTGGCTACCCATGAAACCTTAGTCACACACAGCTTCTTCCTGGCAGCGTTTCTAACTATTCTTACTGGATAGGACAGCTTTTCTGTTCTATAACTATTCGTATCCCTCTGATATCACATGTCATATGTTGCACTTATTTGGACATGCATAAAATTTTCCTTTTTGAGTTATGATTTCTTCTACCACACCGAGTACAATGCCTGTTAATACATTATGGACTTCAAATGGTTTATTTTACAGATGCTTATCTGGTAGCCAGCCCATCTCCTCCCTTGGTGGCACCTCTATCACAGACTGTACCTGTAGGTCACCAGACCACTCACTGTCCATTCATCTGTGATTCTGCCCTCATTAGGTGGCCGTTTAATTGCCAAATAGATTGGTTAGTCACAATGTAATTCAAGGGTTCTCAGACATGGCTGTACAGAGTTTGTTCAGGATGAAGCAGAGATTCCAGCACCTTTTTCATTGTTTATGAAAAAGTGACACTCCCCAGCACCAGAGCGGAGGATCACTGCTTTCAGTTGTTATGAGTATCATTTTAATACCTTTAATCCAAGGAATATAAGAGTTACAAAATCTGCAAGTCCTAGAAGGAAGACCTTTCCATGGTGGAATTTCAGCCCTGCCTTAGGTTAGAAGATAAGCGGTGGTTTGTGAATAACATGTCCAAATTCTCAAAATCCACACCCTATGAACAATGATTTGTTTTACCTACTCACGACTATTAACACAGTACCAACAGATAAAAACTGTAAAATCATAAAGTCACAGGTATTCTGGCTCATTTGAATATGAAGTAGGGCCCAGATTAGAAACCTAGTTAGCATAAGGCCACATGATTGTATATTGAACCCTGTGTCTCTGGGACTGAAGGCATTTTTTTTTTCCATTGAGAAGAGAACAAAGCCCTTATTGGTACTAAAAAAAAAAAAAAAGAATCCCCCATTGTCTGTTATTTTCCAAAGTCATGCTTAAATGATGGGTGAACCCTCAGAAAGGAGGATTTGTTTTCATAAACTCAGCAGCTTCCACTACTGTGACTGTGCCGACTCATCCAGCATCCATCCTAGTCTTCATTGACATGGGCAGTGGAGGGTTGATGGGTAGGAAGGGGTAGAGCAGTGCTAGCCCCAGTGAGTGATCCAGTTCTGGATGGCTGCATTTGATGGGGTCCCGTCATTCATTCTGCCATTTGCTCTGACTCCAGTGGGCTCTCCAAATCGATTTCTCTTTCTGCCACCATGGTGAGGATCAAAGAGGGTTCAGGAGACACAGAGAAAAGGGTAGCAGAGAGAAGAAGAGAGAAAGAGAGAAGAAAAAGAGAAAAATTAGCCAGCAAAGCAAGAACAGTTCATGCAGGAAATGCAGAAATCACTCCACCAGAATTGACTAAGGATGCACAGTGCAGGTACAGCCAGCGTAAAGGACAGATTGCAGTTGCGGAATTTATGCATGCTGAGAGAATGCATAGCCACACAACCTGTCTCATGAGGGTGATGAAGTTCTGCCCCCACAGAGGGCTTTGCATTCATCCAATTCAACACCTCTCATTTGACAGCACTAAGAACAGAGCAGGATTTTTCACCACAACAAGGGGAGGAGGAAGGGCCAGAGCCACAACCCGTGATCCCCACTTCAGGTTCCAGAGTATAATTTCGGTCTCTTCCTAGTATTCCACCCACATTCCCTGTCTTTTCAACTTCCCTAGGACCCAGCAATGTACCTGCTACACATGCTCAACATTTAGTGAGTGAGTGTAGGTAACAGCTATGTCTGAAAAAGAAAATCTAGTGGCCTTAAATCAGCACGGAATAGGGTCAGAATAAGGCAGGACATTTTCTCTTTTCCTTAGCCAGAAATAACAAGTGATTCCGTTGTTTGAAAAGTCCTGTTAAAGCAACACTTGTCAATATAATAGTACCTTTTGTTGAAACAGAAAGTGCTTCATCACAGAAAAGTATCATGAATAGTATTTTCCACTTTTGACACCTGTGAGTGAGGGAAATGTCATCTAGGAAAAAATGTCTAGGAAGTGAGGGGATTAGGTCAGGAAGTAGGGGGACATAAGCTTCTGCTATGCTTTTACTTGTTCCAGGTGCTCCCCATGTGACAAATGTGTTAGCCTGTTTAGTCCTAGAATAATTTTGAGTGCAGGAAACTGAGGTCACATGAGTCTGAGTTAGTTGCTTAGAAACGTTCAATGGCTAGAATCTAAATGTGAAGCTTTCTGATTCCCAGTCTGTCCTGAAGACTCCATAACCTCTTTACTCTTTGCCTTGTCCTATACAGCATGTGTCCCAGAACTCAGCCGCAGCACTCCACAAGAAACCACATGTTAGAGTTGGGGGTGTCTGCCCCTGAGAACTCCTCCCATGTCAGGAGTTATCTTTCCCATCTGAATTCCTACAGAACCCTGCCAAGGCATCCAGGAAACATTTGTCGAAGTCAAAACATGCCCCCCCTTTCCCACAGTGGGCCCTTACTCAAGCCACAGCATTATAGGAGAGAAAAATTGAGAACACACTCTACCTCAGTGTTCTCCCTGGGATTTACATCAAGGGAGCTGCGTGGTATGACAGCATCCCCCTTGGCTCAGTGGGAATTTCTCTGTCTGCTTGGCACACTGCTGGACATTCAGTAGGAAGGGAAGAGGTCAGCACCCCAAAATCTTTATGAGAAGTCATGGAATGGGGGCAGAGGGAGCAGCTATCCCAATTGTTGACTCTTCATCTCAGTGTTCTAAAGTAACTGCCACCCCTTCCTTCCTTCTCTGTTTGCTATTACTCGACTTTCTTGTTCCACTGCTGCCATAAGGCAGCTACTGCAACTGTGGTCTGGGGAGGGGGAGGGAGTAATGGTTAGAAATTGCTAGATATAGATGGGCTTTATTATAGAATCACTGGCATGTATGGAGAGGCTTCAAAACTTTACGAAAGATAATTGTTACAAAAATATGCATGGCTTTAAAATGCTACTTGCACTCAAATAAGCCCATTTTTCCACAGACTTTATTAAGGGCTGCTATACTCTAGGACACTAAACTTAGCCCAAATTTCTTTATGTTACAGTAGAGGTAATAGACCTGTCCATGATCAGAGCGCATGAACTGCAGGGGCAGGGCAAGAACTGAAGTCCACGGAAGAGCTCCATCCCCTGTGCTACCCTCACAGCACTCCCTACAAATCCCTAAACTGCCCCAGAAGATGTAGTGTGTATAGATATGGCAACACAGAGAATAGCAAGGTCACTCTGTCCTGGGTACCAGCACCTAAATTGTTTCCTGAATTAGCAATGGGCTGAGTCCCTACCTGGGAACACATTGTCCTTCCAGCTATTTGGTAGCCTGTTGGCAGGCTGAGCTGACATCAGAATTCATAAAGCAAGGTGTGGTATAAGAGAAGTTTCTGTTGGGATCCTGAAGTGTTATTGCTGAAGGGGGTGTGCATACCTTTATTGTCCTGTCTTCAAGTGTTCTTAAGCCTTGTCTCTACTGATCTTGAAGTATTCCTACCAAGCTTTCCCTTTTGTGTTGTCTATGCTCAGATTTCATTAGTGTGTGTCAGATGTGTGTGTGTGTGTGAGTGTGTAGAGGGAGCACAACATCCTTGGCAATCAACCATTTTGTTTTCTTACTTTTGCAGATAGGAATCTTGTTACTCCACGTCCCGTCCTTCAGACACTCGATCTGGAAAGTATCCATCTCTATGTCATCCTGGGAAGAAACAGCAAGAAAATAGCAAGGGAGAAAAAAAGGAGGTTGGGTGGGGCAAATATTTACTTAGCATCCAAATGCACTGGATCTCCAAACATGGCTCTCCTCTGTGAGGACTTCCCACCATGGACCTCCAAGGGCAAGCTTGAAGGTAAAGGGAAGATGACGCCCCTCACACAGAGGCCAGGGCTGTGTTCTGGAAGGCACTGGAGAGCTTGGCTCCTAAGAGAAGCCTGTCAGCTTGACTTCTTTTCTGGAGCAATTGTGTTCAAACTTGAGCAAGCAGCATCACCCAGAGGGCTATTGAAGCAGACTCCTGAGCCTCACACCCAAAGTTTCAGATTCTGTGGGTCTGGCTTGCCCAAGAATGGGCATGGCTATATTTATCAAGTTTTGGGTGATGTTGTTGCCTAGGGACTCCTCTCTGAGAGCCATTCTCAAGAATGGTGGTTCTCTAGTTTGGCTACACGCAGTACTCAACTGGAGAACATCGAAGAACAACCTATTCCAAGCCCTCAAGATTCTGTTTTAACTGATCTCAGGGAAGGTGGGATTTTTTTTCTTTTTAATTTTAACCAACTGATTCATAGGAAACTACCATTCAGTGGACAGGAATATAAGGAATGATCATCTGCCTCCTGCAAAACCCTGTTTTTCCTTTCCTCTATCCCTCCACTACCTATCCCATAAGCCTGATGACCATTCTGAAGGTTTTTATCCTGATTAAACAGCTGCATTGTCCATAGTTTTAAAAAATATTCAAGTAAGGTCCTGTTCTTATAAAAGACTTTTGCTGTTTCAGGAAGTGAGAGACAGTGTGGGATGCATGCTTTGGATTTCAGGAACATTTGGAAGGAGACTGTGTTACAGGGGCTTGTGATAAGCTTGGGGCCATCTGCTCAGGGGACTCGGGAAGGTTTGTTGGGTTTGGTTGCTCCCCTCCCCAAACTGGGCTCTGCACCTTCAGCACTTTGTAGCCTGTGTCACAGCTGATGAGCACTTGGTCTTTGAAGAAATATGTGGTTTGCAAGGGCTCAATTTTCCCCTGGATGGGAGGCTGTAGTTCTGAGCACTCGTTTCCTGGTGGGCAACAAATGAAAAGACAGCAAGTGAGAAAACAAGGAAAGGTCTAAATACCAAGAAACAGACTCTAGAATACAAGGCTTGATGGGGGTAAAAAGCCCACAGAACTGAGTGCCAGGGGCCTGGCCTTCTCAGGCTTGCAGGCAACTCTGGAACTATAAGTCATTTTCCAACTTGGCTCTGCATTTCCCTATTCATAACATGAGGTCGTTGACCAGATGAGTTCATTAAAACTAAGGGCTGGAAAGCATTCTATGTGCCACTGGATCCAACTGTGTGGTGCTTCCTTTGCTACATCTTTTTAGGTGTCATGGAACATCTATGTGCATTTGTACAGTAACATGAAACTAAGTGATTCCAAGGCATGTATTTTCAGCACATGAAGTCCTCCAGTTCAGAAATCCAATTTTTTCCTATACTGTGGAAATTTGTGCCCTTGTAATGTCATTCGCTGAGCCTAGCTTTTCCTGTGGGGCCTCTAGGATATTCCCAATTGCCCTTTTTCCTGGATGCTATTTCAAAGCCTTGGTGGGACTCTGATCATAAGCCCAAATCTAATGAGACGGTCAGGCCTATGCCGATTCCTGGTATTTTTTTTGGACAAACTCTTGTCAATGCCCTTTCTGCTTCTCTCTCCAGACTAGGCCTTGGATGTGATAATGCAGCCAGGACCACAACATCAGGGTTTATGAACTGAATTCGTCATGTCCAGCTGTGATTTTCTTGTCACTGATATTCATCCTCCTCTTACTTTAGTTACTACAGACCTCTTAGGTCAAATGGTGCTATTAGTTTTGGACCAAGACCGGATGGCTCAGGAACCAGAGGAATGAGATCCATTGGCTTTGCCAATCTAGTGGTCTGGAGGGAAGCAAACATTCAAAGTAGAAACGAACAGTCTGGACATCTGGTCCACACCTAAATTCCCGTTCCAGACCTACAGAAGGCTAGAGCTGGGAGGATCCACTTCAGGTCTCATGGTTCGCCATTTGAGGGATGGGAATGAGGAAACAAGACAATCTCCCTCACATGATTGTTAAAGGGCAGTATGTTTTGAAAATGACCAGAGTAATCCAGCAATCTGCCTGCCCTTGGCCCTGTTTTATGGATGGAAAAAAGCATGAACCTTGGTCCCAATTTCCTCTACTGGGAGCCCCACCAGAGTCAACAGCCTTGTGAGTGCTGAGCACAGCTGCTCTGTGTGGGGTGTATGCAGGTGCATGTGAGTTGTGTGCACACTCACATGTGTGCATGTGCACATGTGGGATGGGTGAGTTACCTGCAGCTCTGTATGAGAGCTTCCAGCCCCGGTTCTCTCCTGAGTTGTCACTGCGGAACAGAATCTGGACACTGTGGCTCTGGGTGCTGATGGCTTCTGGGGCTTTCTCTCCACAGTAGGGTCCCCAGACATTTTCACCCACTTTAATCTGAGAAAAGTAAGATAGAGAAAGCATCACATATGAGCAGATGTAGCGACTAATGTAGGCACCTCCCCCACACTACGTTCCAGGACTTTGGGGGAAACATTCCCTCCAAATATTGAGTGACCACAGATTAATGGCCAGCAAGAAGATAGACTCTAATGTCTAAGAACTACCAGGAACTGAAGTCTGTCCATAACTTAAGTGATCTTGGGAGTCCACGCTTCCCCAGGGTCTATAGATAAGAGCTTTATCCAGCTGAAGCCTTCATTTTAGTCTCATAAAACCTTAAGCAGAGAATGTAGCTGAGCTTATTATGACCCAAAGAAAGGTTCAAATAGGAAATGGGTATTACAGAGGCTCATGTTGTGGTATGGTGGGTTATGCCTACATTTGTGACGCAACCTCATATCAGTAGTTGCTTAAATCCCAATAATGCTAGTTCCAATCTAGCTACCCACCCAGGAGACCAATAAAGGAGACCCTGATGGAGTTCCAGGCTCCAAGCTTCAGCATGACCCATACCTTGCTATTGTGACCATTTGAGGAGTAAATCAACAGGTGAAAAATATGTCTCCCCTCTCTGTCTCTCACTGTCTTCCCTTCTGTGTGTTACTCTGTATTTCAAACAAATACATACATATTTAAGAATAAATAAATAACAAATTTGAAAAATACATGTTCTTTTTCATATGTGAAAATAAGCAACAACAAAAAGTTGACGTCATAACTATGCTTCTGCCAAGGCAGTGTTTAGGTGGCCTCTGGGGACCTGGGAACTTGGATTGGGACTGGCAAAGCAGAGCACCCTGGGAACTTCCCCATGTATTTAGGTCCCAGATGGGATGGAGGTGGTGGTGGTGGTGGTGGTATTAGAACCCCAGACTGGTGAGATCCAGGAAGGAAGGGGCAGAATTGGTGGGGGGATTAAGGGGCTGGTCCCCTCGCCGGACAGCTACTCCCACTGGAGAGCATGGGCTGGGATAGAGACAGACCCGACTAAGCAAGGCTACAACACCTGTGCGCTGCATGTGGACTAGATCAGGGCTGCAGCATCAGCTGGCAGAAGCTGGCACTGGGGACTAATTCTGTCGAGTCAAATCACAGGACCACCTAAAGAGTGCATAAACCGGGACAGAGAGACCTGGGAGGGAAAAGTGGGTTCCCCCTTCTTGGGTCACTATTCCCGTGGGAGGGCATGAAAACTAGGACGGGGGCTGGGATGGCTAGATAGAGAGGTACTCAACAACATCCGTGAGGGCTGGATGGTTGAGTTGGTTAGATAGAACTAAGCTTTAATACCCATTGACAAGTACCAGAGCCAAATGGGATGGGGGACAGACTGGTCTTCTGCTACACATACTGGCAAACCAGGGTAGGGGGCGGGCCTGGTGGGGGTTATTGTGGGTCACCCCGACTAGGCTGCAGCTCCCATTGATGTAAGGGTCGAACCAGACTGGACTGAAACACCCACTGGTTCCAGTGCAACTCGGGACCGAAAACAGAACCAACACAGCAATTGCAGATCGGGGTGATGGACTGTCCCGGGCCCTGTGCTTGCTAGAACATACAAGAAACTAATCTGGGAATACCTCAAAGTATCTTTGGAGATCTCCCCAATCGAACTGCTGGACTCAGAACTCTAACCAAGAAAAGACAGAAGACAGAACAGGACAATTATTCATCTCAGCTATATGTTGGCAGCGAAATATGGGGCAAATGGAGACTTTATGATAGACCATATCAATCAGTGGATGACCTCATTGAGCGAAACTGGCAGCGATTCATAACTGGAGAACTATTAACACCACTTGAGCACATATCTCAGAGCATGCCCCACATCTGGGACTTGGGGTGGGCGGGAAACCGGGTGGGGCTTCTTCCTCAATATCCCCCTTTACCTCAGATACATGATGGAAACAATATGGACATAATAGCATTACCCACTTCCCTATCCCCCTGAACCTTTTTTTTTCTTCTTTTTCTTTTTCTTTTTTTTCTTCTTTTTTTCTTCTTTTTCCTTTAACTGTAATTAACTATGTAAAGATTGTCAACAACAATACAATAAAATAGATTAAACAAACAAACAAACAAAAAAGAACCCCAGACTGGAATGCTGATATGGCGTGATGGTGGACTGGGCTTGTAGACTCATTAACGTGCTTGAGTCCAGGCTGGACAGAAGGATGGTATTCCAGGCCAACATGTGTGCAGCAGACTGGTTCTGGGGTCCCAGGTGGGTAGGTGGAGCTCCAGGCCAGCACACTGCCCTACCAGAAGACCCAGCTCGTGAACCATGTGTTTGTGAGCATGGAGACTGTGGATTGGCCAGGGAAGTGGGTATAGGATGTGTGGGAGGGGTGATCACTGAAGGAGTACATTCCAGGTAAGGAATAGCTTCTGGGGGACCATGACATCTACTGATGGGACCATTGTACTTGGACATAAGCAAGGGGGTTGAGACTGAGCAGTTTGGAGGAGGGAAGTTAGAGGACCTTTCTGGGTCAGACTGATGTACCTGCACATGTGGGAGACTTGAGCTGGGCTAGTTAGCATCTAATATCACTGACCATCACCCACTGATACACACAGTTAGGGCTGGGAGCCCACCTGGCAGGGCTAGATCACAATATCTGCCCACGAGTGTTGGAACAGGGGATGGGTAATGTTAGGCTAGGTCAAGACATTGACCATACATGAGAGAACCAAGTCTGGGGCAGATTCTGTGGGGGATATGTGGGATTACTCTGTGGAACTGCAATATCTACTGATTTGCTCAAGAGTTGGGGTGGGTTATGGACTGAGCTAGGAATGTGAATGGAAGCCCCAACACTCATGGAGTGTTGGACTTCTAAGCAGGCTGCACTGGTCCAGGCTATAGCACTAGTAGGCACATCCAGGAGTAGAGCATGGGGCAGGTCAGGCTGTAACATCCACTAGCACATACAAAGACCAAGAGAGAGGGGTTAGACAATGTTCAGACTATACTGGGCAAGGGCCTAGTACCTGCTGGCACATCTGGGTCTGGCAAATCTGGGTCTGGCAGTGGGCCTAGTGGGGGAACTTGGGGAACTTCACTGGTGGACTGTAGCTCCTGCTGGTGAGCACGTGAGACAGTGCTGCATATTGGCCAGGCTGAGCAAGACAGCTCCATTTGTCAAGAAGTGTGTGGGCTGGTTTTGGCAGGGAGAAGGATGAGAAGGGGGAAGAGGCAAGGCAGACCAGGTAGAGCTAAGCCAAACCTTAGCACCCTGGCATGTGCAGGAGCCAAGATGGAATGCAAAGTACCAGTTTGCATGAAACCAGGGATGGCGGGTAGACTGGGTAGGCTAGATATAGCACCCATCAGTGAGAGTTGGGACTGGAGGTAAGCCAGGTCAGGTCAGGTTGCAACATCTGATGGCAAAGGTCAAGACAGGGAATTGGCTATGCAGGGCTGGGTCAGAGCAACCACAAGCATGTGGAAGATCTGTGGCCAGAAGCAAGCCTGGTCAGGGAGCTTGGGGACACCCCAGCTGGGTTGTGTTTCCTATTGGTGAGCTCAAAAGCCAGGATGGGATGGGAGTGGCAAACTGGCTGGACATGGCTGTGGTATACCTTGACATGAGTGTGAACTGGGTTTGGGGTATGCCAGACTAGGTTAGGCTCTAGCACCTGCTGGTGATCACAAGAACCAGAGTAGGTATAGGACAGCCTGGGTTAGGTCTCAGCACCAGCTGAACAATGCAATAGCTGGATCTGGGGGAGGACTAGGCACGGCTGGGCTGTAGCACCCAACAGTAAGAGCTGGAATGGGTGTGGGCCAGTCAGGCAAGGCTGCTATACCTTCCAGGACAAGTCAGGCTGGGCCAAGCACCCACCAGTGTGTACAAGATCTGCCACTGGTAGGTGGCCTCATAGAGGAGCCTGGGGAACTTCTCTGTCAGGACACAATCCCTGCAGGTGAGTGTAAGGAAGAAGACTGGGAGCAGTCCAATCTGGACTAGGCTACAGGATCCACCAGCATGAGCTACAACTGGGGGCAGGCCTGGCCAGGCTACAGCACCTGTCAGCAAATGCTGAGGTGAGGCAGGCCATGCCAGATTGGGCTGCAGCATCAAGGAAAGTCAAGGGCAGGGAGTGGGGGGTGGAGGGATTTGAGCCCAGTAGGGGAGTAATGAGGACTCCCTTGCTGGGCCAGTGCTCCTTCTGGTGAGTGTGAGAACTGGAACCAAGACAGACCAGGCTAAGCAGGGCCATAGCACCTATTGGCCTGCATGTGGGTTGGGTTAGGTAGAGATCCAGGATGGATTAGCCAATTTTATCCACTGGTGCATGCATGAGCCAGAATAAGTTCAGGCTGATCGGGCTTTGCCACAGAATCAATTGACAAGTGCTGGGAATGGGGGCAAGTCCTGTTAAGCTAGAGTGCAGCACCATCTGGAAAGTGCAAGATCCAGGACTGGGAATGGACCTAGTAGGGAAACTGTTGTCACCTCTCTGATGGACTTCTTCTCCCACTGGTGAGCATAAAAACCAAGGTTGGGGGTGGACTGGCTGGACAGGTGGCAGCACCTGCCAGCATACGTTTGGGCTGGATAGTGGGATCAGTTGGACTGAGCTAGGTGGCACCAACCATTGGTGTATGCAAAAGTCAAACGGGATGCAGGACTAACTGGACCAGTCTGCTGTACATATAGGTATGTGTAGGAACCAGGGCTAGGGACAATCCTAGTGGGGAATAATTGGGGGTCATTCTGACTGGACTGTAGTTCCCACTGGTGTACATGAGTGCCAGGGGTGTGGTGGACAAAGCTGGATTGGGTCACAGCATCCATTATTTGCATAACAGATGGGGTTGGAGACAGAACTGACCCAGCAACTGCAACTGCCAGTGTGTATGTAGTCTGATGTGGGTGACAGACTGCGCCAGATCCTGCACTGGCCGGCACATACAGGAGTTAGGTATGCGGTCACCTCAGATGAGGTTTCTTTGGAGACCCACCCAACTGAACTGCTGCACTTGGAACTCCAACCACAGGTGGAACTGCAGGATCTGTATTCTGACCATGGAGTGCCTGTTTCAGAACTGGGCCTCCTCAGTTGCTAACGACTGTGCAGTGGACAGCATGTCCAGATGCACATGGGGGATAAGCAGTCCACTGGGGCCTGCAGAGGACATTTAGTACCATAGCAGTTTATGAATGGCAGAACAAATTGGACAACTCTCCCAGCCAAGCTTTGACAGCAAGTATCTGGGTGAATAGAGATTCCAAGCTGGATTATGTCAGCCAATGGACCTTGGAAGGATTTCCTCATCTTTGGAGCAACAAAATCAAAAGCATTTCAGAACTATCAAAACCATTTGAACTAAACCTTCAGAGCATACTCCACATTGGGTTATGCGATGACATTGAGTGGCTGTCCACCTTATCTGAGTACTGATACAGTTAGGATGCTGGGTGTGGCTTCTCCCCTTCTTTCCCCTATTTCTTCAGATACAGGAAGAAGAAAAAGAAAATTGGAAACAGTGGTCTCATCCACTTTTCCTCTGTTCCTGACCCTTTCCATCCTAATCAGTGTTCCTCATGGACATGCATCCTTCTCAATTATGTAAACATGGTCAAAAATAAAATTTTTAAAATACAAAATTCAAGAAGAAGAACAAGAAGGGAAAAAGGAGGAGGAGGAGAATAAGAGGGAGAAGAATGGTTTTTAGAGGCTTGAAAGCATAAGGTAACAGAGCAACAGACCAAACTCAGGTAAAGGGTACCAACAGGTAGAAGGAATGAGTTCTGGTGTTGTACAGCATGGTAGTGATTATGATTTAAACAAAGATTTATTATGCGTTTTAAAAAGAAGAGTCTGAAGGTTCCTACCACAAAGGATGGAGATGTGTTTGAAGATGTGAAAATGTCAATGACCCTGCTTTGATCATAACACACTGTGTATACACATCCATCAAATGATTGTTCTTCATAAATATGTCTGGTTAAAGATAATTCAGAATGAGAAAAAACAAGAAATGAGTATCATTGTAAGCTGTTGTAGTTTTGGGATATTGTTACATAGCAGTGGAAAGCCCATGCCCTGTGCTTCCTGTTGTCCCACTCCTAGCCAAGGCATCTCTCAGCAGCTGGACCTAAGTAGGAGGCCAGTCAGGCTCAAAGTTATGGAGTCTTCTTTTATGGACTTGCAAGTTTCCTTGCCTTTCCCACCCATGAGAGGTCTGTCCTTGGCAGTTTCATTTTCTATTTCTGTCCAGCCTTGTGTTTGGCCTCCACCTCCTCTCTCTAGCTGTTCAAGTTTACTGTCTTGTTTTCTCTCTAGAATATCCCACTGTTGCAGTGGTTTAAACCAGCATTTATGTGCTCAGTTGATGGTGACTCACTTTATCCCCAGCTCAGTACCTCTCATGAGATCTGAGTCTGCTTGGCTGTTCAGTTCTATTTGGATGCTTTAAGCTGATCATTCTCCAAGAATTTTTGACTTTATTTCCTGAAGATTTCAAATCCACATCCCTCCACAATCCCAGCCACAACTCAAAAACAGGCTGCCTTTGCATCTCACCCTTGTGTTGGGAATAAGCACAAACCAAGAGGCAATTTGCCTGTAATATTTTTCCTTCCACACAGCTCCTTCCCTCAAGGAGGATCAGTTGAATAATTTGTGGGTCCTAATGCAAAGTGAAAATAAGAGTCCCCTTTTCAAAGTTTATTAGGAAGTATGGCAGAACCAAACATAGAATCTTGTGTGGCCACACAGATTATGATCATAAAGCAAGGCCTACTTCCCAGGGATCTTTTTAAGGTACATATCTGACTTTCTGATTCTCTTCCTCAAACCACCTAGGCAGCCAGAGAAGAGCTCTTGGCTAGATCAGAGTAAGTTAGTACATGTTGTTTTAATGACTGAATTTTTGGAAAACTAGCAGCTCAACTCCATCCTGAGAAAATGAATCACCCAGAGTATCAATTTTCCCACGTTCGATGAGAGTTTCCAAGCATTCATTGCAGGCTCACCTTGATGTAATCATAGGGGCAAGGCACCTCAGGATGGTCTTCAATATCGAAAATGTCTTCAAACTGCAGGCTGATCATGAAACCCTCCTCTAGCTCAATGGTGTAGAAGCATTCGGAGCTCTTGGGATAAGGGTTGGGATAATCAGGGCTGGTGATGACACCGGTCCTCTGGGTGAAAAGGTTGTCGCTGCACTCCACTGTGGGAAACATAGCAGACAAAGTGGCAGATCACAACTGCGGCCACCATAACTCCCTGTCCATCTGCTGCTGCCTGAATTTCCCAGTGCTCCTGTATGGTGGGAAGGGAAGGAAAAAATATTCCCATTTGACAAATGGGGGAGACTGAATTCACTGAGGGGAAGTGATTCACTCAAGGTCAACACTAGTATTGTGCAGCACTTTCAGCTTTCAAGGTCAAACACAGGTTTCCAATTTTCTTTTCAGCACTGTTTGCCCTGTGGGCTGACTTTTCTTTTGAGATTCTCTGATGGCGGAAAGTACTAAAGGGGTCTAGGATGGGAAAGTTTGAGAGACATACTCAGGGTATATCTGAATAGCTTTCTCCCTTCTTGCCTCTCTACATAGAATTGCTTTAGGTCTGTGCTTGAAGCCACCCTAGACTCTCATTCAATATGAGTGTAACTTCAAGAGTCTGTGGAAACTGGTATTAAAGGATACATTTGTTTTGGTATATAAATATTTTTTCTAACATGCATTTTCATAAACTTTCTGAAGACCTCTCACATGTATAGATTTCAAGAGCTTTTGACATCAAAATAAACTTTTATTTTATAAGCTTTTGAGGAGCTTTTTGATTATCCTCATGCAGGCTCATTACATATGTTCAACCCCACTTCACCCCATCTGCCCATTCTGCTCTTGCTTTGTTTCCTCATAGTGTTGTCCTGCTACTGACATTCTGGCCTATAGGAAGTTGTTGGGGTTTCTTGCCCCTCTAGACTGTGAATTCCATGAATGCTGGGGATTCTGCCTTGTTTTCACAGCCTTTAGTTAGCTAAAGATTCAACATGCTGGGAGCCTGGCCATGCTGGGGATTCTGTTTTGTTTTCCAAATCTTTACTTAGCTAAAGATCCAACATGCTGGAGTTCTGCTGAGGCACCTTATAGCCACTGCGGCTTTACCCTTGTGCTGGCCCATCCTGGTGGTGGGACATCAATGCTGCTTGCTCAGCCTACTGACTTGCATGTGAGAAACTGTAGGACAGAAATATAGGTAGGCTGTTGAACAAGGGTTAGACGGAACTTTTGAATCCCCATCTGTTTCTATTTTCATTTCAGGTATTCTCAAGACGTTATTGCCCTAAAGGGGGCTCAAGCTGTTTTTACCAAAAGATATCCTTAATTTTTTTGTGCCTGAGACAGAGACAGGCATATTGTGTATACATAAATATATTGCATATTTGTGCTATCAAAAGAAGGCTCCTTGGAACAGGGCTGAAACTGAAATAAAGGGTTGGAAATCTTCCTCTATGTGGTGTATTATTAACCCCCACAGTACTCACCACATAGTAGACAATAAATACTAAATAAAAACAATAAAAAATATAACCCTCAGAGTAGGCATTGCACAGTGGGTTAAGCCACTGCTTGATGCCTACATCCCATATCTGAGTGATGGTTAAAATTCTAGTACTCATTTTATTTGTTTAAATATTTGCCAATTTATATGAAATACAAAGTGACAGAGAAAAAGTGACACAGAGAGACAGAATGTAAGATGGAGGGAGGAAGAGAGAGAGAGAGAGAGGAGAGAGAAAGAGAGATCAATCTTTCTTTTGC
Source organism: Ochotona princeps (assembly GCF_030435755.1). Taxonomy (NCBI): domain Eukaryota; kingdom Metazoa; phylum Chordata; class Mammalia; order Lagomorpha; family Ochotonidae; genus Ochotona; species Ochotona princeps. The sequence goes on along the minus strand of NC_080834.1, from coordinate 99,399,506 downwards.
TGATTTTCATTAAATTGTTGTAATGCCTGGGGCAGGTTCAGGAAATCCATCTGAATATCTCTCAGAGGTCCAAACACTTGGGTTGTCTTCCACTGGTTTCCTAGGCACATTAGCAGGGAACTGGTTAGGAAGTACTGTGGCCGGAACTCAAACTGGTGCACCTATGGGATGCTGGCATGGTAGATGATGGCTTAATTTACTGTGCCACAACACTGGCTCCTGGCTTCTCCACTTCTGACCCAGCTCTTCCTGCTAATGCCCCTGGGAGGACAGTGGAAGATAACCTAAGTACCAGGGTTCATACCACGCTTGTGGGATAACCCGATGGAGTTTCTAGTTCCTGGTTTTGACTTGGTCCAGCCTCAGCTGTTGCAGGCATTTGGGAAAGAAAATAGCCATTGGAAGCCCTCCTCCTTTCTCTCTGTTTCTCTCTCTCTCTCTCTCTCTCTCTCTCTCTCTCTCTCTCTCTCTCTCTCTCCTTCGTCCTGTGAGCCCTCCCTCACTTGCATGTGAGAGCCTAGCCCAGAGGCTTCCCCTGCAGCACACTCCCATATTTCGCAGCTGTTACAGCACTGCCCTGGGATGCCCTCTTTCTCCTGATTCTGTCATTTCTCAAAGGGTTCACCATCTAAGGGAAGCTTCTCCAGGTGGGCTTACGTCTGAATGTGCTGTATCCACATTGCCATTACCTAGGAGCAGCAAATGGAGCCTTTGCTGCAACACACCATGTGCTTAGTTGGCTATAGCCATGCAAGCCCAGGAGCTCCTCCTAAAATCATGGCTCAACCCCTCTATTTCCTCTTTCTTGCTCAGCCTGCTGTAGAGACTGCTGTACAGGGAGCAGGATGATGAGATGAAAACAGAGGGAAGGAAGGAGACATATTCTTATTGTCTTTGTCTTTCCCTCTCTCCTCTCTTTCTTTCTTTGAGCTGAACTTAGAAGAGCTTAGTGGTCATGGAAAAGAAGAGAATAAAGTAAAGCTGGGTAAGGCATAGTCCATGGCTCAGGGAGGAAGGACGAGGTGTCCCGGTTTTCACCTTACTCAGCCACGCCAAGCCCCTACAATTGCAGAGGAGACAGGGACCTACAAAGCAGACATGCTTGCTCAAGAATAAAGATGACTAATAGTCTGAAACTTTTCTCTTGCAGTTACTTGAGAAGCTGGGCTTTCAACCTGCATGGGTATTTTTGTATCTTCCTTTGTGCATTATCCTAAGTGTGTTTCTGACTTCACTTTAAACATGGCTTTCATTCCTACTGCATGGCTTTCATTCCTCTGAGCCTCCTCCAATCTTACGGGAAGATGTGACCTAGAGCATTCAGGGACAGAGCCATCTCTAGGCCCTACCTCGACAGGTTCTGTTGTCTGTGTGCAGGATGTAGCCGAAACGGCAGGAGCAGTAGTAGCCGCCGATGTAGTTGTGGCAGTAGTGATCACAGGACAGCTCCTCGTCTTCTCGATCCTTGCATTCATCCACATCTGCAGGGTGGGTACAATCTCTGAGTCAATCAACATGTGCATGATGGTGTAGACAACAGCCACCATTCATATAACACTTAGCATGAACCATTTACTGTGTGTGTGTGTTTGTGGCAGGGAGGGATGCTCATGTATTCTCTCATTTAATCCCTACATACAAATCAGATGGAGCAGCTCACTTCATTTTGCAAATAAGAAAGCTTAGAGAGGTCATGCAACTTATCTGAGACAGGTTCAAACCCAAGCTCACTGACTGTTGGTGCGACCACTGTCCTCTTGCGGTTACGACAACAGTTGTGTGCCAGGCAACAACCTTAGGAAACTGGATGATCACTGCTGAAGTTGAAACACAGAGTGATGAAAGAACTCAAAGCCAGGCTGACAGTAAGTAGCAAACCCAGGATTCACATCTAGGTAAGCTGACCCCAACACAGATTCTTCTGTTTCTTGCTGCAGCTTCCTAAGCCTATAATGGGATCAAACTCAGTTCTAAGTATTTGAACATACATTTATCCTAAAGGGATATATGAGTATTATGAGCACATGAAAAGATTCTCAACTTCACTAGTCATCAGGGCAATGTAATTTAAGCCATAATGAGGTACTGCTCATACATACTGCAGTGAATAAAAACTTCTAGACTGGGTTCTGGCATGGTAGCCTAGTAGCTAAAGTCCTCATCTTGCAGGCTCTGGGACCCCATATGGGTGCCAGTTTGTATCCCTGCTGCTCCACTTCCCTTCCAGCTCTATGCTTGTAGCCTGAGAAAGCAGTATAGGATGGCCCAAAGCCTCAGGACCCTGCATCCATGTGAAAAACCCAGAAGAAGTTCCTGGCTCCTGGCTTCAGATCAGCTCAGCTCTGGCCAGTGTGGCCACTTGGGGAGTGAACCAGCAGATGAAAGAGCTTTCTCTCTGTCTCTTCTATCAGTAAATCTCACTTTCTGATTTATATATAAAATATATATATATGAATCTTAAAACACTTCTAGATTGACAGCCACTGTTGCTGAGGATATGGTACAGTCAGAGGTCTCACATACTGGTGGACATAAATGCAACTACATGATTGCTTTAGAAATAATAAAACAAAGCACACACTGCCTCTGGGAAGCAGCAATTTCCTGCTCATTCAGTAGAAATAAAAACATATTCATAAAAAGACTAGTGTAGGAGGCTCTTAGAAACTTTATTAATGAAAGAAAAAAGATAAGTAACCCCCCTGTGTCAATCAACAAATTATCTGTGGTAAATTCATACAGCAGAATGTTACTCTGCCATGAATAGGAGCAAATGACTAATGCGTGTAATAGCATGTAAAATAATCACCATCCTCAAAATGCATTTTCTTTGTGTTTCTTATATGCAGTTTTAGAAGAGGCATAAAATATCAGGAGATGGCAGAAAAAATCAAATAATTATGTTTAGATAATTATGTTCTCAAGGGGAGATGGGACTAGGGGTTGACTAGAAAGGAGCTTAAAAAATGTTCGGGGCTGATGGTAAAATTCAAGTTTTTCTTAAGCAAACATTTTTCAAAATCAACAAATGCTTGCTAAGATTTTCATTGTAAGTAAATTTCATATGAAAAGAGCAAACTGAATTGATATTGAACTCTAGCAAAAAGGTAGGCATGTTGGACTATTTAGAAAGAAATGTTCTGATGTTTAAAATCTACCTCTACATACGTAAAAAATGAGATGGGTGGACAGGGAGTATTTGGATAAATAGATATGTGATGGAACAAGTGTAGTAAGGTGACTAAGTTGGATTATTGTGAGAATGCAGATTCACCAGAAAATTGCAGACGCAGGATGCTGTCATGTTGAGTAAGAAAGGGAGGCTAGGAAATGAGCTGCTTCATCCTCCAACTCACCCACAGCCATGTAGTGCGCATCAAACCCCGTGAATCGTTCCTCGTTGGAGAAATCTGACCGGAAAGTGATGGACATGAAGGAGCCCGGGGAAAGGACCACTTCCTGGCCAGGGGTCTGCTCTGTGTCTGTGGTCTCCCTGCCACAGAATGTCGCCAGCACCTGATCTTCAGTTTCTACCTTTGAGGTCAAAGAGAAAGAAAACAATATGAAAAACTTCTCATTTTAGTTTCTTTTCTGATTTCCAAGAAGAAAGAGAAATGGGTTGTCTGCAATGAGATCCAGTAACCTGGGATACCCAAACAGAAGGGAACTGATTCTGGGAGCTAAGGAAAGACATCATAGGTGAAGTCAAGTTGACCATCTGAGCATTTTCATGCATTTCAGGTTATTTCCTCAGAATTAGTTTTCTATTTAGCTTTCCTGTTGGCATCCCATGTGTTTTATTAATTGAAAATAACTCAGGTTAAAATGTGGAAAGAGTCTGGCAACCTCACTGAGTCTATACACACCAGGAACTTTCCACATGTGACAACACAATTCAGATTACTCATTGAGCATCTAGTGAGTCCTGTCGCTGAGAAAAGGATGAGATAAAAGTAATGAGATGAGGAAGACATGGTGCTGTATACTGAATGAGAAGAGCAGGCATAGAGAGAACTATTATGTAGTGTAACCCATGGTTCAGCTGTAGCACAAACACTACATGTGCACCAGGGAGGAGGTGAGAGATCCACATTAGAGCTGGAATTTTAGATGAGCAGGAGGTTGTTTTGTTTACAGATGTATCTTCAGTGATTGGCAAATAGTAGCTACCCAATAAATGCTTGCCAGAGCTAAAAGTGCAAGACCCATCCTAAGTAGAATAAGAACAGCCTCAGGAATTACATAAGATGTACTTGGAGTGACACATGGAAAGTAGATTCTGATGGAACTTGAACAAAGTGAAAGACAATGAAAACATTTGAACAGGGAAGTCATGTTAACAGAATCACACTTGATAGAAACTCTTAAAAGCACAGAAACTATTTATTTATTAAAATCATTCAGAAACTGTGTGAGTGCATGACTGTGTGTGCATGTTAAAAACCTACGTGTCAGACATTACTCATTTGCTGAAAGAAAACTCAGCAGATTCAGAGGCTGAAGTAGAAAGCTTTAACTTCTGAAGATTATTTGATTGGACTGCTTTGGGAAGCATGAAAGGTCAGCTACTTGGTAGGTTTGTTTGGCTAGAAATACCTGACCCAGCCCACACTCTTATCTCACACCCAACCTTTCAAGCTTTCAAGCTTGAGTTTGTCTTTGAATCCTCTGGCTTGACACAGTGGTCAAGATACATGAGAATGTTTTTCACAAGAATGATTTTTGATGCTTTCCTAACTCATTAAAGGAAAGTTCTCCAAGTCTGCCTATCTCTAGTAGCTTCTAATGAATTCATTATTTTTCTCATTAACTTCATATGTCAGGTCTATCTTGACATTTGACACTTCTGTTTTGAAACTAATGGTTTATTTATTTAAAATAAGAGAGAGTTTTAAAGGAAAACAGTTTGCCCTGGCAACAAAACACAAGGACAATTAATCACTAACTTTGGGAATTGGAGTGTAAACAGAAGATGAGATCATGGCTTTGCTATTTGTTACTTTTTTTGCAAATACTTGTGAACTCACTTCAGTCTTCTCCTGTAGAATATGCCTTTCCTCACACAACTGAAATGTCGCTTCTTGACAATCTCGCTGTGTTATTTGGGTAACTGAGTTTTCTAGATAGCTGAAGGTTTATGTAATTATAATTATTTTTTAAAATTTCTTCTAGGTGCAATAGTTTTATAAATGCTTTACACAAATTGCTTCTTTCTTAAGTAAAATGCATTAACCTTTCTTGATGATCCAGGGAAACTGCTCTGATTGTCAATCATCCCATTACTACATGGAAGTGAGAATCCTGGAAATCTGGAGTTGTGTAAAGCTGCTCGCCTTTCCTGGAATATTGGCAGACTCTAATGTATTTGCAAAGTTTAGGTCTTCTTTCTGTACTCTCCTGTAATTAAATCAGTCTACTGGCTATTCTTGTATGTCTGCATATGTTTAGAATGTTGTGAAGTAGAGGGCCAGGTGCCTTGAATATGTTGGGATCCCGTGTGGGTACCAGTTCTTGTCCTGGCTGCTCCACTTCACATCCAGCTCCCTGCTTGTGGCCTAGGAAAAGAACAGAGAATGGCCCAATGCGTTGGGATCCTGTACCCACGTGGGAGACCTGGAAGAAGTTCCTCACTCCTGGCTTCAGATTGGCTTAGCTCCAGCTACTGAGGCCTGTTGGGAAGTGAACCAGCAGATGGGAGATTTTGTATATATATATAAAAATAAATCATTCTCTTTGTCTGCCTTTCCAATAAAAATAAATAAATGTTAAAAAAATTTTTAAAGAATGTTGTGAATTGGGAACCAGTTAAAATGCTCTTATTGAGAAACCTTCCCGGAGAAGTGTATGAGGTAAAGGACACAATGTTGATGTTCTCTGCTTTGGAGGCATGTGAAGTTTATGAATCTGGTAGTAGGTGGTCCTGGGTGCTATTTCATTTCTCCTGCACATTTCAGTCATTCACCTGTAAAACAGGAGCTGAAACTGAGTCCTATATTCCATTCTAATTTTGATATGCTAGCATTCTAAAAAGTCATCACAGTGTTTCGTTCAATAAACCAAATAGAAGATAACAGTGGTTCGAATTACAGATTACTATCTGCTGATGAATTTCATAAACTTGAATTTGTATGTGGTCTACACAATGCAATGTAAAATCGATTGCCACAATAATTGGTTGCACATTAATAATTCCAATAGTGTTGTTGAAACTTCCACCCCCAGGTCTCCCTTCTGAGGTCTGTAGTAACTAAAGCAAGAATATTTTCAAGTGAAATCAGCCACAGAGTACACAGATGGAGGAAAGATACAATGAATGCTTGTGATAACAACCTTCTTCCTTATACAATTTCTGAGCTTAAGTCTATATTTCTGATGACAGATCACCTGCCTAGCCACACTTTTTCAGAAATTGGGTAAGCATGCCCCAGCTGAAACCCATGGGAAAACCTGAATCATGTACACACTTTTAGGAGCCAAACAAAGAAGCCCAGTAGTGTGGGGCCCTGCAAATTCAACTGGCAGATTAGAATAGAGTCCTGAAGCATCAGGGCTGGAAGGGACCAAAAAAACACCATCTCCTCCCTTTCAGAGGAAATTGTGATCCAGAGAGAAAAGTGACTGGCCCAAGAGTAGAAAGATAACATGAGCATTTTCTGATACTGGTTTTACTTTTGGAAATCTTTTTGGACTGGAAAAAGGAACTGCAACCCTCAGAGTTACATGATAGAAGACATAGACACTTGGCCAAACATTTTTCCTGGCTTGAGGGCCTCTTGAAACCTTATCTTGGGTGCATGGATTGTCTCTCAGAGAGGATGTGGCCCAAATGACAGCTGTAGCCATAAACTAAACAGAGGGTTGACTGGCTCTGGTTCATATTTGTGTCCCCTGCTATGGATTATAAAGTTCTGCAGAGACCATTCACCTCTGAGAGTAAACAGAGAATTGAGCCCTGATTTCTGCTTAGATTGATCCATTTTGGGAGCTGTCATGTGAGAGAGGAAATTCATCAGGTGAAGACAGAACGTTTATAATAAAGTGCTATGTATCTGAGGATCACAGACCCTTTGTTTTTTGTTCTTATTGTGGGCGATCTTGTCCACACAGACTATTATTATTTAGGGCACCCACATGTGGTTGCATGTATTCAATTCATTTTCTTTTAACTCAATTCAACAAATATTTATGTACCAAGTTCTGTCTGGCCTATGGTGTGGAGGATGCCAGAAGTAACTTATTTGTTGTATGAGCTTAATAAGCAAGTTCCCTGTTTCTGGGAATGTGACATTTAGTAAAAGAATAAGATAAGTATGTGTATGTGTTGGGCATTGTCATGGTATGGCAATGCAATGACATATGGGCATCCCCAGGGGCTTAAAGCAAAATTGAATCCAGATGAAGAGGAAAAACAACAAAGTTTAGGAAGAAGAGAACATTTTTAAGCTCAGAACTGAAAGGTGGGTAGGATTTAGACAACCAGAGACAGTGGGTGGAATGTCGGGGATGCGGCAGTGGTGATTGTATCTAGGCAGAAGGTATAGTGAAGGCCTGGAATACTGAGGGTCTTAATCTTGTTGTACCTTCCCTAGGCCCCCAATCAACCACCTAGTATAGGAAAGGGCTTCTGTTGTGGACAAGGAGCTGGGAAAGCAGACCTAAGAAGGAGAGGCCAGAGTCTTCATTTTTCCACAAGTTACTGTTGAACTCCATGTCCAACACAAATCTAGGCAACAATAAGGCAGGACAGCAAGAAATTGGCCAAATGGTTATGGGAGGATAGAGATGATTACTCTACATATGTCTGTAGAATTATCATCACATCAATTTAACAAAAGCACTGACAGATACCCGTTGGCTCCTTAAAACAACATGTGGGAGAGGCCAGTGTTCTGACGTAGTGGGTAAAGCTGCTGTCTACGGTACTGGCATCCCATATGGGTATCCATGTGGATATCTCAACTGCAACACTTCCAATCCAGTTCTTTGCTAATGTCCCTGAGAAGCAGATGAAAATGGTTCAAATCCATGAGCCCCTGAACCCATGTGGGAGACCTGGAAGATGCTCCTGGCTCCTGCTTTAGACTGGTACAGCTCCAGCAGAAGTGATTTGTACTGTAAACAAGCAGAAGTGAAATGCTCTCTATATAACTGTGCCTTTCAAATAAATAAATAAATATAAACATTTAATTATTTAAAAAATATATGGAGAAAGTAAGTGAGATGTGGTTGCTCAGTTTATAGATAAGAGCACGGAAATCCAGATCATTTGAATGAACTAGGCAAATTAAGTGGTGAAACCAGAGTGGTGAACAATCTAGTGGAGCAGGAATCCAGGGAGTGGTCCAGGTTCATAACAGCATCATTTTGATTCCCTTGGTAATGCTGCTCAAGACATTTGGCAAATATGGGTGTTCAACAGTGTGAATGCTTCGCACTTTGCTTATCGGTGTTTCCATGCTCTCTCCTAGAACCTTTCTCAAATCTATGCTGAACCCTAAAACAGCATTTCCAACTTAATTTAGGCAGACATGCATGGAGCATGCTCAATTATTGTATTGTCAATTAGTTGATCTGTGCAACCTTTTCCCTAAAATTTTCCCTGTATAATTCTATGTTACAGTTGGTTAAGAAATATGGAAGGTAACGGTAATTATTCTTTGAAGGCTGTTTTGTGATGAGATGAGAATGTGAATAGGCATAGGGGTGCTTGAGGTGTTCTGATCTGTTCTCACACTCCTGTACCCTACCTTTAGTCCTTCTCTCCTGCTAATGGCTTTGACAAAGAGCAACGATTCATGCCTACACACAGGTGCTTGCACAGGGACTCTTAGAGGTGTTAGTTTCTTAGAGTCAGCAGCTGCTCAGATCTCTCTCAAGCCTCCTTTCAGGGTCCTATTTGGGCCCCCATTGTGGACTTACCCTATCAGAGTCCCATGCAGACACCAGCATTTCCAGTGGTTGAAGGAAATGCTGGTGATCTCCATGGCTTTCCAACTACTCATCTCCAACTCTTAGTCCCTCAGCTTTTCCCATGGCCAGACATACTCATTGTCTCATCATACTTCCTGGGACACTGCTTTTCATGATTGAGCTCTGATTGACATAGTTATGGGTATCAGAAATAGGATACTGCACTGACAAAAAATGAGAACAGGTGACCTCACTTTGGATATTGTCCAATAGGTGGTGAGAAAACTACCGCAGGGCCCGGCGGCGTTGCCTAGCACCTGAAGTCCTCGCCTTGAACGCCCCGGGATCCCATATGGGCACCGGTTCTAGTCCCGGCAGCTCCACTTCCCATCCAGCTCCCTGCTTGTGGCCTGGGAAAGCAGTCAAGGACGGCCCAAAGCTTTGGGACCCTGCACCCGCGTGGGAGACCCGGAAGAGGTTCCTGGTTCCCGGCTTTGGATCGGCGCGCACCGGCCGTTGTGGCTCACTTGGGGAGTGAATCATCGGATGGAAGATCTTCCTCTCTGTCTCTCCTCTCTGTATGTCTGACTTTGTAATGAAAATAAATAAATCTTTTTTAAAAAAAAACTACTGCAGGAGTCTTGGGGAAAATATCATCTGAATTGCACTGTAGTGATTTGTGCAACTTTGAAAGTAGAAAAATGTACCCAATGAACTTGACTATGGCAATCTTTAGGTAACAGGAGAAAAGGGGCAACACGAACTTCTTATGGTGCATGGCCTGGCACAGGCAGAAGAAAATAAAGCTTCCTAAAGTGTTGCAGAAGATTTCATAGAAAATATAAAAGGCCCAGGACTATTTTGGTTAAAAAATAGTCTGTCTATTAGCAAATGATTTCAAAAGCAAAAATAACTTTAGAGTAACTCTAAAGTAAAAAAAAAATACTGCTATAAGAAATCTTTGTGAATATTTAAAATATTTAAGTTAGTGTCAAATTTTCCCTATCAGTTAGACAAAAAGGCATTGTCCCATGACACCTTGACATGTCTTCCAAAGTAGAAATGCCTATTTTAAAAATAATTATTTCGAGTTGTTTTTAGAATAGGTGACACTATGAATATGTGAGATTCACAAAACATTTTAAGGGAGTATCAGATTGAACTACAAATGACTGAAATATACTTAAGAGGCCTGAAGGTCCTAGATTTCTATGTAAAGAATGTAGGATAATGGACAAATATTATGGCATAGCTAATTAAGCTACCACTGTGATGCTGGCATCCCTTGTCAGAGGACCAGTTTGATTTTTGACTATACTTCTTCTAAGCCATATGTCTGCTAATGAGCTTGAGGAAACAGAGGATGATTATTCAAGTGCTTAGGCCCCTTCTATGCATCAGGGATTGCTGCATGGCATTCTTGGCATGGCTTTGGCCTGACCTAGACCTAGCTGTTGCGGAGAGTGAACCGGCAGATGGCAAATATCTTTCTTTGTCTCTTTCCCTCTCTCTGTTGCTCTGCTTTAAAATGAATGAATAAATAAATAAATAAGAAATAAAGAATAGAAGGAGGGAGGAAGAATATGAGGAAAGGAAAAGGATGAGAGGAAAAAAGGGAAGGAAAGGAAGAAAAAGAGAAGAAAGGAAAGAGAGAGGGAGGGTGGGGAAGGAATGGAGAAAGAAGGGATGGAGGAAGGAAACTAAGTAGGCTGAAAAGATTACTTTGCTGAAAACCTGGGCCATTTCTTATGGAAACATGAGAGTAAGAAGGTGAAGCTGGGAAGCCAGAGGTTGAGTTGCCGCCAGCATCAAGAGCCATGGGGAGGAAGGGACTAGAAGAGTCATGCCCAGGAAGCAGAACTTATTTCTTTACAGGAAGATTATTTTTAAAGAAAGATTTATTTTGTTTTTATTGGAGAGGAAAATTTACGGAGAGGAGAGACACAGAGAGAGTGAAATGGTCACAACAGCTGGAGTAGAGCCAATCTGAAGCTGGGAACCAGAAGCCAGGAGCATCTTCTGGGTCTCCCACAGGGGTGCAGGGTCCCCAAGCTTTGAGCTGTTCTCTTCTACTGTTTTCCCAGGTCATAAGCAGGGAGTTGGATGGAAAATGGAGCAGCCAGGACAAGAACAGGCACCCACATGGGATGCTGGTGCTTGAAGGTAGAGGACTAACTGAGTTATTATGCTGGCCCTAGAGGAAGATTCTTAGCATCTTGAACAACTATCATGTACATGATTGAATTTTAGGATTATTAGAGAATAATAATTGTTGTTTTTATCCCTTCCCTTCCTTTACTGAAAGTTCTAGGATTATTTTCTTTCTTTATAAAGACTTGTTTGTGTAAAAATCAGAAGTACACTGAGAGGCAGAGAGAAAAAGAGATAGAAAGAGAGAGAGGGATGGAGAGAGAGCCACCGTCTATTTGTTCTATCCCCAGATGGTTGCAAAAGCTGGGGTTGGGCCAGACTGAATCCTGGAGTCAGGAACTTCTTCATGTCTCCCATGTGAAGGGCAGGGGCTCAACAACTTAAGCTATCTCCATTACTTTTCCTCCATTACTTTTCAAGCCATTAGCGGGGAACTGGACAGGAAGCAGAGCATTTGGGACACAAAGAAGAGTCCATATTAGATGCTGGCATTGGATGTGCCAGCTTTACCTGCTAACCCACAGCTCCTGCCCCTAGGGTGATTTACTAGTTCTTGGCTAACATGTGTAGAAACTGTGTGTGTGTGAAACGCAAATTATATTTTAATGGGGCTCAGAGATCCTTAAGAGGTGCACCTAAGGTATGTCCTGGACTTTAAGCCTGCCTAGCTAATGGGATAGAACCCTTAGGAAAAGGAAAATAAGGGTATTTTCCATGAGAGGAAGATATGAGTTATTTGATCCAGATGATAGGCTATGTTATCTCTTCCATTGTTGTATAAATATCCTTCTGCCATGTGACATCATGGCCCATGATTGTCTTAGTGACTTGCTTCAACCAACACCAAATATGTTAGAAGTGGTGGGTTGCTTTCTGACTGAGCCTTGAAGGACCTTGATGCTCCTTACAAGGAGTATTTGTGTGGCCAAACTATAGTCAGTCTTTTGAAAACCCCACTTGGCCTATCTGTGCTCTTGTAGAGAAAAGTTTTAGCAAAGAATCCATCCAAGTCAGTTTAGTAAGAACGTCCCACTTGTGACAGCACTCTAAATATTTTAACAGAGTCCTCACCACGCACCATCTCCCATGTGATGTGAGATACCTTGATCTGACTTTAGTATGAATCCCATTAGTGCTGTTGATCCCAAATCTTTCCTCTTGATGTTTCCTGTTGTTGAGCTTCCATTCACCGGCCTCCTGATCCTTGGCTGTAAACCCCCTCTTGGCCTCTCTGCATTTGAAAGCAGCCCAGATTTTACTCCCTCGCACTTAAATCCTGCACCTATTGAGGTGGTCTAAATAAAGCCTATCTTGTTGTATGTGCTATTAGTATCATTAAGTAACTTTTTCTTTTTGCTCTTGCAAACATGGAATATGACCCTGGAGACACCATATGAAAGAAGGCTTGTGAGGGCCACTGGAGAAGCAATGGCCATACGAGGCAGAGAGAAACCAGGCAATTAAGATCTGCAAATCAAATGGTTGACACTGACCAGCAGCCACCACAAGGTGTTGAGAGGCTGGCTGAGCACTCAGAGCTTCTGCCAAGTTTCTAAATACCTGCAACTAAGTGAAGGATCCTGAGTAAAACCAGCCATAGGAACATTCCCTGAGTCCAGCCCAAGCTCCTAACCACACAATCATAAACCCACACAGTAGATGTTTTAGCCACTATATTTTTGAGTGGCTTATTACACAGTGACAGGTAATTTATATGTTACTTGATACAATAGGTCACACTGACATTTCTAGGCTAAAACTTGCATTATGAGTGCCATTGAAAAATCATCTAACCAAACTTATAAGGGAAATCCAAATTAAAACATCAATGAGGTACCACCTAACGCCAGTAAGACTGGCCCACATGAATAAAAGCACCAACAACACTTGTTGGCGAGGTTGCAGGGAAAAGGGATCCCTACTCCACTGCTGGTGGGGCTGCAGGCTGGTACAGCCTCTATGGAAATCAGTATGGAGAATGTTCAAACAACTCAAGTTCAACATACCATATGATCCAGCAATAGCACTCCTAGGAATATATCCAGAACACTTGTTTTATGAGAAACCAACATGCACTCCTATGCTCATAGCAGCACAATCAGTAATTGTAAAAACATGGAAACAACCAAAATGCCCATCAACAGAGGATTGGATAAGAACGCTATGGTTCATCTACTCCATGGAATACTACTCAGCTATTAAAAAAAACAAAATGCAGTTCTTTGTGGCCAAATGGGCCAAACTGGAAACCATAATGCTAAGGGAAATGAGCCAATCCCAAAAGGTTAAATACCACATGTTTGCCTTAATTTAAGATGATATGATGTTATGTATAACATGTTATGTTTTGAATGTTATATGTTGTGTATAAACTAAAATTGAAGTATAGGTGAGGTGGTCACAGAAGGTGGCTGGGAACTCGCATTTACTTTTAACATATTGGTTACTCATTACTATGTCAATTAATTCCATGATGATGTAAATTTTTGCTGATGGTATGTTGGAGCTTTCAATTGACTGGGATGATACTCTGCTGGCTCTGTCTTCAGACCAGAGAGGGTATACCTAAGAAGCCGTTGAACTTGACTGGACAATAAGATGCTGGACTCTATGTTTGGTATACGCTTGCAATGGGGGAATCTCAACTGAACTTGAGCTGTGGTTATGCAACAAGGTGGAGGAATCCACCATGGTGGGAGGGCTTGGGGAGGGGTGGGGAGAACCCAAGTATCTATGTAACTGTGTCACATAATATAATGTAATTAATAAGGTTAAATAATAAATAATTAAAAAAAATCCTGAAAAATCCCAAATGCAATATCATGTAATATCTATAAATGTTACCCTGTTACTAGAAATAAATCAATGTAGTTTTAAAAAAAAAAACACAAGGCAGAAGGAACTGGTCAACATTGATGGATGGAATTATGGATAATTTTTGTCTTCATTCTTTTTGTTTATTTAGAAAGAAATTTAGGTCCAAAGTTGTTTCCTTCTAGCTTCAACACAGTTATATAAAAATAATAATTTCCAGTCAATAAATAAGGATCCCACACTAAGGGCAACTAAACTGTATGCAAATTCAGAGTCCTCTATCTCTTAGGACTAGTTGTATCTCCCTTCCCTGTAGTGAGGGAATGCCTTATCACCATGTCACCTCCCTTCCTGTTTGCAATCCTTCAGGTGCCAACAAAGTTAGAGAGAAAAATCTTTGTATTATGAAGAGTCAGTTTAAAAGTAAAATTCCAGTAAACCAAGAAACTCAGAACAACTAAAATTCACCTTTAGCAGTATATGGCAAAGAGGGGCTCATAATAGAGGGGGATGATTTTTGTGATTGTGATGTCCAGAAGGTAAAGAGTGGGTAGGTGTAAGAGGATAGATGGAGTGGGAAGAAAAATTTTTTTCATCTGAAGCTCATGAAGGGGAGGAGGAGAGGGTGTTCTCATATAAAGAGGGAAATTTGGATGCAAAGACACACACAGAGGAAATCAGACATGTGAAGACAAAGGTGAAGACTGGAGTGATACTGCCATGAACTGAAGAATGCCAAGATTTGTCTGTAACCTTCAGAAGCTCAATGAGACAAGGAAGGCTCCTCCCCTAGAGTCTTTGGAAGGACCATGGTCCTACCAACATCTTGACCATAGACTTCCAGCCTGGACTCATGCGCAAATGAACTCCTTTTGTTTTAAGCCATCTAATTAGTAGCAATTTGCTACAGTAGCCCTAGGAAGGTAATGTCTTCTGCATTCAGGTTTTGTTTTATGTAAGACAGGGAAAATAATAGTGTTTATATCACTTTCACACAAGATTGTAGTGACTATGGCATAAGTGAATACGTATAAAAGACTTAGGAAGGTGCCTGTAATGTTGTGAGAACTCAGTAAATCAATCAATTAAACAGGATGCTGTGGTTGTCCAGGCAACAGAGATGACACTGTTCTGGGCTCCCAGTTGGATGCGACTTAGGTAATCTTATGGATTTGAGGAAGTTCATAAGACAGAAGTTTTCCCCAGGTACCCTCTGTTTTCTAGATCGCATGCCTTTATTCTTAATCTCCATGGTTACATTAGCACAGGCTTCCTCTTTTATAAGGAACTTAGACTCATCAGCATAAACTCTTCATCTGGCAAATGGTCTCCTAGGTCTGTTTGATTCTTTAGACTTCACAAAATTTCAAGGGGTGGGAAAAATAATTTCCTTGTTTTGTAACCAAAGAACAGAATAATATAGGAAGCTTCTACTCACAAAAGAGCATCAAGTCCAGGAATCTATGTACTTTCCTTTACGTCACAGAGTCTTCATAGATGTGTCACTGTAAGCCAGTGACTCAGGCATCCCTGGTCTTTATACCTCTGCCTACAGCTGAATGCACTGGGCTCTGGTATATAACCTCCCTGGAGGGGATGGGCCAGTCATGAATGGCCCAATTTCACCGCTTTCTCAGATAGCCTCAAATTTCAGTTCAAGTTTATGGTAGAAGTACGTTAAAAGTATTAGACACTAAATCAGAACCTCGGCCTAGGAACAAGTGTGTCACTTGGGTGTGTGTGTGTGCGCGTGCCTGTCTGTGCCATGTTTTGGAAGCTTTGGAAGACCCTGTGAGTAAAAGCTACATGGCTGACAGAGCTAAGAGTCCATTGATCTCAGAGGGCATGTGTTGAAAGTTGATGCTCCAGACCAAGTTCCTGTCATTAAACCATTGAAAAACCAAGGGTTATAACTAACAGTGAGATTAATAATCCTTCCCTCTGTGTAGAACTGCCTAGTGTCTCTAATTTATGTGTACCTAACTCCAGTTGTGTAATGAGGCAGAGTCCAGAAAGGTGATATGCCTTGCCCAATGCCACCTGGTCCACAATTAGTGGATCTGAGACAATATCCAGATGGTCTGGCTTGCAGAATTGGTCCAATGCCTGAGATCTGACAACTCCAGAGGTCACAGCAGGATGGGGCATCCAAGGACCTCAAGTCTTCTCCCATGTGAAGAAACTGAGAATTGTTCCAAGTTACATGCCCTTGTCTGTGACAGAGGCAGGCTTGAGGCCCCACTGCTTTCCCTAGGATAATGTTCTGATTTGTTATTTACTAACCAGAGTGTGAGTCATCCAGTAGGGCTGGATGCATCCCTGAGAAGGAGTTGTGTGCATGCAAATATTAGGAACCACGAAACACACAATGGGTTTGAGAAAGTTGGCAGGTCCTAAGTGGGCAAGAATCCCACTGCTTTCAGGAGGGCATGGCCATTCTCATGGAGGGAATTTCACAGAAAAAGGGCAGCCTGGACAGGGACCAAAGGAAAAGCTGGCAGGGGAGGGAGTGCCTGCCTAGAGACTGGGAAGCAGGCATCCCGCAGGTGGGAAAATGGGCAGTGCCCACTGTCTCAGCAGGAGTGAGGCGGGGATGTGTCTGGGAACTGTGACTGAGAAGGAGGTTGGAAGCATTGAGGCTTGTCTTTGGCCCATGAATGGCTAAGTCTCCTTTGCCCCACCCTTTCTGGGACTTTGGAGCTGACTCATTCACATGCAAATTTTTCCAGCAACTGGAGGCAAGGCCCCAAACAGTTTGTTGTAAGAAAACAGCCAAAGCACTGGAAAACAAAGGGTGGCTGTGTTCTGTGGCAGGCTGCCTTGCTCAAGGTATGCCATTGTCAGGACCCTGGTGATCAGGGCTGTGTGTGAGGGACAGAATTGAGCTACATGCAATCACTGTCCAGACAGGATCTACAGGAATGTGTGCCTGGGCATTTTTTGCTGCTGCCTAGGACCCTGCCATACTCCATCCATCACTGACATCCGCAAATATTTGCACCGAAATCTTTCAAAAGTGATGAAATGGGGACTAAATGATCCATAGCAGGTATCACTCGACCCACCTCAGCAGTGGTGAGCTGCAGTCTGCAGCTCAAACCATCACACTAAGAGCCCATTGTCAGCTTCTCAGGGGTTTCGTTATCCCTTTGTGAAACACAGCATTCAATAAAAGTGAAGTTTCACAACCTTACAATGAAATAACTTATATGAAAAATAAGCCAATTAAGCAGAAACTCCTCTCTTTCTAATAACTTCAGCACAATTCAATATCATCCATTCTCTTGCTGCTGTCCATTGTATGTGAGTGGTGATGCTGCAGGCCTCTTGCTCTCACTGCCCTCCTTCACCCTTCAGTCTGGTTATTACTCAATTATAAGCACACAGGCCTCTGTTTTTCCACATACAAAACTCCCGCTGTCCCCTAGACATTAGGTGATCAAAGAAGATGTGAGCATGAAAGTAATTTAACAAGTCAGCTGTTTCCAGGGCTGGCACAGCGGGTAAAGCTACTGCTTACAACACTTGCAGTCACAGGTTTGAGTCTTAGCTATTCCACTTCCCATCCAGATTTCTTATTAATGTGCCTGGAAAACCAGCAAGAGATGGCCCAAGTGTTTGGACCCCTGCTACCCATATGGCAGATAGAGATGAAATTTCTGGTTTCTGACTTTGTTCTGTCTTTCAAAATAAAGAAATAAATCTTTTCTTTAAAAACAACATGGT
This sequence comes from Ochotona princeps, assembly GCF_030435755.1. Taxonomy (NCBI): domain Eukaryota; kingdom Metazoa; phylum Chordata; class Mammalia; order Lagomorpha; family Ochotonidae; genus Ochotona; species Ochotona princeps. The sequence continues at coordinate 99,381,905 of NC_080834.1, read as the reverse complement.
GTTACTTGGAAGCCTTAGCAGGACCCCTATTTCCCACCCTCCCTCCTGCTCCCCACCTGAATCTCTACGGCTGCCTCCTCCATTCCTATCCTTTCTTTGCCATCCTTGATGTTCTTCTCATGCACATCAAGTACTCTTCTACCTGGCAGCCTTTGCACTGCCTAGTCCATGTGGTTGGAGTGTTTTTCACCAGAGAAAACTACATGGCTGACTTCTTAATCTTCAAGTCTTTACCTAAAGTGCTACCTGCCCTATCTTTCCCCCCGCCTGAACTCATGCAGCTGCCATTAGCCCTATTCTATCATGTTTCTTTGCTTATTATACTATGACCAGTCCCATCCTTGATGGCCTTTGATGAAGATTTCCTTGAGTCCTATGTCTCTTCTTTTCCCTGCAGGTTGTTCTGTAGCACTCTTCTCTACCTATTGCTTTAGGTTTTGTGTTGTCTGTTTCTCCCTGAAGTGTGAGCATCATGCTGAAGCAGAGATTTCTGTCTGCTCTGATGATTGCTGTCCTCCAATCAGGCACTTGAGGTGGTCAAGAACATACTAGCCTCTGATATGACACCTGGGCATTTATAAAAACAGCAGAGGCAAGAAAGTCACTCTCGCCCTTATCCTTGGAGAAGCAGATCACAGGAAAGCTACCTTTCCTATACACAATAGAAAGGAACATACAGATTGTGAACAATTGGAACTGGTGGCCTGCCACTAGTTCACTACCATGCCATCATGGTAGCCTTGTGCTTTCAACCATCTTTCTTTCCAACTATCCTCTCTTTACCAGACTAAGCATGAAACATGTTCTGGCTTCTGTTTATTTGATTCCTTTGTATTGTGTAAAAGGTATATGACATCAATTTATGGATCTTTTGTTCTAAGTGTCTCAGCCATGAGCCTAGCCATGGAGGCCATGGAGCGGCACAACTTTTTTTTTTAAACAAGGAATATTTGTTGGATACACAAAGATACTCTTACTTTTCCTTCTATCAACTCCCTGGGGTGGGGGTGGGGGGTCTTAAGCTCTAGTTCTTGACAAAGTGTTTCCTGTGTTTGTCAATGCTCACAGGTATACATCCCTGTGCACCCTGCTCTGGCACAAACCTTCCTCACATTCACCTTTCCACATCACATGCTACACCCCAGCACCAAAAGCTTCCTTCTGCTCCCCATCACCCCTGAGCCTACAGCATTTGCATCTCTTCAACAAAGGAGCTATGGCCATACTCCACAGATGATTACTTGTAATTCCTGCTTCAGTAGAACTGGTGTTTGGGACCTGGTGTCTCCGGAGGAAAGAGTCTCATTGGGGACTGCAACTTGGAAACTCACGAGAAACAGTTATCACAGTGTCATTTCCTTCTGGGGTCAAGGCCTCCATTCCTTCTCAGAGAATTAGCAGAGCTGCCACAGGAGCTGAGGTCAGCGCAGTCAGAAGGCCGAGGGCATGGTCTAAGTAAACATCTCCTAGAAGTTGAGAGCTCTGGGATTGAAAGATTTATCTCTCAATTACAAGCAAGACACAATTTGGCCTAGAGATTGGGGGCGGGGGGAACACTGGGCTTCAAGTGGCAAACTGTTAGAACTGGAAGGGCAGTGAGTCCAATTCCCTCCTTGGGAAGATGTAAAACCAAGACCCAGATTGGAGCAACAATTTACTCAAGACTCAGCATGATCAGAGGCTGCTTTCTAGACCTTTACACTCCCAGCCAGATGTGGGCCTTTTCGTGTTCCTCCAAGCATTGTGGTTGCTACTGGAGAAAACACAGCCATGGGTCTTGAACACGTGGGGCCGACAGTCTAGTGGGAATGACCTTGAGCTCACCAATAGAACTTGTGAACCACAAATAGATAAACTAACTGAGAATTTTCCCATCCTTTGTAGCTTGAATTTCATTTCCTGTTATTTTTGTAAGATGGTTTTCTTCTCAAAGCTGGATAGAAAAGAAAGTTCACTAATAAGGTCTAGAAAACTGCAAGGTCCATCTGTTTTACTAAACTACCATGACCTGAAAGGCTGAGTGTTGTTGATTTAATAACAATTCATGCTTGGGAAGCAAATCAAGGTTCTTTTCAAAATGGACTGTTGGGAAGGATACACTCTATGCGGGAATAGAACCATGACTTGCAAGTAATGAGACCAGAGATTGAGACCTTGTGTTTCTATAGTGATCTGGGCAAATCTAATTGCACCTCAGGTTCCTTTCTTGCAAGTTAGGTATAATAGACTCCGTTCTTCCTATTCCTAAAGAATCAAATGTGGTCACAGGTAGAAACTGCTGCAAAATTTATGTTGCCACAAGATAAATACGTATGAGAAATAAAAAATCTTCTGTATGCTTTCAAAGCACTTTTTCACCTATTGTCTTACAAAACAGAACAGGTCATTTAATGCAGGTAATGGCAAAACCAGAGATGGAGAAAGCTGACAATTTTGAAAATGTGGTGGTTCCTGGCAGGCACTTTGTTATTCCACTGCTATCATTGCCACTATCATAGTTCTGATTGAGCTAATTATGTAACTGTTGGACTCATGTCATTAAAGCATTCTCCTCACTTGGTTTTCATGAGAAATCCAAGAAACAGAAATTATTGTTAAGCCTGTTTTGTGGATGGTAAAAGGGACTCATACCAAGATTATGCATCTGCTTCTGAAAGAGGTAGGGACAGCACCCAACCTCTGGTCAGACTGGCCCTAAATCCTAACTCCAAACTACATAGCTACACTTTGCTATTCTGATTCCACTTAACAGCTTCATTTCACCGAAGTCCTCCCACAGTCCATGAAGAAGATACCTTTTCCCTTATGAACTGTTTTTTAACCGTTGACAAAACCAACACTTGGGATCAGAAATCTTGACTGAGGTGTCTCACTCAGGAGTGGCAGAGATGAGATGTTAGTTTTGTGGTGTTTTAAGCCCTGTCTCAAAATCTAGCTCAGTATTTTTACTATATTCCAAACCCCATGCCCTCAACTCAGTCTACATCTTTACACAGCTACTTTTTCCTTTTCATCTTCCTACTTTCCATCTCTAGGAAATTAGGCACTCCGCTATCATAAACTTGGCTGGAGACCTCTGTTTCCTCCTTCTTTCCCCATACACAGCTCTTCCCAGAATCCCCATCCAGGCTTCCCATTAGCTCCCTAAATTCACTTTAGTCATGGTCAGTCTATTCAATGCAATGATCTATGCAACCTTGCTCAATGATGCAGTTTCTTTTGGTTTTACCTGCGCTCAACTCCCTTTTCCTATAGTGCCAGATCAAGCTTCCTCAAACATATCCCTGACTGTGTCACCTCCTCATTTCCATATCCCCATGATACTTCATTGCTTCTCATTGGAGATCCTAAGATGCCAGGTAAGGGATGGACTTTGGTGCAGCAACTGAAGTGCTATGGGGAAATCTGCATTCTATATTGAAGTTCAAACTTCAGCCACCCTACTTCTGATTCAACTTCCTCCTGCTGTGCACCCTGTGAAGTAGCAGTTGATGATTCAAGTACTTGGGCCCCTGCAAACCACACAGAAGATCATGATAGAGTTTTCTGTTCCTGTCTGTGGCCTAACCTGGCCTTGGTTGTTACAGGTATTCAGGGAGAAACTAAGCTAATACGAGATCTCTCTGTGATTGCTTTCTTTCTCCTCTCTCTCTCTCTCTCTCTCTCTCTCTCTCTCTCTCTCTCTCTCCTCTCTCTGTTTCTTTTTCTATTTCTACACTGAAATAAAAATAGACAAAATGAAAGAAAATAAAGGGAAAATAAATTCAGGAAGCATAAAAGGCTGAGATATGCTGCTTTGTAGTTAAATACAAGCATACTTGGTACATGAAATTCATGGGATATTGTTCACTCTGTGAAGACATCTTGCACTGATTTTTTTGTTGACTATGTGTCATTCTCAGGTACTATCCTCGTTGCTACTTTTGGTGAAGACACTGAAGTAATGTTTCACTTTGCTTACTGTAAGAGAAGCAATAGTGCAAACAAGATGTGAGGCACATGCAGCAGGGAAGGAGCTACAAGGACCCCTCTACCTGAAGGAGATTCAGGACCCCTCTACCTGTTCCAGCTGATTGTTGGCACATAATAAGCTGCAGGAATCACCAGATTTTCCAAGTAAAATTGGAAATGCAGATTTTTGTGTGTGTGTGAGATCAGAAATTTTATGTGGACAATAATTCATTTTTGTTTTTATTCAAAACACAAACTGAGCCAATTTTCTTGGCCAGCCAAGAAAATTCATTGCAGAATTAGCTCAATATTTTGACTCTTTGTTTGTGACTTTGAGTGCACATGCTTAAACCCATGCTTACCAAGAATTTTCTATGTCCACCTCCAGATGGCCTTCTTTGGCCTTTCTCCGACATATCCATGACACATATCAATCCTGACTATCCTGTGTTTTTCATTACCCCAACCTGCTGTATCTCCATGCCTTTATGGGAGCTGTACAGGAAAGTGCTTAAGGGAAGTGCAGTATGGGATTACTTTCCCCTTCAAGACCTGTCTCCTACATTAACAGTTTCCATAGCCTTTCCCCATTACCCAGAAATGGCTTCTTACCTTAACTTGCTATCTCATACCCCTGAGTTCCTTTGTCCAGCTTTGTCAGTTATACATCTGTTTCATTACATCCTGTGAATTTGTGGACTCCTTGAGGGTAGGGACCACCTTTGAGAACTCATCCTTTTGTGATGACCACCTTATCCTAGATTCTCAATAGAATTCTTGGACATCATCCAATATAGAAAGTGGGTAGCTGCTAATAGGCTTTCAGTGTGACACAATCAAAACAAAGTTCTAAGAAAGTCTCTGGATACACATACATGGAGAATGGATAAATGGAGATGGACTGGTGTCTGGTAGTCATCATCCATTGGCAATAGACTAGGTGAGAGGAAGAAGAAACAGAGCTAAGGAAAGCAATAGAAGAAATGTTGACTAAGCCAAAGAGACTAGGTTAACAGGAGGACAGTGGCATTGTGTGATCTGAACATTTAACAGGCATCAATTGTTCTTTAATGAGCACTGAGAAAAAGGGAGAACAAAAACAGAAGACAAGCCATTCTGACCTCCGTTTTAAATGAAGAACTATTATGAAATGAACTTGAAAATAAAGTGTGTGCATCTTCTGTTTTCTTGGTGGTTCTTGTTTCTAAGTAACCATACCTCTTTCAGTAACTATAGTCCCTTTGTAAGTACTGGTTGCTCACTCCATCTGGTGCTTAACCAAAAAACAAGTGTGCTACATTTCTGGAAACAAAAAAGGCTCTTTTGAACTTACTAAAAAGCAGTGCTCCATTACATTTAAGGAATTTTCAAGAGCAGATTTGACTGTCTGCAACATTTGCCTTATCTTAAAATTTAAAAATCCTATGCATTCATAAGATGAAATTCCACTATTGTTTAAGATGCAAGGAGAGTATGAGATTTGAGATGAAATTCTGCTTTCCAGCATGGTCTTGAATTCCTTCTTCCTAGGCTTTGGACAAAATGGTTATGGAGATAGACTGTGATTTCTAAGGTTTTAGATATGAAGACATTCAGGGTGAGGGGAGCCACAGAGACCATTTGGAGCAGGAAGTAAAGTCCCTTCTAGAAAGAGTCACATGCCTAGGGACAGTTAGGGTAGAATGACAAACAGAACCTAGGTCTTCCATTGCCTTGGCCAACATCTGTCCTCTGCTGTTTGCTGGCTGCATTTGCCCTCAGGATTTGTTTTGTTGTTGTTGTTGTTGTTTGCTCTGTGCACTGTCGGTATCCACTACTGCAGCCACATTGCAAGGAAGCAGATGCTGCTATGCAGATGTGCATGCACCTCATGAAACAAAATACTGTGGGAAATCAGGCTGAGGTAGGCAGATTGTCATAAGCAAGCATCTGGCCCATGGGCTTGGAGGCCTGTTCTTTTTTTAAAATACAAATGTTTGCTGTCAACAGTTTCATCATGATCACTCTTATGGGCCTAGGAAGGAAGGGAAGTTTGTGAGTTTGGGATAGACCCATAGGAGTACCTGTGGGCTGAAATATTTTTTACATTGATTCCTCAATCTGCCAAGAGAATTGAGTTGTGGAGTAAAAAGTCTCAAAACAGGACATTAACACATAAAAAAAAAATCAGTGATACTGCAAGTTGCTTGGCAAAAGCCAATGGGAGTGACACAGGTTTACAAATTCCATTCAAATCACTTGCCAATCCATCAATATGCTAAGCAGGTTGTGGGCTCTAACTGGGTGCTGTGGCCATGGAGTTTGGAGAGGTAGTTGCTACAGCCTCACCATTTTTCAAGAGAATCTTGACTATGATAATGAGGGCTTGATGGGGTCTCCTGCAAGATTCTGGGAGGGAAGATTGGGATTAAGATCCTAGGACTTAAGGCAATCTAGGAATATTCTCATTCAATCTCTCACGCAGAGATTAAGACATGGATTTTGAAGAGGAGTGTTATTTGGCATTATTGTGCATTCACATGACACACCCTTGCTTTCATTCAGATAGTACTTGCAGAGTGTGTCCCTCGTTCTTAGAAACAGCACATGTTCTGAGGCTTCGGATAGGGTGGCAGTTAGAAAAACGAACAGGGCTTCAACTATGCATGGAACGCTGTGGGTATAGGAGTTCAGAGGCAGAGAGGTCTAGTCCTGTCCCTGGATTCTGACCTCAGTCTCCTCTTGTGTGCAGGTGCAGTGGGAACTTGAGCACAGCAGCAGGATTCAAGTTATCTTGCCTCAAGGGGTTTCACAGGTAAGCAGTGGTACCTGAGTCAGCCCAAGCAGCTCCACTTCTGTTTACTTGCTATGTAGAGCCTAATTTGAGTTAACTTAGAAGATGTTCCTGAAGGAGAAGTTATTTTAAATGCAATAAGAACAACGATAACTTGGGATTGGATGAGTCTCCAGAGGTGGTCTGCACCTAACATTCTATGAGTTCTTGACTCTCAGAAGGAGAGCTTGCCAGGCATGTAGGAAGTGCATAGGACCCTGGTCCAGGTGAGTGCCAATTATTGGCTCATATGGGTGCAGTGTCCTGTGCAGGGAGCCCTGCTTCTGTTCCATGACTTCTGGGACCCCTTTGGCAAGGTGATGGATAATGACATGACTGTATCCTGGGAGAATGTCAGCTATGTAAGCGCATACATCATGTTCATTTTTTCATGTGAAGAAATTGGACAACTGTCTGATTTGGAGTTGTTAGCTGCTTCTTTGTGTTGGCCAGAGGTTGTGTTTTCTAAGGTTATGTCTCTTTGAGATGGACCAGATATTTTGTTTCACAATAGTCTCTTTATTGCTACCACAGGGCACCCCATGCAGCAATGATTCTGGGATACCGGAAACATCTGGAGGTAGTTTTTTAGTTGTCAAGACTAGAGGGGGAGTAGTTGTTGGCATCTAATGAGTAGAAGCGAGAGATGTTACTAAAAATCCTACAATGCTTAAGACAGCTTTCCTCAACAAAGAATCATCTAGTTCCAAACACAGATGCCGGTGAGACGGAGAAGCCCCAACATGAAGCACTGTGGAATACTTCACACAAAAGGAGCATATACAATGACAATAGCCTACATACAAAATGTGTTGAAGTGTAGGAGGGGCCCATAGCACCTCTTACCAGGCCTCTTTCCCCTTTTTAAATCCCTGCAGTATCCTCAAGCTCAGAGAAGCACAACTGGTAAGTCAATTAGTGGCCAAAACAGCATGGGAGTCAAAATCACAGGATGTGAGTGTGGAACCTTGACCTACCAGCTTCCAGCTCTTCTTGAGCTACTTGACCTGCCTCAGTTTGTTTCTTTGCCTATGAAATAGCTTAGTAGTTCCTGACTCTTTGGATTATTTTAGAAGTTGAATGAGACTAGAAAGCATCATGTAAACTCATAGCTTTGCTTGTGCTCAAGCACTCTGGTTAATGTGACAATAACTTGCTGAATGACTGGCTGAGGTAAAGTATGACTACAATAATACTGAAAATATGGTATTATGGAAGAGTGATTGGAACAGAACTTCTTTTGGGAAGTCAGAGCTTAAAAAGTAGGTTCTTAGTTTTCACATCATTTTGAACCAGAAGCAGGTTTATTAAATATGATCCCTCTGAAACCCTCTGATCTCAGCCCCACGTTCAACCAAGAACAACTTCCCAATCTTAGCCATTTCTGTGGGTTCTTTTAAATTCCAGGAAATGTTGCTTCTGTGCTATAGTCCTCTGCTCCTCTTCTCTGTGTAATTCTGTCTAATGACCCCTTCTCCATGCCTTTGCTGATGAATCACAAACTCTGCAGCATGGCAGGCAAGGTCTTTCAGAAAGAACCACACCTTCACTCACCTTTCCACTTTCGCCCTGACCGTGTAGAACCCTCTATCTTGTATTTTGCAAACATTTGGTTATTATTTCAGGAATTGAGCAATGCTTTCTAATAGTTCAGCTTTGTGCATAATTACGGCTCTGTTCCTTTTGGATTTCTGCTTGTTTTGTAGACTGTTCTTTTCTGCTTTGGACCATGGAGCAGAAGATAATAGAAATATTAAAGACTTTTAGTATGGAAAAAAACAAAGGATACTGTGGTTAGCTGAGTCACACACTACCAGCCTCAGTTTTCAATAGGGTCCTTTCTAAATCAACCCATTTATTTCCCAATGCGCATCTCACTTCTGATCTTTCATAAACGTGATCTTCTAGATGCTGCCCTATGAGGGGAAGGACAGTGTTTGCTTCACCTGGACTTCCTTAACTCCCAGTAGAACTCCTGGGCCAGATAGGGAACACTGGGGAGCTTACCTTCACATAGTCATATTCACAAAGGTAGGAGGATTCCAAGTTGAAGTGCATGAAGTAAAGTTTGATACGAAACCCCTCTGGCACCGTGATATTCCATGTCACCTCTGAGTCACTTGGATAGGAATCAGGATAGCCAGGTGACTGGATCTGGCCGAACATATCATTTAGCTCCACAGTGTGGGCTGAAGCTTTCATCAGGGAGAAGCACAGGGCATGACAGAGAAGGAGCCACCTGGAAGACATGAACGTGGGTCTGCTTATATTCATGAACAGAGCCCATCAGTGTCTGGCTAGACTAGCAGCCAGGAGACCTACTTCTCCGCCTGCCTTGGCCGTGGGCCTGTTGTAATTGTTTGTCTTCTTTGGGCCTTGATTACCCAGTCTGGTACATGAAATTATGGAAACTAGATGACTTCTGATGTTTCCTCAACTTTTTTTCTTTGGGATATTTGGTAATCATGTGAGTTTTAAACTTTTCCAGCAAGTTCTAGATCTGGGACTGTGACATATATCATTTTGCTGTTGAAAGTATAACATTGTTAAGTAGGCAAAAATTGCTATCACTTGTCAGTTCAGCTTCCTTTACAAATCATACATTTGTAATTCATTTTCCTAAAAAGTAAGTGCCAATAACTTATTTTTTAATATTGGTATCATTAATAGGATCTGTAGGAATTTAAACAGGTTTTAAGAAGCAGTTTTTCACAAAAATCAAAGTATGTAAAATTTTGAATAAAGATAGAATAGGCAAAGTAAGTTTTGTTCTTGGTAGATATTCTAATAAAAAATGAATCCCTGAAAAACATGAGGATATTTCAAAAACTTCATGAAAATTATGTAGTTTTTAAAAATTTGCATTAATTTATGAAGTACTCTTATATTTCTGCAATAATCAGAGATAAAGAACTGTTAGAAGAGCTGCAAAAGGGGTCAAGGAAATAAAACTTAACAGAACACAACATATGTGACTGATGCAATGCTGGGGCAGAGTGACCAAAGCTCACCAAAGCGCCGATGGTCAGCACACTATAGGAGGCAGCTTATCTAATAGATCAGTCACCTGCTGGGACCAGGAACCTTGAACTCAAACATCCCAAAGTTGGCTCACCAGCTTTGCTCCCAATCAGTTCCTGCTCTCATTTCTCTTTTTCTTTGAATGGCACTCCCATTTACGTTTCCTAAGCCTGTGAGTTTACCATTCCCTTTCCTTCTGTACCATATTTATAGTTACCAAGCTCTATTTACTCTACTTCCTGTATTCTGGAGGCCCATCTCTCCTCTTTAGTCATTTCCTATGTGAAAGCCTTTGATCTGAACTTTTTCTGAAGCATCCTGACTGATCTACCTGCCCTTTCCTTTATATCATTCAGTGAATTTCTGCCAAAGTTGTTTTCCTAAAACACAGATGTGACTGCACTGCTCTGCAGTGCCTGCAGGGTATGGCATCTGTGTTCCCAGGGTGGCTGAGAAGGCCGTTTTAGACCTGGTGCTGACGGGCCTGCCCCGCCTCATCCCCACAGCTGTCAGGTGGGCCTTCTGCCATTGTGGGAGCCTGCCATAAGACAGGTGCCCACTCCTCACCTATGGGTTTCAGATGCTTCATTTGTCTTCCATCATTCAGCCTGAAGCCTCCTAGGCTAGCGTACTTCCCTTGGTGCAAAATATATTCCACAGTTCTGGTATGTGGCTGTGTGAGAGCAGCTATCACACTGCTCAAACACAGTCTAAGTGCATGTGGGTTCAAGTCTTAGTTCTTATACTCCCTGGATGTGAAAACATGGGTAAACAGTCTCTTTAAACTTCAGTTTGCTCAGAGGCAAGCTTTCTAACTTCTCAGTTACAGGGCTTGTGTAACTATTAGGGATTACATATGGAATTGATCTACAGCCCGATATGTAATTGATTATGAATGTGTGCATGTGGGGCTGGAGTCTTAACCTAAAAAGGTAATGCTGGGAAAATTGACCAGCATCTTTGGATTCACAATTGTATGTTTCCTAATTAGAAAGTTTTCCTGCCTCAGTGACCCCCTCACATATAAGGCTCGTGTATGTATACATATGTATTAGTACGTGTGTCTGAATAGGCACACATGGCAAGATAACTGTATGTCTAGATTCAATCAACTGGCTATCTCATGTAGTATTTATCTAAAAGTCAAGTAGATATGTACAAAAAGATCTGGAAGGATACACACTGAATTATTAGCCATCACAGTCTATGAAATAGGAATGTTACCCTTTTTGGTATGTGATCCTTCTAGAACAGACACAAAATGACTTTCACATATAGAAAATGACTTTGCAAATGTTTCCTGAAGCCCCTTCCGCAATGTGTGAGACACTATTAACAAAGTAAAATGTTTTAATCCAACAGCCAATGTCCATGTTTCTAAGACCCAATCTGTGGAGGGAGACCCTCAAAGGCAGAGAGAAGGGAGGCATATGTCCATTAGTCCAAATATGTCCTTATGTGATTTAGGAAGAAAGCCCAGGCCAGGAAGTCTAACATGCAAAGTGTAGGGTTCCCATTTGCAAGTCAGGAAATGTACCAGGGTTGATAGGGCCTGGAGTTCATGTTCAGTCATGCCATGCAGACAAGAACAGATTCAAGGGCAGGCCCTAACTTTATTGATCCCAGCCTGAGGGGAGCCTTGGCAGGTCTTCTTGGGTTCCTCCTCCTTGAAGTGGTAACGCTAATGACTTCCCACAGGGCTGTTATCCTAGAAGGGTTGGAAAGTACTTTGTTAACTGGCCAGCTCCAGGCCAAGTTTAGTTCTGATTACCCCATCATGCTGCTTCCCGAAAAGCAGACATTAGGAATGAGCCTTGGCTCACAATAGCAACACCCAGATTATGCAAGGCTGAAAGGGCAACTTTCTCCATGTGGGTTTCTCTAGTCTGCAGCATCCAGGAGACTTTGAGCCTCCTAAGGCCAGTGCTGTCAAGGCTGGCAGCTGACAGCCCCAGCTAGCCCAGAGGCTCAGCACCATGTGTGGAAGGCAACTGGTCAGCGTGGGAGGGAGGAGTGGGAAGCTTTTTGTTCTCCTCTGTTTGCATTTCCAAACAGTTTCACACATATGAAGCAAATATCTCCTTTCATGTAATAGGCTTGAGCATATGCTTGCTTGCCTGCTTGCTTTAGGCACTGTGAATCAAAAGAATCTAAGTGGCAGCTTTCATTCCTCATCACACTCTCTGCTTTTGGCTTCCTATACGCCAGGCACCGGCTGTACAATTCCTGACACCTGTTATCTATCCTCCAGCTATTCAAAAAAAGTTTAGCTACATTTGCTTGAAATGTCAAAAGTAATATATAGAGCTTGGATCTCATAGGCTGCACTGTAGCAGCAGACTATCACGGATGCATCAAGATGCCTGTGTGTCTAGGACTGTGGAATGAATGACATTTTCCGTCTGCTCCATTCATTTTTCCTCATTCCAACCTGCACAACACCAAGACTCCTTTTGTGAGATTAAAAGTTGGAAGAGAACCATACAGATCTCTTCCATGGCATCATTTCATTGGTGGGAGCAGATGATGAAAAGGATACCCCAAGAGATGTCACATCATGCCCAACACCATCTGGTGAATTAACTTCAACAGAAGAAGGCAGTGCAAAGAGCCCCCAGAAGAAGCTGGGCCATGCCCATATCATGCCCAGGCATTTGGCCAAAGCAATTAATCCTGTGAAAGATAATTTAAAAGCCCATGACTTTATGTGGAAATTAAAAAAAAAATTCAAGCACCAGTGCTTTTCCCCAAGATAGATTCTGGCTTAATTGGCACAGGGTGAGGTATGGGTACTGGCAGCTTTGACAGCGCTGCAGGTCATTCTGGAGTACAGCCAGCTCTGGGAGCTGCTGGTATGGAATAATAGACCTGGTAGAGAGTCCAGTGGAATACAATAGAAAAAATCTTGGGCCCAAGATTGAGTCTGGGTCTTATCCAGACCACCAGTGTGACTTTGGCCAAGTTGCTTAACTGCTTTTCTCTTCCTTTATACATAAATGTTTACCTCACCCCTAAGCTGAAAAGCTCATGAGACATGGCCCAGAAAAGTGCTTGGGAGTCTCTTTAGTGTTGTATCTGAGTGAGGCAAGACCTGTTTCGGATACTTCCAGGAGAGAACTTTGCTAGTAGGTTGCCTTGCCTTTTGATAGAATTCATTTCAACCAACACTTATAGATACCAGGCATTGTGCTAGGTGCCTGCTGTCCAAAGACAAAGACCTGGATTCTGCACCCTGTAGGGGAGCTGGGAATTCAAGCTAGGAGATATTACAAGGACAGTAAGAGATGCAATTCTAGCTCTATCCATGCAGGATGGTAGTCAGGGAAGAAGTGAGTTTGGAGCAGTTAGCTGTTCTAGGTGGGAAATTGGCTGCAGGGGAGGGTTGTTTCAAGGGGAGGGCTGTGTACGGATAGAGACACGCAACTGTTATTCAGTTGGGCATGGTTGGGGCGGTGAGTGGTAGGGTTGGATTTAGATCACTGATTGGTAAATCAGCTGATCACTTCATAGGGAGGGGCATACTTTTCATTTTTTAAAAATTGGGATTATTATTTCATTTTTCTTGGAAGAAAGGAAAATGTACTTTGACAGTAGACTTAAAATGGCAATTGGCTGATGAATAGAGCACCTGGGTACCTTGCAGGCTTGATTATGGCTCCGACAGCAGGTAATTGGCCCCAGATGCAGCAAAGTTGTTAGGTGATTTTGCAAAATGCAAACAAATAAAAATGCTTCTCCATTAAAAGAAAATTAGTGTTAAGAGAGGTGTTTAGGGACTTAACACATCAGCTGAGTTTTTTTCTTACTTTTTTGTGTTTTTAGCAGCATTAATATTTATAAGGAATAATAATAGTACCAGGAGCTGGGTTTTAAGATGAAGAGGTGGGGTGGGGGGAGACACTTGCATGGAATATCTGGGAAGATGAACAACTAGGAAGATTGAAGAACGTAAAACCAGTTAGAATTTTAAAGTGCCAGGTGCCAGAACACCAAAAGATCCTTTTGTTAAACACACACACACACACACACACACACACACACACACACACACACACACACACTGCAATATCCCTTTAACAGCCATTTGATGCCGCAATTCATAGAACTCATAGCCTGATTCATCCCACCAGCTGCCTCCGATTTCAGTAAGAATGCAGAAATGTCTCCACTGTAAATGGGGACAGGTTTCCAATTTTTTTCAATGGAGCTTTAAGTGGCAAACTTTCCGAGGTTTTCGAAACCACAGGGCAGAGCGGTGGAAGCGGGTGTCTTTTCCGGTCAGAACAAATAAACACTGAAACACAGAGCTAACTCTGAAAGTGTTGGGAGGGCGACATCAAGGCTGTTAGTAGGGGAGGAAAACGAAAAATCAGCCCTTTGGGCCTTGGGAGGAGAGCCCGGTGGCCCTTAAGCAGTACCCTACTCCAGCAGACAACGAGGGGGTACGGGGGAGGGTACGGGTACGTTGTCCCAGCAGCACCCAGAGCAGGATTTGCACAAAGTATCAGGCTTCAACTTGCTGGGCTCAGCAGCCTGGGGAAGGCGCACCCGGCCAGGCGTCTACCGCTCCCTTTTTTGAGCCCCAGGGGCTGATGGAGAGGACTCTATGCTATCCCCCATCCCCAGCCTCTCACACTCCTTACCTCCACCAGCTGCCCCTGCAGGACCCGCAGGTGAGCCTGCCCTGGGCCAAGGTCAGATGCTCCTGGTTACTTGACACCTGGTCCCCCCAAATGGGCTCAGTGCCCCCTCCTGCCCTGGCACTCACCTCATTTTCTTGACTCACGTCCTCCTGGCTGCCTGATTTTGGTCTCTCAGGGCTGACTTGTCTGTGAGCTTGTTCCCGGTGTGGTGTCAGCGATGCCTTATCTTTGTTCTGACGTCCCTGTGTGTCTCTGGAATTGGCTGGCATTCTCCATTCAGGTCACGCCTTCCCCTGCCTGCAACAGATCCCCTCTCCCCCCTCTCCCCCTGGCTTTTCCTCTCTGCTTGCTGGGGCTCTGACTGCTCTTGCACACACGCAGAGGGACCTGACACAACAGAGTCTGTCTTCTCCCTCCCAAGAGCTGCTCCTCCACTTCCCTCCCTTTTCTACTACAGCTGCCTGGAGCCCTGGAGAGAAAGTGACTGGAGGCTTACAAAGGTATTTGCACCATGGGATGTGTGTGTGTGTGTGTGTGTGTGTGTGTGTGTGTGTGTGTTTGCAGAGAGAGAGAGAGAGAGAGAGAGAGAGAGAGAGAGAGAGAGAATGAATGCAGGGGACAAAGTCTTCTTGTCTCTTCTGTGTCCCTTGCTTCATGGCTGTAATTTTCTGTTTTTCTTCTTCAGGACACAAGCAAAAGAATGCTAATTGAACTGAAATAACCACAAAGGCCATTCTCACATCTACACCAAGAGAAGGAAAAGAGCCCAATCCCAGAGTTTCTTGTGCAAAGGAGCACAGGTTTTCTGCAGACAGAACCACAGGATCCCAAAGAACAGGAGCTCCCAGCCCTGCAGGTGACACTGGCACTTCTAACCCAGTGCAGAGGCTGGGACCAGCCCAGCAAGGACCCAGGCCAGCAAGAAAGGCCAGAGACCCTGACCTGGGGCACAATCTCAGTTCCTGTGTTCTATGCAAAAAATGATGACCCTGGGGCCAAGGGCAAACAGTGAGCACATCCCATACTGCCTGGACGACGACATATCTGGGCATTTGGCTGAGTACTTTTCCTTGTGGCTGGCACAGTGCTGTGTCTCCATGTCATCAGCAGCTTCTCTCACAAACCTGTGAGGGCTCTACTGTTTCACAATGGAGCAACTCGAGAGAGATTTGACAGTTTACCAAGATCATCCAGTTCTTTATTAAGCTCCACTGCTCTAACCACCATGCAGAGCTAAATAATTACCGAGCACCATGTGTCAGGTGCTGTTGTGCTGAGCTCATCCATTCTCTTTGTGTATTCATGTACCTTGTATATAGGCAGGTAGAGATATTATCCCCATTTGTCAAATGAGAGAATTGCCCAGAGAAGTTAAGTGACTTACCCAAGATCACACAGCTTGGAAGTGATGGCAAGAATTGGAACTCTTAGGTATAATTTTACACTACATCTTATGAATACATTTGCATGAATGTGGAATTTCAAGCATGTACACCGAGCACAGAGAAATTCAATTTGAGTCGTTTTGAGAAGAGCCCGAGATTCAGAAGTAAAGTTGGGCTTTCCTTGTTCCTTTGCATCCTGTCTGACTGTACACTTTGGGCACAATACTTAGTCTCTCTGATCCTGTTATCTTAGGTGAAAAATGGAAGTTGCTATGGGACTTGTGTGGGATTGTGCTTGCGCAAGTGCTTTGTCAACCTCCAGGGGGCACCCAGGAAAGGGCTGCCTGCTACTCTAGTGCTCCCTTGGGAACACACCCACTCTCCACCTCTAGATAGTGCTCCTCCTCCAGCACTTTCTGGGAAACAGGGCCTTGACTTCCACCAGAATTCCTGCTCTATTTTAACCCTTGTGTAGATCAACCTTGCCAAGCTTGGTATGATTTCTTAATCACACCACGGTGTAAAGATAGGAGGTTGAGAAAATAGATTTGAACTTAGGCACTGTTTTAGGGGGAAAAAAAAGTGTTTGCTGTTTCAGGCGGGGTTAGCCAAAAAAGAAAAATGCCTTTAAACTTCTCATTAAACAGACTCAAGGCTCCTCGGACATCAAATAGCTCTCACAAGGCAACATTTTAATGATTTAAGTATAAATGAATCAGAAACACATGGGCTCCATTTCTGCTGGAATACACCAGGGTTTTAAAAATGAAGGAGAAAGAACTTGGCAAGAGGTTCACTGTGCTGACAGAGGGTCCTGCCCAGGCCAGGCATGCCCTCCGTTCTCCCTGTGGCTAGGTCTGCCTGCTCCTAATCTGGGCCATACACTGCGGAATGAGTTTGTGCTGAGCACCCAGGGAAGAGCTTTAGAGGGAGGGAAAACCATCAGCTTCTCCTTGTAAAGTGTCGCAGAACAATTAAGCCTCCTGCAATGATGTCCTGGACATGTTCTTACAAGCCTGCCAATGTTCAATGGGAGGCATTTGAAAATGTTGTAAGCCAAAGTTCTGCCAATACCAAGTAGGTCTGCAACATGTATCTCCCTAGGAGCTAGCCAAGACACAGACACAAATGGCACGGAAACCTGAACTATGTGTCTCCACGTACAATCTGGGTGCAAGATTTGGGATTGATTACATTTGTGATACTGTCCCGTGCCTTCAGTAAAACCCCCCTGAGAGTTTTCTACCCATGAAGGAGGAGAAGTGGAAGGGATATTACTCTGGGAGTAGGAGAACTGAGTTTAACCACCATTAGCTAACTTCCCAGTGCTTACTTTCTTGATGGGAGCACATTGATTTGCTCTGATGAAGTCAGGAGACTGGACCAGACTCACATCCTCATAGGGCACATTCCTGTGTGAATACTACAGGATGAGACAGTAGCAGAGATGATTCCTTGCATGGCCGGATCTATAAGGAGAACCCTAGTCCAGTGTAGCTCTCAGAAGTCCTGGCTTTTCCTGGGTTATGTCACCATTTCTCAGACTCCAATCACAGATATGAAAAAATAATGGTAATAATAATGTTTAAAAGCATTTAACTGATCTGTGAAAAGCAAGTTCTAAGAGTTTATTGTTTAGTATCACAGAAGCATGGAATGTCGGATGTGGGCTCACTGTCCTGGGACTGCAGTCAGCAGAAGGTACTGGAAGCAAGCTCTACAGCTGGTGATTGCTGTGGCATTCCTACTGCTGGGAGGGGCTTTGGTTTACATGTTCTACCCAAGTATTTATTTTATGTAACTCCTGAACCAGAGTTTCTGGAATTCCCTGAATGTTAGAAAATGTAAAGAATTTGGGCCATAGTATTGTGTTGGTAAAGAATGAGATCCACAATTCCTATAGGAGACCAAGGAAATTGAGAAACAGCTCCAAAGACCGAGGTTTAGAGCTGAATTTGGGGTTGCTCGGTTCATCGCCTTCTACAATGCTGATAGCCATAGCTTCTGGCCCTGTCAGATCCCAGAATAACATGAAAAATTTATAAATACTACCCACTGACCTTCAAATTGAATCCCAATGGATTGGATGTAGGTAGATTCTCTAGTCTGACACTTTTTAAAAATTTCCCTGGTGTGATTTTTTTCAAATTGAGCACAGTCTAACACCACATCTTTTAACTGATGGCTTCTTGGGTTTCATGACATGTATTGACTATACACAAATCACTTCCAGACACATGATGGCATGCAAAATTCACACATACTTAGAAGATGTTGAGGAGCAGAGAAACTGAGTATGGCCACTATGAATGGTGGATGAGCTCCTGACCCCAAACCTAGAACTCACTCATCTCATTGGCTGATTTTGGCTACTCCTTGGGGAAGCTGAGCTTCCATGAACCACACTGTCACATGACTGCCTGATTTCAGGGAAGAAGTGACTTCCTCTTACGAAAGAAGTGCTTTTAGTATATTCTGAACTGTGACCCCCTTCTCTCAGTCATGTGTTGAAGAACTAGCCATTAGCATCTCACAAATGTGAGTATATTTGGGGAAAGGGTTTATCTTTAAAACTGTAGTGGGGTTCTTGGAGTGGGCTCTAACCCCAAGTGACCATGTCGTTCTAAGAGGGAATTGGATCACAGGCACATTCAGAGGGAAGGCCACATGACGACACAGGTAGAAGACAGCCAGATTCAGGCCAGAGAGAAGTCTTCGAGGAAACTGGCCAGAACTCTGAATTTGAGCACCCAGACCTGTGCGAAAATAAGCTGCACCAGGCCTGTAGTATTTTCTGAAGGCAGCCCTTACAAACCAATGTCCCTTGCAAATTCCCATTACCTTTTCTTTTTTTTTTTTTAAAGATTTATTTATTATTATTGGAAAGCCGGATATACAGAGAGAAGGAGAAACAGAGAGGAAGATCTTCCATCCGATGATTCACTCCCCAAGTGAGCCGCAATGGCCAGTGCTTGCCGATCCGAAGCCGGGAACCTGGAATCTCTTCCAGGTCTCCCACACGGGTGCAGGTCCCAAAGCTTTGGGCCGTCCTCAACTGCTTTCCCAGGCCACAAGCAGGGAGCTGGATGGGAAGTGGAGCTGCAGGGATTAGAACCAGTGCCCATATGGGATCCCAGTGCGTTCAAGGTGAGGACTTTAGCCGCTAGGCCATGCCGCTGGGCCCCTATTACCTTTTCTTACCCAAGCCCATTTTATACGTATTATAGCTCCAGCCACTCATGTTACCTTCTCTATCTCACAGGCTCCCTAGACCATGAATATGAAGCAGAACTTGCCCCCAGACAGGAGAAACTAGGCCAGGAGGACCATGGAAGCAAGCAGACAGCTGGGAGGCAGGCCTCAGACCGTGGGAGAAGGCAGACACCTCACCTCCCCACTCCTTGCTGCTGTTTCTTAGTCATTATCTTATGTTTACACCCTTCCAAACTCTCTTACTCATCTCTCCTTCTGTTGCCACTTCTACTTCTTTCATTAAGAACATGAGCATGTGACACACTGCTTACCTCTCCTTGCCAATAATTCCCGGTACCCTGGGTGATGCCAGGCTTTCTGCTCCTTGTTATCTCCAGATTCAACTTCAAAAAGATCTGCCTATCAATTTCCTGAGAACTGAAAACAGAAGACCTTAATGCTTGGTCTGAAAGGCTCCACCATGATACCTACGTGAAAATTACACCTTGTTACGTTGTAGAGCCATCTCACCAAAAGAAAAAAAAGGTAAGTGCTTAAAAAATTGCCAGAAAGAGAAATACCAGTTACCTATGAGGAAGTAGAAAATCAGATTTCTTACATACCACCTAGAAATAAGATAAATACAGAGGGTTTCTTATTGTGTGAAGAAAGATACCTCTAAACTACCATTCTACACAAACTGAAGGGTTATGTAACAGTGAAACAAAAATGAGGATCTATTCAAATTCTGAAAGTTTACCACTTTAGGACTTTTGAAAAGGAATTACCAAAGCATATTATGGAGGAGGAGAAAAATTACTAGTGTTAATAACATTATAGGGAAATGGACACACTCAGAGAATGTTTGTGGAACTAAACTGGAACAGCAACATAGAAGGCGGCGTGGCCTAGTGGCTAAAGTCCTCGCCTTGAAAGCCCCGGGATCCCATATGGGCACTGGTTCTAATCCCGGCAGTTCTACTTCCCATCCAGCTCCCTGCTTGTGGCCTGGGAAAGCAGTCAAGGACGGCCCAAAGCTTTGGGACCCTGCACCCGCGTGGGAGACCCGGAGGAGGTTCCTGGTTCCCGGCATTGGATCAGCGCAGCACTGGCCCGTTGCGGCTCACTTGGGGAGTGAAACATCGGATGGAAGATCTTCCTCTCTGTCTCTTCTCCTCTCTGTATATCTGGCTTTCCAATAACAATAAAATCTTAAAAAAAAAAAAAGAAGAAATATGCTTATCAGCTCCAGTATTATGGCAGTATTATGGTTCAATTGGATAATCTTCCTCCTACAAGCACCAGAATCCCAAATTGGCTTTAGTTTGTGTCCCAGCTGCTCAACTGCCCATCTGGTTCCTTGCTCGTGGCCTGGGAAAGCCGCAGAGGATGGCCCAAAGCCTTGGGATCCTGCACCTACATGGGGGACCCAGAAGAAGCTCCTGGCACCTGACTTCAAATTGGCTCAACTGTGGCCCTGGTGGCCATCTGGGAGGTGAACCAAACCAACAGATAGAACATCTTTCTATCTCTCTTCTCTCTGTAAATCTTTTTTAAAAATAAACAATAATTTTTCTACTGAGCCTTATTTTCTGAACCTTAAAATATGACTGATTATGCAAATCAAAAAAGTAAATCTTTCTGAAAATGTCTTTAAGTTGCGATGAGGGTGAAACGCGATGACGAAGAAATTTTCAAACAGATGCAGAAGTGATATCAATGTATTGTAGTTAATATTTAATGTTCATAGCAAAAATGTTCTCTGTTTATTAATGTGGAGGGTACCAACAGTGACACAGATTATTTAAATAGTTGAGATGACCTAAAACAATTCTTGCGTGTTCATTCAAGACACTTTCTGGTCTTCTTCAAAGTTGGTAAGATCAGACATAATTGGTAACAATAGCTGATTGAAAGCTAAGTTCAACATCACCGTCACCTATGATATAAACATTTTGTATCCACTACAGGGAAATTATGTTAATAATATTTTACCTCTGCATTTTTCAGACTTTGAAAATTGAGTGGTCTTTTGGAGCTTGTTATGTTCAAGTATTAAATATGAATGGAATTCCTTGGAAAATCTAACATGACAAATGAGATGTCATTTCTCAGACCTTGTTTTAAATGCTATGTAACAATTAACAGGTGCCCTTTACAGATTGTTCTCTGTTGTTTTTTGGAGAACTTTTTTTGAACCTATGAGATAATGCTGTTGAGTTCTCTCAATGGTAAATATAAATAAGTGGAGAAGCCTGACAATGAATCTTAGTAATATTGAATTTCATTATTCAATGAAACTTGTTATGTACATATATGGAACCTAACGAAATATAGCTAAAAATAGAGAAATAAGATTTTCTAAAATATAGCTTGGATGCTGATGGAAAATTCTTTCAACTACGTAAAAAATCACTTGCCTTGTCATGTGTGATGCATATCTGTTTGTTCACAATTGTCAGTATTCTAAGCTAGTAATGCCAGCACCCTTGCACTTATTTAGTTGTTATGGTGACCCATTTGTTTTAGAATCAGAGTAAAAATTAGCACCTTATTAGAAAAGGTTCGATCATAACTGAGAGAGGATGTGGGGACTGATTAGGCCAAATGATTTACAAACAACAGTAATGGGTTACTCAGTGATCATGACTGGTGTACCTGGGGCACAAACATATGCCTTAGTCACTCGCTGGGATTCAATTAAAATCCCAAGCTCTGGCTCTAGTTGTGATTCTGGCTCCAGCTCTATCTCAAGCTCAGGGTCCAGAATTGCCCCCTGTTCTGTGGTGGTCTGCCTTCAGGCTGATAGCAGGGTTAGTGTCATGAGTGGAGGATGGCAGAGTTGCTTCTAGTGGAACAACATCTTCCATTGGCATGGCTTTACTTTCAGTGCATTGGGAGTTTTTGGTCGTTGCTTCAAGCTCTGTGGTGACTCTTGAACTTCTCTTGTCTTTTGCCTTTGATTTGTTTCTTGAGAAGCACATGATAGAAGCGATGATGGCAGCCCCTACCAGGGTGCCTAATAGGGCATCAATGGTGATCCTGACTTCAGAATGTGAAGAGCCTAGATTGATTTCATAGGAACTATAACCAAGAAGATTCATAGCAGTACACTGGTAATAACCTTGTTCAAAATTTGTCAGATTTCCAATATCCACAATCCCAGTGGCTAGGTTGAAACTTTCTTTCATTGGCATAACATTTACTTCCTCAACTTTATACCGTCAGTACACAGGGTAAGGCTTTCCAAGTGTAGAGAGACTAGAAAAATAAATTGCATGGCCAGTTTCTGGTTTTCCTATGAGGCTACAAAGGAGTTTGGAAGGTTTGACCAATACACTGACGTTAAGGGTTCCTTGGTTTAGCCCTGTGAAGCCTAGGAGTTTATTAATGTCACAGGTGTAAATCCTACTGTCATCTGGTTGCCTGTTAGATATTGTGATAGGCCTTTAAAAAGTCCAGCTACATCTTCCCCATGCGTTTCAGCCATGCACCATTTTTAGATACTCGCTGGCTGCCTTTTCCCCCAGACCCTGAGGTTTTGAGACACAGGCTGTAAAAACCTGGCTCCAATTTCTTCTTATGAAAGAAAAAACATTGGATAGTAGGCTTGTGCTGTGAGGGCAGCATGGTGGCATAGAGGTAGAGAAGGGTGGCATGAGATCCAATGGTCACATTCACAAAACTTTCTGGGATGGTCACTTGTACCACTGAAACTGGCCTGGCCACAGGTGGAGCTATGATCATTGCTGGCTGACTGCCACTGGTATTTGATCATTGCAACACTGCTTCGCTGTCTTTGCTGCTTGCCCATGCCCACAGATCTCCAGGTGTCTCTCTGCCCCCTGGCCTGTCCTCTCCTATTTGGCAGGATTGAGGCCTCTCTGCTTCACCCTGGCTAATGAGTCTCTGTCTGTTTAAACGTGTCCTTACCTGTTCTGCCATATTGTTTCTCTGCAACAATAATATTTAAAAATAGAAAGATGAAAAAAATAAATGTGCTGGTTAGTCTACGAATGCATTTCAAAAAAAAAATATGTCTTCAGAAGAAACCCTCTTGCATGTGCAAGCATTTTCATTGTTGGATTACTTGCCAAACTGAATAATAGGCCTTGATCAAGTGGTAACTAATGTTGGCATTTTCCTACTACACAATATTGAGCAGCAGTCAGAAAATATAAGAAATATTTGTATGCCACACAACAGCTGTAGCCACAGAATATTGTTCAGATACTAAGATATGATTAATTTTAAAAGATGGACTCATCAAACAACATGTATTTTGTTAATATCATAGAAATGTTAAACTTTCAGAATCTGAATATATCCTCATTTCCATTTCACTCTTTGTATATTATGATTTTGATGTTAGCTTGTGTCTTAATGATCATCAAGGCAACTATCTTAAAGGCTATGACTATTAACTGGAAGTGTAATCCAATATTGGTGCCTGAAGGTGGGGCTTTGTGGAAGTGAATGGGCTTGATTAGGTTGTGAGTGTGAAGAACCTGTGATTGAATCAAGGTGACTTTCTATGGAGAGACAAGCAGGTGGTGCACCTCCTCTGTGTGATGCTCTGTGCTCCCTCAAGATTATAAGCAAGACAATCAAGGTCAGATGCTGACCCAACTTGAACAAACAGGGTCGCCTAGTCATGGACTGGGAATCTCCAGTACCACGAACAGAATGAGACCTCTGCCCTTCATAGGTCACTTGTCTAATGAATCTTATTGTCATAATGAAAAACTAATACATTGTATATGTTTTATACACATTATACAGAAGGACGCTGGAGGAGATACAGTAAAATTACAAGTTATTTGTGTGGAAATATGTGCTTGGGAGAGACTTTTAAAAATTCATAATCCTGAAAAATTTTTGTGACAACCATTTAGTCCATGCACAGGAATTTGGTTTTATTCTCAGCACAAAAGGAGATCAGTGGTGCATTTTTTTATTCCATTAAAAAAATTTTTTTTATTAATTTCATTGCATTATGTGACACATTTTTTTATGCACTGGGATTCCCCCCGCCCCTCCTCAACCCCTCCCACCCCCCCACAGTGGATTGCTCCACCTTGTTGCATTTCCATAGTTCAAATTCAGTTGAGATTCTTTCATTGGAGGTTTTGACCAATCATAAAGTCCAGCATCTTATTGTCCTGGTAAGTTCAATGGCTTCTTGGTGAGACCATCTCTGGTCTGAAGGTAGAACCAGCAGAGTATCATACCAATCAGGTAAAAAACCCAACATAATATTTACAACCATTTACAACATTATGGCATTAATTGACATGGTATTGAGCATTTTTTTAAACTATTTTTTTTTAAAGAGAGAGAGAGAGAGACAGAGAAATCTCTCATGTACTGATTCACTCCTTAAGCACCCTCAATCACCAGGGTTGGGCCAGGCTTCAGCCTGGTTCCTGGAGCTCAGTCTGGGTCTCCCACATGGGTGGCAGGGGCCTTACTCCTTGAGCCATCATGTTTCTGGGGTGCATATTAGCAGAACACTGAATCAGAGAACAGAACTGGTATTCAAATTTGGGTAATCTAATATGTATACAAGT
Source organism: Ochotona princeps (assembly GCF_030435755.1). Classification (NCBI taxonomy): domain Eukaryota; kingdom Metazoa; phylum Chordata; class Mammalia; order Lagomorpha; family Ochotonidae; genus Ochotona; species Ochotona princeps. The sequence continues at coordinate 99,357,331 of NC_080834.1, read as the reverse complement.
GTCTTAAGCAGTGACTTAAGCTGATATGGCAAATGCTTTCCTTCACTGACACATTTTAATATTCTTTGGATATGGAGAAGTGAACATATTTAGATTTGTGAGGGAAGGAGATGAATTAAGAGGCTATGTCAGTAGTTGGTACTGGGCCCATTTAATTAAAGATTTTGCTTTATATATAGAGAAAGAGAGAGTGAGGAAAAGGGAGAGAAAGAATGAGAGAGAAATTCACTGGTTCATTCCCCAAACAACAGCAACAGCCAGAGCTGAGATGATCTGAAGCCAGGATTTTTTCTGGGTCTCACACGTGGCTGCAGGGGCCCAAGAACTTGGGCCATTATCCACTGCTTTCCAAGGCCATAAGCAGAGAACTGGATCAGAAGTGGAGTACACAGGGTACACACTATTGTCCATATGGGATGCTGGCACCACAGTGTGGAGGATTAGCATGCTGTGCCACTGCACTGGCATGGGCCCATTTTAAAAAAAGATTTATTTACTTATTTATTTATTTTATTTTTTATTGCAAAGTCAGATATACAGAGAGGGGGAGACACAGAGAGGAAGATCTTTCATCTGATGATTCACTCCCCAAGTGACCACACCGCAACGGCCGGTGCTGCGTCGATCCGAAACCAGGATCCAGGAACTTCCTCCAGGTCTCCTACAAGGGTGCAGGGTCCCAAGGCCTTGGACTGTCCTCGACTGCTTTCCAAGGCCACAAGCAGGGAGCTGGATGGGAAGCTGGGTCGCCGGGATTAGAACCAGCGCCCATATGGGATCCCGCTGCGTTCAAGGTGAGGACTTTAGCCGCTAGGCCACTGCACTGGGTTGTTACTTATTTATTTTTAAAGACAGATTTACATAGAGAAAAAAGTACAGAAAGACAAAGATCTACCATCTGCTGGTTTATCTTCCAAATGTCTGCAACAGCCAGAGCTGATCTCATGCAAGGCCAGGAGTCAGGAGTTTCTTCCAGGTCTCCCACATAAATGCAGGTTACCAGGGTCTTGAACTATCTTCTACTGCTTTCCCAGACCACAAATAGGGGGCTGGATGGAAAGTGGGGCAACTAGAACATGAACAGGCGCCCATTTGGGATGCCAATGCTTAAAGGTGGAAGATTAGCCTATGGAACCATGGGTCCAACCCCAGGCATGCGTCCATTTTTAAATTAAGTACAGAGGGCACAGAGTGTGATATTCATGAAAATGTTTTAATTTTAATTTCTTTCAAGATTAGACTAAAAGTAGGTATGGCTAAGTGACTCAATAGGCTAATCCTTTGCCTGCTAAATAGGCATCCTATATGGAAGCCAGTTTGTGTCCTAACTGCTTCATTTGCAATCAGGCTCCCTGCTAATGGCTTGGGAGGGAAGTGGAGGATGGCTCAAGTCCTTGGGACCCTGCATTCATGTGGGAAACCTGGAATAATCTTCTTATTCTTGGCTTCCAGTTGGCTCAGCTCCTGCCATGGCTGCCATCTAGGGAATGAACCAGCAAATGGAAGATCTTTATCTTTCCTACTTTCTGTAAAACTACCTTTCAAATAAAAATAAATAAAGACTTTTAAAAATTGCAAAATCTTATAAAATACATTTTAAAGAATAGTTTTTAAAATCTGAAAATAGAGTTATCAGAGAGGCAGCAAAGGAGGGAGAGGCGGGAGATGGATGAGAGAAATCTTTCATCCACTGGTTCACTTACCAAATGGCCAAGACTGGGCAAGCTGAATCCAGGAGCCAGGAGCTTTTCTTTAGGTCTCCCCACATAGATGCAGGGGTCCAAGCACTTGTGCCACCCTTCACTGCGTTCCCAGGTGCATTATCAGGGAGCTGGATCAGAAGTGTAGCAGCCAGAACTTGAATTGATGCCAGTTTTATAGTAGGAGGCTTTCCTGCTATGCCACAGCAGTGGTTCCTCAAATATTTCTTTTTATGGATGAAGAAAACAGTCCTTGGTATGAGAAAGGTTAAATGGATTGAAGTGGTGACAGCATACACACTGCCAAGAGAACAAAATCAAAGGAAAAGTATATTTTGTGAAAAAGCAAAACCTTGGCCATCAATTGAGAGTGAAGAATAAGTGAAAAGGAGAAAGCCAAAAGAAGTCCCAGAGTTTCAGCTTAAGAGAATGTTTATCTTTTTTTTTTTTTTTTTTTTTTTTTGTGGCTTGGGAGACAGAAGTGAGAGGAAGGTCAGAGTATAAGCAGCATTGCATGCCAGGCTACTGCTGAAATCTGCCTCTGTGTAGGTGATTTCTAGTGCTGGTTGGATGTCAGAGTTATGTGGGAGCTTTAAAAATGCACATCTGTACATCTCCGCTACCAATTCCAGACCACAGAATCCACAATCTTCAAAGGGAACTAGGACTGAGGGCCCCTGAATCTTCAGAGCCGTGCGGAGACACAAAAGAATTTTAAACAGAGAAGGACATGATCAGACAATGCTTTAATACATTCACCTGTCTGAGAGCTTCCAGGAAGAAGGGAATGTGGTGGGGAGAGGGAGACGGATAAGCCAGGATGCTAGAAAGACATGAAGTCCCAGGCTCCTGGTTCTCCAGGTTCAGGAAAGTGTCATGAAACTAAAGATGCTTGTAAGGCAACTAGAGAGAGAGTCCTCACAGCAGGTCCTGCTCAGGGGTTCAAGGGCATATGGCTCACATGGGCCTTGTAGCTCCTCAGCCTTCCCTGGGCAAACTGTAGGGCAAATCTAAACACATCACACAACACAGTATATCTGAAGGACAATGACCAAAAAAACCCTCAATTTTTAAGGTAAAAATACAGTTTTACCAAAAAATGGCATTTCCAGAAAGCAGGTTATTTCTCAGACAACTGTGTGCATGTCTTTTCAAGGATTAAACACTTACCTAATTTTTTAGTAGATTAACTTTTCAGTTGACAAAGAAGGACTATGTATATTAATGGTGTGCAACATGTGGCTTGAAATACAGATGCATGTTAAAATAGGTAAATTTAGTTAATAGCATATGTATTACCTCATATTGTATGTGTGTGTAGTGAAAACATTTAAAAATCAGGCTTATCAGGCTTATCAGGCTAATCTTCTATCTTTAGTGCTGGGATCCCTTTTGGGTGCTGATTCTAACCCCAGCAGCTGCACTTCCAATTCAGCTCCCTATTTATAGCCTGGGAAAGCAGTGGAGGATGGCCCAAGGCCTTGGGAACCTGTACCTGTGTAGGAGACCCAGAATAAGCCCCTGGTTCCTGGCTTCGGATCAACTCAGTTCTGCCCATTGTTGCTATTTGGGAAGTAAGCCAGCAATGGAAGATCTCTCTTTCTCTCCATCTCTCTTTAAATACTTCTTTCAAATAAAAATTAATAAATCTTTTTAAAAGACACATTTCTCAGCAATTTTCAAAAATATCAGGACATTATTAGCTACATACTAAGTTGCATAGTGGATCTTGTGTGGAATGTCTCCTTCCGTCTAAATGGAGATTGTGCATCCTTGAGTCAACATCTTCCACCCCTTATGTCTTCAATGAATAGGATCCATTCAACTCTCTACATCTGTGAATTCAACTGTTAAAACTGTACCTTTAGGAGAAGATCATGAAATATGTATCTTCCTTTCCCCAGTTTATTTTGCTTATCATAATGTCCTTCAGCTCATCTATGTTGTCACAAATGACAAGATGTGCTTCTTATTTAAGGTTGAGTAACATCTCATCATGTTTTCATCATCCATTTGTCAAAAGAGGCTTAGATGGTCTGTATCTCTAGGCTATGTGAATAATACTTCCATGAATGGTGGAATACAACGATCTCCAGATACCAAAGTCAGTCTCTTGATTCAATGCTCGGGGGCTTTGTTCTGCTCTGTAGTAGTTCTATATTTAATTTAAAAAAAAAAAAAATCCTAATCCTATTTGCAATACCCATTATGCTAATTTACATTCCCCTTTCTCCATATCTTCACCCAAACCTTTTATTTCTTTTCTCTTTGTCAACGGCAGTTTTAAAATAATATTTGATTTGCATTTTCCTGACTATTGATGTGCATCTTTTCACATATGTGTTGGTCTTTGTGTGTCTCCTTTGGAAACAAACTTGAGTCCTTTAACCATATTTTAATAGGGATATTTGCTTGCTTTTCCTACTGAATTGTATGATTTCTTTAAATTTAGGTATTAATCCATTACCAGTCACATGGATTACAAATATTTTCTCCCATTTTGTCTTTCATTTGCTATTTCCTTTGCTGTAAAGAAACAAGCTTTATGTACTCCCATGTGCTTATTTGTTGATTTTGTTATCTGTGCTTTTGGTGTTAAATCCAAAGAATGTCACTGACATTGCCAAGTTCATTGACAAAAATAAAGTTCCCCACACTTCTTGCTTGGATCTTAGCTGTTTCAGATATTTCATTTAAGTTTTTATTCCATGGCCAATTAATCTGCGTATAAGGAATAAAATAAGGACCCAGTTTCATTTTCTGCATATGGATATACAGATTTTGTAACATTATTTATGGAAGAGTCTATCTTTTCTCCATTGTATATTCTTGGAAGTCTTGTCAAGTGACTGACTATGTGTGGGTATGTTTATTTCTGGGTTGTGTTGTCTGTCTTTAAGTCAGTATCAGGCATCACTGGTGTAGCTATGTAGCTATGCTATATTTTGAAATTAGGAGGCGTGATGCCTTTAGCTTTTTCCTTCCTCCTCCAAGATTTCTTTAGCTTTTGAGATTTGGGTTGGTTATCTGTATCTATCTATATCTATATCTATACTTTCTTTTCTATTTCTGCCAAACATTCCATTGCAATTTTGATATTGAGCTGAGTCTGCTGATCACTCTCAATATTTTGGTCATCTTGTTAATTCTTCCAATCCATGAACACAGGCTAAGCTTTCTTTTGCTTTTTGTTTTTGATATGTCATCATCCATTTTTTCACCAATTTCTTACAGTTCTCGGTGTACAGATCTTTTATATCCTTAATTAAATTTATCCCCTAAGGTTTAAGATTTAGATGGTATTGTGCATGGATTGTTTTCTTTTTGCTAACTTGTAGAAATGCTATGAGTTCTGTATACTAAAAATTCCCTGAATTTGTCAGTTAATTTTACCCATTTTTGTGCAGTTTTTTGATATATATGTATAATATGTATTACATAAATGATCATGTCAATTTCTAGACAAAAGATCATGTCAGTTTAATGTCTTCCTTTATTTCTTTGTTTACAAGAATGGCAATAAGTCTGGACCTTTCTGTCTTGCTTCTTTTTAAAGAAGTAAACTTTCTTCTCCTTGCCACTGAGTGTGGTATTAATTGGGAGCTTGTCGTATGTGGCTGTTATTGCACTGAAGTAACTTCATCCTATGTATAAAGTGTTGAGTGCTTTTATAATGAAAGCATGTACAATTCTGTCAAATGCTTTGTCTGCATCTGTTGAGATGCGGATGGCGATTTTGTCCTTTATTTTGTTGGTGTGGTGTGTCTCATTTATTGATTTGAGCATGTTGAACCCTCCTCGAGCATCTCTTTATGATGAATGACCGTCTGTGTGTTGTTGAACTTGTATTGTTAGAAATTCCTTGAGAATGTTTATATCTGGATCATGGATAAAGATTTGTGATTCTTTTTTCTCTCTCTTGTGGTATCCTTTTATGATTTCCCTGTGAGACTGATGCCAATCCCATAATATGAGTTTGCACTCCCCTTCAGGTTTCTGGAAGAATTTGGAAGGGGTTGTGTTCATTGAATGTTTAGTAGAATTAAGCTCTGACGTCGTCTGATCTTGGACTTTTCTTTTCAGCCATTTTTTAAAAATTATTGATTAACTCTAACACATTATTAGACTGTTCCGATTTTCTTTTCCTTCATCATTCAGGTGAGTTAGCCACTTATTTTTGATGATCTAATTGATTGGTATAAAATAATTTGTAGAAGTCTCTTATGTTGCGTTTATCTCTGTTGTGTCAGTTGTAATGTCTTCTCTTTCATATAAAATTCTATCTGTTTGAGTTCTTTTTTTTTGTTGGTAAGTCTAGTTAAGGGCTTGTCAATTTGTTTTATCTTTTAAAAATAACTCCTGGTTTTACCGGTATTTGGTTTCATTTTCCTAGTTTCTATTTCATTTATTCTACTACAAATTTTATGATTTATTTTCTATTAGTGTTGGGTTTAATTTTTGCATCTTTTTTTGGTTCCTTGAAGTGTGAGGCTGGGTTGTTTATTAGTAATCTTTTGTTTTTTCTTAATAAGGTTAGGGTTGTAATATGCTGCCTTCCCAGAACTGTTTTTATTGCATCCCAGAAAAAATTTTATGTTGTGTCTTCAGTTTTGTTTTGCTTAAGATAATTTTGATTTGCCCTTAAATGTCTTCTCTCTCGATTTTTAAAAATTTCTGAGGTAATGTATTTTCAATTCACATTAAATTCAGTTCATACTAGATAAAACTGTATGTATCTGCTAGTCTGTTTGGTCCATAGTCTAATTAAGTCTTCTGATGAAATCAATCAAAGCCGGTGATGCTTTATCACAGCACAGGTCAGGTCCAGGTAATTCCCACTCCATCTGTCAGAGCCAGAAGGCACCTGACCTGAAACTTCAAGTACCTGGTACCTCCTCCTTAGCCAGATGGATGTGGACATCGACAGACATGACAGCAACTGTGCCATTGTCAGGCATTTCCAAACATCAAGGGTCACAGATTCACCACAGCTGTGTCAGAGGTCAGAGATGTTGGTGGTCATGGCAGAGGGCTTGACACTGACCACAGTCATCAAGCACCACTCTGGACAAGCTGCAGACTTCTTTGAGGCAGGTAGCATCAGTGAAAGCTTTGAAACAGGGACTCAACTCTTCCCTAGCCCATTACCAGTGTTAAAGCATGCTCAACACTGTGTGGAGGCTGTCACATTCCTGGAGTGTCTCTTAGCTTCTGGGATGATCTCCTAGTCCTCTCTCTCTTTCTCTCTCTCTCTCTCTCTCTCTCTCTCTCTCTCTTTTGTTGTTTTTTTTTTTTTTAATAATGTTTTTATTTGAAAGGCAGATTTTGCAGCAAACGAAGGGGAGACAGAGAGAGAGGTCTTCCATCCTCTAGTTCACTCGCCAGATTCCAGACCTGCCAGAGCTGAGTTGATCCAAAGCCAGGAACATTTTTTTCAGGTCTCCCACATGGGTGCAGGGGCCCAAGGACTCCAGCCATCTTCTGCACCATTCCCAGGTCATAAACAGAGAGTTGGATCACAAGTGAGATGTGTTAGCTTTTTCTGTGTTGAATTCATCTTCTTGGATAGTCGAGTCTTTAGGCAAGAATAGTTTGTTATTGGATGTATTTTGTGACATATGAGGAAGCTCCAAAGGTCTTGGTACCGAAAGTCCTTGAGCCGATTGAATTATTTCTCTTCTACAGTGGGGATCATTTCTAGGGTAACCATAGTATTGTGAGTGAAGGGACAGAAGTGATACATGATTGAATGTCTTGGCAATTGTTTTTTAAAAATGAATACAACCCCAAAATGCACTAATCTGAATTCAACCCTCTACCTTTCATAGACAGCTTCCTTCCCCTAGCTCCCCACCCTCTGCTACCATGGGAATTCCTGTTTTGGGAATTTCAGCTTTCAGAATTTCAACATTTGGCATTTTAATGTTTTGGGAATATAATTTTAACAATTCTTTATTCATGGATTTTAGATTTAAAGGTTTTCGAATTTGAGGTTTTAAATATTTGGGATTATGGCAGGTAAAACTCTATTTGATCTGCTTTGGTTTATCTTGGTCAGTGAATTTTATACTTTCATGTGTATTTATGTTGGTGCCAGTGTCCTGTCATCTCAATTTAAATAGTTTCACCTGACATTTCTTAGAAGAAAGGTCTACTTGTGATGAATTCCCTCAGCTATGTTTATCTGGAATATAATTGTAAATCATTTCTTTTTAAAGAAATATTTAATTTTATTTTTAATGGAAGTTATTAGTATTTCAGGTCCTCAGGATCACAGGAAATGCAATGTAAGTACAGCAACACAGCTGTAATTAGTGCTAATAACAAAGATTCAGTGTAGTCCACAGATACAATTCCAAGAATTTAAAATATGCTTCCTTTCCTCCCTCCGTGCTTGCTATCTCTTTCTTGCCTTCCTTCTTTCATTCCTTTTACTCTTTCCCTCCCTTTCTTTTCTCCTTTCTTAATTTTTGAGAGCATATTTTTACTTTACGTTCTTGCCAAAAGCTTAATGTTCCGCTAAATAAAGAGCTGAACAGGTAAAATATTTTTTTTAAAATGGTGTAGTTTGGCAGGAATGTAGGCAAGGGCATGGCATTTTTGGTTGACAATTGTTGTCTGTAAGCACTTTTAAAGATCATCTCAGTCTCTTGGTTTGCAGGGTTTCTGCTAAGTTTGCTGAAGAAACGTGGTTTTTCTTCTTTTTGTATGTAATAAGTCTCCTTTCTTTTGCTGCTTTCAACATTGTATGTTCGTCTTTGAATTTTGAGAATTTGATGATAATGTGTCTCAGGATATTACGATTTACATTGATCTTGCTTGGAGTCGTTTAAGCTTCATGAATCTGACGTCTATATCTTTCTCAAGATTGGGAAGTTTATTATTTTTTCTCATAAGGTTAACATCTCTTCTTCATTCCCTTGTGAAATTCCTAAAATTCATGTATTTGTTTAACTGATGTTGTCTTTTAGATCCTGAATTCTTTCTTTACTCATTCTTTTTTATTTTTGTTCTTCTATTTTCAGGTGTCCTCTTCTGAGGTTTGTTATTTCTTTCTTTTATGTGAGTCTGCTATTGAAGATGTCTTTTGTATTTTTCAGTTCTGTGACTAAAATCTTCCAAAGTCTCTTACAAGACGCGTTTGTCCATCCACAGATATAAGATTCTTGTTGCTAGGGGGATACAAGCAGGTCAATTCATATTTTACCACAGTGCTCACTCAAATCATTTACACTTAATGTAATCTTTGTTATGGTTATGTTTGAGTGTATACATTTTTTATATTCTATGTGTCCTATTTTAAATGTTTTGATTTTTTCTTCATCTTTTTTCAAATTTATTTAGATTACAATTAGTGCATTTATATGGCTTTGAAGCTGTAAATCTTTGTTCCATTATTTCATTGCTTGTTACTTGATTTATGGATCAACTTATCACAGTATTTTTCTAAAAGATTTATTTTATTTTTATTGGCAAGTCAGATATACAGAGAGGAGGAGGCACAGAGAGGAAGATCTTCCATCCGATGATTCACTCCCCAAGTGGACAAAATGGCTGGAGCTGCGCTGATCCGAAGCCAGAAGCCCGAAGGTTCCTCCAGGTCTCCCACGCGGGTGCAGGGTCCCAAGGCTTTGGGCCATCCTCAACTGCTCTCCCAGGCCATAAGTAGGGAGTTGGATGGGAAGTGGAGCGCCGGGATTAGAACCGGCACCCATATGGGATCCCGGAACATGCAAGATGAGGACTTTAACCAGTAGCTTAATGTGCCAGGCCCTCACAGTATATTTTTAATTGATATTATACAAATTCACGTGCAATATAAAAATATTTCTTAAAATAATACATTTCTACTTTAATCTTGCACTTCAGTATTTCATTTTAAGCATTGATTTTCCTTTATAAACCCACATGAATTGACATGATTTTGTTTAAGCAAATAATTATCTTTAAAAAAATTTAAATACTGAGTAAAATCTGTTATGTATCAATATATGCTAGTACATTAATATATATTAACTTTGCATATCTAGTATAATTTTTATTTTATTTATATTTGTTATTAAAAGATAGTTTTATCAGAAGCTGAATAGTCCATCTTGTTGTATGGATAAGGAAAGGCAAACTTGAAACAAGAGTTTACATATAACAGACAAAACATGTTCCAAGAACCTTCTGAGCTCAGCATTATTATTGTTCATCTTACACAGATTTGGAAACTGAGGCTTGCTTTTTGCAATTTGCAAGTGGCAGAACTGATGCAATGTTAGTCTGTAATCTTATCCAAAGTATTTCATTGCATATCAGTCAGCAGACACATGAGTAGATATTTTAGGAAATGTTTCATGCCTTTATTTCTGGGAAAAAATATCAAGCCATTTCAGAATCTTCTCAGACAGTGGTCTCAGCTGGAGATTCCTGCAGCCCTATACATAGCTACAGCTTCCCAAGTTCCAAAAAAACAGCTAGTCAGTCTAGAGCAACCTAACGTCATTTCTAGAGCCCAAGAAATGGCTCTATAAAATCAGCTGCTCAGGGATTAGCAAAGGAGATCCATGACATGTAAAAGCCTTTCTAAATATACCCAAAAACATGGCCAAGCCAGTGCTAGGTTGGGGACAGATGTTCTTTCTTCATCACCTTCTCATGATGAGAACTTATTAAAACAAGTTCACCTTTCTGGCCCTCAGTTCTCTTCTCCATATTAGAGGATAAAAATATTACAATCCTCCCCTTCAGGTTCTCCTGGCGAACCCAGAAGTTTCCCAAAAAGTTCCTGCTGATGTTTATTTTCTCCTTCAGGATCGTTTGTTTCTTTTCAATCTTTCTGGTTTTTTCCTCTATTTAAAAAACATTTATTTACTAATTTGAAAGACAGAATGAGAAGACAAGAAAGAGAGAGAGAGAGATTCCATTTACTTATTCACTGCCCAAATAGCCAAAGAGCAGCAACAGCTGTGGCTGGGTTAGGCCAAAAGCAAGGGCCGGGAATTCTATCTGGATCTACCAAATGGATACCAGGTCCAAGTACTTGGACCTTTTTCTGCTACTTTCCTAAGAACGTTGCCAGGAAGCTGGATCAGAAGTGAGCAAGCTGGGATTCTAACCGGAGCTTAGAGGAGTTGTTGGCTGTGGTTTAAAATGCCGTACCACACAGGCCTGGCTCGGTAGGCCAGCTGCCACCCTTTGGTGGCTTGCATGATGCTTCATGTACTTGTTAGTGCTTCACATTCCATTAACATGTTAAATGAGTAGCAGACTGTCTTCATGAATGGGTACAGATGTTATTAGAAATAATATTGGGCCACACATTTCAGAAAGACATCGTGACGATCTCTATGAGAGTGTCCCAGATGGGTTTATGTTGTTTTTATCCTCACCGGTTTGGGCCATTTAAAAATACTATGGCAGCTTGTTTGTGTGCTTTGTCCTTTGTCTAGTTTAAAGCTGAAATGTACTACAAGTCCAATCTATCATGCTCAGAGAGAAAGGTCAGCAATACTCCGGACTGTTTCAGTCATGGCTGATATCACTTTCTGTAAAACAAATCCTCTGGACCTTAAGGACTGCCTGTGGACTGAAGCATTTATCTTCCAGATGAAATCCATGCAGGGCCTCAGCAGTGAACAGAATACATGATAAAATCACTCCACCAACCTTCTCTTTGCCATTGTCCCAATTGAGACCCTTCTCATTGAGCCAGGCAGAACCTAGTGAGCAACTAGGCTGGACTTTCCTTTTCCTAAGTTCCTACCTCTTAAATGCCCACCAACTACTCTTCTCAAACAGACAAAAGAGTAATAGCACGTAGAGCTGGAGGCTTGGAGCCCAACAGACCTGGCTGTGACTCCAGACTGCAATGGCTTTTGTTTGACCTTGGAAAAGAGTCATCTCCTTGCTAGTGCTTCATTCCCTAATTTGTTTAGAGCATTGCACATGAGTATTTCATAGCATTCTACTTGTGCATGTTTTCGTACTTAAATATTATCAGAAACTCATATCTTTGTCACAGTGAAGTAAATGTGGCTTTAAACAATTCACAGCTGGTCTTGAAACTTCAGTTTTCCCACTGGAATTTTTTTTCAGATCCTATTCAGCTATAACAGTTGAAAGTTCTCTGAATTGAACAACTCAGAAACATGAATTGTTGTCATCTAAGGAATCTCTTCGTGGCTTAGAATCCCTGTGTATCTACAAATCATTAGAACGTCTCCAAGTGGCTTCCGATTCTGATGCAGGTTTGGTTGTCCCCAGTTTATTGTTAATGCACATCCGTATGAAGAGAGAGGCTTTTGCCTCTAGATTCCTCCAAGAGGTGAAGAAGGGGCCCAAGGTAAGCATTGGCAGAGAGTGAAGGAAAGGCCCCCAAGTCACACAGTGTCAGGTCACTGGAGGAGCTGGCCCAGGGGTCTTGGGGCCAGGCATGAGCAGGATGTGGCCTGCAACCTTGTCTGTCACAACCACATACTTCAGAAGAAAGTGAGATGGAAAGACAGAGGCACAGCAACTGTCCCTCCCCATGCATGTGGGCAGGTACCTGCCTATGCTTGCTACTGGGCATGTTTGATGTGTTCTCACATGGTGACTGCATACTACCAAGTGCTTAAATTCAGCTCCTGCTCAACCCACTGAGGGCACATCAGACTTTTGCTCTAGCCACTATGCGGCTTCATAATCTCCCAGGCTCTGTCACCTCCCACAAGCCACATGACCTTCAGCAACCAGCCCTTCCAAGCCTCAGTTCCTCTGTTAGTAAGAGACCTGGGCAAACAGCCCCAGAAAGATTTTGATGCTCAAAGAAAACAGCAAGGTGAAGCTGCTGGGCAAAAGGCAGGCCATGAGTGCTGACCTGTGTGTCATCTGTAGTGACAATAGCCTCTGATAGTCACAAGGCAAATTGATCCTTTAGAAATTATATAGTTGGTTCTGGATGCCGCAGGGTTAATATTTCCACCCAGTTTTAAATAAAGCCCTGTAACTCCTAGCATAACCAATATTTTATTATTACTAATTCCAGAACCATGACACCATGGAGCCAGAATTTTATAAGAATTTAATTGGAAGCCAAAACATTCTCAGACGCAAATGCCTGTTTGTAATTTTGCATCCAAATGCTAACATGGTACAGTCTTCTTGGTATTCTTTGTTGTTTAGTGTGTGATCAACAATGCTTTCATGGTAGTATGGAATCCTGCAGTATTCAGGACAGTTATGGAGTGATTCTTCCCAGTTGCACAGGGCCAGGTGGAGGGCTACGCAGGGTCTTACATTCCCTCATCAAGACAGTTCTTAGGCAGAACCAGTGTGATCTCCATCCATTCAGTAGTGTGTATGCAAACCAAAGCCTCTTTTGTTTACTTCAGCTTCCACGGAACATTTGAGAAAGAAATGGGAATCCCCCATGCCATCAAGTTCCCCTCATCCTTTCCCTGAGTTCTCTGCCATGCCCCACCCCCAACTTGCAGGCTTAAATCTTTTGCAGTTAAGCCTAAAGCTATTGCTCCAGTGCTCAAAGCCAACTCCCTCCCTGCCCCCTGCCAGCTCAGACAGTTGGCTTCCCCCTTGAGCCCTTGTAGTTCCCAGCAGACCAACAGCAGGACTGGGACCAGCTGTCTGTGTTCACTGGCTCCATGGCCATGTCTAATGCACTTGAAAGTTTGAAAGGATGCATAGCATTCTGCTTTTTGCTTCTTGCCAAGCACAGTGGTGAATTTTCAAGCCTCTGCTAAAGGTGCGATGCTTCTCCATGGACCAGATTCTGGTCCTGTTCCCAGAGGATGGCTGGATTCAGCTTGGTGGAAGAGGAAGGGATAAGCACAGCAAGGACCCCGGGTTTGCTGAATGCCTGCAATGAGCTAGGCCCCTGGTATCTGCCTTTTGGTTTTTTGTTAAACAATTTGAAACTGTGATATGGAGTAATTAGGCATGGGAAGCAAGGAAGAGAATGAGAACAATGGAACTGCAGGATCAAAGTGGGACAGAACAGTATGTGTAATGTCGGGGATGTATCACCCATTTTACAGATGGGGAAAATGAGAGCTGGGAAAGAGAAAGGACAGGGGGCTGGCATTGTGGCATAAAGGATTAAGCTGCCGCCTTCAATGCTGACATCTCATACAGGCAATAATTTGCGTCCTGGTTGTTCTGCTTTATATCCAGTTCCCTGATAATGGAACTGGGAAAGCGGTGGAGGATGGTCTGAATACGTGGATCCCTGAACCCATGTGGGAGATCTGGCTAAAGCTTCCACTCCTGGCTTCAACATGGCCCAGTTATTCTGACCATTTGGAGAGTGAACCTGTAAATGGAGTGACTTTCTCTGTCTGAGAAAGGACTTGCCCAAGGTTACACAAAAAATCAGCATTTACTAATTTCTCACCCACTGCTCTGTGATTCCTCTTAAGGTTCCCAATTTTAATAAAGTTTTTAACTTTATTTTGCATTGATTATTTTAGATTTTTAGTATTTATGAAGAATATTCATTTTATCCTGAATGTACAGTTATAAAAAGCAAGTTTCCTTTCCCTCTTTCTTCCTTTACTGGTAACACTTCCATATCCTCAGTCCAAGAATTCTTGAGGGTATGCCATGAAGTAATTTTATTTTGAGGTTGTTATAGATTTCTATTTCTTCATAAGAGACCACACAGAGATCCTTACAGCCTTACACAGGGTGAGCATCTCATCCAGACATTTTATATTTAGGTGTTTGTTTTACTTTTGAGGTTTTTCAGCAAAACATTCTCAGTTTTCTTCTGAAGAGAGGAAGAATAAAAAGAAATGAAATGAAGGGCAGGTGCTTGGTGCAGTGGTTAAGCCACTGGTTTGGTCTCCGAAATCCCACGTGGGGTTCCTGGGTCAAATTCCTGGTTCCACTCCTGCATCCAGCTTCCTGCTAATGTGCACTCTGGGGGCAGCAGCGATGGCTCAAGTGATTCATCCCTGACACCTCAGGGGAGATCTGGGCTGAAATCCCAGCCCATGGATGTTCTGGGCATCTGGGGACTGAATTGGTAGATCAGAAGCCTGTCAAATGAAAACACAGTAATGATTTTTGAGAGAGAGAAAAGAGAGAATGCACTTCGGCAGGAAGGCAGAGCTGGGGCAGGGGCAGGTGGGGCGGGGGAGATCTGCTTTTCCAGGAGCCTCTCTTCCTCGCTAAGGACTACTGTGCCTTCCAACCAAAAGCTCTGATTCTAAACCTCCGCAGGTGCTTTTCAGAGTCAGCTGCAAAGGCAAAAGGGGGACAAGTGGGCAGGTGCAGGGCCAGTGTGGCAGGAATATGAATGCCTCCAGAAACTTCGCAGGCAGGAGGCATCTTGGAGGTTAACCACTGATTCCTTCATCTGTTGTTGAATCCCAGTTGGCCTTGGTCTGCCACTTCCACAGCTGGGAACTCACTCCTATCTAAAAGCTTGGCTGAGAAGTAGCAGAAAACTCTTCACTTAGATGTGAGGACAGGGATCACTGTCCTATTATGCCCTGAACAGCAGTCAACAAGTGGTAGTTGAATGAAGGCTGAGTGGACCAGCTACTGGGCAGGTGCCCACAGCCCTTGACTGAGAGGCTTTAAGTGCAGTGTTCTTGGGAAGAGAAGGAGGGGCTGCCTGTGACGCTACAACTGGAACTGGGGCTATCCTAGCAGGGACAGAACTTCTGAAATGTCAGACAAGGGAGTGCTCATGGGTGAGAAGCTCCTGCTTTGGGAAGATGTTGTCAACTGAGTGTCAGGGTGAAGGACAGGCAGTCTTTCCCTCCACAGTCATAACCTGGCATCTGACTGCATCACTGGGCAGGCAAGCAGAAGGAAATTCATTTCAGATGTCCTGGAGCTATTGAAATGATTCTCAGCAGGGCGGTGCCCATGTGTAAGAGTCTTTCGAAGTCAATGGTGCAGCTACCATTTTTCTCTTCTGAGAAGAGTCCCTGAAGAGAAACCAGGGCCTCCATTCTCAGAGAAGATGGGGGTTGGAGCACTCGGAAGAACCGTCTGAGGCCAGGGCTGCTGGGACCCTGCATTGTCTGGGGAGGCAGAGGAGAAGGGGTAGGCCGAGCCATAGTGGGCGCCGCCCAGTAGGTGGACCAGCTCAGCAGGTGATTCCAGGATCTCTGCCAACTGCTGTGAGCCTCCTGGGTGGAGTTGGGGAGAGGGTGAAAGCAGTTCACCGGTTGCAGGTGAGTCAGTAGGCACATAAGGGACAGGGCAAGTGGAGCTTCCAGGCAGGCAGCTGGGCACAGCTGGAAGGTGGCTTCCTCTCCAAGAGCCTCTGGTTCCCCTACTCCAAAACCTGAGGGCCTCTGTTCCCCCATCTTCATGTGCTCCAGTGCCTTGTCTACTCTAGGACAATTTTTGTGTCTTATTATAAAGATTAGCCAACATCGTCTCAACAAATATCTTTTAAAATATTTTTAGCAGAATCTTCCATAAGAAAGACATTTTTACAAGGTAGAAATCAATATTTAACTTCCCTACAGGGAGGGATAGATCTACATGGATCAATAGAAAATGAGACAATCTGGAAATAAACCAACACAATCATGGCCAATTGATTTCCAGCAAAGATGTCAAGGCTGTTAAATAGGGAAAGCCAATCTTTTCAAATTGTGTTGAGATATCTGTATATCTATGGGCAAAAATAGATAAACACATGCATCTTACACTTAAACATTCACTTCATATATTATACACAAGTTCGTTTAAAAGTGGATTGAAGATAGAAATGTTAAGAACCAAAAACGAGAAGTGGATTTCTTATAAACACAGTAGTAGGGCTGACAGTGTGCTGTGTGAATGAAACCAAACACAAAAGACCAAATACACAATGGTTCCTTTTCTATGGAATTTTTGGAGCAGGCCAAGCGGTGAACCAGAAAGCAGATCTCGGGCTGCTGGATGGAGGCTGTAGGTTGCACATAGACACGACAGCCCATGGTGAGTGAGACCGTTGTCTGTGTTTATGGAAAATCACCCTGCAGTGCACACTGATTTTTTAAATTCCCATTTTGTGTAAAAGGCAGAGTCAGAGACAGAGGAGCTTAGAGAGATCTTCCATTCACTGTTTCACTCTCAGCCACAGGACAAGACTGGACCAGGAGCCTGGAACTCCAGCACGTCTCCCACAGGAGTGATTACAAGTACTTGAGCCATTGTCTTCTACCTCCCAGGGTGCACATTAGTAGGGAACTGGGATCAGAGCAAAATATCCACTCTGACATGGAGGTGCCAAGCATGTTCTAACAATGTTCTAACTGTTTGTTCTAACATGTTCTATCAATGTTCTAACTGCTTCCTCAAATGCCTGGTGCAATACACTAACAGATGACAACTATGGCAGGCTGGTTGCAACTCAAGTAGATGTGGTGACTAATAAGATTGAACCTATAGGATAAAAAAGACAGAGGAATTGTTTATTTACACTGTGTCCTTCAGGTTTGATGAGTTAGTACTGATTCACCTCTTCCTGCTGTGTTAATCTCGCTTCATAACACATATGTACATCACTTATTTTGTTGCTATTGTGGTTTTTAAATATTTATTTATTTTTATTTGAAAGACAAAATTTGGGAAAGGGAGAAAAAGGAGGAGAGGGAAATGGTCCATCTGTTGTTTCCCTCCTGAAATGCCTGCAACAGACAAGGACGGGCCAGGCTGCAGCCAGAAGCCAGGAGCTTCTTTCAGGTCTCCCGTGTGGATACAAGGACCCATGTACTTGAGCCATATTTCGCTGCTTTTCCAGGAACATTAGCAGGTGTTAGATCAGAAGTGGGGCGGCTGAGACTTGAAATAGTATTCATAGCACCAATATGGGATGCCAGCATCACAAGCAGAGGATTTGCCTACCATGCCACAGTACCAGTCCCTATTGCTTTGTTTTTCATAACACCCACTGTATGCCAGGTATACCACTCCAGATGCCAAGCACTCTAAGAATAAATGGGTCTACCCTCAGAGTTTTCGTCTCCAGAGTTAAGGTACCTTTCAAGCATTCAGAATGTAATGTCACTGCCTATTTTTATTTGGTCACTTTATTATTTTATTGAGGTTTTTTAAAATTTATTTTTTATGACTGGGATGATGCTCTGCTGGCTCTGTCTTCAGACCAGAGAGGGTATACCTAAGAAGCCGTTGGACTTGACTGGACAATAAGATGCTGGACTCTATGTTTGGTATACGCTTGCAATGGGGGAATCTCAACTGAACTTGAGCTGTGGTTATGCAACAAGGTGGAGGAATCCACCATGGTGGGAGGGTTTGGGGAGGGGTGGGGAGAACCCAAGTATCTATGTAATTGTGTCACATAATACAATGTAATTACTGAAGTTAAATAATAAATATATAAAAAAAATTTATTTTTTATGATGTTTGCATAAATAAAAAATTTATTTTTTTATGAGAAGATAACATGCCCATGTGGATCACTGATTAAGATGGAAAGGCTCAAGGAACAGAGGAAAATGGATGAGACCGTTGTTCCCTTTTTCTTGGTCTCCTTTCCCTGTATCTAGGGGAAGAGGGGAGAATAGGGGAGAAGCCATACCCAGAATCCTAATCACATCAGTACCCAGGAATAAGGCACAGCCACCCGATGTCATTCTGGGGTCCCCAATGTGGAGCATGTTTCATAACGGAGTACCTGAGGGTACTGCTCAATTGCTTTCAATAGTTCTGAAGTGCTGTCTATCTTGCTGCTCCAAGGATGAAGGAATCCTTCCAAGATCCATTGGCTGACATGTAGAGTCTCCACTTGCCCAGTTCCTCCACTGTGGAGTCTCCATTTACCAAGTTACTTGCTGTCAAAGCTTGACTGGGATAGTTTTCCAGTTTGTTCTGCTCTTCATCCCTTGTTATGGTACTAGATGTCCTCTGCAGGCCCCAGCGAACTGCCATATTCTCTCATGTGCATCTGGGCATGCTGTCCACTGCATCCATTGTCTTCAGCAACTGAAGAGGCCCAGTTCTGACACATGTACTCCACATTGAGACCATAGATTCTGTGATCTCCTATGTGGTTGGAGTTCTGAGTGCAGTGGTTCAATTTGGAGGGTCCCCAAAGAAATCTCATCTGATGTGCCCCTAGACCTTACTCCTATGTGTGCCAGGTAGTACAGGGTCTGGCTCAGTCTGTCACTCACAGCCTGCACACACACTGGTGGTTATAGTTGCTGAGTCAGTTCTGTCTCCAGCCCCATATCTTATGTTTCCAGTCCCAATAGATGCTGTGGCCCAGCCCAATGTTACCCACTACACACTTGGCCCTTAGGTAGGTACACCACCAGGAATTACAGCCCATTTGGAGTGACCCCCAATAACTTCCACCAGGTCTGTCCCAGCCACGGTTCCTGTGTATGATGGTGTATGTAGCAGACTTATTTTATTGTCTTTTTTTAGTTTATTTTAATTGCAAAGGCAGATTTACAGAGAGAAAGATGTTCACCTGCTGATTCACTCCCCAAATGGCCTTGATGACTGGAACTGAGCTGACCCGAAGCCTTTTTCAGGCCTCCCATATGGGTACAGGTTCCCAAGACCTCAGGCCATCCTCTTTTGCTTTCACAGACCATAAGAAGAGAGCTGCATTGGAAGTGAAGCAGCTAGGAGACAAACTGGTACCCATAAGGGATGCCGGCACTTGCAGATGGAGATTAGCCTGTGGAGTCACTTTGCTAACAGATGGCCTTGAGTAAGCTAACCTATCAGAATTCTAGACCATATGCATTTAAGGAAGACAGTGTAACCCATCCCACTTGCCTGCCAGTGTCCCTGTGCAGATTCATGAGGTCACTGTGTGTGAAGCTTTCGGACAACTATAAAGCAGTGTAAAATGACAATTACGGACAAGTCTTTCACCAAAAGGGCATTCATAAATGGCTTCAAGCAGTATGCTAAGCAAATGAAGACTATAAAACATTTTAGGTCCCTACTCTACACCTTTGGGTAGACTTAATGGGGGGAACATCTAAGTTTATTTTTTAGTGTTTCTACAAACCATGGATTAAAAAATAGATGGGATTTCCCCCAACAAGGGGATATTTATTAGCGGTCAAATGAAATAATAATTTCTTACAAACAGACACGTCTCTCAACACAGGAAAGCAAGGGAGGAATAGAACATATCACACAGTACTTGTCTGTTTCTCTCTTCACCCTCCCTTCCCTTCACCCTCCTCTTTAAATCCTTCATGGGGTTCTCATTCTTAGAAATCTCAGCAGTAAAGACCCTGTGAGACTTCACCCTGGGCAGCCCGTAGATTGCCTCCACAAACCCTCACTGCACTCTGGATTCCAGGTATACCTTTGGCAAGCTTGCTTGCTGGCACCTCCAGGTCTCACTTCTGTGTCTTCCTTTCCTAGTGTCCTGATGTGCAAGACCCTCCCACAGTAATGTGATCAGTGATTGAGCTGCTGGCCCTTCTGCTTGACTGTGAACTTGGGATGATAGAAATCATGTTCCCTCCAGGAACCTGGAAGCATAGGGGCTCCATAGCATGGAAAATAAAGCAGGTGGTTATGGTGACAGGTACAGCATGGGTGCTGCGGGCCCAGACACCTGCTGTAGTGCTTGTCTTGGTGATGGTTTCCAGATTCCCAGGATGCAGTGTACAAAGTGTCTACCCTTAGTGGGTCCCTGATTGAAAGTAATGACCACCTGGGGCAGAGGGTGTTGTTACAGAATGAACTACAGGGAGCTGAGGAAGAAAAGATGGGGGACAGTTACCCCAGATCCTAGTTAAGACAGAAAATTTCATCTGTCCCCGTGAGGCAGGTAAACCAAAAACTCTTGAATTACAAGTAAGGCACTAGCCCCAGTCTTAGCTTTGCCAAGGTTGTATGGCAAATACATATGGTTGTATGGTAAATAGATAGTACAATCAAAAGAAGGACTCTAAACTGATTTTAGTTTTGGAATCTTTGAAAATACCAGAAATAGAAAATGGATAAAGTTGTGGAAGGTGCAGTAACACGTGGTGGCCACCAGATGGAGCTCTAGGATATCTTTTAATCACAAATTTGGCCCAATCTTAAACCTCCTGGGAGTGGGCTGCCAGACTGGACTAATGAGCGCCCCCACCTCCACACCTATATGTAAGGCTGTTCTGAGACGGGGGTTGGGGGGGATTTATCATTTTTTAAAAGTATCGGTTTGGGGACTGAATGAAATTTGTCACTGAACTGTGTTTTTTTTTTAAGATTTATTTTTGTTCAACAGGCAAAGTTACAGAGGAGAATGAGACAGAGAGAGAGAGAGAGAGAGAGAGAGAGAGAGAGAGAGAAAGAGAGAGAATCTTCTACTTACTAATTGACTCCTCAAATGGCTGCAAAGGCTGGAGTTGAGCTAATCCAAAGCCAGGAACCAGGAGCTTCTTTCAGGTCTCCCACATGGCTGCAGGGACCCAAGGCATGAGACCATCCTCAACTGCTTTCCCAGGTCATTAGCAAGGAACTAGATTGGAATGGAGCATCTGAGACATGAACCAGCACCTATATGGGACACTGGTGCCACAGGCAGAGACCTAGCTTACTGCACCACAGTATTGACCCCCCAGTTAATTGCCTTGAAACTCACATGTTTAAAAGTAGTGCCTTTCTTGTCTGTTGTTGAATTGTACAGGCTGTCCTCCTCTCCCCACCCTACATGTCTAGTACAGACCCCCTATGTTGGACACATGGAAGGAAGCAGATGGGGTTCTATCCTAGAAGGGCCATCTCCCTGATGTCCTTACTCTTGGGAAACAGGAATGGGCTCCCTTGTGAAGCACCTGTTCTTGTCCCTGGGACTTTGAATGAAGATGGGCATTTGGGGGATTAAAAGAGGTGATGCGAAATTTTCATGTGTCTGGCTATGGGCAGACACCCATCTGTAGAACTGGTGGGAGTCTTGGACCCTTCTTCCAGCGTGCTTGTGATTTGCCTGCTGTTTCATTTTGTCAAGAGATCCAGGTTGTGGACCACTTATGTGGTTCTGCACCTCCCAATGTCTTACATAGTGTAGGATCAGCCACATATGTTAACAGTTACCTAATTTGCTAAGACAAAATGTTTGGTTGTTTCCTCTGGCAGGTGATGGTGATAGTACTGAAGTAGGAGAATATCCATTGGATCTGGGCTTCCCATGGGGACTGCAGTCTGCAGTTCTGTTCTGTGGAGCGCTAAAGAGACTCACTTGTGTCTAGCCAGGGCCTGCATGCTGGTTGATGGAGAAGATGACCATATCTTCATTCTGAGTCTTCTTTGTAAACCTATTTTGTGCAGCAAACCCCAGAGAGTCTGCATGCTTTTCTCTGCCTACAGCCCAAGGTTTGTGGGGCTCTATGCATCCTGAAGCCAGTGACCTGCAAGCAGCCCAGGACAAATGAGCCAGGAATAAATAGATTTGGAGTTTGGAACTGGTAATAGCTCTGCTTCTTATTAGCTGTGGGACTTTGCATCTCAAACACAAGAAGGGGAATAATTGGTGTTCTTGCTTTAGTAGGATTCACATCTTTAACAAATGTGCACTGAGCCACTGTTACTGCCCCCTACTCCCCAAGCACTGTGGGTACAATCCCTGAGACACATGGCTTCTGTCACACTGCAATTGATCTCTCAGGGCCTTCGGAGAACACTGCAGAAAGCACATTTGAACCCCTTTTGTTAACCACCATGTGGTCTGTAGAGAGGCTCTTCCTACTGTTTCCTACTGCATGAACTGCCAGCTGATGTGGGCAGCAAATCTAGAAGTGCAGCCAGCACAAATGTAGGCAAGGCAGTGCTAAGTGGACCTGGTGGAGCTCCACCCTGGCCAGTGGACACTGCAGGGAGCCTGTCTTTGCTGTCCTCATTCCTGCTTTGCAGTCTTTCTCCTGGAAGTGACTTTGGTGGGATTGGGATTTGCATTTGCTGGACAGATCATAAAGCCTCCTGATGAGACTTGGACAGAAGAGTGTGATCAAGTGTGACAAGGTAGGTAAGATACTGGTGCTCAAGCATCCCAGGGAAGCTGCTAGGACTCAGATCATTCAAGGGTTTCTTCCTTCCCGTCTCACTTTCCTCACCACATCCACCTGCTAGACATCAGCATGAAATTAGGGCTTTATACCACATCCTTCCCATCCTTTCCCTTTTCTTTTTTTGCTTTCTTTTAAAGTTTTATTTATTTGATGGGGCTGGCTTTGCATAATGGGTAAAGCTGACACCTGCAATACTGGCATCTCATGTGGGTACCAGTTTGAGTTCTGGTGGCTCCACTTCCCATCAGGCTTCCTACTTATGGAATGGGAAGAGCAACAGAAGATGACTCAAGTGCTTGGGTCCCTGCCACCCATGCAAGAGACCTGGATGAAACTCCAAGGCTCTGGCTTTGGTCTGGCAGTGTCCAGGTTGTTGCTGCCATTTGGGGAGTGAGTCAGCAGATGGAAGATAACTCTGTCTCTTTTTTTTTCTCTACCTTTCATATAGATACATGATAAATTTTCAAAAATATAATATTTGTTGTGGCTGGTTCCATGGCATAGTAGGTAAAGCAACTGCCTGTGGTGCTGGTTCCAGTCTTGTCTATTCCACTTCTTATCCAGCTTCCTGCTAATATTTCTGGGAAAGCAGTACAGTCTCTGTACCTATGTGAGAGACCCAGAAAGACACCTGGCTCCTGTCTTTGGATCTGTCCAACTCCAGTCTTTGCAACCATTAGGGGAATGAACCAGTGGATTGAAGATCTCTTTGCTTCTCTCTTGTGCTGTAACTCTGCTTGTCAAATAAATAGGCTTTTTTTTAATGAAAATATGTATTAGACATACAGAAGAAGAGAGAAAGAGATCTTCCATCTCTTGCTTCGCTCTCCAGGTGGCCTCAATGGCCAAGACTGGGCCAGATTGAAGCCAGGAGACAGGAACTCTCTGGATCTCACCTAAGGGTGGCAGGGGCCCAAGCCTCCCTCCATGAAGCCGTGACCTCTGCTTACCATTCAGACTTGGGGTCTGGCACAAAGGGCTACAGTGAACAATGGCTTAGTGTCTAGTCCCAGGCAAGCAGAGGTTTTGTGAAGTGTGTGGTTTCTCTCTTGGCACTCTACTGCTGCTGTGAGAATGTGCTTGCTGGAGGTAGGCTCCTGAAGTGTGGACTGGCACAACGCAGTGACTCTCAGCAGAATCAAACAGGTGACCTGTGCGCTCATGAAAGATGGCAAACGGTGAAGCTTAGAACAGGCTTGCTCTGCAGTTGCTGCCTGATACAACCGCACTGCTTGGATCATGACCACATCTCCCCAGACAAGGCAATTTATCTGCAATTCAGTGATGACTCATCTTCTAGCCTAAAGTTCCTTCTTTCAACCCAGCTCTACTCAGACTCAACAGAAAGCTCAATAGAAAAGCCCATGTTCCATTTCATAGATGGGAAAGCAGCGTCAACAGAAAGGTGGAATAACTTGTCCATGTCTTGGGGCTGAAGTAGCAGCCGCAATCGTCCACAAGATCAGAAACAAACCTTGGGATTCTGCCTTGGAGACTTTTGCTATGTGTGGGAGATCTGCAGTCCCATCAGAGTGCCTAGCTGTGATCTGGTACTCGGCAGTGTCTGCCTCGTGCCCAGTTTCCTGTTAGGCCTGGCTGACTTCCCTTCTGGGAGGAGCAGCCCAATGTCCGTCTTCAAACATCAAAGCACCTTGTGTACGGTTGTGTGTGGGCACACTGTTTCCCTGGGAAGATGCAATGTCTGCCGTCCCAGCACTGTGTACAACAGCAGGGGTTCATAGTAACACCTCCAGAGAGTGACAGCTCCCCTGGCACTCTGGCCCTCCCCATCTGCTTCTCTTCACTCTGCTTGGAGAGAGAACAGGGCCCCTCATGTTCTGACAGGTGCCTACGTGCTTGGGCTGGGTGTCCTTTAGATTGCCAAAAGTTTGCCAGGTACCCTCTGGGGTGCACTTGACTGATGTACTCTAATGGGGCTGGGCCAAGAGTTAGGCATCTGAGCGTCATCAACGACTCTTTGTTCAACACAACTCCTTTGCGAACATGGCCTGTGTACTGCTCAGAGCCTCCACATCGGGAAGGCTCTCTTGGGACTCTGGGTGGAATCCCCGGCTTTCTTAGGACCATCCTGAGGGAGTTCACATGGTAAACCCCCACCACCCATGGCGCTGGCAATGGTCCTGCTTTCTGCTCAGTGCCCTGAGCCTCCCAGGAACACTGATCTTTGAGCCAGTCAAGTCAAGATTTCCCTTTACTCGTCATGCTTCATGGGACCCTGCCTTCCCTTGACCGCTGAGTCAACGTTTAAAATAAATTAACATTAGCAACGGAGATCTGGAAGACCCTTGGCTCCTGTTCCCATCTCTTGCCCCCTTTTATATCCCCAGCAGGGCCCTCATTTTGGGAGAGAAACTGTCAGTGGCCTGGCTAACCTGGGCAGCAGGCAAAGACCACTCTTCTGGGAGACATCAGGAGACTGGCCAGTCCCCTGCACCCCCAAGTGTTTCAAGACAGACAGTATTGTTCCTGGCCTCACCAGGCCACTCACATTATTAAAATGCCCACTCCCTCTTACTCAAGGGACCCTGGAGCTTTTAGATGAGCCGCAGATAGGGAGGACCTGATCTCTCTGGGGAGAGGGCATAGGTGTGGAGGATGTGGAAATCCGCATTTTAATGGGATGACCTATCAAACCTGAGCCCTTTCCACTCTGGGATTATTACTCAACAACTGTGTCTGCCTGGGCAGAGCAAAAGGGCAGGGAGGGGCGGAACCACTGATTAGGGACTCTGGGAACAGATCGTTCCCGTCTGTTTCTGAGACAGAAATGGGAAAACATGCTTCGGTTCTGCTTTGAAGAAGACACACAGGTCTCGTTCACTGACGCGATAGTTGGATGTAGCCTGAAACGGCCCTGCCCATGTTTTCTCAACACCAGCAGGGTCGCCTGGAGGTCACAGAAGGAGCTGCTCCGATGATTCCCACCCACCTGGGGCAGCTCTGCCCCTGCTTGTGCTCAGCCCCAAATCAAGCCAGCGCTCTTTTTTTTTTGCTATTATTGCAGTCGCACCTCACCTGTTTTCTGCTTTATCCTCACAGCCTGCATTTGTTCTTAAACTTGATGGCCTGGGTGTGGGGGGCTGCTGCCTGGGAAGCTGCCATGCTATATGGGCATCTCTCTGTGTGATGGCTGCTCCTCTTCTGCTCGGGCTCCCTGCTAATGGTGCAGAGAAAGCAGGAAAAAATGGCTCAACTGTTTGGGCCCCTGCCATGCAAGTGGGAAAGCTGGATGAAGCTGCTGGCTACTGACATCTGCTCCTGGTTTCTGCCTGGCACAGCCCAGGGTTTTTTTTGTAAGATTTATTTATTTTCATTGGAAATTCAAATATACAGAGAGGAAGAGAGACAGAGAGGAAGATCTTCTGTCCATTGATTCTTTCCCCAAATGGCTGCAATGGCTGTAGTTGAACCAGTCTGAAGCCAGCAGCCAGCAGCCTCTGCCGGGTCTCAGACATTGGTGCAAGGTCCCCAGGGTTTGGGCCATCCTCGACTGCCAGTTCTCTCCTGATTCTCCTGTGGAGACTGCCTGCCCAGCAGTGTTCGCCACCAGCAGCTGTTGGGTTTGGGCTGCATTCTCCTGTTTACTCCTTGAGATGCAACAATACTGGAAAAGAAGTCACACATTGTAGGACTAGGCTGAGATTTGGGGGGAGGCTTTCAAAACTGGTTTCTTGCTGACTAAATTGTGCCTTGTCTTCCCCTGAGAAGTGCCTGAGCAGTGACTACACCTGAGCCCTGACAGCTGTGGTTCAAAGGATCCAGCCAGGGGAGCAACGGGAGGAACCTGCGAGAGCCATGTGGAGTAAGTGAATAAGGAATCAGAAAGTGTGGGAAAAGCTCCAGTAGTCTGGCAGTGCCCCCTGCCCAGCACTTTGCTCACTGTGTCTCCTTCGAGGGCTGCTCTGTCCACCAAGTCCTCAGATCTTCATGTTATAAAACCTGACCAGGAGAATGGGGCTAATAACATTGATAGTAGTTAAGGGTTATTACTCAATGTCAGATAACATTTAAGGGTTTGAGAGTCCTTCAGTCAGTGTTTACTCATACAATAAATATCTATCAGGTGCTTATTGTATACTGAAACAAATAAAACAGAAAAATCAGGGCTTGAATCCTGGCATAGGAAGACAGATAACAGACAATAATCAAAAGAGAGAAGTGCAGGTTATTTAGTCTTAGGAGGTGATGGGGCAAAGAGAGGAGAAAGGGGTATTCAGCTGCAGGGAATAAAATGTTAAATAGTTGGTCCCCACGGGTGTCTGTAACAAATATTGTCTGCCAGTGCTAGAGGCTGGAGTCCAAGATCATGGTGTCTGTAGGATTGGGTCCCTGTGAGAGATGGGAGTGAGAGTCTATTCTGTGCCTTTCCTCTGGCTTCTTTTGGGTTCCTGGAGAACTGCCTTTCAGTTACACAAATAGATAAATATTTTTAAAAGGCCAGTCATATTAAATTAGTGACACAATACATATATACATACACAATCCATGATGACTTCATTCTAACAATGATCCTGCTTCCAAAAAAGATTATATTCTAGGTACTAGAGGTTAAAATGTTGGAATACATGAATATTCAGAAAATGCATTTCAATCTGTAACAGCTTTGGAGAGGAGACACATGATTTGTCTTTAATAGTGAAAGGGAAGCTAGAGTACCTGTTTGAAAATGCTGGTGCATATGAAGACATGTACTGAGAGTTCACAGAAATGGTCTTCTGACTGTTGTAATTTTTTCTGACGTGCAGAGTCCAAGGTCATTAACTGAGGTACAGGATATGGTAGATGGAACAGAGGAGAAGTGCTGAAATTATTTCTAGAAGGTGGACGAAGGAAAGTCAGTATGATGTTCAGGTAGCCTTAAAAGTACATCTGCATGGAGTCCCTGGTCCAAAATTTCAAGCAATTTGTGTGGTTGTAAATTTTTCTCTGGCTCTTCTTAGCTGCTCAATGGTGGGCAGAGTACAACAGGAGGGGCCTAGAACTCCATCCGAGTTTCCCACACAGGTGGAAAGGTCCTCAGGTGGGTCATCTGCTGCCTTCACGGCTGCATTAGCAAGGAGCTGGATTAGCAGATAAACATCTGGGCCCCAATCAAGGCTTACTTGAGATGACAGGGTCACAAATAATGGCTCAACCCATCGTAACACAATGCAGGCTTTAAAAATAGTATTTTCCTTTGCAATACTTGGAGGCGGGAGAGCAGGTGTGTCCCTGACACTGTGGTAGTTCAGGAACCTCTATTAGCTCTCCTTGGGATGTTGCAGAAGGACTTCAAACAATGATTGTGGAGTTAGAATAAATGAATATTTGTATGCCTTCTGTTCCTGAGCATACCTCAGGGAATCAACGTCTATCTTCACAAAAGAAAGGCTGCTTAAAACAAAGTGACTGTGAACTATGTGATTGTGTGCATTTTGTTTAATGTGGTAAACCATATTGCTATCTTTCTATATCAACAGAAATGCTTCTGGAAAACTTGGTTTCTTCACAAAGTTAATGCAAAATGTGTATTCAGGGGAAAATGCACAGACTTCATTTTTTGTAGTTAAAGAAAACTACCTTTCAGTATCATTTTCTCAAGTTTTCTTTAAGCAATTGTATTTGTCAAATTTTCCTGATAAAGTATTCACTCAATTAACCTTTCATTCACCAAACTTTTATTGAATTCTTCCTGTGTTCTAGGTTTCGAACTTGTAGGAAGTTCATAATCTATCAGGTAAGACAGACCTATACACAAATACCCTATAAATGCCAAAGGAGAGATAAGGACCAATTATCATGGAACACAAGGCTGGGATTGAACAACTTTTGGGGCAGGAGAAGGAAGGAGTCAAGTTAGAGGTGACATTTGAGCTTCCTAGAGGAAATTTCCAGATAGTGCAGGGGAAATAGCTAACTGTAGAATCCAGGGCTCTACATCCTTTGTTATACCAACTGTGGACATTGGTCCTTGTGAATATACAGAATTTTTTTCATTATTCCCAAAGTACACTAGCACTTCAACAGTTATTTGCTTAGTATTTGCATTGCATTAGCTATAGTAAGCAATCTAGAGACAATGCAAAATACACAGTGGGGTATGTATAGGTCCTATGCAAATATTATGCCATCTTTGTAAGGGACTTGATGGGGCGGACATTGTGATGCAACCAGTTAAACCAGCAGCTGTTTTGGGAACCCTGATTCATTCCACTTCTGATGCAGCTGCCTGTGAAGGTGCCTGGGGAGACAGTGTGGAGATGGTGCGACTACTTTGGCCCCTGCCATCCATGTTGGAGATCAGGGTGGAATTCTGTTTCTGCTTGGGTCAGAGTTGGTGACGAACCACGGAATGGAAGACATCTCTCTCTCTCTCTTTGTCAGTCAGTTAAATCAGTAATGTAGTCACTAATGTAAGTGACTTGAGTATGCAAGCATTCTGTGTCATCGGGTGGTTCTGGAATCAATCCCCTGTGGATACCAAGAGTGGATGTAATTAACGATGCCCCAAACTCTCTCCCTGAGACGTATTTTAGCAGGGCTTCCACACCTGTAATAACAAAGTTCTGACCACACTGATACTTTAGGACAAGAGAAGAACAGAATGATTTCTTGAGCTGAGAGAGGCCATGAAATTCAGGAGACAGACACCATGACCAGCATGGATATGGACAGGAAGAGGGCATAAGCAGGTGCAGCTGAGGGCTCTTCTGAGTGTCTTGTGTGAGATAATAACTGGGTTAAGCATGTAGTGACTCTTGTGTTCCTCCAATTTATGGAGAAAACCAAAACTGTCCTGCTTTGGAGAGAAGGGGAGAGGCCAGTGTGGAGGGAGGCTTATTTAACAATCGGCTCAGTGACGGGTTGTCAGCCACCATTTCTGCTCCTTGAGCCACAGTTCAGAAGTTGGGAGCCGACTGATGAGTGGCTTACGGGTGAGACTTTCTTTACATTAGTTTCCTTTTTCTGTGCTTCCCATATTTTCTACAATGTGATTTTAATTAACCTTAAAATATTAATGCATTAGTTAACTTTATAACAGTGAAAATGAAATTTCTGAATGACATGGCTTCCAAGACCCATTTCCATGAAAACATGTTACATATATAGTTAATCATACACACTCATGCATACGTAATTACTAGTGTGTGTATGCATATATATATATATATATATACATATATATTCATTGTGAAATAAGGAGTGGCAATGTAATACATTCTTTGAAAAAGAAAAATTTATTTCTTTTGCTTGAAATGCAGAGTAACAGAGAGAGGAAGAGAAAGACACCTGTAATTCACTGACTCCATGAGGACTGTAACAGCTGATGCTAGGTTTGGCTGAAGACAGAAGCTAGGAACTGCTTCCAGGCCTCCCATGTAGAAGGCAGGAGTCCCCTCACATGAGTCATCATCAGCCACCTCCCAGATGTATTATCAGGAAGCTAAATCAGAAGGGCAGAGTAGAGCCCAACATGATAGCCTAGTGGCTAATCCTCGGCTTGCATGCACCAGGATCCCATATGTGCACCTGTTCATGTCCCAAACTTTAGGACCTTGAACCTGTGTGAGAGACCCAAAAGAAGCTCCTGGCTCCTGATTTCAGATTGGCTCAGCTATGGCCGTTGTGGCCACTGAGGTAGTGAACCAGTGGATAGAAGATCTTTCTCTCTGTCTGTCTTCCTCTCTGTAAATCTGCCTTTCCAATAATTAATAATAAAAATTACACACTAGGTAGGACTCAAGCCATTATTCAGATATGGGATATGGATGTTGCAAGAGGTGGTATACCCTACTGTACCACAATATCAGTCCCTATAATGAGATGCCTAAAGATCTTTTTGACTTAGCAATGGGTGGGTTCAAGTATTTCCCATCTGTGAACTCAGTAGCTCAGCACTAGTAAAATTCAAAGAGAGGCACACTTTCTTCTTATGCGCAAGTATGCTTCTCAAGATATGGATGGTTTTGAGGCTATCACTACTGCTCCCCAGCACCTACCTTCTCTTTTCCTTGCTGAGAGAAGCAGCAAGCTGTGTGAGGGCATGCCTTTCAAAAGGACAAATCCCCTGAGGGCTGGACTGTAGAAGTAGCCTAGGACTCCATTCCAGGAGTCTGCCCTGGCCAGCTAGCCATCTCTCGCTGCCTGGAGTACAGTCGCTTCTGTTTCTCATACAAAGCTGAGTGCATCAAAAGAATTACTGAATACTTAGGGGAACAAATTTTGTGAAAGAAGTGACCAAGAGGTAACAAGAGGAAAGTTGGCACACTAGCAAAAAGAAAATTCAATACATAGTGATAGAACAGGCTGTTGTGAAAACTTATCAATGGGCAACCTCAGAAATGAAAAATGAAGCATCGTAGAAAAGAGAAAGTTCATAATGGGGCTGCAGAGGACATTGGTTGGTCATCAGAGTAAAGGAAGCTGGGAGGAGTAGTGCTGACAGGACCCAGCACAAGAGGACTTGGAGGTGGGGCCCACTGAGAGAGGTAAGGCACCTGAAGGACAGAAGTAAAACTCCAACATCTGTATGTTACCAGTTCAGGATGGAGACAAAATGAACGGGAGATGGGAGGGGAATGGGAAAAAATGATCATAGACACAGTCGAAGAGACTGCCCTAGTGTGGCAACTTCTAGAGTCAGAGGGAGCTCTGAGGTCTCTCTCTCTCTCTCAATCTTAATTAATTAATTAATTAATTAATTTTTGAGAGGCAGATTTTCAGAGAGAAGGAGAGAACGGTCTTCTGTTTGCTGGTTCATCCCCAAATGGCCACAATGGCTGGAGCTGTGCTGGTCTGAAGCTAGAAGCCAGGATATTCTTCTGGATCTCCCATATGGTTGCAGGGTCCCAAGGCTTTTGGCCATCCTCTGCTACTTCCCCAGGCCATGAGCAGGGGGCTGAATGGGAAGTGGAGCAGCAGAGACATGAATTAATGCCCATATGCTACCCTAACAGAAGCATAGCCTACTATGCCACAGTGCTGCTCCAAACTCCAAGGTCCGAAGTTTTTTTTTAGAGGAATGAATGCAAAAAAAAAAAAAAAAAAAAAATTCAATCCTAGACAGTCTCGTGAAATTTTGAAACACAAAATAGGAAACAACATAAAATTTCTAAAATGAGAACAAAATTATGTATAAAGGAGAAAGAAAATGAACAACAATGAAGAACAATCTTCTGATTGGCAATAGGAGCCAAAAGAGGACAGTAGTTTAAATTGTGATAGCAAATGAGTATAACTCTGGCCAGCAACAAATTTATTATGAGTTTTGAAAACCTGATCCTTCAAAATGAGGAAGTATTGCAAGGGGAAATCTCTAGAGAATTTTTTTTTTTAAGATGGAACTTTCAATTAAATTTAGGTCATTGTTGACCAAAAAAATTCAATGTTATTTTAGACCCCGAATTCAAGTTGATCTGTCCAAGGAGGGTGAGTTTTACAACTTTATTTTTTATGAAAAGGAGAAAATGTAGATACAAGTTAATTTTAGATGATAAAAAATAATCTGCTTTGTTTAGACTGGTTAGAACTTTGAAAAGGAAATCAGCAAGATACAAGGAGGAAAAAAAAGAACTCCTTCCTCCCACCCCTGTTAAAGAAAGATTAGCATTCTTTGGTAATACCTTAATTTTTAAGTAACTCTTTACTTTTCTCCTAGAGTCTATTGACTCTCCTTGCTGGTATTTACATTCTGCCAAGCAACTGGCTGCAGTCTGTCTTGAACACGATGACGTCCACACGCACTTGCATGACACTAATAGTCTTTCCGATCAGTTGTCCTCAACATTGTGAAACACCACATTCTGCCTCCAACTGCCTCCAACGTCCAGCCTCTCCAAGGCTGTACACCTTCAGTGCTAGGCAGCAGGCCACTCAGTAGCCATTGTTGTGAGTCACATATCCTTGGCGGGGAGAGAAATGTTTCTGAAATTTATTAATTTATTTTTGTTTTCTTTGAAAGGGGAAAAAGAGAGATGGAAGCAAAGAAGGAAGGAAGAAAAAGAGAATCAGGAACATCAAAACATCTTCCATTAGCTAATGCTATCCTCATATGCCCCCCAGCCTTGAGGGCTGGGCAATCCTAGAACTCAATCAGTCTGATGCATTTGTGGCAGGAGCCCAAGTGTTTGGGCTATCAACTGCTGCTCCTAAGGATACACAATAGCAGGAAGCTGGATTTTAAACAAAGCAGCTAGGATTTGAACAAGGGACTCCAAACTCTGATGCAGGCATCGCAAGAGACAACTTGACTGCTGCACCAAACACCTGCTTCAGTAATCACCTTTCTTATTGTTAGTCTGTTTTTGGGCCACAAGAAACTAATAAACAGAGTTTAGATTTCTGTTTTGATCCTTAACTAGCCTAGTATCTAAAGGAGGTACAGACTCATCAGAGGAGTGAATGAATGCAACTGACCTGGCAAAGAGCTTGAGCTGAGATGGCAAATTAAAATTAATATGGGGGTTTGTAAAAATATGTATTCCCACGCTCCTGCCCAAAAGATTTTGATTAAGATTAGGCTGAGGCCTGGCAGTGTGCATTTCAAAAGATGTATTTATGTATTTGAAAGGCAGAGATGCAGAGAGAAAAAGAGAGGTGTCTTTCATCTGTTAGTTTCTTTTCCAAATGGTCACAGTGGTCATGGGCTGGGTCAGGCTGAAGTCAGGAACCTAGAACCTCATCTGGGTTTCCCGCATGAACAGAATCACGACCAGTCAGGCCACCTTCTGCTGCTTTCCTAGGTATACTAGTGAGTAGCTGAATCAAAAGTTAAGTATCCAAGACCAGAATCGGTGTTGTACCTTAAGCAAAGCAGCCAATGTCCTGGTAGTCCTGCAGTCAGGGAGACCGACCCTAGATTTATATTAGGGCTCCCTTCTAAGTTCAGGAGCAGTTGAGGAAGATAATTTCCTAGTTTGCCACTGGGTCCCTGTCAGCCCATTGCTACCTAAGTGTGATTGACAACCCCAGTGTGAACAACCAGCCTTTCAGTCTCCATCTTGCTCTAAGTGAGTATCTATGCCGTGTTTACCTTTAATTAATATTCATTAAGATGAAAGAATTACACTCATTCACTTTTAATTATCTCCTTCTTGCATAAATAGGCTTTTAATAACAGATCTTCTGGATGGAAAACACAAGCTCTCTGCCCCCAGCCTTGTCTGGTGCCAGGAAAGCAGCATTTGCTGTTGACAGTGAGGGTTTCTGTGTGTGCATGGCACAGTGGAAAGACCCATGGGAGGAAAGCTAACTCTAGTTCAGTGCCAATGAAGCCAAAGCTGCTACAGCCTTGTGGGCTGCTTCCTTTGCCTCTTGGGCCTCTGCCTTCATACCTCAGAAATGGTGACTGCAAAATGTTGGTGGTTTTCACTCAGAGTTGCGTGGTAGGGATCAACCAAGGCAATTCTTTAAGAATACCCAGAACCCAGGCCACCTTCCAGGCCCATATGGAATGAACATCTACATGAGTGGAATGCAGGTACTAGTACTTTTTCAATGATCCCCATGTGGGACTCTTTTAACTATTGAGTCTTTCTGAGCCGATCCTTGCTCAAATGGGTACCATTCTCACAAGATTTGTGTTTGCTTCTGGATCCTACTTGGGTGTGGATTGCACAGGACCCAGGAGGAAGATTGGTGGGGTCCCAAGTACCTGTCCAAGTCTTCCCGCTTGAAGGCCCCTAGCTCTGAGCAGCTTGGGTGGTGCACTCAGGGAGAAGGGGACAGATAATAACACAGGTTCTGCTGTGTGCTCAACATGGACAACAATTCATTCATCAATCATTGCTGTAAATCTTATCTCTACTGTGTTCCAGGCCTGGGAGCCTTAACAGTGGAAGGCAAAGGAGTCCTGCTCTCATGGAAGTTATGATAAGGTAGAGGAGAAAGATTTCATGATGGTAATGACCTAACCATTACACAAGTGAAAGGCTTTATATTAAAGAAAGAAGCATGGGTTGCTACCAGAGCATAGGGCAGTGATGGGGGAATGTTATGAAGACACTCCTTAGGCAGTAATTGTTTAAGATATGAAGCCAGAGGGCCTGGCGCGATAGCATAGTGGTTGAAGTCCTTGCCTGCGTGCGTCAAGATCCCATATGGGTGCTGGTTCTAATTCCAGCCAGCCCTGCTTCCCATCCAGCTCCCTGCTTGTGGCATAGGAAAGCAGTCGAGGACAACCCAAAGCCTTGGGACTCTGCACCCATGTGGGAGACCTGGAGGAACCTTCAGGCTTCTGGCTTCTGATCAACGCAGCTCCAGCCATTTTGGGCATTTGGGGAATGAATAAATGGACGGAAAACCTTCCTCTCTGTGTCTCCTGCTCTCTGTATATCTGACTTGCCAATAAAAATAAATAAATCTTTAAAAAAAAGAT
The DNA here is from genome assembly GCF_030435755.1 of Ochotona princeps. NCBI lineage: Eukaryota > Metazoa > Chordata > Mammalia > Lagomorpha > Ochotonidae > Ochotona > Ochotona princeps. The sequence goes on along the minus strand of NC_080834.1, from coordinate 99,322,271 downwards.
ATGAGGGGGCCCGGCGGCGTGGCCTAGCGGCTAAAGTCCTCGCCTTGAAAGCCCCGGGATCCCATATGGGCGCCGGTTCTAATCCCGGCAGCTCCACTTCCCATCCAGCTCCCTGCTTGTGGCCTGGGAAAGCAGTAGAGGACGGCCCAATGCATTGGGACACTGCACCCGCGTGGGAGACCCAGAAGAGGTTCCTGGTTCCCGGCATCGGATCGGCGCGCATCGGCCCGTTGCGGCTCACTTGGGGAGTGAATCATCGGACGGAAGATCTTCCTCTCTGTCTCTCCTCCTCTGTGTATATCTGGCTGTAATAAAAAATGAATAAATCTTTAAAAAAAAAAAAAAAGATATGAGGCCAGAGAAAGAGGCACTTGCTTAGTTACTAGGTAAGGATGAGTAATGGGGTCAGATAATGCCTTTACAAGGCGAATGTTGTCAGTTTACAGATGAACCACCTGAGGCTCAGTGCTTTTCCTGAAGTTCAGTAAAACCATTTTGCTTCTCAGGAACCCCTCAGCTCTCATGGTGGGGGGACAATCTTGGCTGCAGGTGGACAGGGTAGGAGCTCCACTCTTGCAACCAACTGATTTGTTTATTTTCAACCGATACACCTCGACATTCATGTTAGTAACACCTACCACCATAGTGAATGCTTACACGTAATTGCTGTTCACAAGATGCAACTACGCTCTGCCATCATCTGATCTTCCAGATAAGCAGATATCACGTGAAGTGAAACTATCAGCTTGGCTAAGATCACATGGCTGTAAAAACACAAAAATTTATTTCTGCTTCTCAATCGTTATCTCACTCATGTCTCAAGCACCGTATTAAAATGCTGGAGCTCTGGCTTGTCTCCCAAGAGGCATGACCTGACCTTCTTTAACCTATATGGCCTAATAACCTCCAATCCATTTCCTGTGCCCACTAACTCCTAATGGACTACAGCATTAAGGCTAAAGGAGATTAGTGGCTCAGAGGCATAAGTGATGTTTGAACCATGGGCTGGCTGGCTACAGTGCATTTTGGCACCCCAAGGGCTCCAGAAACCAGAGCTGAAGTGCCAAGCACATCAAACTCAAATGTCACCAAGGTCTGAGCTCAGCTGCTCCCTTAGCATTTGCAAAATATCCTGCCCATTCCTTTCCCCTCACACCCTCCCCTGGCCATTTTCTACAGCAGATGAGCTGAGGTTACATGCAGCTGATCCCAGACCTGCTGGTTAATTATCTTGGCCTGTAATTAGTGTTTCCTACTCCTTGCTTCTTGCCAACTCCTGCGGTTAATGCATCATTTCTATCTCTGCTGAGACTCCTTTGGGGAACCTCAGAGGAGACCACAGAATAAAAACTTGTGGTGGTTTCAGCCTTCAGGGATCTCCCATCTGCTGACTAACCCATCATTCCAAGTCAAAGCTGCAGGCATCGCCCTGATTTCTTGCCACCATCACAGCAGTCACCAGTCTTGCCAGGGCTCGTGCCTGAACATTCTTGAAGGGGTCTTTGTCTTTCTATCATTTTGCCTTCTATTTTGTTTAGGCCCCATCATCTCTCAAGGTAACTTCCTAATACACCTTTCTGATCTAGTCGTGCAAATATTTCCTTCACAAAATTAGGCAGAAGAGCCTATCACTGTGCCTCCCAAATCTCAACCACCTTAGTTGAGCATCTAGTGCAACCTGCTTGCACCCATTCTTTCAACTGTTTTTGCTGAACTGCCATCATCCCCTCTCCCAGTCTCCCAGTCTCATCCTGAAATGTGCATCCTTGTACAAAACCACTTGCTTTTCCCGACACAGACACAGACACATATACCGTCCATCCATCTATGCTGTCCTGGGACCACTATCATGGAAGATGGGAGAGGAAGGGAACACGATTGCCTCCAGCGAATGCCCTTTGACTATCTTTGGGAAAGAAGAGAAAGAACAGACTTATTTCTTGGGGCTTTGGGAGACAAGAATAGAAGCCACCAGTAGTTCGAAGCACAGGTGGCTGCAGGGCAAAATGATGTGTGTGCCACGTGGAAGATGCAGTGGGGCTTATATGTCTGAAATGCTGCAGGTGCACCTCTAGCACTTGGCATTGTTTGGCAGTTGGTGGCCCTCAAGTAACTTTCTAATTCCAAGATCCTGTAAATTTCTGATACAAAGTAACTGTTAAATTCTGCCCTTTCCACAAAGATTTTCCTGTTTTGGAAAATCCGACACTTCTCTGAATATATGTGCCCTTATGTCTTGCAAGCACATACATGTCCACACCCCACAACACAATCTTCCACTCCCTGAGAACTTTACCACACATTGTCTCATTGTGTTCAGATCACATTTACACTCATTTAACCATCCGAACTTGGAGCAATAGTTAAAATAATAAGATGCCACCTGGCCTTCTTGCAAAGCCGGGACCCCAACGTGTGTGATGGAAGGAGAGAGCCTGTGGTTTCCTCGCTATTCCTCAATCCTTTTGCCTGTAGAACTAAAGGCATCCCGAGTTATGTGGCTGCTCTCTGCAAGCCAGCTCCTGCTTTGAAGCATCAACAAAAGCAGAAATAATTTTCAACCCTCAAGGGCTGACTGCTGGTGTCAGACTAGTCAGCTTTACCGAGGCCCTTCTTGGGAGACTATAAAGGAGTGTGTTTGTGCCTGTATGATTGTCTCTCCCATGCTGAGGCTGCTAAGATCCTAACACACTGGAAAGATGCAAGCCAGAGCCCAGGACTAGTGGCAGCCAGACTAACTCCATCACCCAGCTCCTTGCCAGTACCCTAAACAGACCAATAGTTTTTGTTGTTGCTGTTACTGTTTTCTCTTCCACAACCAGATATATACACATCTTCCCATTAACTGAATAGGGATTTGTACTCTTGCTTTCCTAGTTCCTCTTTTGTCCTAAAAAACACAAAATGTATTCCCAAAATAGCCTCACCTCACTTTGGCTGTCTTTCACATCATGGGCAATATCTTTATTATTTCCTCTTATTCTCATAATGAAATTACTTCTGTTCCTACCATGTGTGGTTAATGTATTTCTAAAGGTCTTACAGGAATAAATGACTGCTATATCCTGAGCCATCACTATCCAGATCCATCAAGTAGGAATAAAACCAGACTCTTACCCTTTTCCAATCAAATCTGATCCATGAAATATCTGTAATATCCCCCATATCAATGTCCCTTTTCAGCAGCGCACAATCAGAAAGGAACAGGAATCGCTTCTCCTAATGTATACAGAAGGTCAAGAGTAAGGGAAGCAAGAACACAAATTTGCACTTTATCTCCTCAAGAAAGCAGAGAATCTCTCACTATGTCTCTTGCACTACATTTCAAAAGATCTACCCCAAACTTTGCATTTCCTTACCTTCAGGAAGTAAAACCTGCCAAGGTTGAAATGCCTGCAAAAATTTGGTCCTGTTCCCTACCCATTCCTCCGTTATCCCGGAATTCCTCCACCCCTAGGATCAATCTAATACCTCAGACTTTTTGTAAAAGTCCAAGCTGTTGAAGGACTAGGCCTTTGCATTGTGGTCATTCCACCTATGCCCAAGTAGAAGGCTACCTCTTTGAATTTATCTCTAATAAGTTAAATATTGCTGTGAGTCCCCATTTCTTCTCTATGTTTCTGTGCCATTTTCCTAACAGGTCATATGACGGGAAGGCATCAAACTTCCACTAGTCCCACCCTTTGCTGCACCCTGGAAAAGCATGCTGCTGAGCACCCAGTGTCTCATTGAGTAATTCGTCATTGAGTAATTCCTTAGAGAGCAAATTACCTTAGTGTTCAGGACTGATGTAGAAGAAAAAGGTTAGCTTAATGATCAAAGAACTTGGTTAGGTTCCCTTATCAGTGCTATGATTTCTCTCGTCTCTTCTGAGTCAAACTCTATCTGTGCGTATTTGAGGGTGGAAAGAGAAGACGGAAGTTGGGGAGGGAAGTGGGTTACATGATCAGATTTCTTTCTGTGTGAATGTGCTTGGACTTCTCCATCCAGAGATCAGCGACCCTTCTCTGTAAAGGAACAGATGTTTGGGGCTTTGGGAACCATGTGGTATTAAATGCTGTTAAGACCTGGTGAAAACAAGCACAGTCCATATGAAATTATACCATAAATTCAAAATTTCAAAATAAAAATTTAACAGCAACAACAAAAGAACCTTGCAGTGAAGAAAGTAACAGTGGCCAATTGTTTCCACTTTGTCAAAGAAGTCTATGTTTTCAATATATCCCAAACCACTATGATGAAGTAGAATACACAGCCAATAACAGATACACTAAGATTCAAGAACTGGACCCTTATGCCTGCTAACTTTGACATCCAATGCCTTCCTAGATAAATACTATGTATTAGCTCCATATCTACCTGCCTTTCAGGTAAGGTCTTGGTTTACTTTCATCCCGGCATATCCCTGTTCTTCTCCAAGACCGAGCTCCAATACTGAGCAACAGAAAAATGTCTCTGACTCTCTTAAGAGATTCCTTTTCCCATGATCCAAAGAGTATTCCCATTCATATTGTCTGATTTCCATGGGGCTGTTGGCAAGAGGCCCAGGCTCGTTTCATCATTACTGCTGGTATAGCCCCTCTACTGTGTCTCCCATTTCTAATCATCCTAGTTATTTTCTAGTGTGTCATGGGTGTTGGTGCCTGATACCATAAATTACAGCTCAGGGGCAAAACATGTCCTCAGTTCATTTCTAGAAGCCCTCCATGGTGCTGAGCAAGTGCTTTAATATCTAAAAGATTCTTGGGAAGCATTGGTTGAGTTAATGAATCAAACAAATTAAACAAGCCTCAGCAGCCAGACAGATTCTCCCTTTCTGATACTTTGGTTTCATGGCAATGGGGCTCTCCCGTCGGTTTCCAGAGGAAATCTAACAAGGCTCATTAGTTTTTGGAATATGCTGGATATGATAACTGACAGATAGGATTTATGCTCAGGTTTAATTTGAGCAAGGATAGATAGAGTTTCTCGATAAGTTGTGCCTATTAAACTCATCCCTGTATACCACCTCTAGGCACAGACAGGAGACTTTGAGTCTGAGCCTACAAACCAGCAGGAGCAGGAGGGCTTGGAGCCTAGGGCTCAAGAGAGAATTTATCAAATTTGACTAATTAAATCTGGGATTCATCTCTCCCTCAGCCTGTCAGTATGATGCCAGCAGGCTGCAGTGAGTTATTTTGCTGGAGAATTCCCATTGTAATTTGTGTCTGAGTGTACACATTTGTGTAACACAGATTAGTGAGGGAAAAATCTGTGCATAAACTATTTATGAAGGCCATAATTTTAGCCCTATTTGTAATAAATATAAATATAAATATAAATTTGCTATTGATTTCAAATTCACAGATTGAATTTAACCTCAGAGAGTTTTTTTTTTTTTTTTTGGTTCCAAGGTCTAAAATATTTTCAAATGCTGGAAAAATCAAAGACCTTAAGAAAAATGAGATGTGATTCTGAGATTAATGATTCTAACATCAGTCTCCCTAACTGTCTCTAAGAGACATGAATGCTTGCCATGTTGGGAGGATTTGTTGCTATGTGGCCAATCCATTTCTTTTCTGTTGTAACTCTACTTCTTGATATTAAAATTGGAACATCAGTCTTCACTCTCCCGGTGCCTTACATACACATGTTGTTTGATTTCAGCAAGGCTGTCGAGAAGAGGCCTGACCCACTTTGTCAAGGCTGCTTCATTGATGAAGGCCAGAGGGCTTCTGGCTCCTCGCCAGCCATCAGGATCTTCTGATAACACAGTTGAAAAGTCATCTCAGGTTTCTCAGGAGATGTCTTATAAAACATCACCTTTCCAACTAGAGACCATTGTACTCAGTGAAATAAGTTAATCCTGAAAGGAAAAATACTGTATGTTCTCCCTGATATAGGTCAGCCTAAATGCAAATTATAAGATCAATAGCTGTTTTGCAGCAACTCATGGGTTTTGATATTGTTTTTATTTTCATTTCTTCAAAATAGTTTCTTTTCTCTTATTAAATTCTTCACTACTAGTAGATCACATACTATCATTGATACATTGGTTATTTTGTAGCATGTTACTTAATTCCATGGTGCTGTTAATCTCTTGTTTTATCTTCATTCCTGTTGTTGATTTTGTTTCATGGTTTCTCAACTAAGGGAATGTACAGTAACTACTTAATAAAGACTATTGTATCCATTGTGAAGATAGAATGCAGTATGCACCTCTCCTTTTGTTTTACATTTTATTATTATTATTATTATCATTTTATGATACAATTCCATAGGCTCCTGGTATTTCCCTTATCCCTGCCCCACACACACCTAATTCCTCAACACACACCTAATTCCTCTATATCTTTACTACAACATAGTTCTTCATACACAGTCATATGTCCATAATTGTGGGCATGGACAATGGCAGAGAGTCCAGCATCCTATTGTCAAGATACACTAAACAGTTTCATTGTAACTCCATCTTTGTCTGGAAGTAGAAATACGTACTACATTGTATCCTCACATCTGGATGTTAGTCTCCATTTCACAGCTACTGTACATCTCCCCAAATGAAGTCATAAAACAAAATCAACAATAGAAAGAAAAATAGAAATTTACAATGCCATGAAGTTAAATGACATGTTACTAGATATGACAGTCTCCATTACACAGCTACTATACATCCCTTAAATGAAAAGTCACAAAACAAAATCAACATCAGGAAGATAAAAGAAATTAATAACACCATGAAGTTAAATAACATGCTACTAAATGACTAACGTGTAGTTGAAGAAATGAAAATCAAGAACCTTCTTTCAGAAAATGATGCTACTGTATGATCTATGCATCATTGAAGAATTTAATTAGAAGAAACTGTTTTGAAGAGATGAAACTAACAGAAAACAACAAAGCCCATGCAATATAGTTTCTGCTGATTTTTGTTGGTGAAGTGTGTCTCTTCTAGACAACAAATAGATGGATTTTGTTTTTTAATCCAGTCTACTAATATATGACGGTTGATTTAGCTTAAGCCATTTACATTCAGGGTTAATATGTGTGGGTGGTACTTTGGTCCTGTCATTGTAGGAATGAGTTATTCATTGGTTTGGTCTTCCGTTGTCATTTTACTGGGGTGTTCTTCCCATTTGCCTTTGGTTTTGGTAGGTGCTATTCCTCTTCTCTGTGAAGAGAACATCTTGAAGTATCATTTGTAGGGCAGGTTTGGAAGAGGCAAATTATTTTAACTTTTCTTGACTGTGGAAGAATTTTATTTCATTTTCAAAGACAAAAGAAAGCTTTGCTGGATATGTAATCCTGGGCCGATAATTTTTTCTTTTAGAATCTGGAATATGTCACTCCATTCTCTTCTTGCCTGTAGAGTTTCCTGTGAGAGGTCTCCTGTGAGTTTAATTGACATTCCTTTATATGATTTTTTAATTGATTTTTTTCACGTGCACATTTAAGGATCTTGTCCTTATGTTCAATTGAAGAGAGCTTGATGATCATGTGTCTTGGTGAAGATCGCTTTTGCTCAAGCCTGTTGGGAGTTCTGTGCCCCTCCTGGATCTTGTTTCCCAATTCTTTCTCTAGATTAGTGAAATTTGCCTTTATTATTTCATTAAATACATTTGCAAAGTCACCTTCTCTTTCTGCATTTTCTGGGACTCCCGTAACTCTTATATTTGACTTCTTAATAGTGTCTTTCAATTCTTGAATACTTTTTTTGGCCTGATCCAGCTCTGCTTCCAGGTTTTAGTTTGCTTCCCCCGATGACAGGAAATATCTTCCAATTCTGAGATTCTTTCTTCTGCTTGCTTCATTCTATTTTGGAGACTCTCCATTGTACTTTTAATTTACTCTACTGTGTTCTTAATTTCTGATTATCAGCCTTGATTTGCTTTATTGCTTCCTTAAATTCTTTGAACTGTTGTATGTGCTTCTCATTGTTGATCAGAAGCTTTAAAATGAGTTTTCTAAATTCTATGTCCCCCATTTTCTCAATGTGTTCCTCAGTGAACTCTGAGGTTGTCATAGGGTTTTGCTCTTTTGCAGGAGAGTTTTTGGTAATATTCATTATGCCTTTGTCTCTTCTTTTGCTCTTGATCATTGTACTTCTGGTTAGCAGAGTCTTCTCCTTGGGACAGGTTTCTAAGCTGTGTTACCCACAGGTCTACAATGCGATTTTACTTATTGCAGTTGGAACACAACTTTTTGCTTGCAGCCAATTGTGCCACTCCCTCCAGCGAGTTCCAGGTCTGGGTTCTTATGTTAGATTTCCACTGTGGTCTCCACATCCCCAACTCCTGGCTCACCACGCTCCACCTCCGGTGATACCATGCTGAGGCTGCACCGTTGTCTCTGCAACCTTTCTTCCACTTTCGGTTGGAGCAGGTCCCAGTATTAGAGACACCAGGTGGCCTATATAGTTAAGTTGTTGGTGGTGCTGATCTTGTCGGAACCTGTTGGACGTTAGGTCTGGGTGCCACATGGGTCTATTTTGACCCGTATGATGCCACAGTTGGTATTATTGTCCTGTGGGACCAGTGCAATGCACTGAGCTCAGTGAGTTCTCACGAGCTCAGCACATGTACAGCTCACTGTTGTCCCCTGCAGTCCTAAATCTATTGCCACAGTGTACAAAATGGTGCCTGACGTACCACTACTAGAGTTCTTGATCTGCTGGCCATCAGGGTTGAAGGCTACCCAGACCTGTCTTGGGTGGAACCTGTAGAATGCCACGTTGATGCAATTCACTGAGTCAGAAATGAGTTCACTCCCATTTCAGTGTATGCTCAGTCCTTTCCCTTGCCTTGGCCTCCTTACGCAAAATGGCTCCCTATTCGGCTCTAGGGGGCTGACTGGGCTGTGGAATCCAGCCTGTTCCTGCACTGCCCATCTGGGATCTGCTGCTCTGTCTCTGCTCCTGGTCAAATCAAACAGACCAGCAGGATGAACAGTTCTTTGTCTGGGGTCACCTCACAAGCTCCCAGTTAAAGTCCCTTTCCAACTGGTTGCTGGTGGAGTTCCGGCTGATGGTGGAGTTCAGATCGCTGTTAGCTGAATGCTGCTGGAGAATCAGTCACTGCAACACCACACTGTTGTGTCCATTGCTTTCCTGTGTCTGTCAGTCTCCAGGTACCCCTCTGCTGTTTTTCTGTCACTTCCTATTTCCTGGAATATGTCCTCTCTGCTTCATCCTGAGTAAATGTTTTTCCGTCCGTTTAAACATGTCCTTACCCTATTCCGCCATCTTGATTCCCCGCACCTCTACTTTCACATCAAAGATGGACTCCTAACAAAATGTTGGATATATCTTGACAGTAGGATGTTGGACTGTCTGCCATTGTCTGTAGCAGCAATGTCAGGACATGCTTAAATCCAGAATGGTAGATTTATGACTGTTTATGAAGTACTATAGTATAATATGATGGAAATATGCTGGGAGGGAGGGAATTTCGGGAGTGGTCAGAGGAAATCCTAGAGCCTATGAAATTGTACCATAAAATTATAAATAAAATAGAAGGAAAAAATAACATAAAATATTTTTAAAGTTTTAAAAAATCACCCCTATTGTTACCTTTTAATATGCTTTCTTTTTAAAAAAAAGAATTTATTAATTTTTATTGAAAAGGCAGATTTAGAGAGAAGAGACAAAAAGATCTTCCATCCACTGGTTCACTTTCAAATGGCTACAATGGCTGGAGCTGATCTGCTCTGAAGGCCGAAACCAGTTCTGGTTTTCCACATGGGTGCTGGGTCCCAAGGCTTTGGGCCATCCTGGACTGCTTTCCCAGGTCATGAGCAGGGAGTTGAATGTGAAGTTGTGGAACTGCAACATGAAGTGGCACCCAAGTGGGATTTCGGCATCTGTGAGGGGAGGATCAGCCGAGTGAGTCATTGCGCTGAGATTGATTTAACATATTTTCATTTTATTTTTATTTTTGGTGATGTTTACATAGTTGACAGGAAGGAAGGTTTGAGGGTTAGGGGAAAGTTGGTGAGAGCATTGTTTCCGAATTTTCTTTTCCTTCCTCCTGTATCTGGGGCAAAGGAGAGATTAGCGGAGAAGCCACACCCAACCTCCCAGCCTCCTCAGTACTCAGAAATGGGGAATGGTTATCCAATATCATCACAGGTCCCCAATGTTAAACATGCTCTGAAGGTTCTGCTTAAGTGATTTAGATAGTTCTGAGATGCTATTGATCTCACTACTCCAAAGATTAAGAAATCCTTCCATGGTCTATTGGCTGACATAGTCCACCTCAGAGTCTCCATACACCCAGATATTCACTGTCAACACTTGGCTGGGGTAGTATTGCAATTTGTTCTGCCCTCCTTCCTCTGTTATAGTACTAGATGGCCTCTGCAGGCTCCAAAGGACTGCCATATCTTTCATGTACATCTGAGCATGCCGTCTACTGCTCCATCTTATCCACTGAGTTGGCCTAGTTTTGACACATACACTCTGTAGCCAGTTTAACAATCCTGCAATCCTCCTCATGGTTGGGGTTCTGAGTCCAGCGGTTCAGTTGGAGATCCACAAAGTGACCTTTTCTGAGGTGATCCCAGTCTTGATCCTTGTGTGTGCTTGCCAGTATGATGTCTAGCTCAGTCAGTTACCCTCATTAGCTTACACACATACTGGTGCTTGCAAGTATGTGCAGCAGACTGATCCAGTCTGTCCCATATCCCATTCAGCTCTCATACTCATCAGTGGGCATTGGAGTCTAGTTCAACCAACCAACTTCACTATCCAGTCCACACTCAATGTTGTCAGATGCCACCACCTGTCTAGCCAGGTCCACCCTGTGTGAGTTACAGCCCATCAGAGAGGTGCCCACAGTTTCCCTATGAGCCAAGTCACATTCCCTCATCTTGCATTCTCCAGATGTCTCTGCAGTCTAACTTGCCAGAACTTGCCCCCAGTCCCAGCACTTCCAAGCCAATGCCATAGCAAAGCTCAACCAGCCTGCACTAACTCTGGCTCATGCATGTACAGTAGATACAGTTGGTTAGCTCAGCCTGGCTCTCCCTTTGTTCCAGTACACATGCAGGCCAACAGGTGTTGTATCCATGCCCAGGCTGGTATGCTCCCGGTCCCAGTTCTCGTTCTTACCAGTGGGGTCAGTGGCCCAGCAGGAGAGCCTGCTCCTCCCCTCTACCAGGCTCATACTTTCCTCCCAAGTCTCACATGTACTGCTGGGTGCTGTGGCCCAGTCTTACATAGCTGTCTCACCTTGGCATTTGCCAGCAGGTGCTAAAGCCTGATCCAGCCAGGTCTATGCCCAATTCAAGCTCACGTTGGTGGGTACTGAAGCCTAGCACCAACCAAGCCAGCCCCAGCCCTAATATGACTGGTGTTGTGACCTGACCCAGCTTGTCCTGCACCCTATTCTGGTTCTCAGATCTGCCAGTGGGGGCTAAGAACTGGCCCAGTCTGGCCCACCCTCAGAGCTGACCCACACGCATGCCAGTGAGTACTGTAACCTGGCCTACCTTGGTTCTTACACTCACCTTCAGGGACTGTGTCTTGACAGAGTTCCCTGAGCTCCTCGAATCAGGTCTCCCAGTGCCAGATCTTGTGCATACCAATGAGTCCTTGGCCCAGGATGACTTAGTCCACTTCCTGTCCTGCTAGGAATAGTGGCTTAGCCCACCCAGCCCATACACATTCCTGTTCTTACTGTTGTGTATTGCAGCCCAGCCACATCTAGACCCAGACAGTTCCTACATTGTTCAGCGGGAGCCGAGACTTAGTCCAGCCTGTCCTAAACCCACCCTGATTCTAGCCGGCACCACTGGTTGATGGAGTTCAACTAGCCCAGTCTGGCACACCCTAGACCCAGTCCATACCTATGCTTGGGGAGACTGCAGCCAGGTCCAGAACAGATTTCCACCCCTATTCTGGCTCTCATACTCTCCACTGGGAACCTCAATCTTGTTGGGGTATCCTCTTAGATCCCCAAATCAAGCTTATTCCTAGCCACGGATCTTCTGCATGCCAGTGGTTGCTGTGACCCAGCTCAGCATGGTCTGTCCTCTGTCTTGGCTTTTGCCATGGGATGCTGCAGCCTGACCTGTCCCGGCCTGCCGCCAGTCTCAATTCTCGCTGGTGGGTGCTATATCCGAGCCCTGCCCAGTTTGATTCCATCTCCATCTCACACAAACTGGTAGGTGTGATAGCCTAGCCAGGCACTATCAGCACTCAGCCTGGCTCCTGCACATGCCAGGGTGCTAAGGTTTGGCAGAGCCCTGCCCAGTCCAAACCCTCCAGAACCAACCCACATACTTGCTGCCAGGTGGAACCACCTTGGCTTGCCTGATCAACTCCAATGCCTAAATCAATGCTCACCAGTGGGAGCTATAACCCACCTGGGGAGCCTCCATAGTTTTCCCACCAGGGACACTCTCAGACTCAGATCTCACATGTGCTGGTGAGTGCTAGACCCTTACCTGGCATGATCTGCTGCCTCCATCCTAGCCTATGTATGAGTTGGTGGATGCTGCATCCTGGCCTGGCCCACACCCTATTCTTGGGTGTGTTTGTTGGTACTGCAGCCTGGACCAGTCCTGCCTGTTCCTAACCCAGTACCCATGGTTATCGGAAGGTTCAATGGTTATGCCTAGCTCAGCGCATCACCACCCCTAACTCTTAAGCTAACCAGTGGAAATTACAGTCCCACAGGGGTGGATTCACATACCCCCACATAATCTGCCCCCACACCTGATTCTCTTGTGTGCTAGTTAGTGTCATGTCCCAGCCTAATCTTACCCAAACCCTGTTCTGACTCTCACTGGCAGATACTGTGGTCTGGCCCTGCCAGGAAGGCCCCCAGCCCTAGATTTATTGTGCATCAGTAAGTGGCATTTGGTGGTGGTCAATACTAACTAGCCCAGGTCAGGTCTCCCACATGGCTGGTGGATTGGTCTAACACTTAAAGGTCTTGCAGTTTTCCCCTCCAAACTGACCGGGGGTTCAGCCTGCTTGCTTACCTGCCTTGTCAATGCATGTCCTTCAGAGGTCATTCCTCACCTGGATGTGAGCTCCTAGGTGCCCACACACCCCCACCCATCCCATCCCCCAAATCCTCTGCCAACCCACACCCCTAAGCTCCAATGAGCATGCTGTAGGCTGCACTGCCTCCTCCAGGACTCAGGGACCTGATTTCCACCATGCATGCAGGTCAAAAAACCCTGGCCAGGCAGCTTGGGTCACTCCTTGTTCCCTCCTGGGCTCAAGGGCCTGGCTTCCATTATGCAGATAGACCTAACAACCCTATTTAATGTTTTTTCTTTCTTTTTTTTTTTTTAAAGATTTATTCATTTTATTACAGCCAGATATACACAGAGGAGGAGAGACAGAGAGGAAGATCTTCCGTCCGATGATTCACTCCCCAAGTGAGCTGCAACGGGCCAGTACTGCGCGGATCTGAAGCCGGGAACCTGGAACCTCTTCCGGGTCTCCCACGCGGGTGCAGTGTCCCAATGCATTGGGCCGTCCTCGACTGCTTTCCCAGGCCACAAGCAGGGAGCTGGATGGGAAGTGGAGCTGCCGGGATTAGAACCGGTGCCCATATGGGATCCCGATGCGTTCAAGGCGAGGACTTCAGCTGCTAGGCCATGCCGCCGGGTCCTTAATGTATTTTCTAAAAACATAATGGAAAAGTAAAATACCCTGAACTTACTCACTGACTGTGTAATCTTTTGGTATGAGTTAACCATATGACCCAAGTCTGCTGAAAAATGAAACCTGGAAGAGCTCCCACCTGCCAGACTGTGCCTTGGTACCCATGGAGCTGACTCAGGAGTGGCTTGGAATCTGCTGGCCTTGGGTGATGGTTTGCAGCTCAAAGATGAAAGCCTAAAGGAGCTTGGCCTTGGAGTTGGTATGTAGTTCATGTTCCTGGGAAGCCTCACCCTGCTTCCACTTTCTTAGGAGGTGTTAGGCTTCCTGAAGATCACAGCTCTTTTCCAGTACTGTCTTTTTCTCTCAATGTACCTGGAGAAGCTCAAGGGCCACAGGCCTTTTACATGCCTTAGTTTATAACTCTAAGCATGTTTACACCATGATTGTTGATCTATCTGGAAAGATCAGCAGCTTGAAATCCCCAACAGTCCAACCTTAGTAGTGTAAAGAAAACTCACATCCATTCCATAGTGCTGAAAAGTTATGTTTTCAAGAACAAAAATACAAGAAAAACTTGTTTCTGTATTTAAAGCAATCCCCAGAAAAAGTGAAACTAGTTGGAGGAATCGAAAACTAAATTATTAACCTGACAGATAGACTGTATAAAATATGTTACAAAATGTGAAATTGTTAAAGATCAACTAATGAATATATAAAAAGAATAGGTGAGACTCAGATTATGTATTTGAATTTTTTTTTTTAAATTCATGCAGCCCCAGAGACCAAAAAGGAAAGAATAAAGAAAGACTTCTTAGGTTTTTTGCTTGTTTAATTTCTAAAGTTGTACAAAGATGAACATTTTTGGATTTAAAATCAGATAATTATGTATGCAATTAAGAAAACAACACCATGTTGGGGCTGGTGCCGTGGCTCAATAGGCTAATCTTCAGTCTGCAATGCCACCACCTTGTATGGATGTTGGTTTGTGTCCCAGCTGCTCCATTTCCCCTCTAGCTTCTTGCTTATTGCCAAGGAAAGCAATGGAGCATGGCTTAAGTCTTTGAGTCCCTGCATGCATATGGAAAATTTGGAAGAAGTTCCTGACTCCCAGCATTGGATTGGCTCAGCTCTAGCCATTGCAGCCAACTGGGGAGTGAACCAACAGATGGAAGATGTCTCTCTCTCACTGTACCTCCAACTTTTTTTTTAAGATTTATTTATTTTTATTGTAACGTCAGATACACAGAGAGGAGGAGAGACAGAGAGGAAGATTTTCCATCTGATGATTTACTCCCCAAGTGACCACAATGGTTGGTGCTGCGTCAATCCGAAGCCAGTAGCCAGGAACTTCATACAGGTCTCCCACGTGGATGCAGCATTCTAAGGCTCTGGGCTGTCCTCGACTGCTTTCCTAGGCCACAAGCAGGGAGCTAGATGGGAAGTAGGGTTGCTGGGATTAGAACCACTGCACTGAGCCCCTGTACCTCCGATTTTAAATAAAAATCAAATAGATCCTTAAAAAAATAAGAAAGAAAATAATACCAGCAAACAATTTCTGGTGAAACATTTAATTTAGAGGATGGAAAAGCCCACTTTAACAAGTTTTGTTTTAATGGGTTATTTAGAAGTGAAAGAAAATGATGTTAGCCTAAGAGTTCTTAGCAGAAGCCCTGAGGATTAGAAGCCATTGAGCAGTGCTTAAAGACTACCCTCAGGAAAGAATTGTGACTCTATGATCTCACACAGACAAGGACTGAAAGAACTCAAAAAGTGTGAATTCAGGAACCTCTTACAACAAGCTTGAGCAAACATGCTTTCCCAGTAAAGGTTTCATCAGGAAGGAGAGATCAAGTTGGGGCAATGTATTCTACAAGAGGACACTGATTCTCAGTGAACCCAGGATGTGTCATTTTTTCAATATGGATCATATTTCTTAAAAATGAAGTGATAAAGGAACCATTTTAACAACTCCAAGTAGAGGCTCTGATCCCTTCACCAGGCACAAAGAAGCTAGGGAAGGAGCACTCTCAGTGAATTTTGGAGGGCATCTAATCATTTCCAGATTTTTTCTTTTGCATAGGCTGAGGTGATGCAATAAAACATAGGAAGGAATCAGATATTTCACATATGAAAAGCACAAAATTAAAGTCTGGGGTTCAAAATTATTTCAACAGCAATTCCACTAACCATTTCTGGAATAAATGATGCTAAACTTATGTGTGCTATCCTAGAATATGGATGGAGGGAGCCCCTTCTATCTAACTTACTCTCTAACTTACTTTTCAACATCAACATGCTCTTGATATCAAAATCTGATCAAAGAAAGGATATTATATGTCATTTCCACTTATAAAGCCCTTAATGAAACAGTGAGAAGCATACTGTACTAACATGTAAAAGTGATCCCATGCAAGTTCATTTCATTACAAAATTTGAGATTCAGTAAAGAACAAAAATGATCAATTAATTGACCATACAGATAGAAGACAAAATCATTATGATCATAGGAACAGATGAAGAAAAGGCCTGTGTTGTAATTCATCATCCATTCATGACAAATGCTTTTAGCAAGCATGGAAGCTAGACACATGCACAGTTTCAGCCCATTTCATAGAACAGTGAAATGTTGAAAGTGTCTTTCTCAGAGTAAATACAGCACAGAATGCCTCATTTCTACTTCTGTAATCACTGTCATTCAGAAACTTCCAGATAACATAGTAAGATAAGACACAGAAAATCAGAGTATAAAAAGTCTAAAGGGAAGAAATAAAAATAATAAAACTGCCATTAGTAACAGATACTCAAGCACATATGTAGGAAATACAAAAGAATCTATAAATGGAATTAATTTTAAAATTTACTAAATTTTCAAGATATAAAATTACCTGCCTTCTTAGCTCAGTAGGCAAGTGTGCCAGTCTTATGATCTGAAGGTCCTGAGTTGGAACCTCAGGGGCAGCTCCACTTTGGCTTCATGTTACTGTTGGGTGCAATGACTTCAGGATCTAACCTTTCATAAACCTCTCTTGGTTCACCATAGCTGTAATGACTACCTGTTCATTGTTTTCCTCTACTATCAGTTCCTACTTGATAGAGTATACTAATACTGTACACTTGGTTTACTAAAAGAAGAATGCAAAAACAAATGAACGTGCAAGATACAAAATCAATGTAGAAAAGTCAAAGGTAAGATTGCCACTGGGACTTAGTGGGTAAAGTGGCCACCTATGGTGGTGCTGGTATCCTGTTCGAGTCCAAGTTCAAGTTCCAGTTACTCTACTTCTGATCCAGTTCTCTGTTAATGCTTCCACTAGAAAAACAGTGGAAAATCTCCCAAGTATTTGGGCCCCTGCACCCAGATGGGAGACCTGGAAGAAGCTCCTGGCTCCTGACTTGGACAGACCCAGTTCTGACTGTTGTGGCCATCTGGGGAATGAACCAGTGAATGAAAGATTTTGTTCCTCTCTCTCTCTGTCTCTGTAATTTTGCCTTCCAAAAAAGCCAACAAATCTTTTTCTAAAGTCAACTCTATTTATATGTACCTGTAGGAAATAGTTAAGTTACAGAATTCTTTGTTTGTTTGTTTTGTTTTTTTATAATACAGTTCCTTAGGCTCAGGAATTTCCATTTCCATTATCCCCCTCCTCCCGCTCCTCTGTTTTCCCCTATATTATAACAATAATATAATCCTTCCAAAAGAGTTGCAAATCCATCATTCTTCTACTTAAGAATGACATTGATTGAATTTGAACTGTAATACTGCACCAAGGTGGAGGAATTCACCAGGGGGGAGGGGCGTGGGGAGGGGTGGGGGGGTTTCCCAGAGCCTATGAAACTGTCACATAATGCATAATAATTAATGAAAAATAATTAAAAAAAAAGAAGTAAGAATGACATCGTAGGTATAGACAATGATTGAAAGCCCAACATTCTGTTGTCAAGATATATTTAACAGTTTCATTGGAAGTACATCTTTTATTCAGAAATATAGATGCACACTGCGCTGTATCTCCACTTAATGGTATACTTGTCTCCATTACACAATACCTCCAGTTAAATAGATGTATATTCATGTTTGCAAATATATTTATTGATCTTGTATTTTGCATGAAGATTGCATCATATCAGAGAAAACATGATATTTGTCCTTTTGAGATTGGTTTATTTCACTGAGCATAATGGTCTCTAGTTGGGGCTATTTTATTGAAAATGGTTGGATTCTGTTCCTTTTAATGGCTGAGTAATATTCCTTAGAGTAGATGTACCAGGGTTTCTTTATTCATTTCTCTTTCAATGGACTTCTAGGTTGTTTCAATGTCTCTACTATTGTAGATTGTGCTATTATAAATGTAAGAATACAGATCACTTTTTCATATGCAGATTTCATTTCGTTTGGATATATTCCTAGGAGTGAAATAGCTGAGTCATACAGTGGATCAATTTTCAGTTGTCTCAGCAGTCTCCATGCTGAATTGGTTGTACTAGTTTACATTCCCACCAACAGTGAAGTAGAACACCTTTCTCCTCACATCCATGTCAGCATGTGTTGTTAGCAGAGTTCAGGAACTACATGATTATTTAAAATATACCATGTGTAAGAAAATGAATAACTTAAATAGCTATTGCAAAGCCATGAAAAGAGATGTAAAGTCTGGTGACAACTGTTGAGCACAGTTGAGAGATATGAAGGAAGATTAAACTGAATGCTGAGGAGTAACATGCTGGTGGGGCTGGGGGAAGACTTAGTGCTATAAATTCGAATGCTGCAATTTCTTATAAATTGATTTAAAGCTTAAATGTAATCTCAACCAAAATCCTTAAGAATTGTTTTTTTTAAAGTACCCAAAGGAGTAATAGAGACTACCATATCCAGATGTGAAGATGCAATGCAACACGCGTCCCTACTTCCAAATCAAAGATGGACTCCCAATGAAACTATTAGACATGTGTAGACAATGGGATGCTGGACTATCTGACATTGACTGTACAAGCAATGTCGGGGCACACTTAAATAACAGACTGATGGAATTATAACTCCTTATGAAGGATTATACTATTGTAACAATATTGGGAAAATCATTGGGGGTGGGAACTTGGCGGTTGAGGGGTGGAATCCCAGACTCTACAGAATTGTACAACAAAATTCAAATAAAAAAATTCCCAAAGGAATTTGATAAGCTGATTGTTTTTTTTGTAAAATTTATATGGAAGTTAAACAGGCAAGCACAACCAAATGTATTTGTAAAAGGCACCAAGGTAGGAAGATTTAATCTAAAATGCACTTTTAAAAATTTGCTGTTAACCTAGGGATGTACATTAATGTACTAGAACAGAGAACTGAAGAGACAGATCCCAGTGGGTATAGATCCTTAATATGTGATATGGGTGAGAATGCAGAATCATAGAGAAAGATGGGTTTTCCATTAAATGGTTTTGAATTTAATCTTTATCCCACAATGCATACAAAACTAGTGCCAAGAAGCTTTGGGATCTAACTGTGAGAGAATAACACATGTTTTGCAAGATACACAGGATAACTTATTTGTATGTCAGGGTGAGTAAAGCTTATGATAACACAGTAAGTACTATTTAAAAAGATAAGCTTGAACATACTAAAATGAAGAAATTCTATTCACTAAGAGGTGTCACTGAGAAAGTGGTAAGACATGCCACAGAACTCGAGAAGGAAATATCATTTAAAAAAGCACAGATTAATAAGAAAATGGCAGATATCTCAACAGTTAGCAAGAGTTTTCAACAAGTGTTACAAAGAAAGAGACAATTTGATGGGAAAGTAACATGTAAAAGCACACATTTTATTAAAGAGAATAACCATTTAACTTGAGAGGTAGAGAGTGAGAGGGCACTCCCATCCACTCATTCACTCCTGAATGTTCACAGCAGTAGCAGCTGGGCTGGACACCCAGCCTGGACAGGGAACTCAAGCCAGTTCTCCCACAGAGGTGACAGAAACCAAACTACTTCAGTCATCACCACTGCTTTCCAGGTTGTACTTTGACAGGAATCAGGGGCCAAAGACTGGAATGAAATCCAAACATTCTGATATTGGATGTGGGTAACCTAACTGGTATCTTAACTGCTATGTCTGAACTTGCCACTCACAGTTCATAGTAATGCCATAGATTAAAATTAACACCATTAGTAGATATTATGATACAGCTAGCAGACTAAGCAGGGGTGAGTATTAACCTATCATTTAAGGTGCCTGTGTCCTATGGCAGAGTGATAGCTGAGACAGCTGGTAACTCTTAGAAGAACCCCTGGGTTCTGGAGTCTTATCAGTATTCCACAGTTATTGGGCCTGAATAGTGTTCTCTATATGATGTATTTATGTTGTATATATCTTTTTCTGCATATTTTATAAATATTTTATGAAATATTTCCCATAACTAAGAAAATAAAGATCCAATAGTATTAGTACAGGTACCACCTTTTCTTCATCAATTGTCTTTATTTCTGAAATGTAAGGTGGACATTTTAGGTGATTCCATCTCTGGACTATTGTACATAGTACTATAATAAAATGGGAGTACAGAAATCTCTTCAATAGACTGATTCCACTTCCTTTGACATATACCCAGTGGTGCAATTATTGGGTTACATATAGATGTACTTATAACTTTTGAGAAACCTCCATATTGTTTCTCACACTGGATGTACTAATCACATTCCCACAATCAGTGTAAAGTAGTTTTCTTCTGCTCACATTCTCACAGCAGCTATTACTCCCCTTTTTTGATAAATCATTTTAACCTAAGTGGTGTAATATCTCATTAACATTTTAATTCTTATTTCTCTGTGGTTTGTAATGCTGAACTATTTTTCATATACCTGCTAGTTATTTGAATACTTTCTTTTTAAAAAATGATTTATGTATTTATTTTTATAAGTAGACTTACAGAGAGAAGGCAAGACAGAAAGTGAGATTTATCACTCCCTAAATGGTTGCAATGGCCAAAGCTGGGTCAAACTGAAGCCATGATCCTGAAGCTTCTTCCAGGTCTACTGAGTGGGTGAAAGGTCCCAAGCATTTGAATCATCCTCCATTGCTTTGCCAGTCCACAAGCAGGGAGCAGAATCATAAGTAGAACAGCTCGGACTTGAACTGGTTCCCACAGGGGATACCAGGGCCACAGGTGGAGGGTCATCCTCTGCTTGTTTCCTAGGCTCATTAGTAGAAAGCTGCATTGGAAGAGGAACCTATATGGCCGTGGCTTAGCCTGTTTTGTCACAATGCTGGCCCTTACTCAGCACTTCTAGTACAGTTTTTCATTAATGCACCTGAGGGGCAATGAATGATAGTCCGAGCACTTAGGCTCCTGCTATCCATATGGGAGACCTGGCTGGAGTTCTTGGCTCTTGGCTTCAGCCTGGTCCAGTTCAGGTGTTGTAGGCATTTGGGGAGTAAACTAGCTTGTGGAATATTCTGTCACTCTGACATTCAAATGAATATATAAATAAATCTTAAAATAATTATATGCATACCTTTTACATAGTTAGGTCTAGACAAGAAGAGGTAGACAACGTGTGAATTCACACTGATGTTTCTTTGCCAGTCTGCATTCTAGAAGACTGGAAGGGTAGGCAGAAGGTATGAGGCAACAGCAGGTCAGGATCTTCTACTTGTTTGCCAAAGTTTCTTCTTTTTCCTGTGATCTCTGTTATCTGGGTGGTATCTGTGACCTTGGCCTCCTTTGCCTGTCTACAGGGTTCCATGCCACACAGCTTGCATGTCCTTGCACATGCCGTAGATCAGTGTACTGGTAAGTGCTTCATGTTACAAGGAAAAGGAAGCATAGTTCCACCAGGCTCAAGCTTGAATTCGATATCAGCTTTTTTTCCCCTGCAGGAATGTGATGCTGTCAAGAATGTGCATCTACGCATAACACAGGTCCCAGCAGAGGAGGGAGTGGACTGGCCTGGACTAGAATGTAGGACATTGCTGCACAAGGGGAACAAAATTCCACCAATGTGTTCAGAACCATTCTGATACTTGCTCTGTCCTCAGGACTGGCCTGGAGTCACTTCATGCTTCGTAACTCCCACGCACAGCTGCTGCCCAAGTGAAAGGGCTAAATGTGTTCTCAATATCTCTCTTCGTGTATTCTCAGAGATAAGTTCCAGAGCAGCATGGACTCTTCAGGGATAGATTTATTTAACTTTGATATTCTGTTTACATTATCATTCAGCTTATCACAATAGTGCCATTCAATTTTGGCAATTAACTTGACAAATCTCATGAGAATACTGTTATTTTGGTCTTATTTCACGCTGATTCTCTGTCAATCCCAAATCAATGAGAAAGGAGCAAGAAGGTGAATAGAAACTCATTCATGAATCTAGGATTGAGAGGGGCCCCACGGACATCCACAGCCAGCATTGGGAGGGGCCCCAAGGACATCTACAGCCAGCATTGGGAGGGGCCCCAAGGACATCTACAGCCAAGGTTCGAAGGGGACCAATGGAACATCTATAGCCAGCCTTTGGAGGGACACCATGGACATCTACAGCCAGTGTTGGCATTTGGTGGCAGAATTATTCAATGTCCTTGCCATGTGGCCACCCCTCCCAGCCACTGCATCCCATTCTAGTCAGGGCTTGGGTTTGAAGCTAGGTCTTTTGTTCTTTGTATCTCCTTATTTCTGCTGCATTAAAATTTCTGGGGTGCTGCAGGAAAGAGGGAATCATTGAGCAGGATAATTTACACCATCTTTGTTCAGCTTGGGGTAACAACTTTGTTTCATTTCTGTCGTATGATTATGCTTTGTAGCTTCTCTTCCTGCAGCTCTTGGTCCAGTTCCTTTTACCTTGGGTAGAATTGCTTCTTCTCACACTTGGAATGTCTCTGTTGTTTTAAAGGTGCTATTATTCTAGTGAGTCTTTCCTTCTTTTAGGTTAGAAACCTATCTCTTCACTACTGCCCTTTTTTTGAAGATTTATTTATTTATTTCAAAATGTTCACAGAAAGAAAGAGAAAGAGAGAGAGAGAGAGAGAGATTTTCCATTCACTGGTTAATTCTGCAAATGGTTATAGCCAGAGCTAGTCAAAGCTAGGAGCTAGGAGCATCATCTATATCTCCCAAATGGATTCAGGAGCACAAGTACTTGAGCCAACCCTTACTGCTTTCCCAGGCCATTAACAGGGAGTTGAGTTGGATGTGAAGCAGCTGTTACTTGAACTGCTGCCCATGTGGGATGTCAGCATTGCAGGCAGTGGCTTAACTTGCTATGCTACAATGCCACAAGGCCAACCCCATTCTAATTCTCTTTTTATTTACCAATATGAAGAATACCACAATTTATTCTTTCTATATTTCTGTGCCAAAGTAATTTTCAACTCAGCTGTATGTGTTCATATTCTGGTGTTCATTTTCCAATCCTCAGAAGCTTAAGAAGAAGAAAAAGGGGTCCCAAAAATTAATCCCTGATTGGGAGACACGGATTACAACAAATACAAAGTAGGCAGAAATATACACAAACAGGAAAATCTCAGTGTATTTACAGCCTTATGACATTTATCAGGTTGTGATCAAAATTGGACAAGACAAGCATGAAAAATCCGGGGGCAGAAGGGGAAGAGAAAGCAGAGAATGCAGTGCGCCTGTGCTGCTGCCCCAAGCATCAGTCCTCACTGCTGAGCATCCCCTCTCACCAGCTCTGCAGCATGTTGTGTACACAGCAGGTGTTACTCTATCAGTGGCCCTTGCTGATCCCTCCCTGCATTCCTCACACATGCAATCCAGTAACTAAAGTTAACCTAGCCCCTCATAAACTGGGTTATAATATAACTGAACTTAAAAAAAAGCAGAAAGTAGTTCTCTGTCTCAAGAGCTGGCAAGAAGAAAGAAAACTGACATCTTTGCCCCCTGACAATGGGAAATACAATCTATGATCCTGTGGCTAAGTGGGGAAGAGAGCCCCACAGAAAGGTACATCAAAGAGGCCAAGAAAATGACCTGTCAGAATGGGTTCAGGAGAAACGAACAACTTTAGTGGAAGACCTAGGGTAAATTCTTAAACTGCTCAGCCTGAGCCTTGTGAACTTCACTGGGAGGCAAAAATGTGAATCTTTTCAAAGCATGTGTAGTGTGATCAAGATCAAAAGTGTTTTATATACCCACCAAACCAACTCTATGCAGACTTCATCATTTTCCGGGTCAATGCCTGTTCTTTGCACAGTTTTCAAACTCTCAGTGACATCACAAAGGCCCAGAGGAGTCCCACTGAGTCCGCAGAGAAAAGGAGACAGTCACAGTGATTCTCAGTGTTGTGTCTGGCAGCTTGCACAGTGTCTGTCAGTTGTGTGTTGTCACGGCCACCAGTGGTCAGCCTCCATTTCTCGCAGCTCTACTCTGCTGCCTTCCACATGTTGTGCATCAAGAGATGCTTCCTGGTGTCCTCTTCTCAGAAGGCCAACTGTTTTCTGCAACCAGTTCATCTCAACAGTGAACTTGCTTCAGGAAAGCTGACTTTATCTTCTGAAATTTCTTTATGCAATCAAAGCACCTTGCTTCATATCATGCTTCTGAGCTATGACAGGCAATACACTTGTGCTTCCTGAATTTCACATTTTTTTAAGAGAAATTTGTATTCAGAATTTTTTATTCACTGTCATCCTTAGGGCTTAAAAAAGGACACCCGGCCCCAACCTCTAGCTGTGGAATCTAGAGGTGGCCTGAACACCTTTTACAGAATTCCATCAGATGTGTCCATTTGGGAAAATCTCTTGATGAGATAAATATATACACCAAGAAAAAATATATTTTGCAGTATATTTTTTCCTTCCTTCCTCCATCCTTCCCTCCCTCATTTCCTTCTTTCCTTTCTTCCTTCCTTGCTTCCTCCCTTTTGCCTTTTTCATCCCAACACATGTACAGTGATGCTTTCTAGGTTTTGGTTTCTTGTTTTTCATATATGAAAATTTATATCTTCCATTATTTTCTAAATATTTAGTACAAATATCCAAATGTTGTTATTTCAAGTTTCATCATATTCTTTAATTATATGGCATTTTGTTAGGATCCATATCTATATCACATCAGTACTACTTAATGAGGAGGTATTACTGTTTCTGTTTTCCAGGAAAAGACATAAAAGCAGACAGGTTACATAACTCATTAAGTGTTGACAAGAAACCCTATACACTTGTGTTCAAATTTTAAGTCCTCACTATTCCCAGTTGAGTTACTCTAGGCATAATACACATTAATGATTCAAAGTTAACCATGTCAAAGGAAGTAAACATTTTTATTGCTTAATTTATTAAGTTCTTCATTTCTGAAAACTTGTTTGGCTCTTTTTCCATGTTTCAGTCTTGTTGTTAAACTTCTTATTCATGTCATGCATTGATTTCCTGATTTCATTAAACTATTCTCTTGAGCCTCTTTGAGTAGGCTTTATAACCACTCTTTCAATTTCTTTTTTTTTTTTTAAGATTTAGGTTTTCTTTTAGCATTGGAAAAGCACATTTAGGGGGATGTATAGTAACTGTGTAGTACAAACTATCACATACAGATGTGAACATAAAATGCAGTGTGCATCTCTACTTACAAATCGAAGTTTGACTCCCAATGAAACAGTTGAATGTATATTGGCAATAGGATACTGGACTCCCTGCCTTTGTTCATATCTATGCTGTCAGGATACACTTAAATACCAGAATGATAGACTTATAACTGATTGTGAAAGAGTATACTATTTGATAATATGGGGAAAATCAGGGAGGGGGTCAGTGATTCGGGGAGGGGGGAATCCTGGAGCCTATGGAACCCTATCATGGAATAATAAAATAAATAAATTTAAAAAGAAAAAAAATAGTTGTGGGTTTGTTTGTTTTAATTGGAAAGGCCAAGTCACAGAGAGAAGAGACAGAAATAACTTCCATTTGCTGGTTTGTTCCACAGGTGGCCGAACACTGGATACTGAGCTGATTCTAAGCCAGCAGCCAGGTGCTTGTTCTGGGTCTCCCATGTGGGTACAGGATCCCATGGCTTTGGGCTGTCCTATACTGCTTTCCCAGGCCACAAGCAGGAAGCTGAATGGAAAGGGGAGCAGCCAGAACACAAACTGGCGCCCACAAGGGATCCTGGTATGTGCAAGACGAGGATTTAGGCACTGAGCCATTGCTCTGTCCCATTCTTCCAATTTCTTTATCGTGTATTACATCTGCTCCCCCCCCTTCTCTGGAACCTGCTACTTGCTGTATTCCTTTTGGCTCTTAATATTGCCTTGGTTCTCATATTTCCTGAGAAACCAGCTATTATTTTTACAAAGTTGTTATCATGACTTGAGGGCCTTTTCCTGATATGTCTTTAGTTGTTGGTTTGGTAAATTATGTGAGATTATTAGTTGTGGTTTATGTGAGGTAGGCCTGTTGCCCAGTGCACACTCTTTGGAAAAGGAAGAAGCTTCATTACCAGCCAGCAAGGAAATAAGGGATTATGACTCATGTATCCTCCTTGATCAGGAGTCTGGGTAAATCTTTATTGATTAAATAGAAGAAATCTGGTATGAGGAAGTTACTAAGGCAAGCTCTGATTAGAAGGGTTTGGAACCAGGTCAGCTTAGCAATATGGGGCAGCTGTCTTAAAAATCATAAGTTTGAAAAATGTAATCAAATCCATTGCTAAAGCATAAAATGAGGAACTTTCAGGGAAGGAATGGGGAAATATAGTAAGAGGGTTTTGAGTTTGGGAGGTTGAGGGGAAAACCCCATAAAGCAACAATGCAGTATCCATGGCTACCAAACATCTTTCTGATCTCTAGAATCCTCTCTCCTCCTCTCCTTCCTTTGTTGTCTTGGCTCTTCTCTGTGGCCATCTTGGATTATGGGTTCAGATTCACTTTTTTTTTCAAAGGCCATGTAGATATCTTTACAATCTCTTTCATGGTTTGATGATTCCAGGGTTCAAATTGTGTGTCTACAACTCTTGATGGCTGAATTCTTTACTCACCCTCTAACCCCCAGATATTATGAGCTGAACAGACTGAATTGCATGGCTCCTACCCCGTAGAAAAGCTCAAAGGTAGCCCTGATTAGGCCAAGCTCTGTCTTTATCACCGTGTGACTGGTACTTACTACCATGCTAGAAGGAATGCCTGCAGTTGGGCGAGGGAGGACTTTGTAAAACCCTGGAGTCTAGGCTCCCTTCCCTTTGCTGAGGCTAAAGAGAACTGGCATTGCAAATGTCACTTCTTAGATGTTGGTGAAACTCAATTCTGCTGTCTTTCAGTGAGATAGTTTCTCTGGAGAGCAACCATGTCAAGGATACCAGAGAGATCTGGGTATTTTCTAAACTGATTGTTTTTCTCCTTCTCTGACAGATACACATAATTTTCCTCCATCTTCATATTGAGAGCCTGTTGGGGTAACTGAAGGTAACACTCATGCAAGTGTGAGGACTTGTAGACTTCATCCTATAGACTTAAAAACATAATTTTAATTCAAAGCTACACACAGAGAGAGAACATGACAGAGAGAAGGAGAATGAGAGAGAAATCTGTTTGCTGGTTCACTCTTGAAATAGCTTGCATGGCCAGCAATGGGCCAGGCTGAAGCCGGGAGCTGCGAGCTTCATCTGGGTCTCCCACATGGGTGGCAGGGGCCTACTCACTTAGGCCATCTTCCATTGTTTTCCAAGTGAATTAGCAGAAAGCTGTTTCAGAAATGGAACAGTAGTTTAACTGGTGCCCATAGGGGATGTTGGCATTGTAGGCAGCAGCTTAACAAACCATTGTATCATAATACCAGGCCCCAGACCTGCCCTCCCCTCTTCCAGATTGCTAACTCTTAAGCTTTTGTTCATTGGACTTTGATCAGTTCAGGAATTCCAGTTGGAAGTGAGTCCATCCTATGAGTGGCAATGTCAGTCCAGGTTTGGTTCTTGGAAGTTGTGATTTTTTCTGAATCTACCTATTGGTCTGCTGTTTTCATGGCAACAGATGCCCCTGTGACATCAGTTCCTGGCTGAATCTAAGAGATGTTGCTTTTCAGTTGGTTCAGCTCTTTACTTGCTATGAAAATAGGAGTGATGACTCCAGCTTCCTTAACCTTTGGACTGGAAACTGCTTTCAAACTTGGAAAGCAAATGAGGAAAAATAAAGTAAGTTGCTCTCTGGCTTCGCTGGGTTCTTTTTAAAGCAGAGCCAGAGACAAGTACTAGGAAGAGTGGTGAACTTGAGAAGTGGCCCTTAGGAGCATTAGTGAGGGTCTGTAAAGTGAATTAGGAACAGGAGTAAACCTTACATTCTTACTCAAGCACTTAGCTTGAGCTTGGTGTTTCCCAACACTGGCCAGGAGGGGCCTTGGCTTTCATAGGGAACACATGCTCACCACTACCTTGGAACAGAGTGTGGATCATTTCCACTGGGTGAAGACCACCAGAGCTTGAAAAAGAAAAGCAAGTGACTATCAAAGATGGGAGTCAGGAGCCCTATTTCTATGGTTTCAATGGTTTTCCCAGCATGCATCTCCTTTCTTCTCTGGAACTCAGCTTTCAATCAAGCCCACAGAGGCTCTTTCTACTAAACTAAAACAACAACAACAAAACACATCCTAATGGTTATCTGTAGGCGTGGACTACCAGTGAACCTCAAAAAGCCTTAAACATGCAGGTATTCACAGACATTGTGAAAACAGGGCCCAGTACAATGGCTCAGTTGGCTAATCTTCTACCTTCAAGCACCAGCATCCCATATTGGCACTGTGTGTACCACATACTCCACGTTCCATCCAGCTTCCCACTTGTGTTCTGGGAAAGCAGCAGAAGAGAAAAAAGGCTTGGGACCCTGCACCCATGTGTGAGACCCAGAAGCTTCTGGCTCCTTTAGAACAATTCAGCTCCGGCTTGGGGAGTAAACCAACAGATAGCAGACCTTTCTCTCCGTCACTCCTTCTCTCTGTAAATCTGCCTTTCCAATATAAACAAATAAATCTTTTAACAATGTGAAATAAATGACTCTTTTGAGAAATCATAAATTATCATTTCAGAATTTTCTCTAGGTTTTTCTTTAGTAGAACCTTTTCTCCATTGTTTCCTTTGGGTCTGGGTAGCAGCTGGCTCTGGATATAGGGCTTTATGCCCCTTCCTACTCAGCCTTCTCCAGGATGGTTGTTTCAACGTAGTTGGACCTGGGTCCTGGCGAGTAGAGCTGGCCTTGGCCAGGAAAGTACATGCAGCATGGCCTGGGGGATTGGATGAGGAGTTGTGGCAGGAACGTAAAACTTGCTTCATCTGGATTGCCGAGTGATTTCTTCTCTCTGAGGCTTTAGACAAATTTCTCTTTAGGCTTCCCCCTACACATACTGCAATTAAGTTTTAAAAATATGCATTTGCAATTTTATCTAATTTTATCTCCAAAGTGTTTATGAAAGACTTCATGGTAACTTCAAAGAAATACGCCACATAATAACAGCAACAATAACAAAAGACTTAAAAGCACTTTTATTTGCATGCTAGGTTCCAATATCTGCTTTTAAACACAGCCTTCTTAATAGCCCTTTACTCTGGGTAATATTATTTCAGTGTTATCATTCTCACTGCTTAGATACGGAGGCACAAAGAAGTTAAGCGCCATTCCACAAGGCCATCACGGTGGCCAGTCTTTATCTTAGAGGAAGAGTCTAGAAAAATGAGGCAGGGGAAAAATGAAGCTAGATGCTCCTTGTAAGGCCTGCCAGTTGTCTAAGCCCTGTTTGAAACTAAGGACTATGGCACTAACAGTTGATAGGTATTTGGTAACTGTGTGACATAGTCTTTTTAAAGCATAATTAAATTTTTTTTTTTTTTTTTTTTTTTTTGCTGCAAGGCAGTCCTAACTGGAGCAGTGTTCCATGATAAGATGTTTCCAGGAGCTTCAGTCCCAAGAATGAAATTCATAGAGGAGCAGATGAAGATGGACCTCTGATAGTGCCTAAATAGCTCCCTGTGCTTCCTGCCTGCTGATTCACCATCAGCCACTCATTCCTCCTGTAGCAATGCACAGACCTTCTGGGGATTCAGTGTGGCATCAGGGAAATCTGAGAGACAGCTCTGCAACTTTGTCAACAAGGAGGTGAAAATAAATGAGTGTGTTTGGCGTCACTAACACAGCAGACTCAAGTCTAGAACTGATTCTTCCCTACTTGGAAGAGCTGAAGTAGGCACAGTGTGGTAGCATATAGACTAATCCTCTGCCTATGGTGCGGCATCCAATAAGGGCTCCAGTTCAAGTCCCAGAAGCTCCACTTACAATACAGCTTCCTGCTAACAGTCTGGCAAAACAGCACAGGATGATGGTTCAAGGCCTTGGGCTACTGCACCCATGAGGGAAACCTGAAAGGTGGTCCCAGCTCCCAACTCCAGCTGCTGTGGTCATTTGGGGAGTTAACCGGCGAACAGAAGATTCTCTCTCTCTCTCTGTGTGTGTGAGTGTGTGTTTCCTCCTCTCTAGCTTTGGTTTTCAAATAATATAAAATAAAACTTCAAGAGCTGAAGCAAGCCCCCCATGGAAATATCTTGAACTTTTATTCTGTATCTGTTGTGCATGTACTCAGCAGAGTTTGCTTTGACAAGTCAGATTTTCCAAAGGTAAGTCAGATTCCTACTACCATGTCCTTACTTGTCTCCTTTAACCAGACTGAACTCCTCCACCCTCTTTCACCTCTGAGCTTCAGCAACTTCAGAAATAAATGATTAAGTGGAAGAACTGCACACATAGGTGAGTGTTGTCTCCTCTGCGAGTCTGATCCTTATCTAGCCCTTTCACTCCTACATAGCTTTCTTTATTCTGAAGCTAAAATGTTTCCAAGAAGAATGTGTGTGTGTGTGTGTGTGTGTGTGTGTGTGTTAAGCTTTGCCTTAACCCTATTTGTAATGGGCTATGTGGTATTTAAACAATAGAGACAAGCTGAGGTTACAAAAACTAAATGTAAACCTGGGTTACACCAAATCTGTCTCAGCTTCAGTTTCTGCAACCTGCACAATAAGGAGAGCTGATCATTGCAGGAGTGTCAAGAATGTTCTAATTACCAATCAGTTGGTTGTGGCTCTCTGCAACACCAAGATCAGAGGGATTCTGAAGTCACAACCTGATGATGACACAGAGAAAAAGTTGGAAACACTGATTAACATCATCTGTTGGGGCACAGCAAGGGCAGCTACTGTTTGCAGTCTCAACCCTAGATGTTCCTGTAGGCTCAGTCTGACCACAAAATGCCCCCAAATCCAAGTTTTTGCTGCAACCCCTTTTTCCACAGTTGGTCTGTGATTAATTTCCTCTGGGAAATCTTCCTCTTTCTGAGCTGTCTGTAGTTCTTTGTCCAGTCAATGGCAAGGTACCCACAGCCGACGGAAGCCTGAAGCTGACCCTTATCACTGTGTTCTTGGACAAGTCAGTTCCCTTCACTGGGTCTCAGTGAGATGGAAAGAGGTAGCTCTCTGACAACTACCATCTTTCACAACTGTGGCTCCCCAGAGTTCTAATGCTTTTGTGCCATAATAACAACAATAATAAAATAAAAATAAAAATAGCAATGAAGGGGTTTGTAAGGGCTTGGAGGACACTTTCATTAGTTTTCTTCTTTTTGTCCTTCTTATAGGTGGAGAAGGTAATGGGTTTTCTCTAGCCCTACTATCTCATACCATACCTTCCTGTCCCCAGTCTCATGTCCTGGAACCAGTTTGACCTGGAGCAGTAAGTGGGTGTAAGTTAAAGGAGACTCGAGAAACAGCAGTTGAGGCTGAAGGAGGTCGTGCCGTGACATGTAGTGCTTTGTCTGAGGTGGAAAGGATAAAATAAGATGATTTACCAGCACTCCCCCACGCCCCAATCTAGAACAGAACTGCGTTTTTTGCTTTTTGCTGACAGCACTCTGCTGCCCTCTGTCGGAAGGAAGCATGCCTACCCCATGCAAAAAACGAAACCAAAACGGATTTTTTTTCCTTGCTAAGCCGAGAGTTGAACTGAATGTGACTCACTGCACACTGGCTCTCAGCCTCAGCGGGAGAGAATGAGTTTAGAGGAAGAGGAATGGGCGCAGAGATTTCAAGAATTGATCAAGCATGAGAAACCCTGGGCCAAATGGACCCTGAGACTGGATGAGAACCTGAAGCCAGGCAACCTGGCCCAGGGCTGGCGGCAATATCAGCAGAGAGCCTTTGGCAGGTGGGTCTGGCTTTCCTGGGGTTAGTCCTTCCCTAGCAAAAAGAACGGGCTTAGGGCTGTTTCTTCCCTTGAGAGGTTGGGGAAAGAGTCCCAAGAGAGACTCCAAGCCTCCATGAGGAAAGTTTGTTCTTTGATGGAGCTTCTTTCCTTGCAGAATTCTTGCATGTCCCATATATAGTGTGTTTAAGTTTATTTAAAAAGTAAGGAAATCACGGGCTTATGGAAGCCATATTCAGGTATGGAGTGGACAGGGAGGGGAAAGGTGGAAGAGAGATGTTTCTACTTTTATTGTGTGTGTACTGAAAGAGAGAGAGCACCCCTTCCGGTTGCTTGGTTTCTTATGAAGGGGTGTGGTTACATGATACCCCCAAGTCCTGGATGAAGGGGAGTACATCCTGGGGCAAAAGGTCATTGATTGACAGATAGGTGGACTGCACTACATAGGGCAGGAGAGGTACCACTTCCAGTTCATGACTCTAAACTAGCTACCTGCCTGTTCCATTTCATTCTCCCCTCAGAGATGTCCAACCCTTTTTCTTAAGGGTTGTTGAAGGACGTAGAAGCACCTCATCATCTGTAGCTACTTTCTGCTGATTAGGGGTGTTGGACTTGCCTGTCCCAGGTTCATAAATCTCTCCATATCTCATCTAATGGATCTCTTGCATGAGAAATCTCAACCAGTGCCTTGGTTAGTGTCTCTTACCATCATCATTGCTATTCTGAGAACTCACTGACCATTTTTGTCTTTTGAAGTTGCATTCAAGGTCCTCAACTAGTTCACAGGACCAGGCTGACTCATGATTCCTGTGCACCTGGGCGTGACTCTTTCCCCTATATAGGAATCAGCACAGGAGGAGTACAATGAACTGTGTGCTCTAATGCTTCCTCATCTCCACCCTAGACTATGACCCATGAGATCAGAGATCCTGTTATACCTGAGACCAGCTGGATGTGAAACTCCAAGTTTCTTAGTGATATTAAAGGCCATCAGTACCCACCCTCAGGCCCCCAACGTCTGACCTCTAGCTTGGTATGGTGGTGTGTCATATATATGACCACCTAGAACCTGTTGGATCCCTGGCCTGCTGCTGCCAGACTGTCCAGTGGTGCACTTGTGAGTACAGCCTGCCTAGAACCCTGGTAACAGGCCCTGCAGCTGCTGCTCCATAGCTGGCATGGTCTGCCTGGGACCCTAGCATCTGGCTCCTGGCTTGCCATGTCCCATAAGTTTGCCCTCATTCTGCCACCACTTTATCTGTTTTAGGCATCTTCAGGTTCCCTTGTCAACCTTGACCAGCTTCCTTCAGAATGCCTGAGACCTCATAGCCCAGGCCCTGTGTGGCCCAGGCCTGGAGTTAGGAGTTAGGTCCTTCTTTGTATGCTCTAAGTGTTGTCTAAGATTAGGCAGTTATTTGGAACATGACATTGACTGCAGGCTTAACAATGATAATAGAGAATGATGCAACCAAAGCAGAATCTAAAACCTGGTTCCCAAAGTCCCTCATCAACATCCCTCCCTTATGAGATGTCCACTTTAGGCATCTCTGGGTTGCAGGAACCCACACCGTTGTTGGGATGATGAGAATGGTTGACCTGGACAACCAAGTCCTCTCCTTCCATATAGTACATGTCCCCTACTCATATGTCCCTGTCCTGCCTCCAAGCTATGCTCCCTACCTAATCCTTAGCCATGCCATGCATTCTCAGGTGTCTGTACCCTTGTTCAGGATGCTCTGCCTGTTGGGCAAGTCATTTTTTCATTCCCTTTCTAATTTTCTTAAGTGCCACCTTCCCGTAAAAACATTCCCTGATCTCCAAGACAGAGTAAATGATCTGTCTTCTCCTTATCTATGACGCTGATCTTTTATATGTATAATATATTTTAGTGGTTTTTTATATAAAACACAATATACAATTATGACATCTAAACTTATATATTCATAAATAGCATCAACTTGTATGATGCATGTTCAATAAATGATATTGTCTACTGTTCCCTGCAGAATCTCTTCACTAAAACAGTAAAGACTCTTAAGGGTTCTGCAAAATACTTTTCTAAGCCACTTGCAAAGGCCTGAATAGCAGCCATTTTCTGGTTTTTTAACCCGGTGAGCCATGGAGTGTTGCTCTCTACATCAGTAGTAACTCTTCCCAAATAGGAAAGTGCTTGCCTGTTCAGCTGAATTGATTTGACAGACTTCTTGAGATGGGAAAAGCAACCTGTCTTCTTTGAAAATAATTGATTAGCTTCCAGGTGGAAAAGACCCTAGAGACAAGGCTAGAATCATTGCCCCCAGAGACCAGTCATCATTTGAGGTTACAATGAGCTTCGTCCTTGTGCCTACAGGTTTCAGTGCTCCGCTTGCTGGCGAAGCTGGGCCTCTGCACAGACGCAGATCCTGTGCCACATGTACTGGGATCCCCAGAATTGCCGGGGCCAGGTGCTCATGCGAGTCTTTGGTCAGAGGTGCCAGAAGTGCTTCTGGTCAGGATTTGAGAAGCCCGAGTTCTCTTCAGAGAGCATCACACAGATCCTGAACAACCTGGTGCAGAGTATTTTGGACAGATACTACCAAGATGGCTCCCGAAAGTTTTCCAGGATGCCGGTAAAGGTGGAGGTTCCTTTGGATGGACCCCATGACAGAATCAACTGTGAGGCTTGTACTCTGGGCTTTTGTGTGCAAGGATTTCAAAGCCATGTGCTACAGTCAGCCAAATCTTCACCCTCAACTATGACTCAGACCAATGGGTGTAACTCTGTCCAAAAGTGGGCAGGGCTGAGCCATCTGGAGGGAAACCATGGAGAAAGCAGCAGGTCTCCAGGAAGACTGATAAACATAGTGACACCTTTGGGAGGGTTTAGTGACACAAATGGTTATGAGAGAGGCCACAAGACAAAGTCATCCAAACCTCCATGTTCCTATACAAATAATTTTCAATATCAGTCTGGGTTGACCTTGTTTTTGATGACAGCACGGAGGCCGGCAGCAATTTTAGGTTTTGGGATTTTGCTGAGTTGTTTTGTTTGCTACTTTCTTTCATTTTGAGACCAATTTTGAAATAGATTTGCTTTCTTGTTTTGTCTAATTTCATGATAATCGCTTAATTGTGCAGCACTTATGTATGACAGAGAATTGATCCCTGGAAGCCAATCAGGGTCAAGTTTACAAAATGAGCAATGTTTTCTTGGATATCCTCTGAAAAATAGCCTAAAACATATCCAGGAACATAAAAGACTCAATAATAAATGTATGCTGAATCTCTACTAGTTCTTCATTCATTTGTTCACTTTTTCATTCAATAGTCTCAACAGACGTAGAGATCAGATCTTGGCAAGAAGTGATGGTGACAAGTGTTATCAGAGACTTAGGAAGTAGTTGAATGATGGTTGTCTTCATCCAGATGTTCGTGTTCTAACTGCTAATTTACATGGCAGAACAGGCTTTTCACAGGGATTCCTATAAGGCTCTGGTGACAGATTATTTTGCATTATCCAGGTGAGTAACAGGAAGTGCCCTTACAAGAGGGAAGCAAGAAGGTCAAATTTGGAAAACGGAGATTGGTGACAGGACCAGAGGTATGAAGATGAAGAACCGGTGTTAAAGGGGTATCAGCAGCCTTTAGACACTCGAAAGGCATAGAGCCTGGTTCTCTGCTGGAACCCTCAGAAGAATCCAGAGCTGACTTCACATTACTCAGATTTGAGATTTTGACCTCAGGAGAGACGAGACAGCAAATCTGCATTATTTTAAGTCATTGAGATGGTGGTCTTATGGTAGAGGAGCAATAGGAAATTAATCAAGTGGTCAGTGTCACAGCAGGAGCCAGGCATTTATGTTTGAGGTATGCTTCAGTGGGACTGAGAACACAGGCATTGCATACACTAGAAACACCTTTGCATTGCATCCTCTTTTGGTCTTCCTCCTTTCCTAATTAATCCACTCAAACATTTCTATCCCAGGGAGATTCCCATTTATTTGTGATTCCTGAAGCTATCCTATCCTCTCACTCCTTTCAGCATTGGATTGGAAAACATGTAAAAACTTTCTGGAGACCAGAACCATGCCATGGTGTAGTGGGTAAACTTGCTGCCAAATAGTGTTGGCATTCAGGTGGGTGCCAATTCAAGTCTTAGTTGTTCCTCTTCCAATCAAGCTCCCTGCTAATGTGCCTGAGAAAGCAGTAAAGAATGGCCCAATTGTTTTGACTTCTACACCCATGTGAGAGACCGGAAATTCCTGGCTCCTGGCTTTGACTAGAGCCAATTCCAGCTGCTGTGGTCATTTGGGGGAGCAAATCACAGGATAGATTGATTTTTTTCTCTCTCTCTGTCTGTCTTTCTTTCCTTTCCTTTCCTTTCTTTTCTTTTTCTTTTTTTCTCTCTCTCTCTGTTTTAAAGATTTGTGTATTTGTATTGGAAAGTCAGATTTACAGAGAGAAGGAGAGACAGAAAGATCTTTCACCTGCCGGTTCACTCCCCAAGTGGCCACAAAGGCCGGAGCCTGTCTGAAGCCAGGAGCTAGGAGTTTTCTCAAGGTCTCTCACAAGAATGCAGGGTGCTGAGGCTCTGGGCTGTCCTTGACTGCTTTCCCAGGCCATAAACAGGAAGCTGGATTGGAAGTGGGGTCACTGGGACATGAATCAACGCCAATATGGGATTCCAGAACTTGCAAGGTGAGGATTCAGGCACAGAGCCATTGAGCCAGGCTTCTGCCTTTCAAGCATATTTCTAAATAAAATTTCAAAATAATTAATGGAAAAATAACTCCTTTCATTTTTCTCTTAAGCCATCCTCATTAGTACTTTCCCTTTAAATATAACCTCTTCCCAAGTAACCTTTTTGAATTTCTGCATCCTTTATGTTTAAATACCTTTTTGGTTCCTTTATAAGGAGTACTACTTGGGGGACCAGCTTGGAGACTTTTTATATCCTTGCCATGTTTTATCACCTGGGACAATTGT
Organism: Ochotona princeps; assembly: GCF_030435755.1. NCBI lineage: Eukaryota > Metazoa > Chordata > Mammalia > Lagomorpha > Ochotonidae > Ochotona > Ochotona princeps. The sequence continues at coordinate 99,285,547 of NC_080834.1, read as the reverse complement.
TATTCCTCCTGAGCCTCAATTGCTTCATCTATAAAGTAGTTAAATGGAAGATCTTTGTCTCTGTGTCTCTTCTCTGTAAATTTGCCTTTCCAATACAAATAAATAAATCTTTTAAAAATAAAAAAAACAGGTGAAAGCAAAACATAAAGGATTGCATGTATGTATTTGCTTCTGGTAGTTCTTCAAATTACAGTGAGTGAAAGTAGAAAGGGGAGTGGCGGGAAGGCATCAGCACATGGGCAAAAAGAATGGTTATGTTACTGAAGATGGCTGCTTGAGGATACCCATCTTCACACAAGAAGTAACTCAAGTATGAGACAGCGTCACAGTGAGCAAGCTGGCAAAGTTTAATAAAGAGAATACATGTGAGGAGTGATTCAAACATCTCATCTTGAAGCTGGTGCCACTTACTGCTTTCCTTTTCCCACAGCTCCATACCTCTGGTTCTTGCTCAGAAAATCCTTTTTAGTGTGCAATTGTTTTCCCCCTCATGCAGAATTGGCCAGTGAACTACCAAGAGACACCCCTGTGAATCATCTGGGTGTCAAATACATTGAACCACTTACATTGTGTAGCAGTAGTCCTATTTCCCTCTGATGATCATGTTAGAGGTCTTTCTTGTCTGATTGCTTCCTTGCAAAGAATTTTGAGATAACCAGCCATTGCTGGACATGAGACTCTTGAATAGAACCATTCACCAATTGAATCTCTAGAACTTACAGAGTGTTTGTTAAGTTGTTAAGTTTGTTAAGTAGCACAGAGACAGCTACTGATTTCATGGAAGTAATCATAAAGAAGGCCACTCCTACTTCTGCTGCTTGATTCTGCCTGTTGGAACCACGGTATCATATACTGGTAACTGATTCAGGATATGTATAGTACATATTCTGGTAGATGGTGACTCATCTTTAGCCGCATCTTTTTGGATTTTCAGCTTCTGTGTAGTGAAGATATGGGACCAGGAAGTAGAGAAAATCCAAGGGAGTTGCCAGACTGTTGGAGAAGTCTGCTCCCTGAATATTGTGGCTCTGCAGCCAGCCTAGGCAGAAGTCCATCACACTTGGATCAGGTTGACAGAAGGCTCCAAAAAAGGTTGTTCCCAAAGGAAAAACATGAAGAAATGAGGAGTTATCAGATCCATTTGAATATCTAGAGAGTTAACATTTCTAACAGTTTTGGGAATAAGTTTGATAGGATCCTAGAAACGTAAACAAAGAAAAAAAAAGCCAAGGCAATTATTAACTTGAAGAACTACAAAAAAGATTGTACTAGAAAATTAATTTGGCCAGCACAACATTTGAAGACCATACTGGGGGGCCCGCACCTTCTAGGTGTGTGTTGGGAGTATGCATGTGGATTGCTTGGGGAAAGGGGTTAAGGAATGCTGGGTATGTTTGGGAGTGGGGTCACAGAGAATACTTTACAGGTGTAGAATGATTTCTTGGGGGCTTCCAATAACTTGATCACTGCATTCAAAGGTGAGGAGTAACTTTGGGGACCTTCCATAGACCAGACCACTGCATTCACAGGTAAAGAGGCTGAGATGGGGTAACTTATAAAGCGGAAACCAGAGGGCATACCTTGGTCAGATCAAGGCACCCACCCATGTTGGAGAACTAGGCTGGGCTAAGTGGCATTGTCTGCTCGCTTCTGGTGCACATAAAAGCTTGGTTTGGGGGGCCTGCCTGGCAGGGCTAGGCCAGAGTAATCCCAACCCCTGGGGGTAGGCAAGGTGTGGTTGGGCTGTAGCACCCACTGATGAGAGCGAGAATGGGTGCGGGTCAATTGGGCGAGCACACAGTACCTACCAATGAATGCTGGGACTGAAGTGGGCCATGTCATACTGGGCCAAGCACCCACCAGCACATGAGATATGTGACAGGGAGCTGATCTAAGAGAACTTGGGGAACTCCCTGTTGGGCTGTAGCTCCTACTGGTGGACACAAGGCTGGGGACAGCCTATGTTAGGCCAGGCTACAGTATCTATCAGGATATTTGTGGGCTGGGTCTAGGGATGGGTTAGGCTGGGACACTCTTCAGCACCAGCTGGCAGGTGTGAGAACCAGGACAGGGTGCAGACCAGACCGGAATGGGTCATAACACCTGGCAGTTCACATGAGGGCCAGACTGCGGTCTGGATAGGCTGGGTTAGACCTCATCAGCTTAAGCTGCAAATGGGGATAGGGTGGGCAAACATGTGCAATGTCCACTAAGGAATGTCAAGGTGCAGCGGGCCATGCCAGACTTGGCAGAGGACACACTGGCATGTGCAAGACCCAGGGTTGGGGACAATCCTGTAAGGGGATCTCATGGATCCTCTTGCTAAGCCACTGCTCCCTTGGTAAGCATGAAATCTGTGACTGGGGTTGGACCTGGTTGGTCAGGGCTACAACACCCATCAGCCTGAGTGTGCAATGGATAAGGGAGGGTCAGGCTAGGCTAGACCATTGCACCCACTGGTGCATACAAAAGCCGGAATGAGAAAAGGCCAGCCAGGCTTTGCCACACCATCCCCCTGGAAAGTGCTAGCACTGGCTATAAGTCATTTCAGGTTAGTTCACAGTAAGCCCTGGAGAAGCTCAAGCTCCAGGGCTGGGAGTGGGCCTTGTAGCAAAATTGTAGGCACTATTTTGCTAGGCTGCAGCTTTTGCTAGTGAGCATGAGAGCTGGGGCTGGGGTGGGCCAGGCTGAACAAGACAACAACACCTATAGGCATACAGTGTAGGTCTGGGGATGGGTCATGCTGAGCTAAACTACATAACCCATGGATGTGTATGAGAGGAAGATGGGATGTAGAATGGCCAGACTAAGCTGTTGTACATTTTCACATGCTGGCACATGTAGGAACCAGGGCTGGAGGAAGGCTTGATGAAGTTATCAGGGGTCACCCTGACTAGCCTTTAGTTCCCTCTGGTGTGCATAAGGGTCAAGTATTTGACCGGCTGCACTGGGCTAGGCTGCAGTGCCTGTTGGTTTATGTTGGTGATGGGGTGACAGTGGAACTGACCAGGCAACTGCACTTACCAGTATGTGCATAGGCTGATGTGACAGATTGAACCAGATCCCGTGCTAGCTGGTGCACACAAGAGTCATGTCTGGGGTCACCCCAAGCGAGATTTCTTGGGGAACTTCCCAACTAGATTGTTGGATTTAAACTCCAGACGTAAGGAAAATCATGAGATATGTGGTTTGACGTTAGAGTGCACACAGCTCAGGGACTGGATCTCCTCAGCTGCTAATGCCCAAATGCACTCAAAGGACATGACAGCTCATCTAGGCCAGTAGAGGATGTCGAGTGCCTCATCAGAAGATGGAAAACAAAGCAGGTTGGACAACTCTCTCCTGGCCAAACTTTGGCAGCAAGTATGCGGGTCTGTGGATGTACTTAGGTGGACTTTAACCAATAGACCTTGGGCAGATTTTCTCATTCCTGGTGCAATAAAGTTGACCATATCTCAGAACTATCAAAACCAATCAAATAACACCCTTGGGATGTTCTTCCCTGCATCCGGGTCACTAAGATGATATCAAATGACCATCCTCATACCTGGGTGCTGATGTAGTTTGGCAGCAAGATACAAGAGAAAAAGAAGAAAAGAAGAAAAAAGATACAGCAGATACAAGAGAAAAATAAAGAGAAATTGAAAACACTTGTCCCACTCACCTTCCTCTACGCCTCCACCCTCCTACCCCAATTGGAGGAACACATGAGCATACATTCTTCCAACTACATAAACAACATTAATGTAAAATAAAATAAAATAAAATAAAATAATGTAAAATAAAATAAAATAAAATAAAATAAAATAAATGCATTTACTCTAAATGCATTTGAATAATATTTAAGTGTATAATAACTTGGAGTAATATTTAAGTGAGCATTTGCTAAGAATTATAGCTGAACAGTGACTTAACAAAACACTCTGAAATATCAAAATCAAAACTGGGGAGAAACAGCATGCCAGAAAGGGGGTTGAAGTTGTATATGACTTTGGTCCTTAGATTGATGGTACAGTATTAGTAGCTAGTTAAAAAAAAAAACCCTGAAAATCAAGAAACAAAAATAAGAAACTAAATACTAGAAAAAAAAAGTTAAATGAGATGCGAGAGATTACTTTGGGTGAGTAAAAATTGAAGTTGAAGAAGGCCAGGAAATGTCAACTTCTGCAGTAAACATTGTATTGTACTATTACACTGAATTGCTTCCTTTTTAAAAAAGATTTGTTTGTTTTTATTAGAAAGTAAGATTTACAGAGAGGAGAGACAGAGAGAAGATCTTCCTTCTACTGGCTCACCCATAAGTGGCAACAGCTGAACCTATCTGAACTCAGGAACCAGGAGCTTTCTGTAAGTCCCACATGTGGGTGCAGGGTCCCGTGGCTTTGAGCCATCCTCTAGTGCTTTACCAGGCCACAAGCAGGGAGCTGTGTAGGAAGTGGAGCTGCCAGGACTTGAACTGGAACCCATATGGGATCCTGGCACATGCAAGACGAGGACTTTAGCCACTGAGTCATTGAGCCGGGCCCTAAACTACTTCTTTAAACTTTTTACACAGTCTTCATTTTACAAGTTTTGAAGCCTCTTGATTGTCCATGCCTTCCCAGGACTCCAGAGGCCTAGCTACTTTCTGTAGAACTTGGTCTGAAGCCATTGTGCCACTTGTTTTTCCTTCTATCCTTTGAAGAGGTTCCCAAGTTTCTTTCATTGAATATGAGGTTCAGTTGTCCCATCTATTGTGCACTTCTAGGCATGCTTTACATCTGTCCTCTGGAGTCTGTTTGGAGGTGACTCAGTCCCACAATAATTACTCTGTGGTAGAACCATGGAATGTTCACTGATATTAGGATTTCCTCAGGTCTAAGGAATTCATGTGACTCTGGGGGCCTACCCTTGACCAGGTCACCCCACCTCATCAGCCCCCAGCTCTAGTTCCCTCATTCCTCTGCAGGTGTTGCAACCTATTCCAGATAGCCACTTGCCATATCCCCTGAGTGTTTCTGTGGGAGTGTCAGCATGGTTGGGAAGCGGGGCCCTCCAGGACCCCTATCAGGTTAAGCTTCAAATCTGATTTCTGTGAGCCCTGGCAAGCGCATTGGTCTGACCCAGCTCAACCTCAAACCTGATTCAGGCCTACCAAAGGGTGTCCTGGCCTGGTCAGGGCAACTCTCCAAAATCCATGCCAGGCTGTGTACACTGGCAGGTTCTGCAGCCTGACCCATGCCACCCCAAGTACCGGTTCTTGTGTGCAATGGCTGGTGCTGTCACCAGATCCTTCCCGTCTCCAACCCTGGGTTTCACCCATACCAACTGATATAGCTGCCTAGTTGAGCGGACCTTTGCAGATCTCTGCCATGCCAGTCCCCTTGCAGATCCCTACCATGCCAGTCTCTAGATCTGGCTTTCATGTGCTATGGAAAGTGCAATGGTGACCTGGCCCACACCCTGTCCCAACTTTCACATGTACAGATTGTTGCAGTAGCCGGGTCCTGTCCATCCCGAGATGCAACTCCTGTGTTCATTGACAGGACTCCCCTTCAGGACTCCCCTTTAGACCTGGACAGTACTCCCCTCCAGAATCTCTACCAAGTTGCCCCCCTGACCTGGCATTCACATGTACTAGAAAGTATCACATCCTGGCCAGGATCACCTCTATCCCCTGACCTCATTGTGCACTGGCAAAGTAACAGCCTGGCCCGAGAAGATCTTCTAAGCATGTTTACCTGGTTTGCCCCCAGGCCTATCTGTCCTGTGCATGACATCTGTAGCGGCCCAGTCTAAGAAAAATCTTCGTAGTTTGTGGGTATGACTGGTTAGATACACTATACAATTCAAGGATATCTCCAAGAAAGAAAATGGTGATTATGTTCCTCGGCACCTAATATAACCATTCAAATGCCCAACACATATGATTTCATTTGTTGAACTCTTACTGGGCCCAAGAAAGGTGGCAGCATGGTAGGTCACTCCATCTACCAGCTGGGAGATTAATATGGCTCTTAAAATAGTAGAGTGAGGCATTATGGAAGGGAGAAAGGGATGGGAGAGAAATTTAGCAGAGCCAGGAGTATTATCAGTGAGGACAGGCAGTCAAGCTGGAATTGGAAACAGAGCTATTTATTTTTTCAACTGTGTGAACACTGAGTGGATTCTTAGGCAAATGATCTGACATGAGAACCCTCCACAAAAGCTGCTGCTCACATAATCAGTCATGCCAGGAGCGGAGCCTGTTTCCTCAGGGACTGGTCATTGTTACTGCAGCACAGGGCCCAGAGCCTTGGATTTCAAGGAACTCAACTCCTGGCCTTTCTGTTCCCTGGTCCTCTCTACACTTCACGTCGCTCTCAGCAAATGCACAGATCTTTCATCAGTCTGGAGCAGAATGTCATGAATGGCTTGGAACAAAAAGGGTGTAGGAAGGTTGCCATTGGAGTGTCAGAATGACAGATGTGTCTTGTGTGTCAGAGGTCAGAGCCAGACATGATGGTGGAGAGGAGGCTGACCCATGCCTCTGGGGAATGTGAGAAGAGGGGCTCTTGGCTCCTCCTGCCTCGTCTGGGGCTGAAGGGCAGAGATTTCCACTTAGGATGTCACAGAGGTGAACACTCAGGGGTGATGTCAGCCTCTACATTCATCTAAAAGCTGTGGACCTGGAGACAGTAACTTTCAAGCTTACAATGGTAAGTAGGAAGTATTTAGGAAAAAGGGGGGCTAAGACTCTATAAAAATGGGAGAAGAAAGAAATTTTCTGGCTCCGGGGAGTGTTCAAGCAGTCTCAGAAGACTTGCAGCAGCCCAATGTGACTGGACCATCTCTTTGGGAAGCTGGACATGACAGGAAGCTGTGTTGGTAGATGCTAATTCTGAGAGCGAGAGTTAATGCAGCCTTTTCTCTCTGCCTGGCAAAGAGGGAGTTATTCGCTGACACACCTCTAAGCCAACTCACAGGTACCGTCTTAAATATTTTTAACAGATACAGAAGCCAAATCCTTGGGGGCAGAAGGAAGTAGCCCGACAAAGTGTAATTCAAGGAAGTAAGGTCACACCTCTTCCACAGATAGTAAACAAATGTCATAGAGGCAGGGAAGCAGTCAAGTCTTAGTACTTTGGAATCAGAATAAAACGGAGAATGCATAATTTCAGGAGGAACAAAGTAATGGGTAAAGGGCGTGTGGGATAGGCTGCCAGGATAGTGACTGAGGGTTTGCACTCAGCCTGCGTACTGCCCTAGCTGCTGGCGAGTGCCTTTTTAAGATGCTTCCTGGAGGAGGGAGTTTTGCACACGTGCAGAGACCCATGTCCACCACATCCACCACAATAAGATGGATTTGGACTTGAACAGAAACTCAAGGACAAAGTCACTCATTTATAGTGTATTGCCTTGACAGTTAAGAATGTCCCAAATGAGGAATCTAAAAGCTGATGCTGGGCTTAGCTAAAGTCAGGCCAACAAAATTTCACTCACTTTTTGTATTATTTATTTGTTCCTAGTTTCACAGAGTTGGGAATTAATCAGGCATCACTGGCCTAATGGGTTCTAGGAGCCAGAGCAAGAGGAGCTGAAGTTTGACAGCAAAACCCTGCTGCCCTGCCTGGCTTCCTGAAGCCTTGCATGGAGCGTCTGAGGTGAAAGCTCCAGCCAACTCACATGACAGCTCTAGCCAGCCAGAGTGTAAGTTCCAACTAGTACTATCCAAACCTCTGTCTCTCTCTGCATCACCCAAACTCCAGTCCCTGCTGTGTAGCAAAACCTCCAAGATTCAGGATGCTATAAGCCAGAACCAAGACCAGCTTACAGTGAGGTTGCAGGCTAAGGTTGCATTTACCTTAAAAAAGGAGATTTACTTATTTTTGTCGGAAATTCAGATTTACAGAGAGAAGGAGCTACAGAGAGAAAGATCTTCCATCTGCTGGTTCAGTCTCCAAGTGGCTGCACGACTGGAGCTGAGCCGATCCAAAGCCAGGAACCAGGAGTTTCTTCCGGATCTCCCACATGGGTGCAGGGTCCCGAGGCTTTGGTGTAAGGAGCAACTCCAATAGAGACCTTGAAAACTGATCCAGATCTGACATCCTGGATGCAGCACGATATTGAAAGCCTTGAATGCCTGCTTACTGCAAATCCCCTAGATATCATGGGATATCTTAAAGCTCACTTGCTTAGTGACCTTCAGGTTCAAACCATGCACTTCAACCAATGCCCCGAGATCTTCATCCCTGGGTCCACCTACAGCCTCATCTTCAAGTCCCTGACCCTGAGATCCCAATGTCCACCTCGAGGCTATAAAGATTCCTCTGCCCTTTGTTCTCTCTTCTCAACATGCTCTCAATCTCACTCTGCTCTTCTTATATGCTGCTCTCCTCTTCTCTCCTTTCTTTTCCTCTCCTCTTCTCTCCTTTCTTTTCCTCTCCTCTTCTCTCCTCTCCTCTCTTCTCCTCTCTTCTCCTCTTCTCTCTTCTTCTCTTCTGTTCTCTTCTCTTCTCTTCTCTTTTTCTTCACATTTTACATTTTATTATTGTTATTACTATTATCATTTTATGATACAGTTCCATAGGCTCCTGGTACTTTCCTTATCCCTGCCCCAATTTCCCGCCACCACCTAGTTCCTCTGTATCATCACTATAGTTCTTCACACACAGTCGTATGTCCATCATTGTGGACATGGACAATGGCAGAGAGTCCAGCATCCTATTGTCAAGATATAGTAAACAGTTTCATTGTAAGTCCATCTTTGTCTGGAAGTAGAAATACGTACTACATTGTATCCTCACATCTGGATGTTAGTCTCCATTTCACAGCTACTGTACATCTCCCCAAATGAAGTCATAAAACAAAATCAACAATAGAAAGAAAAATAGAAATTTACAATGCCATGAAGTTAAATGACATGTTACTACATATGAAAGTCTCCATTACACAACTACTGTACATCCCCTTAAATGAAAAGTCATGATACTAAATCAACAATAAAAAGAAAAATAGAAATTTACAATGCCATGAAGTTAAATGACATGTTATTACTAGATATGACAGTCTCCATTACACAGCTACTATACATCCCCTTAAGTGAAGAGCCACAAAACAAAATCAACATCAGGAAGAAAGAGGAAATTAGCAACACCATGAAGTTAAATAACATGCTACTAAATGACTAACATGTAGTTGAAGAAATGAAAATCAAGAACCTTCTTTCAGAAAATGATGCTACTGTATGATCTATGCATCATTGAAGAATTTAATTAGAAGAAACTGTTTTGAAGAGATGAAACTAACAGAAAACAACAAAGCCCATGCAATATAGTTTCTGCTGATTTTTGTTGGTGAAGTGTGTCTCTTCTAGACAACAAATGGATGGATTTTGTTTTTTAATCCAGTCTACTAATATATGACGGTTGATTTAGCTTAAGCCATTTACATTCAGGGTTAATATGTGTGGGTGGTACTTTGGTCCTGTCATTGATTCATTGGTTTGGTCTTCCGTTGTCATTTTACTGGGATGTTCTTCCCATTTGCCTTTGGTTTTGGTAGGTGCTATTCCTCTTCTCTGTGAAGAGAACATCTTGAAGTATCATTTGTAGGGCAGGTTTGGAAGAGGCAAATTCTTTTAGCTTTTCTTGACTGTGGAAGAATTTTATTTCATTTTCAAAGACAAAAGAAAGCTTTGCTGGATATGTTATCCTGGGCCGATAATTTTTTCTTTTAGAATCTGGAATATGTCACTCCATTCTCTTCTTGCCTGTAGAGTTTCCTGTGAGAGGTCTCCTGTGAGTTTAATTGGCATTCCTTTATATGATTTTTTAATTGATTTTTTTCACGTGCACATTTAAGGATCTTGTCCTTATGTTCAATTGAAGAGAGCTTGATGATCATGTGTCTTGGTGAAGATCGCTTTTGCTCAGGCCTGTTGGGAGTTCTGTGCCCCTCCTGGATCTTGTTTCCCAATTCTTTCTCTAGATTAGTGAAATTTGCCTTTATTATTTCATTAAATACATTTGCAAAGTCACCTTCTCTTTCTGCATTTTCTGGGACTCCCGTAACTCTTATATTTGACTTCTTAATAGTGTCTTTCAATTCTTGAATACTTTTTTTGGCCTGATCCAGCTCTGCTTCCAGGTTTTAGTTTGCTTCCCCCTGATGACAGGAAATATCTTCCAATTCTGAGATTCTTTCTTCTGCTTGCTTCATTCTATTTTGGACACTCTGCATTGTACTTTTAATTTACTCTACTGTGTTCTTAATTTCTGATATATCAGCCTTGATTTGCTTTATTGCTGCTATTGCTTGTGTAAAATGTCGCTTAAATTCTTTGAACTGTTGTATGTGCTTCTCATTGTTGATCAGAAGCTTTAAAATGAGTTTTCTAAATTCTATGTCCCCCATTTTCTCAATGTGTTCCTCAGTGAACTCTGAGGTTGTCATAGGGTTTTGCTCCTTTGCAGGAGAGTTTTTGGTAATATTCATTATGCCTTTGTCTCTTCTTTTGCTCTTGATCATTGTACTTCTGGTTAGCAGAGTCTTCTCCTTGGGGCAGGTTTCTAAGCTGTGTTACCCACAGGTCTACAATGCGATTTTACTTATTGCAGTTGGAACACAACTTTTTGCTTGCAGCCAATTGTGCCACTCCCTCCAGCGAGTTCCAGGTCTGGGTTCTTATGTTAGATTTCCACAAAGAACTTCGTAGCCCCAACTCCTGGCTCACCACTCTCCACCTCCTGTGATACCGTGCTGAGGCTGCACCATTGTCTGTACAACTTTTCTCCCGCTTCCAGTTGGAGCAGGTCCCAGGATTAAGGACCTGTTGTTGGTGGTGCCGATCTTGCAGGAATTTGTTGGGTATTCGGTCTGAGGGACACACAAACTTAATTTGATCTGTATTATGATGCCACAGTCGGTATTATTTTTCTGTGGGACCAGTGCAATCCAAGAACTCAGTGAGTTCTCACGAGCTCAGCACATGTACAGCTCACTGTTGTCCCCTGCAGTCCTAAATCTATTGCCACAGTGTACAAAATGGTGCCTGACGTACCACTACTAGAGTTCTTGATCTGCTGGCCATCAGGTTTGAAGGCTACCCAGACCTGTCTTGGGTGTAACCTGTAGAATGCCACATTGATGCAATTCACTGAGTCAGAAATGAGTTCACTCCCAGCTCAGTGTATGCTCAGTCCTTTCCCTTGCCTTTGCCTCCTTACACGAAATGGTTCCCGATTCGGCTCTAGGGGGCTGACTGGGCTGTGGAATCCAGCCTGTTCCTGCACTGCCCATCTGGGATCTGCTGCTCTGTCTCTGCTCCTGGTCAAATCAAACAGACCAGCAAGATGAACAGTTCTTTGTCTGGGGTTACCTCACCAGCTCCCAGTTAAAGTCCCTTTCGAACTGGTTGCTGGTGGAGTTCCGGCTACTGGTGGAGTTCAGATCGCTGTTAGCTGAATGCTGCTGGAGAATCAGTCACTGCAACACCACACTGTTGTGTCCATTGCTTTCCTGTGTCTGTCAGTCTCCAGGTACCCCTCTGCTGTTTTTCTGTCACTTCCTATTTCCTGGAATGTTTCCTCTCTGCTTCATCCTGATTAAATATTTCTCTATCCATTTAAACGTGTCCTTACCTTATTCCGCCATCTTGATCCTCCCCTCCCCTCCCCTCCCCTCTCCTCCTCTCCCCTCCCCTCCCCTCCCTCCCCTCCCTTTCTCTTCTCTTCTCTTCTCTTCTCTTCTCTTCTCTTCTCTTCTCCTCTCCTCTCCTCTCCTCTCCTCTCCTCTCCTCTCTTCTCTTCTCTTCTCTTCTCTTCTCTTCTCTTCTCTTCTCTTCTCTTCTCTTCTCTTCTTCCTGTCCTAAAGCTACCTATCCCATGGAAATATAAACCTCTAATGTGGCTCACTTGCTATGTCTGACTTCTTGGCTTTGTGGCAGAAAGCGAACATTTGGGCCATCTTTGACTCCTTTCCCAAGTCACAAGCAGGGAGCTTGAAGAGAAATGGAACAGCTGGGACATAAACTGGTGCCCATATAGGATCCCAGCACATGCAAGGTGAGGACTTTAGCCACTAGGCTACCTATGCCAGACTTCACATTTGCTTTTAAGTTATTATTTTGCTGCTGCAATAAAATGATCATGGGGAACCACCTCCATTCACATCCTGCACCTGATGCAAGGCTCTTGAGAGATTTACCAAAAAGGACACAAAAAAGGGTGGCACTCTAGCTCTGCCTCCCACACCACCACCCTTACCGCTCCACCCATCAACAAACATGTAGTACTACCCTTAGGCCTCTGTAGATTACAAAAGGCAGTATGAACCTTAGTTGCAGCTCAATCTTGCCTGAGCTTTCCCACAATAGTTCCTTGACTGTGTATTTTGCTTTAAATAAACCTTATTTTCCTGTTCACTTGTTACTATCTGCCTTGAATTCTTTCTCTTATGGAGACAGGAATCTGTACTGAGCCTAGCCAGGGACTAATCTCACAACAAACACATGTCAAACGTTTTATTGAACTCACTGATTAGTGAGGAAACTGGTAAGGTTAAGACTAACCCAAAGAGCATTTAGGAATTTGGGTACATAAAACCAATTTAATGGCTTGCTGAGTATCAAGCCTAACACAGTCTGGTTTATATTTAACAAAATCATAAACTATAAACTTTAAAGCTCTAGTTTCACTGGAAATAAATTACTTGCATCTCTATTGGATGAAGGCTTTAAGCAAGATTTTGCCTTCCAGTAAAGTGAAACAGCTCCATTGACAGACAGCTAAGTCCCACCCTAAAAGAAAACCCAGTAATCTGTATGGCCTATTTCTAAGTTTCCTTGTCTTTAACTTCTCAAGGCCACACTGGTGATTGCTGGCAGATATGATAGTTGAATTCTCATTATGACCAATCTTTCCATCCTTGCAACACAATTCAGAAAGACCAAGAAATTGAAGATCTGAAATGTCAGTCATGGAATGCTTGCTAAGAAGGGGTGAATGTCCTACTCATCACCATCTCTCCTATTATTCCCCCTTCCTCCTGAATATTGTTATTCCCTCCCCATTCTTGCTACTATTCCACCCTCGTGCAAATGCTGCATAGGCAAACACAAACCTGTGAGGAAGCTCCCACATTCCCCAAACCCAGGACATGGTCTCAGTACCTTCCTTTGGCTTTCTAGCCTGCTACAGGACCCTGTCCCACTCCCATACACATATTCCTTTAGTTCTTCATACTTGACTCCCTCTCTGCATCTCTGAGCTCTTTTCTGTGTTCCCGCACTGGAAATGTGCAGCTGAAGCCAGATGACATACTGGCTGAGATATTAACTAACAGGATTTCCGTACAGAATGTGTTTGGTTGGCATAGATGTCCTTTAAAGTCCTTCCAGTGAGTGAATTCAAGGATTCAGTAATAGTTTAATCACTAAAATAGGAGTGACAACTTGTACACAGAACCTAGAAAGCCTCAGGTGGGTTTGAAAAGCTGGCAGTGCTTTTTGGCTTCAGCAAAACTCTAATTTCTTGGCTCTTCATCAGTGAATACTAATGTCCTTACTCCTGGGAGGGCTCTGAGGATGAGTGAGTTACTATTTGCCAAGAGATTTGGAAGCCCGAGGCAAGTCACAGCGAGCTGCTTACCAACTCTGACGAGGCATCTGCACAAACACCAATCCTTTTGTTCTCGCCAGATCTGTGTGGGTGGCCGAGGTTGGAATAATTTCATTACCAGAGTCCATCAGCCTTGACAGTAACACATCTCTCTAAGATTGCCTTTTTCAGGATCATTTTGTTTGTTAGTCTGAAATGGAATTCAGGTAGATAAGGGAAGGAGTAGCACGGGGTAGCTATTAACTGTTCAGAAGATAAGAAGGGGATGAATCATCTCCCCCCACGTCCTGATGCTGAGGTTTGTTTTTGCATCTTTTTTTATCCCCTCAACAAGAAGGCAGAAACTGAAGGAAGAATGCTTCTTACAACTACTAATGTTGAGAACAGTCCTAGTGTGGTGAGAAGCTTAGACCAGAAGTTTCAGATGAAAATGTGGACCTTCGGAAAGTGCTAGGTCAGGATTCCAGTTTGGTTCTTTGACCCATAGAATGGCAGAGCCAAAGAAAGAGGGGTAGAATATACTGAGTTCACACAGGGAAACTGAGGCACACGCATATTTGTGTGTGTGTGTGTGTGAGAGAGAGAGTGAGAGAGAGAGAGAGATTTATACTGGATAGGGCAAGAGAACCAGAACTCTGAAATGGAGAAACTGCAGGTCTGCTTACTAAACTGTTCAAGGAGTGAGGAATACATCTGTAAAGCTTGGGCTATAAAGCAGAGAATGGAAACAGATGCAGTGTGAAGTAGGCAGGGAGGAGTGAAGAGGAGTTGAGGACTGTACATCTCAAGCTCCATTCACTTGCATGCTGATCCAGTATGGCTGCCAGCTTGGCCTTCCCACTCTCCATCCTGTTCCTGAGCCTCACTTCCCATCATGTGCCAGCCACCATGACACTCCCGGGGTTCCAAAAGCTGGTCTTCCACCTTGTTATAGTCAGTTAGGTCCTGCCTACAGAAAGACAACCCTGAATCCTGTAAACCACAATACTTTTTTTTCCCCCTGAATTTGTGTACCCTTGTCTGAATGTTTGTTTTCCCTTTGTCTTTAAATAAATATTACCTGTCCTGTCCTCTTTTTATTTATGTCTGCTCCTTGAATTCTTTCACTCATGTAGGCAAGAGCCTGCAACCAAATGGACATCAGGAGTTGCCTCATGACACCCATTTCCCCTTTTCTTTGAGAAAATCAGTCCTTCCGTTCCCAGATGTCTGCCTTTCTCACAGAGCTCCCCTCCACTGACCCCCAGCTGTAAGGAATGGCCTGTTTTATGTGAGAGCATGCTTTCTTCTTCTTCCCATCTCCCATTTTGTGATCCACTGAGAAATGAGCATCTAATACAAAATTATTATACAATATGTTACTGTATTGTAGAATGCAAATACAAGTCCTTCCTTAACTTCTTAAATGGAATTGCCCAGAAGTGACCCTGTCATTTTCTCTACACAATTTGCTCAGGTTTGAAGCCACCGGGCGTCCACAGCCACCTTCTGGTGGATTAAGGGTAGAACCTTAACAGTCAGAAGCAGGTCCACAGATGCATGTGGGCTTTGAGGTTGGCTCTGCTGCTGGATGTTGTCGCAAGCACCAATAAATTCCTTGTCTATTTAAGCTACACAGAATCCAATAGGGATATTAATCTGAAAGAGCTGGGTAGGGAAACAAAACAAGCTGTGAAATAATGAGGAACTGAGGATACTGGCAGAAGATGGGATGCTGAGCATAAAGTGTGATGGAAAACCTAAGGAGATTCCTAATGTCTGGGGAACTTCATCTCATGCTGTTTGTTGAGCAGTTGAGCTGATGAATGCCAGTAGAAGCCTTGGACCTATTCTGATTCCTGGATTTGACTTTTTTCTGGTCTCTGTCCAAATCACCCCTCCCACCCCCAGCCCTAACTCAAAGCATAACTCTCGGGAGGTGGGGAATGGGGAGTCTTTTTCAGTTGAGCTGGGCCTTGTCTGTTTCCTTCTGCAAAGACTTCCTGGGGATCTCTCTTCTCTGCAAAACATTTGTTATAGGCAATCTCCAAGGTTCTTTGGATGAGAAGCTTGTATTTTAAGATCAGAGGAACAAATTGATTTTCTTCTTCTAAGTAAGAAATCAAAGTTACTCACAGAAATCCAGCGCAAGTGGATGTATTTACACATGATGGTGTGTCAAAGTTGTTTCTGAGGGCATTTTTGTATCCACAAGGAAATCTGCTGTAAGCATGTTCCCCTCAGTCTATTCCTCCTGGGGTGCCTGGTTGGGGGTAGGGCAGCTCTTCCAGGTTCAGGAGAAAGACTAGAGAGCTGGGTCACAGAGAAATTGCCAGACATTGTGGGAGGGATAAAGGGTAGCAGAAAACATTTTGATTGTGTTAGGTACTTGGAATTATGGAATCTGTTAACTGAACAGAGGTTACAAAGTTTAGAGTTATGTCTTTTTCATCTGTGACAACTGAGACAGAGAGATAAAGGAACCTTTGTAGGATAATGAAGGAACCTTTAAAATTTGCCATTGAATGGATGAATGGAGAATACTGGGGTATCGTTTCTTGGCTTTTTAGCTAAGTCCAGGTGAGAATACTGGGCAAGCTGGTGCATGGAGTTTTTAAACACAACTCCAAAGATATTTTGCAGGACACTGTTGCTAAAAAACTGGGCAATTTAGTGGTAGTTAATTTTTTTTCTAAATAAGTAGCCATTAGAAAGTAACTGTTGCTCATTTTACATAGTTCTGTATGTGAAAAAAGACAAAACAAAATACGCTCTATTTGCCTTGTCCTCTTTAAAATTGCTTTCCGAAGAATTCTTGTTTTTACTTTAGAAATATCAAAGCCAAACTCAGTTCCTCTTTAGGGAAACACTGAAGGTTGAGAACTGGAACTGTCACTTCATTCCTTGTCCCACAGGCTTTCTTTTTCATACGGGGCTGGAAGTCATCTGTTTTTGAAGCTCAGTTTGATGTTTCAGTGTTTTGAAGCCACCCCCCCCCAACTTTCCATTCCATTCCCAAGGCCTCCAGCTTGTCGTCAGCCCAGCTCTAAGTCTAGACTTTGGATTTAGACCCTCCTTCTGGTCTTTATTAGACAGGGGGGGCCTCTTTAATGAGGTGGCCCAGCAGACATTGCCCAATGTCTTCAAATATTAATAACGCCATTTGTTTCTAACACTTAGAGAGGGTGTCATGAAAATTAATGAGTGTGCTGGTGGAAATCAATTGTCTTTTGCAGAAGGGTCTCTGGAGTCATTGTGTAGGAAATTAGGTGGACTTTTTTGTTTTGCATCTGGCATAATATATTTCTAGCTAAAGGGCATGTTTTGATTTTATTTATGAAGCAAAAAAAAAAAATGGAGACTTAGTAAGAATCTTCTGGCCTTGTGGTTTGTAGAATAAAACTTGGAGAAAAATAATCCCAAAGAAGAGCCCCAATGAATTGTGTCAACCAAATGTTTCTCCTGAGTTTTTTTTCATTTTCTAGGTTCCACTTCAGCCCTTGTAGCTGGGCTATGGTAGATTTGTACCGAATTGGCCACATAAGGTTACATTTGTAGAGGGAAGTAGATTCACCCTGAGTCTCACAGTCCACTCAACTATAACAGGTTGCCAATTCCCAGTTGATGATGGCCACCATAGTTGGTGCCCAAGTTTTCTACCATCTTAAAAAAAATAATAATCTAACACACGAAATTGATTTAAGGATAGATGTTAGCAGTGTATTTACTTTTTCCCTCTAGGTTTTTAAAAATTAAGCTGTTTTAATTCCATTAAGGTTGAAATATTTTTCCACTCTGAATCTGCCTTCATCTCATGTGCAATTTTACTAGATGATATAAATTACATTCAAAGCTTTTCTTGAGTCCAGACAGGAGGAAATTCACTTAGGATGTATTTTATCCACACTTAGTGGGATACATTTATGTGCATTACATAGCTAAACATGAATAAGATGCCTGAAATTATGTAGAAAGTTAGTAACATTAAATACACCATATTAACTAAAAAGACACTGGAAAATCTCAGTAAATTGAGATGTTGATCATTTCTTTTCAAGCTTTTTACTTTGTTGCTTTTCCCAACACATTATCAAGGAGTTGGATTAGAAGTGTAGCAATCAGAACATAATTCAGTGCTGGTATGGAATGCCAGAGTCACAGGAAGTTAGCTTTAACCTCTATGCCACAACACCAACCGCAGAAGATACTAATTCTTGATTTGGACATGCAAGAAGGGTATCTTCTTATGTCTTTGAAATAATTGTTGGGGCAGTGTTTGGCATAGCAGTTTTAAGATGCCACTTAGCATTGCCATATTCTATATTGCATGGGGTGCCTGTTGAAGGCTTGGCTCTGGTCTTGCTTCTACTTCCTGCGTAGGAAGCAGCAAGTGAAGGCTCAAGTACTTATGTCATTGCCTCCCATTTGGGAAACCCATACTTAGTCCTGTATGAGTTCCAGGATTTGACTTGGTCCAGTCTTGTGTATTACAGACATCTGAGATGTCAATCAGCCATGCAAGTTCTCCTTTTGCCTGTCTGTGCCTCTGCTTCTCTGCTTTTCAAGTTAACAAGAGGGGTCCATTTAAAATCATTTATTTAAGATTGAAGGAAAATTCAGATAACTATTAATGACTACTTTTTCATGTGTGAATTTTGAAGACAAGAAAGGAAATTGGTACCAGTTTTCTGATACTGAATAACAACTTCTAACAAAAAAAAAAAGATTACCGAAGGAAGAAATTCACTAAAAGGAAGAGATAATTTCTTATAAAAACAGTGAATTGTCTCTTGGAATGCTTGATAGTCCAATTAGTGAATGAAGTGAATTACATAAACATATTAGAAAATTTGAGGACTTTCTACAGACTTGACATGGAATTTTGATGTTGGTGAAGGTAACATACAAACGATAATTTCTAACTACAAGAAGGATATCAATAGCAAGCTTGTAAGTAAAAAATTACAACATTTCTCATTGATTCAGTGAGAATGTAAGTTATTATACAAGGAAAACTGAAATATCCTGAATGGTTCAATGATCTTTTTTTTAAAGGAAATTTTCTCTATAAAAAAAAATCCTAAATTTTACATGACAGTTTTAATAAGAAAGTATAAAGTTGAAATGAACTTACTAAATTATTGGTAATTAAAAAGCTGGATTAGTCTAGAAGGAAACAATAGTATCTTTCTATGTTCTCTGCAAAAAATAACAGAAAAAAGTCTATATAATATAATTGTGGGGGAGAAGGTATTATGGAGGTGTCCAATGTCAGCCTATGTCAAATTTTTGAATTTGTGACAGCAGTGGTATTTGTTAGCATTTTAAAGTTTGTGATTTATTGTCAGTTCTCCCTCATTTTATATATATACTCACTTTCACTTCCAAGTTGTTATTCTTGCATTTTTAAAGAGGACCTAATCATTACAGATTTCAAACCCTTACAAAACCTTACAACACATAGGAAATGAAGGATGGGCTGGTGTGATGTTGGGGGAATAAGGGGTAGTAGTCAATAGGGCCCAGACAAGCTGTAGATGCAATGAAAAGCTGGTGGTTGAGACCACCACACTGGGTTGGCTTAGAATGAAGAGTAGGTCGGGTGATTTCTAAAGGCCTTTTGTGACAGTAACAATAATGATTTCTACACTACTAAGCCCTTGTTCCGTGTCAGAGGCAGGTGAGTGAACTACAGGCCAAACATCAAATCTGCCCTGATCCTGGTTTTGCAAATTAAGATTTCTTGGAGCCCATCCAGAACTAACTACTTTTTTTTTTTTTAAAGATTTATTCATTTTATTACAGCCAGATATACACAGAGGAGAGACAGAGAGGAAGATCTTCCGTCCGATGATTCACTCCCCAAGTGAGCCACAACGGGCCGATGTGCGCCGATCCGAAGCCGGGAACCTGGAACCTTCTGGGTCTCCCACGCGGGTGCAGTGTCCCAATGCATTGGGCCGTCCTCGACTGCTTTCCCAGGCCACAAGCAGGGAGCTGGATGGGAAGTGGAGCTGCCGGGATTAGAACCGGCGCCCATATGGGATCCCGGGGCTTTCAAGGCGAGGACTTTAGCCGCTAGGCCACGCCGCCGGGCCCCAGAAGTAACTACTTAACCATTGTCTATAACTGTCTTTCTCCTGTGATGGAATGTTTAGAGATCAACACATAGACCACGTGGTTTGTAAAGTCTGAAATATTTACTAATTGGCATGGGCCATACAGGAAAATGTGATGGCTGCTATACTTTGTGTCCAGTAACGCTGGGCAGATTGCATTCTTTAAATATGCCCACAGAGCATCTACCAAACCTCATGCTCTTGTGAAAATGTGACATTGTCCCATTAATAAGTAGAGTTTACTGTGTTAAGGTAGGTCCAGTTACTGTTTTAATCAACATCATATGATAAGGGAAGCTGTGTCATTTGAAGTATAGACTCCCTGTAGCTTGGCTGCAGCTTCTTCCTATTTGTGGGCTGACACCTGCCAGGTGAGAAGTACAGTGCTGAGATCATCATCTGTGAGAAACTCAAAGCTCACAAGAAAGACCCCAGGAAATGAAATGCCATATGAAGGAAGAAGGCAGAGTGACAAAGCACAAATGAGCAACGGAGACATCTTGGATGTGGATCCTCCAGCCCCAGCTTCCATTGCTGACCACATAGATAACCTTAAGGGGTCTGGAATTCCTCACCAAAGAATGTGTAGTTCATAAAATGGTTGTTTTCACTCAATGAATTTGGGTTAGTTTAAAACAGCAGTGCATAATGTTCTTCGTTTGAAAATTTTATTTGTTTTTATTGGAAGGGCAGACGTCACAGAGAGGAGAGACAGAAAGACCCCCACCTGCCATATCACACCCAATGGCCACAACAGCTAGAGCTGAGCCCATCCTAAGCCAGGAGTCAGGAGCCTCTTACAAATCTCCAACACTGGTCCAGAGTCCCAAGGAAGAGAAGTGGAGCAGCCACATGAGATCCTGGCACCTATAAGGGGAGGATTTAGCCAACTGAACCATCACACTGGGCCCAACACACTGTTTTTACAGTATGTTCATAATTGCCCTGTAAGATAGGAATTTTCAGTCTCATTTTATATGTGAGAGTCAAAGACTAGAAAAAAACATCACATGTTCCCTTTCACAGAGCTGGTGGACAACAGGACCACACTTTCAACTAAAGTTTATAAGTCTCCAATAGTTAGGTACAAAGGTAATTTCCAGTGCTGACTCCGTGTGCTCAAGGCTGACAAAGCTAACAAACAAGAGATTTTAGCAGGGGAATATGACTCCTGAGAAATCATATTCTTGCCCAGAAAGAACTTGAGTCCAAGGGAAAGAATGTTGTGTGTGTAACTCCCACAGAGTGGGCCAAGTAAGAATATGCCAGCTATTGACTCTTGGGGAGTTTCATTGTTTTCCATGCTAAGTTTTTTTTTTTTTTTTTTTTTTTTTTTTTTTTTTAAGATTTATTCATTTTATTACAGCCAGATATATACAGAGGAGAGACAGAGAAGAAGATCTTCCGTCCGATGATTCACTCCCCAAGTGAGCCGCAACGGGCCGATGCGCGCCGATCCGAAGCCGGGAACCTGGAACCTCTTCCGGGTCTCCCACGCGGGTGCAGGGTCCCAATGCATTGGGCCGTCCTCGACTGCTTTCCCAGGCCACAAGCAGGGAGCTGGATGGGAAGTGGAGCTGCCGGGATTAGAACCGGCGCCCATATGGGATCCCGGGGCTTTCAAGGCGAGGACTTTAGCCGCTAGGCCACGCCGCCGGGCCCATTCCATGCTAAGTTTTTATTTTTTTTCCTAAAGTGCAATTGCTTTTCAAATGCTTTCTTTCAAAAACAGCTTTAGTGAGATGTGAAGCATGTATCCTAGCATTCACTTACCATCTGTGAACAGCTCAGTGATTTCTAGTACATTTACTGTTGTGCAACCATGACTCTTACAATCTATTTTAGATCATCCCTACCACCCCAGATTGTGGTCAATTGCCAGATTGTGGTCAATCCCCACTCCCACAGCTGGCCTCCAGCAACCTCTGATCAACTTTCTATATTTTAGGTTCAACTTCTCCAAAAGTGTTGTCCAAATGAAAGCATATAATGCACATTTTGTCTTTCTTCATTTAGCAGTTGTCAGTAGTTTGTTCCTTTCCAGGTGCGCAGTATGTTCACAAGCATGCTTACAGGTTCATCAGTTGGTTCCTACAAGGGCTAGTTCTGATTTGTTGGTTCACTAAAGCTACATTCAGTTCAGACTAATAGGGCAATCCTTGTCAATCTGTAATTTATTGCAAGAAAAAGATGGAAGAATATAGCAGTATTATGCAAATAAGGACCTCAAGCACTTTCTACTACTTTCCTCAGTGCTATAAAACTAAACAAATAAACAAAAAAATGCCTACATTTTGAGAACAGCTAGATGGGTCTCAAGTAATTATTTTGGGCCCAGAGAATTTTCATCATCCGTTATACTCTCAAATCACATCTTGGATTTTCTTGGATCCAGTCTTCATTTCAGATGGCTAGTACTTGTGAATGATACAATTTAGAACATTGGCACTCCTTTACAATGTAATTTAATTGCTGAAGGTTTACAAAAGGGATATCCTCAAGCCCTCAGAATTATGAAAGACACTGCAAATATAGAAATTTGTGATTATGAACAAAATAGGTAAATGAATCTATGTTTCCTTGATTATGACAACGATATTATTTGCACAATAAAGTGTGACCAGACACATATTTAGAATTTTTGGAGTGATTTGTGTTTCCTTAGGATAAGCCAGTGGTCTATCTTCTAATCTTGAGTAGTTCTGTCTGTCTTAGCCAGTATCCTCCACTATGAAAGAAGGGATTGTCTGATTTTTATCAGTATGCCATCTCTGACTGTAATCCAAAATTTCATGAAAAATGGAATTAAAGATAAGTTTATTTTGATGCAAAATTTGTAAAACCCATATATATGAGGAATGTTTGAAAAATTCATGAAATGCATATCCTTAAAAAATATGCATGGATTTCAAAATCTTTTGCCACCAAAATAAACCTATCTTTTAATTCCGTTTTTCCATGGACCTTTTGATGTATTCTCATATAGTGCCTGGCACACAATAACTCAGAAAATATTTTTGCTGATTTGAAGTGTCATCACCAGCTGCTCTTACATATGCCGATTCATTTACTCCTTAAAACGATTTTGCAAAATATTACCATCCTAGTTTCTATAGAGGAAGGAACAAAGCTAAGTGAGGATAAGTGATTTACCCAAGATGGTACCGTTCATAAAAGACAAGGTCAAAATTCAACCCTGGCCTGATTGCTATGAAGTCTTTTACTCCCAGCAGAAAAACAGGACCCAGAAAGGATCCAACACACGGTGTTTCAATCCCGATCCACTTTTGTGGGTTTTCTTCTTTCTTTTTCACTCCGCTGACTTAACATATCATGCGCTTCAATTACAGCTGTCAACCTCCTCCCACAATCGCTCTGTATTCGCGCTGTAATTGCTCCTTGAAGAACCCAAGCCCACTGCCTATAATTTCCCCATCAACTCAGCAGCCCCCACTGCCTCTGCAGGACATGGCTAATGCAGCCCACAGAGGCATAGACACCTGTGATTACCGGCATTTCCCTCTCATTTAGCTCTCCCAGGAGCAGCACTGTTTTAGAATGCCTTTTAAGCATTGTGTGGTGACAACACTCTGATGTGGGTAGATGGCCAAGAAACCTTATGCCTGATGTTTAAGTGAAAAGTGGTGCCCTTACCATGGAATCTGACATATTCTCTCTGGAGATTGATGGAGAATATGAAGGTAGGCTCCTCTGGAGTTAAAATCCATTCCCTGTCTTTAAGTTGAGGGCACAAGGCTCCTTCCCAGATAGAGGGAAGGCTTGCATTGGGGCAGAAATAGTTAAGAAATAAAATATAATTATGTACGGAAGTCCTTGGAACCTATTTCAACAGTACTCACGTGGGCCTGATGCAGCAGCCTAGTGGCTGAAGTCATCACCTTGCATGTGCCTGTTCATGTTCTGGCTGCTCCACTTCCCATCCAGCTCCCTGTTTGTGGCCTGGGAAAACAGTGAAGGATGGCCCAAGTCCTTGGGACACTGCACCTGTGTGGGAGACCTGGAAGAAGCTCCTGGCTCCTGGCTTGGGATTAACTCAGCTCCAGCCATTGTGACCACTTGGGGAGTGAATCATTGGGTAGAAGATCTTTCTGTCTCTCCTTCTCTCTCTATATATATGACTTCCTAATAAAAATTTAAATAGAAAAAAGAAAGAACTCATGTAAGACATAGAACATGAGAATGAAAAGAACCTTAAAGAGAGGCAGAAATTGGGGTCTAAAGAGGAAACAGTGTGTGGCCAGGTTGCTCAGGAAGTAGCTAGGCAGGACTGGGGTTTTGAGACTTTCAGACAAGGGCCTTCTCCATTGTAGGTAAACTGGGGGTTAACACGGGGCAGTGATATTGCATCTACCTTCGTGTTCTTGGAAGCATCTGAAAGCAGCAGTGGAGAAATAACAGGTCCTGGGAATACTGGCTCTGCGCCAGTACCACAAGCTTTCCAGGACACGAATTTAGAGTTCAGCCTAGAAACTGGCCAAACATTGCTGCAAAGATAATAAAGCCAAACAAAACAAAAGAACACTGAAAGGTCTAGTGATCGTGTGAGAGATCAAACCTTGTGCCCCACTCAGCACTGACAAAAGTTGATAAAAGATACTAGCAACATTTTGAGCCAGGTTTAATAAGTCAGGGAGACTTTTGAACTTAAGAAGTTAGAGGTATAGAATTTGCACTCCCAATGTAAGCAAATAGGAAGTTGATTAAAGCATGTAAGAAAGAAAAACACAGGCCCAGCGTGCTGGCCTAGCAGCTTAAATCCTTGCCTTGAAAGTGCTAGGATCCCATGTTGATGCCGATTCTAATCCTGGTAGCGCTACTTCCCATCCAGCTTCCTGCTTGTGGCCTGGGAAAGCAGTCGAGAACAGCCCAAAGCCTTGGGACGCTGCAGCTGTGTGGGAGACCTAGAGAAAGTTTCTGACTCCTGGCTTCGGATTGGTGCAGCTCCAGCTATTGCAGTCACCTGGGGAGTGAATGATCGGATGGAAGATCTTCTCTGTCTCTCCTCCTCTCTGTATATCTGACTTTCCAATAAAAATAAAAAATGAATCTGAAAAAAAAAAAAAAGAAAAACACTTCCAGATGTGGGGCAATCAGCACATGATCATAATCACTGGGAGGAGGGATATAAACAGTGAATTCTTCAACTGATTAAAACCAATAATTTTTGAGAAATTGAAATAAAGAGAATAAATAGTCTAACTACGCAGGATTAAATTAGAGGTTAAAAGAAATCTGGAAATAAATGCCATTGTTTTCAATAACATTTAAAAAAGATTTATTTGTTTATTTAAAAAAGTAGCAGAGAGAAGGAGAGACAGAGAGATCTGTTTGCTGGCTCATTCCTCTAATGGCAACAATGGCTATGACTGGACCGTGGCAAAGCCAGGAGTCAGAAGCTTCAGCTGGACCTCCCACAGAAGTACAGGGGCCCAAGCACTTGGACCATCTTCTGTTGCTATTCACAGGCTGTTAGCAGGGAGGGGAATCAAGAGGAGCATCCAGAACATGTACCAGCACCCATTGGGATGCCAGCATCTTAGGCAGCACCTTAACCTGCTATGCTTCAATACTGGTTCCTTGCATAACTCTTTTTTAGAAACATCTGTTTATTTTAAAGACAAAATTACAGAAAGTCTTGGGGAGAGATAGAGAGGGAAGGAGCAAGTATGGAGGGAGAGAGAGAGAGAGAGAGAGAGAGAGAGATTTTCCATTTGCTGATGCACTCCCCAGATGACATGTATACCGTCTTCCTTGGTTTCCCTTAGCATATTAACAGGAAGCTGATGTGAACAAGCAAGTAGAAATTAGTAAAATGTTCAACCTTAAGAGTCGGCAGGAAACCAGGACAATGTTAGTAAGCCAAGAAGTGGTCAGAAATGTCAGCTAGTCATGTAATATGAAGACTGGTGATGTCATTCTGGGAGGAGGGTTTTTTTTTTTTCTTTTGTTTATTTTGGAGAAACTCTTACGTAAAAATCAGAGCTGCTTCCTACCTAAACATTGTAGTCTCCCTTTGTTTAAATCCCACGTTGGAATTGCCTTTCTCTTCTGGATTGTCTCCCCTTCATGATAATCACCATATCAGGACAGTGAATATATAACAGCAAATGTGCTGAGGTCCTGAAATCACACAGGGTGAATTCAAAATCTGTAGTAACTGAGTTCTCTGGTTTGTCAGAAGACTGGCAAGTTTGAGTATGGAGGAGAAAGCTAAGTGATACGAGTTAGAGTGATGGAGGGAAGAAAATGGCTCCCTTACTGGTATTAATCTTCCATGGAGTTAATGGCCTGAAAATTATACTTACTTTTTAAAAGCCGGGTTTGGTACAGATAGCATAGAGACATTGCCTTTTCTAAACATTCCTCATTATTGTTTTCCAAAAATAAATAATGATTAGAGTTTCTGAAACCAGATGAAATGTCAATATTCATTTTAGCCCGATTTTTTTCAAATGAATTTCAGCTTTTATGTATTTGATATTCATCACCATTCATGAAATCAAGGATCAGAAAGGAAGTGGAGATTAATATCTCCGTATTTCCCTTTGCACTTTGGGTACTGTGGGTGGCATTGGTGTGCACTAGCTGTGAATTTACAGCACCTTATGAAATTAAGTAGTGGTTATTTATTATTATAATCTAAAAGTTAGGTTACATTTCTGTAGATTATTGATTTTACAATCTAAAGCTATCACATCTTTTCCAATAGGATTTACTCTTTCATTCTTAATAATTGTTTTTTGAAAAATCATGTATAACTTAACATTCCTTTATATCCTTTTAACAATTTTGAATCTGGGGTAGAAGAAACTTTTTTTCTCTCAAAAAGGGCTTCGTTATTGTTATCTTTTCATTGCACTTAGGAAACAGTAGATGATAAATTTATGGCCTCCTGTTTTAATACTGCAGTGATTGGTTGTGAGTATTACAATTGATTACTCTTTTCCCTCAGTAACATGTAATTACCATGTTTTTGGTGAGAAGGTATGATTAGGAAAAATGTGAAAGATCACTTAAAACCAAAGTCCGTTTTAAGGAGTATTCTCTCCTGTTGGTTTACCTTCACCTCAGAACTGCGAGAATATGACAATGTGTAGTGAATCATTATTTATGACATTTCTACCAGTTGTTTCAATTGCGTACTGGTCTTGGCATTTCTTAGCATTATGGTTCTCTATTCTTTGTGATGTATTACTGTTTGCGAGGTTTTTTGTTTTTATTTTTAATAAGTGGGACTATAAATGTAGATATGTGTCAGTATTGCGTTCTTTTCTCAAATCTCCAAATGTCTGGTTTCCATTCAGGTGTTTCACTGTCTTTTCTTGCTGAGTAGCAAAAGACGTATTTTCCACTTTTCCTATATACCAACAAAGTAGAAACACTGTGTTTTAGTTGACTGTATTGTGTACTTCTTTGCTGAAAACTTTTCCTGTAAACACAATTGCCTTGTTCAGTTTTGTTGTAAACTGATTTATAAGATGCACTGTTGGTATGTTTTCTGATGTGTGTTTGATAAGAGTGATAAAATAAAGCTTAAAAAAAAAAGACTGGTGATGTCCTAAAATCTTACACTAAATGACAGCTGTGTCTGGAATCATGGTTTATGTCTACACACACACGTGCGCGTGCAAATACTCAGAAACACATATATAAAACCCCAAATATACCCAAAAAAACCCACAAACATTGTTGCACTAGGAAAATTAAACTAATAGATTTTAAAAGATAAAACATAATATTACAAAGAAATGTTGGGTTCACAGTATGATAGTTCAATTGAACTCCCAGGTCTCCTTCTTCTCTTCCCCTGCACTCGACACTTTTCCCATGCTGACATGGGGTGTCTGTTATTCTGCATGGCCATCATGTAGCTGGTATGCGGTATGTTTGACAGACTGATGGAAGTTATATGTAATGACTGTAAGAAACCAGAAAGTGATTTCAGGTGCCAGATCTTCTTTGGCTTTTCTTGGTAACACCCACCTCTGAGAGAGCTGGGAGACTTTTGTTTAGGATTCTACCTACAAGTTGAAGCTGTTAACTCAGTGATATGACAATTCCATGTATCAGTGTTCATATGTACCCATTTATTCCTGCCTTTGATGGCAGCAGGCCGCAAACAGCCTGTGGCTATTGTACAGTGAAGAATCAAGACCCAGAAACCACAGAAAATGAGCCTAATGGTGCGTCCATGTTCCTTTTTATGCCAGTATTGGCTTCGGGGACACTCTTAGTGGAACAGACAGGACTATAGGACGGATTTGGACAATTTTGCCACCATTCTGTGGCAACCCAAGGCATATCAGAGGTTGTCAAAGCAGTTGGTAGGTCATCATCCTTGACTTTATGCCTTAGTGTTTTTTTTTTAAAGATTTTATTATTATTGGAAAGCCGGATATACAGAGAAGAGGAGAGACAGAGAGGAAGATCTTCCATCCGATGTTTCACTCCCCAAGTGAGCTGCAATATGCCTTAGTGTTTACACACAGACTTCAGAGTTGCACAAGTCCTTATTTTCAAAATCACATATTATTTCCACCGGAAGAGGTTAAGTAATATCCCAGGAAATGAGCAATGCAAAATCAGCACAACTACATGTAGCAGATCTGGCATCAGCTTTTTCAAACTCTTTTAAAAAAAAAAGAGGTATTTATTTATTATTTATTTGAAAGGCAGAGTTACAGAAGGAGAGATAGGGAAAAACAGAGAGAACTTCCATGTATGGTGCACTCCCCAAATGACTGCAATGGCTGGGACTGAGCCATGTCCAAACCCGGGGTCAGGAGTTTCTTCTAAGTCTCTTACATGCATACAGCATCAGAGTACCTAGGCCATCCTCCATTGCTTTTCCAGGCCTTCAACAGGCAGTGATGTTGAAAGTGGAGCAGCTGAGGCATGACCTGGCTCTCTTTTGGAATATCAACGTCACAGTCAACAACTTTTTTCACTATGCCACAACATCAGTTCCAGTTTTCTAAGACTCTTGCCACCTGCACCAATACCCAAGTTCCCTACCAGTTGAAAGTATTTGGACAAGACCATGCTGTGTTTGGACAACAAGTCTACTCTACTCTAGGAGCTTGACTCTGTTAGCCATAAGGAAGATAAATAAAAGAGCTGCATATTTAGAGGCTATTTATTGTGGTGAGTCAGTGTGCCTCACTGGTGACAATACTGCTCATGTGGCATGTTTTCTCACCTTGTGGGATTTTTTTGATCTGCTATTGGTATCAACGGGCAAAATCCAAGGAGGACAGGCATGTCATATGTTACTAGAACTCCAAACTACTAACAATTATCTTACATTCCCACACGAAGGGCAAATATCCCCTTGCCTGGTAGTCTTAACCTAGTTGCCAAGTCTATTTTACATCTATACACACTACTCGCAGTATCGAATTCCAATATGTTTGTAACTATGGCATTGAAAGTGACACTATGAAGAAGTAAAAGTGTTTGACTATCTGTGATGGAACTCCAGTGTAGATGTGCCTAACAATTATATTACTGAATATATGATCAGTTTATTATGGTTTGGTTTCCTTTATTTCTCTATACGTCAAATTTGGGATATCATATTGCTATTTGTGAAATGTTGGGTATTGTAAGTTATGTTATCTATGATTTCCAATTGCAGATACTAAATGAGACACCACAATATGTGAGTTTTGTTTGCTTATTTTTTTCTTCTTTTACAGAAAGGAGTTTTCTCCTCGAGTATTGAAAAGAACTTTCTCCTGAAGTGTTGAAAATCACCATGGCTTTAGAATTAACAAAATTTGGAAACTAGTTTGGATCTAGACAGTTGTAATTAAGCTCTGTTTCAACTTTTCGTTTTAAATAAACCCAGAGCTATCATCCTACTTAGTATGTTTCACAAATTTTTGTTATCTTGGCTGCTATCTCCAGAAGCATGTCCCTGGGCTTTCACATGGCATTCTGCTGTGGATTTCCCAATGGAACTTAAACATGCCAAATGAAGAGCCAAGTCACCCATTTTCCACACAAAAATACCATTCACTGGCCCACAGATCTGATCATGTACATGCGTGCAAATGCACGGCAGAGATTGACAGTGGCTTCATCCTGCCTCCTCATTTTCTGTATTATTTCAGGTGAATTGTAATTATTACCATCTGTATATATATTTTTAAAGAATATTCTTTGGCCTTTGAAGTTTATGATGAAAAAGGCTGAAAGTAATGAAATTAATATGTCTCATTAAAAACCCCTCTACCAATAACTGATTGCAATTGATATATAAACATCCAAGTCCCTGTCTCCTTGTGTGGAATAACCCCCTTTTTGATATTTGAAAAGAGAAACAAAGAGAGACAGAGAGGAGAGCATCTTCATGTACTGGGTCATCTCCTAAGTAATAAAGTCAAGGTTAGGCCAGCATGATGCTAAGAGCTAGAAACTTAACTTACATGTACTCATGGATGACAGGGACCCAAGCTCTTGAACACCATTGCTGCCCCCAGAGTGTTATAAGGAAGCTGGAATTGAAAGCAGAGCTGGAACTCGAATCCAAGCACTCTGATCTGGGATGCAGTCACCCCAGCAACTTATTTGCTGTACCAAATGCCCATCTTATGGGATAATTCTCAAGGTCTGTGTTCACATTGCTCCCTAGAGTCCTCTCAGTAGGGTTATGCTCCAGCTACCTTTGGATTTAGTTTTCTGTCCTCTTAAAATGATTAGGATTTATTAAAATATATCATAAGAACACTCACATTTTGGAATGCTGATAGTTACCACGGGAAATGGAGAAGAAGGAAGGGCCCTGGTCTGTGACATAGGGTCTTTGTCACATTTCTCTACATTTCTCAGGTCTATGATGAGGCAGAAGTGGGAGACACAGCCCAGTTTATGACATCCAGCAGGCATAGTAAGCAGTGGTGTTCTCTGAATCCAAGCCATTAGCTCAAGTTCTTCATGGAAGTTTCCATCCGACAGGGGGTCATAATCATACTCATGAACTCTTTAAGTTGTAATGAAATATATGTGCTCTTATCTCCTGTTCCCTTTTCCTGGGGTAGATTCCATAGACTCGCTTGGGTTCCGAGATTGCAAAAGATTCACCTTACCTGATGACTTTTGTTCCGACTAGTTGTTTTAAGATATAACAGTAAATATTGCTTCTGAGTTTCAAATATCAGCACTTGTTAAATATCTTACTGAACTTTGAGGGAACACTTTATAGTATTTTTTTCTTAAAGATTTTATTTTATTTTTATTGCAAAGTCAGATATATATATATATAGAAAGGAGCAGAAAGAGAGAGGAAGATCTTCCATCCAATGATTCACTCCCCAAGTGACCGCAACGGACAGAGCTGTGCTTATATGGAGCCAGGAACCAGGAGCTCTTCCGGGTCTCCCACGTGGGTGCAGGGTCCCAAGGCTCTAGGCTGTCCTTGACTGCTTTCCCAGGCCACAAGCAAGGAGCTGGATGGGAAGTGAGGCTGCCGGTATTAGAACTAGCTCCCATGTGGGATACCGGGCACATTCAAGGCGTGGACTTAAGCCGCTAAGCCACTGCGCTGGGCCCCTCTTTGTAGCATTTTTAACCAAATGGCCTTAAACGCCTGGGCTGGATCAGGCCAAAGTCCATTTGAGTCTCTCATGTGGATATCAGAAGCCCAAGCACTTGCGTCTTCTTCCACTGCTTTTCCAACCACTGTTAGCAGGATAATGGATAGGAAGTGGATCACCTGGGATTTGAACCAGTGCTCATATGGGATTCTGGTATCATAAAAAGCAGTTTAACCGGCCCGGCGGCATGGCCTAGTGGCTAAAGTCCTCACCTTGAACACACCGGGATCCCATATGGGCGCCGGTTCTAACCCCGGCAGCTCCACTTCCCATCCAGCTCCCTGCTTGTGGCCTGGGAAGGCAGTTGAGGACGGCCCAATGCACTGGGGACCCTGCACCCGCGTGGGAGACCTGGAAGAGGTTCCTGGTTCCTGGCATCGGATTGGCGTGCACCGGCCCGTTGCGGCTCACTTGGGGAGTGAATCATCGGACGGAAGATCTTCCTCTCTGTCTCTCCTGTCTCTTTTCCTCTCTGTATATCTGGCTGTAATAAAAAAAAAAAAAAAATCTTTGAAAAAAAAAGCAGTTTAACCTGCTTTACTACAATTTCAGCTCCACTTTCTAGGTTTCTTTTTTTAATGATCAGTTGCAGGAATTTATTAGAATTTCTGGGATAAGAATGCAAAATTCGTAACTGAAATACAGTGATAAGGATTCAGTTGATAAAAGAAAAAGAATAATATGTTTCAAAAGTTCTAAGTTTCACAGGAAAAGTTATTGATATTGAAGTAGAAACAAAAATAAAATGTTCCCATTTAGCCAGCTTGAAGGGGGTATACTGTATGGTAGAATGGAGTGAGGTGCACTCTAAACCCTTTTCCTTTGCCGTAACAGACCACAGGCACTGATTTAAATGCTTCGTCTCACTGACAACTCATCCATTGGATCAATAAATTGTGGTGTTATTTAGCTTCACTGCATCTGTGGAATTTCAGTGGCTGGCATAGTCTTTTCCCTTTTGTAAGACTTTATTATTTTTTTTTCCCGGCTGCTGTTTCTCAAAGCAGGAGCAGGAGCGGTCTCCTCACATGAGTCATCTTCAAGAAGAATGGTACAAACCCCTGGAGGTGTTTCCAGCTCCAATGTTTTCATTCTGCCTGTCTCCACAAAGCTTAATCTTGGGTTGTTATTGTTAACTGTTGTGACCACATTTCAAAGTGTGTGGGGGGAGCTTTACGGAGAAAGTGTGGGGAGGCAGGAAAGAAAGAAGAAAATTGGCAGATTTTAAAAAATGCCCATTTTCCCAATTATTTAAACTCACCTGGTTTTGTCTACATCAAGAGAGCCATAATTTTCTTGCTTTTAAAAAAGAAATTATGTCTCAGTAGAAAATAAACACATTATCACAGGCAAGAGGAAAATATATTGTCAAAATAATTGCTATGGGAGATAGAATCTGGTTTCAATATAGTCTTTTTCAGCTTCTTACAGGCAGAGAACAGTCTTTTATTCAAACAAGCTAAGCAATGCCATTGGTTGAACTTCTTCTCCTATGTGGCTTCTTTATCAGTACAAATGCCTAGCTCCGAAGGTCTTCACATTTTTATGCCTGTGGGAAACCTTTACAAAACATTTTGTTAAAACAGAGAAGATTAAATATTACTAGTTGTACTCTGAGTAACAATTGCAGGAAGAAAATTCAAAGATTTGTTCTAGTTATTTATTGCTAACTTGTAGGGTTGATAAATTAGCATTTGGGAAGGAGTTCTCATGGCGAGTTCACCACTGCTTACCTGGGTAGCTTGAAGCCTGAGGTTTGGATCATTTGAATCCTCAGGTATTCATGTGTCTAAAGGTGGATACTGACTATGGGAAACTATAAAATCTGTCCGTAGCCTCTCTGTACTTTCTTACAGCTCTGTGTCTGCATTCCAGGAGCAAATGTACTATGCAGGTCAGCTGTCACTTGTGTCACCTTATAAGATCTGGACTTAGGCTACCTAGAACCCATGACTCACATCTGCTCTGTAAGAATCCCACCCAAGGTTAGGGGGTGCAGGTCAACACTCCCTGTGAAACCAGAGACATAACTGTAACCATTTTTGAAAAAGATAATCCTCCACATACAGTAGAAATTCTGTCATGAGCTTTGTAATGTGTATTTGAATGCATGAAGACCCCTGTTTAGCTATCGCTTGTAACGCTGCACACTTCTGCTCTGGAAAGATGTAAGTTATATACGCACCATCAGGAGTAAAGCATTCAGGCACTGTCTGAGACCCTGATCATACCATCTACACCACAGAGGGAGGATGGTCTTGGCCTCTACTGAGCCTACCATCTAGCATACTCCATATTACATTCCTCTGATCCTCTCCCAATGCTTTCCTGCATGTAGTGTATCAGCATGTAAACAACCAGCATTTTTTTTGTAAAAATGCATTCATATTCACAAAACAAACTTCCTTGGCTCTGTTTGCCTACCTACATAGCAGTATTAACAGCTAGCATTTTTGGACACTTCAATGCCGGACACTGGGTTGAATAAGATTTATATGCAATAACTGAATTAGCCATTAATATGGTTATAAGATAGACTTGAACATTTCTGTATTATGACAACTAAAACAACTATAAAAACAACAAGCGAACAAGCAAAAAACCGTTGAAGGTTATTACAGCCTTATTCCAAACCTCTACCAGAAGGTTAGGGACTAGAATTCACAGAAATTTTGCTGTTAATCAGAAACATGCTTTCTCTGATAGAAGACACAATCTTGTACTTCATGTGACATTAATGCACTTGTATGACCAGGGCCTTACCATGCAAGTTTCACACAGTAACAGTTTTGTTCTGCTTTCGTGCAACCAGACGAGTTATCTTGTCCTTACTTCAGTCCCTCTGTCCAAAGACACGCACTAACGCTAATTCTTTTGTGCAGATGATTAGAACGTCTGAATTCTCCACCTAACAAAGAGCATGCTAAAAGCTGTGTCCTCTAGACAACTTTCCTGACTTCCTCAGAAATTTAAATGCCTCTCTTGATAATTTCTGATTTTTAGTACGTTCCCCTACCAAAGATTCTCTGGCACCATTGATCTTATTTTTGTAACTTTTTTTTAAAGAAACCAGATCATATATTCCTTAAGGAACCAACACAGGGCTTGGTATCATGTAATTACATAGTAAACGTGCTAAGACTTCAGCTTTCTCCCATCACAGAACAATATTTCACTGGCCTCTCACATCACCACAGGAAAGGACAAACTATATAAAACATTTGTTTTCTGAGTTTGAACCAAAGGTAATGGAGCACTTTGATCTTTGAGATATGAGACATGAGCAGGATAGCCCCCCATAATAGCTGTGGATTTCTGTATGAAGACACTTCACAGACTTTAAAAAAGGAAGTCAAAGTAGACTCCAACTGCTCCCCTGAGCTAAAAAGACGAGATCAGAATTCAGATATTGAGGAAGTTGGGATTTCTGCAGCAAAGTAGGTGAGAGAAGGAAACTGCGAAGAGTACGAGCTCTGCAAATCTGCTCAGGGATCCTTTGACTCTTCGGCTGAGCACTAACCTGCACATGTGCAGAGAAAATTGCATCCAATGAAGCTGAAAAGATCAGAGGAAAACAGCTACTGGGAAGATGTGAGCTAGACAATTATCAGAATCTGCACAGGACTGGGAGATGTTTGCATTATCAGTAGCCAGAAGGGAGAGACTTTGCTGAACATCTTAGATATGCAATACAATTTACAGAAAAGCGACATTTTAGGAATAGAATTAGCTTAACCCTGAGGTAAAGGTAATGCTAGACTAGCCTTTAAAAGTTTATGAACAAACTTCAAAAAGATTATGTTGATCCATGAGCAAATTGATGCCTGATAGAAAAATAGGCTAAACTCTTACGAAATAAGACAAAATCCTTTAAAAATGCATTCCCCACAGAGCCAGTTATACAACAAACAGATAAATCTACAAGTGAACATAAATATGTGGTCCATGGCTAACAGACAAACTAGGAAAAATGGAAAAGGGGAATGAGGAAAGTGATGAAATTATTAAACAGCTGTTATAATTATATTCAAGTATGTAAAGTATGCAAGCATGAGTTAACTAATAGGAAATCTTGACTAAGAAAGGAAAATGTAGTAGAATTCAGGTCCAGCTTGATGTCAACATTCTATCATCAAATGTGTTCATTTCATAACTGGAAACTAATGATGCCCTGAGTTACAGATAAAGAGTAAAAACAGAAACAAAGGAATGATTCCCAAAATAAACATAGGTGTTTTAAAACTTAAAATGCATGTGCCTGAGGATAAGTAAAAATTACTCCTGACATTTTTTTTGCTGCCCCAACTAGGCAGAACAAAGCCCCTTTCCACATTTGTGTTGAAATGAAAGGCTACTTTTGCTTCTAAAATTCATGGTAAGATTTTTCTCTTTAATGCAGCTGATATTAAACCTAAAGGTATTTTAGGGTAATCATTAGAGCAATAAATTAGAATGATGCGTCCAACAAGAGTGTTTTAATCTTTAAGTATTAACTCACTTCCATTCTGAACATAATGATAAGTTAGACATTTTCAAGGAAACTTAGGGAAAGCAAAAGGAAATAAGGAAGTTTTCAAATGGAAGATTCATAAACTACAGTGATATTAGTAAACAAGCAATTTATACTACACTTGATCTTAGCCAAAAGGCCGAGAAGCAATAAGCAATTGATATGTTCAATTTGTTTCTCAGCCATTCTCTTAACTAGATTATCCACACATATATAATACAGCACATTTAAAAAAAACAAAGCAATAACAAAAATAAACAAAAACACTTCTTAGGAAATTGTTCCTTCTCATTCTCAAAATACAAGGGCTATTTTGTAAACATTTTGATGTTCATTAGACACCCACCTTATATGTTTTGTTTCACTTCTTATGCTTCTTTTTCTGTTTCTAAACCTTAAAAAATAAGTCTTAAAATTAGTATATCAAATCTTGTTTCCCCTGCTCCTGGTCTCTAATTTGAACTCTTATGAATGGCTCATCCCATTATGAATTGTCCTCCCCTGATCCCTACAGCATGGCCATCTTAGTGGGTCTGTGATGGTTTTGCTCAGTCTGTGGTTTGTATAGGACAGTCAGTGCTTACAGACATCCTCAAGCCACTGGTCCAAATCTATCATGAAAGGTTTTAGAGCATGTTTACTGATCAAGTGATCTAATTAAGAATCTTTACCTAAGATTCTATTTTGATGTGATGGAATTTACTGTACTTGGTGTGTTTTTCTGGAAAGATGATGAGTGACACAGAACATTTGAGATTATTTTACAAACTGTGTGAACTGTGTTGGGAATGACATTAGAGTTTGAAGTGCAGGGAGGAATTCACCTTCCCATTTCTTTACCAGTCCATGGAGTTATGTCTTGCAATTATTAATTTATATTAGCTTTTAGTGGACAAGCATTTTGTCTCTATATTTTACCACATTGCTCCATGAGATAAATAGGATTAGGATTGGGCCCGGCAAGTAGCCTAGTGGCCTTGAATGAGCCTTGCCTTGAATGAGCCTGGATCCCATATAGACAAAGATTCTAATCCCGGCAGTCCTGCTTCCCATCCAGCTCCCTGATTGTGGCTTGGAAAAGCAGTCAAGGATGGCCCAAAGCCTTGATTGAGTTCCTGCACCAGTGTGGAAGACCTGGAAGAATCTCCAGGCTCTGGGCTTCGGATTGGCTCAGCTCTAGCTGTTTTGTCCACTTGGGAAGTGAATCAATGGGTGGAAAATATTCTTCTCTGTATATCTGATTTGCAATAAAAATAAATAATAAATCTTTTTAAAATAGGATTAGGATTTTTAAAAATTTTGCAAAGTAGAAAGTAGGTTCAGTATATGGCAGGTGGGAGCTGAGTAAGACGCTCCAAGGCACATCTCTTCACAGAGATACCAAACATTCTTAAACTATATTAATTTATTTTTCCTTATTTGAGAGAAAGGCAGAGTGACATAAAGAGAACAAAAGAGACGCAGTGAGATATCCTAACTGTTGGTTCTCTCCACAAATGCCCACAACAGGCACAGCAGAGCCAACCTGAAGCCTGAAGCCAGGGGCTCAGAACTTGGAACTCCATCTGGGTCTCCCACATAGGAGGCAAAGACTCACGTATTGAATCATTGCCTGCTGTCTTCTAAGGGATTCACTGACAGGAAGCTGAATTGCAAGTGGAAGCAGAACTTGATCCCAGGTATTCTGATATAGAACGTGGGTGTACTAAGCTTAAAGGAATCCATTTTAGCATTCCATGATTTCCCTGAGATCCCAATTTACTCAGCTATTCACCCATTAAGTTACCTTTATAAGAACCATAGAACTAGACAAAAGACTACTTTAACTTTTGTGGAACTATAAAGACTCCAAATAACTACAGATGATGTCATTGGTGTTTTGATATAGGTTGTATGAGATTTATAAAATCTTTCAGCAGCATGAACACTTTAATTTGTAATGATCCTTCTGATCCAGAAACACAAGATGTCTTTCTATTTCTTTGTGTTCTTTTCAATATCTTTAATCAATGCCTAGCAGTGTCTCATCTCTTTGGTTAACCTTACACTAGAGGTTTTTTTCCTGAATATTTATTTCATTTGTTTGAAAGGTAGAGTTACCAAGGATTGAAGAGAGACAGAGAGAAGTCTTTATCTACTTATTCACTCTCCAAATGGCCAAAATGGCTATAGTTGTGCCAGACTTAAACCAGGAGGTTGGGGTTTCTTCTAGATCTTCTACATAGGAGAAGATGTCTAAGGCCTTGAGCCATCCTCCAATGCTTTCCCAGGTACACGAGCAGGGAGCTTGATTGGAAACAGAGCAGTTGAGACCTGAACAGGTGCCCATAGGGAATGCCCATATTGCAGGCAGCAGTTTAACCTGGTATGCCACAGTGCTAGCCCCTGATTTTTGTTTGTCTTGTTTTGCTAGCTATTGAAAATTGAATTGCATTTTTATCAGAAAATTTGCTATTGCTGAGCAACAACACTACCAATTTCAGTACTATTTCTTTTATCTTGAAAGCTTGTTGAATTTGGACATTGAATTTGAGTACTATTTCAGTATTAATTGAATTGAATTTCAGTACTAATTTCAGTTCTATTTCTTTTATCTTGAAAGCTTGTTGAATTTGGGGGTTTTCTGTAGATGAGGTTGTATCCTCTGCAGAGTGATAATTTGACTTCCTTCTCTTCAACTTGTATGCTTTTAATTTCTTTTTCTTGTGAAATTTCTCTTGATTCAATCTAGGTGATGTATTTGTGCCCAGGAATTTATTCATATCTTTTAGATTACTAAATGTGTTCTTGCACGATTGTTGTAATAGGATCTAATAATCCCTAGTATTTCTGTGATGTGAGTTGTAATGTCTTTCCTCTCATGTTTGATGTTATTGGTGTCATTCCTTTCTCAAACAGTGTACAACAATCATCTAAAATGCAACAATGATATAAATATAAGACCTGAAACTTTGAAATTGCTAGAATGAAACATAGGAGTATTTTAGGACACAGATTTTTTGAGGTCATACTCCAAAAGAAAACAAAAGATAAATCAAATGGGATTTTCTCAAACTAAAGAACTTTTGCAAAACAAATGAAATACTGAACAGAGTGAAAAGACATCCTTCCAATAGGAGAGAATGTTTGCAAGTTATGCTTCTGGCAAGGGTTTAATATTCAACATATACAAAGAATTCAAGTAACTCAACAGAAAAAAATGCAGTTAAAAATAGACCATACATTAAAAAATATTTCTCAAAAGAAGATAGATAAATGGCCAATAAGTACATGGGAAAAAAATACTTAACATCACTATCACAAGGGAAATTCAAATCGAAACCACAAGGAAATATAACCTCACTTCAGGTAAATTAACTAATGTTTTTTAAAAAAGACAAAAGATAACAAATCTCAGTAAAATGTGAAGAAAAGGGAAATTTCTCTGGCTGTTTGTAGGACTGTGACTTAAAACTTCCGTTCTAAAAAATACTGTGGAGATCCCTCAAAAAGATGAAAATAGAGCTATGATATGATCTAGTATCAGCACTGTTGCATATATAACCAAGATAAATGAAATCAGACTTTTAAAGAGGTTTCTACATGTTCTCATTTATTATAACACTATTGATAGTGGCCAAAAAATGGAAATAATGTGAGTGTCCATTTATTAATTAATGGGTAGATAAAATTTGATTCTTATACACTATTTAGTCTTTAAAAGGGGGAGAGTTTTTTATTTGCAGCCACATGAACAGCATTGGAAGTGATTGCGTTATAGGAAATCAACCAAGCACAGAAAGACACACACTGCACACTTCACACCTTTGTGGAATCTAAAATGCTAATCTATAAGTCTGGAATACAATCATGGTTACCAAAGGCTGGAGAGAGTAGAAAGGCTGGAGAAAGACTGAGGATGAGTTGATTATCAAGTGAAAAGTTAGGTAGAAGCAAGAGATTCATTGCATAGTTGAGTAGCTATAGAGAATGATAATGTATCATATGTTTCTCTTTAAAAAAAACCCTATAACACAGAATTTTACATGCTTTTATCATCAAGAACTGTAAAATGGTTGAGGAAATAAATATATGTAAAGCAGGTGGATGTTAAACAATGTGTACATGTGTAGTAACAGTGTGTTTCCACAAAAATGTATCCAAAAATACAGGCCAGTTAAAAATAAAAGCAATTTAATAATAAAAGGAGAAACTAACCTGAGAGACATGTGTGCTTGCCAGACAAAACTAGTTTGAAGTTTTGGGAATCATTGTCATCATGCTGGCTGGTCCTTAGCACTTAGTGGGTCTGTGATGTCCTCACCTTGTGGGATAACACCATAGGCTTGCATCTCAAATGCAGCAGTCCTGGCACAATATCACACTCCCTTTCTTACCAAATTTGAACTCCCAGCTTCTTGTCTTCCCACTTGTGGGTTATAGTGTGGGAGTGTGCTTGGGAACGGATGTCTCATTTAATGCTTCACTAGTAAATTTACTCTTTACGTTTACTACTTCAGCTTTTCATAAATCAGGGCCTAGTCTCAAAACAACATGCCAGAACTATTGAAATAATTATATATAAACTTCCATTTTCTCAAAGAAGACTTGGAGAACGCAATAAAATGTCTGTTGTAAGATGTGACCTCAGAGATCCAATTATACAGGTCCCAGATTCTACCCTTCATTGGCCTATACATGGAGACGTTAGTATGTCTTGAAATAATCCACTTCATTATTTGACAACTAGGAACATTCTTTGAGAGTCTGCCCAGTCACCTTCCTTTTTTTCCAGGGCAACAGAGTTATTGATTTATTTATTTCAAAGACAGAGTCACAGAGAGAGAGAGGTAAATGGAGAGATTTCCACCCAAATGTTTATTTCCCAAATGGCCACAATTAATGCCCAGTGTTGGGACAGGCCAAAACCAGGATGCTGGATTTCCCTCCAAAACTCTCAGGTGAGTATTAGAGACCTCAGCATTCAGGTCATCTTCTTTTCTGCTTTTCTGGGTTCATGAGCAGGGAGCTGGATTGGAAGAGTAGCAGCCAAGACTCCATCAGGTGCTCTTAGTGCTGCCAGCATCCCAGGCAACAGTGTAACCTATTTTTGTGCTGGATTTTGATATCCCCAGAAAATCATCAAGTTTGAAGTCGGTGCTAAGGCATAAAGGTGGTTTATTCAGATTAGCCTAGGTCTCCCAGCCACCTCCCCCAGCCCAGCATGGCTGGGCGGGGGAGGGGCAGCCGCAGCCAAAGCTGCTGCAGGATCCGCAGGGAAGGCAAAAAAAAGAGAGCACGAGCCAGAGAGAGCGAGAGAGCCAGAGCTCCTCAGTTCTTATACATTTTAGGCTATTAATTATACAGTCATGATTTAGCAGGCTTCTATTGGTGGATTTGAAGCAAACAACTTTCAAAAAGTACAAATCGATGAGCTATAGGGCGGTGAATCTTACCAAACACCAGGTACCTCCTTCCTGAGGAGTGGTCTGCCTACGTGTCCTACCAGGTGTCCTGCCGGGTGTCATGTAGACTATCAGGTCTGGAGTTCACACAGCCCCCAGCCAAGCCATTAAGGCAGAATCACAAAAAGCAGAAAACATCTAGGTTCTTCACTATTATACCACAGTACTGGGTTTCAAGAGCAATTTTTCTAACTTTTACAGGAGAGCTGAGCTTTCTTCCCATCTTTTCTCAGGGCCCTGCCTACTGTGGAACTCTCCTTCATACTGGGGAGCTCTCTTTTTGATTTTTTTCCACAGTGTTCCTTAGTTCTGGACATCTTCCATAACTCATGCTTCAGTGAACAGACTGTTACTTAATAAGTCTTCACTGAATTTAGTGGTTTAAAACAAAGCTTTATTATGTGTTATGACTCTGAGTGTTGGTTGGGGAATTCTGTTGGTTCATCCAGATTTGCCCAGGGGCTCCATTTGGCTTGAAAGATCAGCTGTGATAGCAGGAGCAGGAAGGCCTCCTTCTTATACCTCACCATTGGTGCTGACAGCAAGGACTTCTGAATTTTCCTCCAATGGGTACTTACATGGTAGTTACATGGAAAGGGAGTATACTTGTGGGAAATGTGAACACAGTTTGAATCTCAAAAATAAAGAAACCTAAAAATCTATGTGGGTGCCTTTGGTGGTCTCTTTCCCAACTTCACTCCAGACCCTTATCTTTAGGTTCACTGTTTCCACACTCCCTCTTATCAACTGCCTCGTTGCTCAAAGGTCTCCAACCATATTTCCACCTCTTTCCCTGCCTCATGCTTCATTCTCGGACATCTCACTTCTTTTTTTTTTTTTTTTAAGATTTATTCATTTTATTACAGCCAGATGTACACAAAGGAGGAGAGACAGAGAGTAAGATCTTCCATCCAATGATTCACTCCCCAAGTGAGCCGCAACGGGCCGATCTGATGCCGGGAACCAGGAACCTCTTCCAGGTCTCCCACGCGGGTACAGGGTCCCAATGCATTGGGCCGTCCTCCACTGCTGTCACAGGCCACAAGCAGGGAGCTGGATGGGAAGTGGAGCTGCCGGGATTAGAACTGGCACCCATATGGGATCCTGGGGCGTTCAAGGCGAGGACTTTTAGCCACTAGGCCATGCCGTCGGGCCCGGACATCTCACTTCTTGACAAAAGGTGAAATTTCCCTCTAGATTCTTTACCTTTCCTAGTATAACATGATTTAAATCTAAAATATGTAGTCTAAGCACCCCAAGCCTTCATTGGTATTAGCAATCAGCCAAATTTTATAGTCAAGCAGTTAGAGGATGAGTGTAAGATTCTTGGTAAAAAATCAGCATGATGTCCCCTTCTGGAGTATCCTTTGTGATGTTTGTTTATGAAGGCTGACATTATCAGCTCTTCTTTCAGAGACTTAGTAAAATAAGCTCTACTGCCAAAGACAAGCATTTGCTATGTGTGGCTGTGTGCATATGTGCACTATGTTAAGGAAAATTGGAGAGAGAGAGAATGAGAGAGAGGGAGAGATTTCCCATTTGGTGATTCATTTCCCAAATGGTCACAATGGCTGAGGTTGGGCCAAGCCAAAACCAGGGACCAGGACTTTCCTCTGCATCTCCCACACATATGCAGCTAACCAAGCACTTTGACCATCTTCTGTTAGTTTACCAGGTGTATTAGCAGTGAGCTAGACTAGAAATGGAGTACCTGGGACCTGAACTGGTGACTGTATTGATGCGGTCACTGCAGGCAGTGGAATTTCATGTATTACCACAATGCTGACCCAGTGCATTTTTCTTAATGAAAATGAAGTTGAAGTTGGCATTTGATACAGTGATTAAAGTGCCAGTTGGAACATTTCATCTCATATCACAGTATCTGGGGCTCTTCCCTAAACTCTAACTATCTGCTAGTCGGTAGCCTGGAAGGCAGCGGATGATGGCTCAGTATCTGAGAATTAATACCCATGCCAAAGTCATGAAATGAGTTCCTGAGTCCAGGATTTGGCCTCTCCTAGCCTAGCTGTTGCAGCCATTTGGGTAATGAATTAGTGGAGGGGAGATCTCTGTTGGTCTGTCTCTCAATATTTCTCTATTGATCTCTCTGCTTTTTAAACAAGTAAGATACATAAAAATGGAGTCAGTTTGTTAACCCAAAGATGGAGTAGATGAATCCCTACTACTAAGCACAAGATATTTTATTTATTTCCTACTCATTCTTGGCAGCTGCCAAAACCATACAAGTCATCTTGTGCAGCAGATTGTTAATTCAGTGGTCGCCAATTTCAACCATATGTATACAGATATCTACACCACCAAAAGCATGTGCTAACTCCTCTTACTACATTAAAGAAAACTTACCTTCTTATAACCTCTACCCACCAGTAAATGTGTCCTGCTGAGGACACACGGACAAAAAAAAAAAAAAAGCAATTCATCTTTTTAGTAGAGCTTTGGTGTATTTCCAGATAATTACCATGTCTTTCACACATCTTCTACTTTCTTAGGCAAACACTGAGGCTGACTTAATAAAATGTTACATGATAAATGTCACTTGATTGATATGGAAACATAAGAAAATAATGCTACACTCATTCCTATTATTTTCTATATGTCAGTAGCATACCCAACTGAAATCCAAATGGTTGAATATAGGGTTTGCCTATGCATAGAATTCTTCTGTACTTAGCACATTGTTAAAAAAAAAAAAGGAAAGAAAGAAAAAAGTCTGTGAAGACAGAATCTGAATTCAATCTAATAATTTCTCCCAAATAAACCCTACAAATCCATTTAATAAGTCTGAATATTTAATGATTTTTGCAGTATTTATTAAATACTTTTTTTCAGTCATGGTGAGTCTGGTTTCTAGAAAAACTAAGTTAAAGCCAGTTGGGTGAATACTTGCTCTCTCTTAAGCCATACAATGCTGAAAAGTAGAAACTATCTCATTTTTCCAGATGAGAGAATTGGAATCGGGGATGTTATGTGATTGGGTCTAATTTTTATGCTCAGGAAGTATAGAAGCAACGCAGACCTTTGATCTCTGACCAGGTACTGCTTATTGAACTGTGTACACCTATGTTGGGTTCTGGATGTGTAGGGTAGACAGTGCTATAGGCCTCAGCCTCCATGTCTTACCCTCAACTTATGAGGAGCCGCAGTCAGGACTTGGCCCAGGGAGGAGCAGAGGGTTGAGATGTTCCTGGAAAAGTGAAGGGTAAAGAAGACACAGGAGGAGATGATGTCAGGGAGAGACTTACAAGCCAAGACCTAGAGAAGGAGTGACCTGGATGCCCCATTGATACTGCAAGGCCCAGACTTACTGAAGGGAGAGGATCCAACTGTGTGAAGTACTATAGGAGGTTATGGTCTCTGATATAGTGTGCCCATATTACATTTTGTACAACAAATGAAAGCCATTTGTTAAAGCCAAGTGTCCTAACTGGCTGTTTCCCAATGGTACAGATAAACTTGCGTCAATGAAAATTCCTCTCTCTCTTATTGTTTATTTGTTTTTGTTGGTGGTGGTGATGTTCAGCATGTTCTAAACTGGCCTCTCTTTGGAATAGCAAACTATGGAATTCAGGCTGTGGTTTGAGAATAGAGAGCAAGATGGCTCCTATTATCAGCTTACATG
Source organism: Ochotona princeps (assembly GCF_030435755.1). NCBI lineage: Eukaryota > Metazoa > Chordata > Mammalia > Lagomorpha > Ochotonidae > Ochotona > Ochotona princeps. The sequence continues at coordinate 99,240,660 of NC_080834.1, read as the reverse complement.
ACACTGCAACAGGGAATTCTTTGTAGAATAGCAGACATATGTTTTTCTTGCGAGTCCCTAGAAATATTGAGTAAGAGCTGAGAAATTAGCCAAGCATAGTACCTGGTCCCTGGCTGCCACCTAATACTTGTCTCTAATAAAATGAATTTTAAATTACATTTTGTGAAAGCAAACTGACAAGAGGGATGGAAGAAATTATTAATTATTAACATTTTTCTGGTCAAGTTCTAAACTCCCTATGTTACTCATGCCAAGGCTGGTGGGAATGAGCTCAAAGGAACAGGGTAGAGAAAAGCCTTTCACAGAGTCTTTTAGACACCCTGCACAAATGAGGATTTTCTTAGGCCCAGTGAACATGTTTCTTGTCTTCAGTCCAGAATGTTGACACCCCTAAGACAACAACACTGTAGGGAAGAGGCCTCATTAACCGCCCTGTGGGCCTGCTAATGATGACCACATGCAACTGTAAGAGGTCTTTGGTTTTCCTGGCTGGTCTTCTTCCAACTTCAATTCATGCATCCTGCTCTGCTTTCAAGAACCAGGTCCCACAGTCTGTTCCTACACAAGAGCCCTCATCCTGGCCAATGCGACTCTGATTTCCAGGAGGAGGTGAATGAACAATAAGCCTGACAAGAGGAGAGAATGACAAGCCCAGGTAATAACCCGGGGCAGATGCCAGAGGGCTGTGAAGGATGGAGGAAGCAGATGGTATGGTTGCCCCTGTGGTTGTGGCTTCCTGGCACTGGCACAGGGAGGTTGATGACAACCTACACCACCAGCAAACACCTTTCTTTCTAGAGCTATTTCTGGAAGGAACAGAGAGAAATCCTCTAGAACTTTATAACATCAACTCCATGGCCTGTACCTTCTGGATTTTAGACTTGAAACTGCAGTAGAGGCCTCCATTTACAATGAAGAACTAAGGGGCAGTCCTCTATAAACAAACTGTTTCATCTTTTCCTTCCTTAACTACATGTACTCACACCTGTGCACAGAAATACACACATCACAGATACACACATGCCACACATGGATACAGAGCCAACACACACATGTATACCACACACAAACACACACATGCATATCATACATACATGCATAATTCGTGAATGTATGCACAAATGTGCACATACAAATATGTATGTGCATGCTGATATGCACACAAGCCATGCATGCCTGTCCATGCACCACATACATACACAAATGCCACAGAACACACACATCTTCTACCTCGAACATTCTGTGTCTCCTAAGGACACACAACTACACACGGCAACCCCAGAAATTCCCTAGTCCCCCACCTCCCCATATAAAAGCACCATACACATGTCAAGAAACACAACTACACATGCACACTACACATGTACACAAACACACATACCTGCACACATACACTGCATATGCCACACAGTGACACACATACACATGTGCCACACACAAACACATGTATATACTATATATGTGCATGTGTGAACACTACACATACATGCATGCAACATACACAGATATCACATGGAGTCATACCTGATCAAACACCCCACGAATGTTGTACTTGTGATAACAGACATGCCTTGTTCATGCTAATTCATATATACATCACACCTAAATACACTTGGACACACAGAAACAAAAATGTACACATACGCACAGATACTACATATACATTCGTGCATGCTATACGGATTCAACCACAGACACACATGCACATCAGTATCCAAGCATATATACAAAGGTACACACAAGTACAATACACACATGCACACACTACTCAAATGTGCACAGACATAGATGCACACACAGCATGTAAATACATGCCACACATCCACAGACATGGGCATACAGACACACACAAACAGGCACATTCACACCTTACACATATACATCACATGCATGCACAGACACACATACTCTCCTGTATGAAGATGCATATTCATGGTTACACACACTTGCATGTGGAGTTACACACATTTTCCTAATTACTCTTTTCTTCTTAGGACAATAAATGATTCTTAAAGTTTACTGTGTAATAAAACTTGCCTGTATCGATTCAGGGCTCAGGGAATTTGTGCTTCAACCAGTGTTAGGTGATTCTGATACAAATAATTCTCAGACCACACTTGGAGATACACTGTTTTAAGGGCTAAACAGCAAATGTGAAAATTATTTCATAGATTATTAACAACTGGAAGAAAATTCAAGGATATTTAAAATAGCTTTTCTTTCCACAGAAGATTGGATGAAAGCGTTAACTACCTGATAGCCAAGGTCAAAACTGGCTCAGCCTTTCAAAATTGTATGATTTTAACTAAGTTATGTAAATTCTTGGGGATTCATATTCCCACCTATTAAAAAAACAGAGCTGATATAAAGTGGAAATGATACCTGCCTTATTGAAGATTTTGCGAGGATTTACATAAACAAACATGGACAAACTATTGGGAAAGAGCCTAACATATAGATAGTAATCGCTCACTAAATATGATTCATGTCACCCAGGCTCAAACAGAGAAGTATAGCCCCTTCATGTGACAAAGACTAAAAGCTATTACAAGATTTAGGCCATACGTAATTGTGGTATCTGATGAGTTTGAGTGTTTAATACTGTAGTTTCTTCTTTGAGTGGGGGACTGGAATCAGCCAGGCTGGAAATACATGAGAAATAGACATTAAAGTAGAAATGCTGAGGGCAGACTAGAACTCGCAAGAATCTGCCAGAACAGTATCTCTTCTCCTTCAATTTCAATGATGCTGCTGGCCTAGAAGATAAGCTGGTACATGTACCATGCAACAGTAACTTCACTTGGCCCAGGACTCATGGAGACCAGTCAGTGATCTGGAAAGAAGGAGAAGATCCCCATACTGATCAAGTAAGCCATTGTATGTGACGATGTGTGTGAGCTGCAACAAGTGTCCTGATTTACTTTAGAGAATAAAGAAAATAAAACAACTCTCCTTCACCCCTCCTTCCAAATTTCACTGGACTTGGAACATGAATTCAAGGGTAACCCTTGCCTAGAACCATATTTGGAAGAAAATTCTAGCATTTGTAGTTTCAGTTAGATTAGCTGATACAATTTAAAGCCACCATATGATCAATTTCTTTTTACACACATTGGGGAACTGAAAAAGAGATGGGCAGTAACTTATGCTAGAGAACACAGCAAATTTGTAGAAGAGAAATAAGGACCTGAGTCCATGCTTTCTGTCTGCCATTCAAAACTTCTGGTTCCAATGGAAAGGTTAAAGCAGTGTAACTCTGAGTGTTATGTGACACTTCAGGAGGCCAAAGGGAAGGGAGAATGCACTTCAATCATGTGTTCACTGAGGGTCCACTACATGCCATTTACCCTGACATCAGCTTGCTCACAGAGAAGACAAATGCATTAGCAAGCACAGCAGAAGGCTAAAAAGACACATGCTTCAAGAACTGGATAATGGTTGTGGGTTAGGATGAAGCTTGATGAAACATGAAGATAATGTTGAGTGCCTTTGAACTAGTATCCAAAGGTCATTGATGTGTCTCCCATTACTCTACTCTTATGTTTTGATACTCCACCCTAGTAAAGTAGGGCTCCTGGAACAACTGACTTCATGGCTTCTTGCTACTGTGTTTTTTCCACACATCAGTCTCTATAAATCAGGCCAATCTTGAAGTTCTTGCTACAGTAGTAACTCCCAGTTACCCAAACCTGAGTCGTCAGCACTGCATCCTCCTGCTTGCAGGTCAAAGTCGAGATTTTTAGCACATGGTTGAAGTGCTTTTTCTCCCTCACTAGATACCAGAAAGGAACAGATTGCTTGTGGCAGTGGTGAAACAAGCAGAAGCGGAAACAGTCACAGGATGGGGTCAACAACACAGCTGCCACAACTGCCCAGCTTTTCTGAGCCATGGCCTCTGCCATGTTTTGAAGCCTGGACATCCCAGGTAACTGAATCAATATTTTCTTCTGTGTTTAAAGCTGTTTAAGATGGGAATCTATTTACTTTTTTGGGGAAAAATGCCATAAATACATGTGCTTTAGATTATGCTGGGTGTTTTTCCCTGCTAAGATGAACATTCTCCCTCCTGAACATAGAAGAACCCCACTTATCTTGGAGGAACTCGCTCTGTTGCCTCACTTACCTAGAAGTCTTTATGCACCTGTGTCTGAAATTGAAAACACATCTGTATTCCTCTGGGGAGCTCTTTCATCACATATTTGGATATTTAGGGGCTGTTGGAAAGGGACAATAATGAGGATGCTCATAATTGAACCTAGACAGATGTAGAGATGGAAGTTCTTCAAAACTGCCATGCGGACAATTCTAGTCTTTTCTACTTTGATACCCGAGTTCAGCAGTGGCTTCTAGGGTGCTCAGCACAATTATAAGCCCCTTGGTCTTAAATTCCCATTTCTCCTCACTAGGATTATGCAATGCTCATAATACAAGTGGTTCCATCTTCCCTGCATTGTCCCTGTATTGCTGTGGTTCCCCCTCCTGTTTGATGATCATTGTATATCTACCAAGTACCAGCATGGTGTTAGCTGCTTTGGATGCAGTACAAGATTAGAGTGTTCCCAAGGAGTTTATAGTCTGTGATGTGCAAATAATCAATATTATGTAGAACATATCCAGAAGAGGTTAGAACAGAATGTGGCAGAATGGACTGATTTAAAAATTAGGCTCTGAAACAGACCAACCGAATTCAAATTCAACTTCTGTCACTTACTATTTGGATGAGCCTGCCCATGTCACTTAACTCTATTTCCTCATCTGTAGCTATGCATTTGAGTCCTCAAAGAATGATTTAGACTCTGCTAGGAAGACAGGTAGAAAAGGAAATTCTGGGAAATATGAAACACACCAACAAAGCATGAAAATTGTTAAAGCTAACATTGACAACATGATGAAAGAGTAACAGGAGATAGGGAATAAACTCCCAAGTTCTTAGAATACCATTTCTGGAAGCTCCTTTAGAAGTCTAGTTTATTCTCCATGTGGAAATGCTGTGATTCAGTAGAGTGAACAGCCAAAGTCATTTATTCAAAACTGAAAGTTTTCCAGGAAACAGGACTTGCTGCGCTATCATGACAAAGTCTCTGGAAAACTATAACCTGGTCTCTCACAGGTACAGTGAAGCTGAGTGAGCTGCTGCAAATAAGCTAATAGTAAGCAGGCAAAGCCAACTTTGGAATCAAGCACAATATCCTCCCAGCTATCATGATGAACGTATGAAAACCATGTACTGAGGTCCGCATTTGTCCCAATAGTTAAGCTACATTTTGGGACTCCTACATCACATATTAGAGTGGCAGGGTTTGAGCCCCCACTCTGCTTCTTCTTCGCATGCACTCTGAAATTGACAGGATATGGCTCAAGAAGGTGAGTGTGTACAACTCACACAGAAGACCTTGATGGAGTCCTGGCTTCTGATAGTTCAGATTCAGCTGTTATTGGTGTTTGGTGCATGAACCAGTTTGTGGGAATGCTCTTTCTGTCTCTGCTTATCTGCCTTCCAAATAAACAAAACAAAACAAAAAAATGAAAATGTAAAAGGAACAGCACACTGACCCCGAGGTCCTCAACTCAGAAAACTTAAGGTTCCATTGCAAATAAGCCAAATAAACAAACAGAATCAGACAGCCTCAATTTTATTCAGTTCCTAAATTTCTGTTCCCGTAGGGTCTGGAATCCTCTTTATTCTTCTCTACTTTCCACCAAGAAGACAATGACTTTCTCCTTGGTTTGTGTTGTGTCTCTGGCTTTTAACTTTGCTCCTTTCCTTGAGTTTGGTGTCCCAACTGCTCTCCTGTTTCTGCCTGTTAGACAGTGAGCCCTAGAGGAAGATTCCCTCACTCAATGCTCTGGGGGCTGGCCTGGCAGAAGAAGGACTTTAGCCAGAAAAGGTTGTGGGGTCCATGTTTGGTTTCCAGTGCTGATGGTCACTTAACGAATCACCCAACTCTTTGTGTGGAAAGTTTGAAATAATCAGGGAACTCTGTCAGGACCTTTAGTTTCTGTCATGCAAACATCATATCAGATGAATCACCTTCCGGATCTACCAACCAGGGCCTTTGTTTGGCTTGCACAACTAAAATTAGCATCCCATTCACAGTCCATAATGGCTGAGGAATTATATCATACACATGAGACAAAGGAGAGGGCTCTAAGAGGGGCCACTTCTCCAAGTCTCATCCATGAGATTCTTCTCTTTAAAGAGGCACTCGCAAGCATCCAATTTGCTGCAATTATAGCAATCAAAAAAGCATTCAGCCTCTTTCCGCACCTGACAAGCCAGCTCATGCATTCCCCCCAACAGTGGTGGGATGGATGCTAATGCAGGGCCCAGCCCCCCTGATTCCAGCCACAGCCACCAACACCACTCTTATCCCTACCCCCAGATCTAGATTTCATTCTCAGTCTAAGAAATTCAGTATTGATGCCACTTGTAACTTCCAATATCCATATGGGCTCATTGGTCTTTCAGAAAAGGAAACTAATTAGTCCTTGATATTGGTTCACCTATTCCTACCCCCACGGTGGAAAAGACGTGGTGACAGACAACCTCATTCATTTTCTAAGTTGCTAAAGGCTGATAAAAAAGTTCCTGCTGCAATAACAGGTGCAGGTGTAGCATCTCAGAGAAGCCAAGACCTGTCTGATTGCTCCATTGTGCCAGCTTCCACAGCGCTTGAATGGGTGCTTTGTGAGTACAGTCTTCCTCAACTGCAGGAACCGGCTGCTGCTGGTGGAGGGGTGAGGAGTCCATTGATTGAAGGCCCAGTAATAAAGCACAAATAACTCTCAACTTTCTCTTCTCACCTGCTTCTTTGTTTATGTCCAATAACTCTTGAGAGAGCTGAAAGTATTATTTGATTATTCTGCTGCTACTGTGATTTTTTTCTAGAGAATGGTATTCCTAGCAAGGCATCTTAATAAATTAATTTATTTGAAATGCAGAGAAACAGACATATGAATACAGGGGCATACACACACACACACACACACACACACACACACACACACACAACTCCAATCCTCTGGTTCACTCCCCAAATACTTAACAATGGCAGGGACCAGATCATTCTGAAGCCAAAAGCAAGAAACACAATTCAGGTCTCCCATGTAGGTGGCAGGGATTCAACTTTTTCTGCCATCAGTATTGCCTCTCAGGTTCTACATTAGCAGGATGAAGCCAAGAGCCAGAACCAGTTATTAAACCCAAGTACAAAGAGAATGCCAGCTTGTAGAATTCTTCTGTTCACCACTCCAGGCTTGCAGGTGGTTGAAAGAAGTCTGCCACTTTTCTCATCAGTCCAGCTGCACGTGGCCTACTGCTGTACCACTCATGTGGCTAAGCTTGCTGCCCCACTGTGACAGGAACCTCTCTGGTAGCCCAGCTGACTACAACCCCTTAGATCATGACCTGTGTGTTTTTATCTTTTGCTAAGGATAATCATAGTCCCTAAGCCTGGTGGGAAATTCTCTCACATTTTCTTAGTTTCCTCATTTGCAGAATGGAGACAATGGGGAGATCACCAAGCTTCTTTGAAGAGTTATTCTGAGTGACACCTGAAGGGACAATCTATGTCTAACACTCTGTTAATGACATGCCCAATCGCAGGCCACTATTTCATTATTGTTTCTCTTTTGTCCATTGTTAGAATATTTTAAAAGTAACTTTCTCTAGAATGGCTTTTGTGGGGTCTCCCCCACAGGTTCCTCTAGTACTCCACTGCCGGAGGGGGTGAGCCTGCTGAGCACCACTCAGCCTCCTGGCGTGTGAGAGATAGACGGTCAGGGGTTCTGACCATCAGTTTCGGTTTATCTGGGAAGTACAGATTCTTATACAGGGTAATGGGTAGTCTCAGGCCAGGAATTCCAGGAAGGGAGAAACTAGGAGCTAATTACTAGGAGCACGACTGTGGAAGCCACCTCCTATAGGCCAAGCGTAGGTGAGCAAAATGGCCCTGGCCAATCAGTCTTTGAAACAATGTGAACTCTGCCCTGGTTCACGCCCAGGGCTCTATCCTTGGCCGCCATTTTGCTCCCCACATGTAACCCAGTGACCTTGACTGTTAGTCGCAGTCTTGTTGACTTAGTGACCCTTTTGCCCCTGAGCCCCGCAGGTTTTCTATTTCCCAACATGGTAATAACTTCTCCTAGAGCATAGCACTCCAGAGTTTCTGATTGGTAGCTCATGTAGCTCATGGGGCAGCTAGAACATGAAATAAGCAAGTAAGTGGGAGCCAGGAACCTCAGGATGGGGTCCTAGCACTTCCGGTTCTTACATTGTTCTGTCTGATTATCTTTTAACAGGTGACTGTTTGTGTCCTTGTGCCCTTTCCCTCCCGTGAATATTCACCCTCCCACCTTGATCTCAACTGTAAAAATCTCAATTCCCGTCTAGTTCAAACCAAATGCCTTGCTTTCACAGATGTCTTCTCTGGTTGTTTCAGTCTACACTAACCTCTAGTTTTTCAGATACCTGATCTTTTCTTTTTAGTACCACAAAGCTAGTGACTGGTGTTAAAACAAAACGAAACAAAACAAAAGCTTGCATTAATAAATAAAAATACACACCTTCTGTTGCTATTAAGTTTTTCCCATTTATATAGCCCCTTAAGGCAGAGGCTATCATAAGGAACTTAGCTTTGTTTCTTTTAGTGTGGCTTAAAACTAAGAGCTTTTTTTTTTTCTTAATTTTCAATGGCTGGAAATAGATAAAAAGGCAATTACATAAAGTTTTAAAATCACATGGAATACAAAATTTAGCATGCATAAAATTTCATTGGAATACAACAGCACTCATTAGTTAAAACAGGTTTGCTGCCCACCAGTTTCCTACTTGTCTGAGTCTGATGAGACAATGCCCTCCAGTGCAAGAAGGTCACAAAGTATGTTTACTACTCACATATTGGCAGAAAGGGAAAACAGTGGCCTAGAATTCACAGTGAACAAATCTCCCGGGCTTAGATCAGCTACCTGGGTGGATGGACTCTCTTCCACAATGCATTTCTCTAGCACTGCAGCTGAGGGATTCTAAAAAGTAACCCAGCTCGCATTTCCTACCTCAGGGAATGTGACTCACTGAAGTGTGGAAGGACCTGCTGTTTCTGGAAAGACTTCCATACAGCCCCAGCTTTCCAGTCTGTCCCTCCTTACCTCAAGATATTGCATTCTCAGCACATTCTACACTTTCTACACTTAGGTTTGAGAACTGCAAGCCAGAAGGGGAGAGTGAGACTAGCTCAAAGCCACCCACAGAACTGTCCCCACACCACTTACTATTTGTTGTTTAAGACTGCATACACACAACAACAACAGAATTGAGTGGTTGCTACAAGGATTGCATGAACTACAAAGTTTGTAGAAAAAGTGTTTTGACCTATACTTTGAAATATAAAAACTCACTGGCATCTCCACATTCATTTAGTGCTGACAGGAGGTCTCTATTTCTAAGCCACTTGTCTTGGCCTGCACAGCTTGGAGATGGCAGAGCTGGTAGTCCCTCATTCGTCATCCTGACATCCAGACTTGCCTGCTCTTCAAGTTAAGCACTGTATCTAGTAACTAATTTTTCTTGTAATTCGCTTCACATCACATGCCTCACTTAGCAACTCCAACGAGCTTCCTCAAGAAGTTTTGGTCTTTGAGACTGTGATTTTCATAGCAGTAGCTCTCTAGTCTTTTTGAAACTCACTGTTCGTAAATTGAAGTAATCCATAACAATACATTATTCTGCTCTTAGGCAACATTGGTGTTGACGGGCCCACAAGGACTACATTCAAGCAACCCTGACTGTTTCCTTGGTTGATCTGGGTAAAGCTTAACTAGAAGGAAGAAACATGTTGCTGGTGATCACCGATTTTACAAATGAGCATCGGCTAGTCTTTGGGAGGGACAGATGGAGATTCTGGCTCCCATCCAAGCCTTCCTCTGGCAATGGTATCCTTGTTTGAATCTCCTCCCTAACCTTCTGTTTTCTCTCCCTCTTTTTCTGACCTTGGGTGGGGAGCATTCCCTGGCTGTCCTTAATTTCTCCAGTGGTGGCCACATTGATATAAGAGATCCCACTGATATAAGGCAAGTTGTTTCCCCTGAGGAGCCTGGTTTCCTTAGAGTGAATGAGATGTTTTGGCTCCCAGCACATTGATGATGATCGTGTCTGACACTTAATGTAAAATACATTTTACATAGTTTCCGAGCATCAGCAGGACCCAGCCAGTGTTGCTACTATTTTTTTTTTTTTTTTTTTTTGCTTATTTCTCTCTCTCCCTCTTTCTCTCTTTTTGAAACTACTGTATTTGCATTCCAAGTTTCAGCCAAACTAGGCCTCCAATCTCATTCTAGGAGGCTGTTTCTTCTCCAGGGGCTGTATGACTTGATCATCAAAATTCTTCTTCAATCCTTGGCCCTAAGTGTTCAAGTTCTCTGATACTTCTTCATAGTTCACATACTGGAAAAGGGGAGGCCTCTGTTGATAGGACTCTTGCCCTGGGGAGGAGCTGTTCAGAACTGGAGTAGAGCCCCTCCACTGGGGCCACTAACTCAACTTTGCTGCTTCTCACAAATCAGGTTCCCCAGGTTTCATCAAGAAGTACTTTTTTTGCAGTTGTGCAGAGTATCCATGCACAAAAATTAAAACTGTGTAGTTCTTGCTATTTCTACAGTGACTCCTATGTGGGTGGTGGGTATATTATTTGGGGTTCTCCAGGAAAAAAAAACAGAATAATTGGATGTGTGTGTTCCAAGACAGAGGTTTATTGTGAGGAATTGGCTCACAGGATTACGTAGGCAGGTGAGTTGCAGAACTATGGTACAGGATGGCAGACTAGAGACTTGGTATGGTTGATCTTAGTCCAAGACTGGCTCTCAGAGCACAGGAGAAGGAATGTGGCAGCTTGTGTTCAGACTAGTGGTCTGAACACTCAGGTGAATTGATGATACAGATCAGAAAGGAAGGAGATTGGCTGAAGATGTCCTTCTTGTTTGGGAGGCTGGACTTTTTGTTCTATTCAAACCTTCAATTGATGAAATGAACCTTATGGAGAACAATTTGCTCAACTCTATGTTCATTCATTTAAATGTTAATTATAGCGGGTACAACGTGAGAACGTAGTGGTTAAAGTCCTTGCCTTGCAGACCCAGGATCCCATATGGGCGCAGGTTCTAATCCCAGCAGCTCCACTTCCCATCCAGCTCCCTGCTTGTGGCCTGGGAAAGCAGTAGAGAACAGCCCAAAGATTTGGGACCCTGCACCCATGTGGGAGACCCAGAAGAAGCTCCTGGCTCCTGGCTTTGGATTGGCTCAGCTCCAGCTGTTGCAGCCACTTGGGGAGTGAACCATCGGACGGAAGATCTTCCTCTCTGTCTCTCCTCCTCTCTGTATGTCTGACATTCCAATAAAAATAAATAAATCTTTCAAAAAATGTTAATCATAGCTAAAAACATCTTTCAAGTTGGCTCATAGGATGAACTATACCATTCTTATACATTAGATTATAGTAAATATGTTCCATTGTTGTGAGGAGTGACTCGAACATTGGCCCTGAAGGCCCCCCACCATTTTGGACTCAATATTGTTTTAGATATCTGCTTCCCCTTCCTGTGGCTGGCAGATTTTGTGCTGTTCTGGTTGCCCACCAATCCGCTTTAATTGCTCAAGCTCACCCCACCCCCCCAACTGCTGTAACCTCATAGTGCCATACTTGATCCCTCGGGGCGCCCCTGAATGTCCGCCCTACCACAAAACAAGCACATTTCGGCATGTGTAACTCTCAACTCCCTTGTCATACTGCCCCCTTGACCCATCCTCCTTCGTCTTGCCCCTCTTACCTTCCCTTGCAGCCCCCTCCTGCCACCATGGCAGGAGAAGTTCCCCTTCTCTCTCTCTCCCTCCCTCTGCCTCTATTCTCTTTCCTACCTTGCTGGAATAAACAAACAAACAAACAAAAAACCTCCTAGGTACTTCACTGCATCTGTTGTTTTGTTTTTTTTTGTTGCAAACTTAGTCCAAAAAGAAGACTTGGCTGTGGGAAATTAGCTGTTGTTTCTTCATAATAATTGCTGTTTTGTGTGACTTCTTAAATCAATTTTAGGAGGTAAAGCAGCTAGAGAACCATGCAAAGCTTCTCCCTCTGTCCAGGGTGGTGAAATACTAGTTATATGAATACTTCCTCATGATAAGATGGGAGGGGTAGGTCACATAAAGGCATCTCAATAGTATAGTTTTCAGTCTTCTGGTTCATGAGACTTGTGGTGAACCTATACAATGCACTCCTTTTCCAGATATGGGTATTGGATCCCAGATGGAAGAGGGGCTTACCCAAGGTGGTTCCACACAGCAAGTTCATTGGGAGCCAGGTCAGGCAGGTATTCTGGAGCCAAGCTCAGAGTTATCTCACGCTTTACTCTAGGTTTATTCAATTACCCAGTAAAGCAGGTGGAATTTAGGCAGCTGAGTTGGTCTGGGGTTCTCTTATTAATCCAGAGTCTGTAAGGGGAGATTGTGAATGATTTTGATATTTAATAGCTATCTTGATTAACTCATCCATCCACCTGGGTTATTTCTACATCTTTTTGTTTTCAACTTGGTTATTCTACAACCCTGAACAGATGGACAGAAATTAAGTTATGGAAAACTGATAGTAATGCAAATAATCTTTCCCCATAGAAATGCAAATTGGACCTAATGGAGTGCAATTGACTATTGCCCTGCAGAGAGTGACTGCTTTTGCATCCTTTGCAAATTCATTTCAGCATTCCATATTAGAGTGAAAATGTGTGGTATTTAGAATTTGCTTTTGAATTCAGTAAACCCTACCAGTCCTCTCATTACTTAATGAGTTAAGTAAAATATTTACCATGTATTCACTTTATATCTGTATGAATCCAGATTATATCCTTTTTCAAAATGAATTCTTTAATAGGCGAACAATGTGCACATCTTATTTTCCAACCCAGCACTGTTTTCTCATAACTTTCATAACTTTTTCAAAAGGATAGATTTAAGCTGCCATGAGTTACCAAACATCATGGACAATAAACACTTTCACTTGCATCATCTCCCTTGATTCCTATAATCAGCCTTGGAGGGTACATATCATTCCCATTTCACAAATGCAGAAAAGGAAGGTCTGTGAGAAGATGCGTTTTTCTCCAAGCAAAATTTTACAGCTGTCTGTGAGGCAGAGCCGTGACCTCGGCATAGGTCCACTGTTGCTAAGCCCCAGGCTCATCCTCTTTGTTACGCCACTCTTGGTTTAGGGGGAAGAAATGTGGAGGCAGCTGCAATGCCTGGAGTGGGAGAGCTGCTATTTCAAAAAGAAAGGGCTGAGAATTCGGATGTGATGAAAGTTCTGAGACGTCTGAGGCTGCCATTCAGCTCCCTTTTTCATTTTTCCCCTTGAGAACAAAAGCCAGTTTTACATGTTAATAGATTTAATTACTGCATGGAGATCTGAACAGATAGAAAAGTCCCAGGCAGTGATGACGCAGTGATGGTCTATTGAACAGCATTTGAATTAATTTGAAGTTTTCATCCTTGTGATTATTGTGGTTATTAGTGTTAATACTCAAAGTTCGTGTTAGTAGGGTGTAACTGTGGATCTGAAGCATTAAAATAGGCCTGATTTCCTAGTAATCATTTGTTGATTAATCAGCCCATTCGTAATTGCTACAGAGCTGACATACACAACACCCCCTGCATTCAACTTCTCAGCTTGACTTAATCAAGGATAATATTGGGTCTCATCTAGCCAATGTTTCGTACTAATAGGTTGTCCTTATCTATTTTCGTGCCTTCCCCACTGTGGACATTCTCTTCTTTGTCCTTGGACCACCACTGAGAGGCAGAGAAAGCCTCAGAAGTGTGTGCAAACAGCCTGCTCTTGGGACTGTGGAACTCCAGAATTTTCTTTATGTTTCTCCGGGAAAGCTAAGCCTGCTTTCCCTGCCTGAATTCACAGAAGAGAAGTTTAGATAGTATGACACCGATTTTTCCTCTCAACTCTGTTTCAGGGAGTAAATCAAAATGGAGATGACTGGAAATTCAGAGAAATGGAAAGCTGTGCCTAGGAGATTACTACTCTCATCACTTAAGAGATTTCCAAGGCAAGAGAACAGATTAGGGGCAGAGCCTGAACCCAATCCAGACTTTCTGATTCCTAATCTGGTACTGTTAGTTTCTTTTGCTCCAGTTTTAAAATAGACTAAATCATGTATCGCACTATTAGACTCCCATAATGCTTCTACTTAGTGTAAGTATTGACTTTATGTCATCTTTATTCATGATCAATTTCCCTCTGTCTTTCTCTCTTTCAGTGTAACTTTAAAATCTAGTATAATCTTGGGCCCGGCGGCATGGCCTAGTGGCTGAAGTCCTCGCCTTGAACACGCCGGGATCCCATATGGGCGCCAGTTCTAATCCCGGCAGCTCCACTTCCCATCCAGCTCCCTGCTTGTGGCCTGGGAAAGCAGTGGAGGACGGCCCAATGCATTGGGACCCTGCACCCGCGTGGGAGACCTGGAAGAGGTTCCTGGTTCCTGGCTTTGGATCGGCGCGCACCGGCCCATTGCAGCTCACTTGGGGAGTGAATCATCGGATAGAAGATCTTCCTCTCTGTCTTTCCTCCTCTCTGTATATCCGGCTTTCCGATAACAATAAAAATCTTTAAAAAAAAAATCTAGTATAATCTCTAATCCTAATCAGGAACCATTATCTTAAAGTTTGTATTATTATATATGCAGTATTGGTTTTTTCATTAATTCATTGCACTTTATTGTTTTCCCTCTTTATTGGTTTAGAATTACAGTTTCTACCTCTTTTCCTTTAGGTGTTATCCTTAAAGTGTTTACTTCACCTAATTCACATTAAAAATCATACATAGGGCCCTGCACAGTGGTCTAGTGGCTAAAGTCCTCGCCTTGAACACGTCGGGATCCCATATGGGCCACACTTCTAATCCTGGCAGCTCCACTTCCCATCCAGCTCCCTGCTGTGGCCTGGGAAAGCAGTCAAGGATGGCCCAATGCTTTGGGATCCTGCACCCATGTAGGAGATCTGGAAGAGGTTCCTGGCTCTTGGCTCCGGATCGGCACAGCACCGGCCGTTGCGCTCACCTGGGGAGTGATTCATCGGACAGAAGATCTCCCTCTCTATCTCTCCTCTTCTCTGTATATCTGACTTTGTAGTAGAAATAAATAAATCTTTTTTAAAAATCATATATATTTAATCAGTGCTCTTACCCATCTCCTCATAGGTGAAATCACCAGTAATCTAATAACCCCCATCTTAAATGCCATGCAACTGGGATTATTAACAATTCACTTTTGCCTGTTTTTGACATCTCATTGGTCATTATTTTAAAAATAATATGTGCTTATTTGGGTGTGGGTATGCATTATTTGATGGAGCAAGGACACAAGCATCAGCTAATCTGGTTCTTCAGCATGAGAACTCTCAGATAGCAAACAGAGGCGGTCCCTGAGGGGACTCTTCCACTGCACTTCAAAGGACCAGTCTAATCCATGTCTTGCATTGTTCCCCACCCCAACTGTGACAGCGTAGACAATAAAAATGGTGACAATAAGGCTAGATTTCCTGAAACGTTTCTGAGACGTGTCCATAACCGGACATTTGCCATAATCTTGGGTTCTCTGAAAGTCCAAAAGGAGAGTGAGAGTGCTTATTATAAGAACATATCATTAAGGGGTGAGATCTCGCTTTTCTTTTACAGCTCATGCGGTAAGCTAATTGCCCCATATCGGGTTCTGTACATGGGATTGGAAGGACCTGTTTGTTTGGTTCTGTTTTGACTAGGCACCATGCGGCTCTTACTGATTGGATAGTTTAAAGTGCATGGTGCTTAAACTGGGTATCTGCTTTCCACACCACTACAGTTGATTGGCTAATTAGTATTTTGCACTGATATAAGCTTACTTAATTAATCCATATCATGTGCCAGTGCTTTCTCAGTTGATTAAATGACCGTTGCTTAAAAACCTCTGAATACAGCTGACTGGGGCAGTGCCACTTGCAGTGTCGTCCATTTGCAGTAGCATGGGACAGTCCAATGGTTGGCACCGGCTGATGAATAAAGACTCCCAAGCTCCCAAGAGTTTGTCTTAGACTTGTTTTTGGGATAGATTTGGCTAACGTACAACACAACCCTTAAGGTTGAAATGCCTGCAATAAGTTAGCCCAGTCCAGTCCACCTTTCGCAAGATCCCAAGACTCTTAAAGTATAAAAGGCCCATCCTGCTGAAAGGCTGGGCTACTGTCATGTGTTCCCTCCATCCACATGCAGGTAGTTGTTCAACCTATGCAGATTTATTTCTCTTTTATATTAAATTCAATTTGAGTGAATTCCTACCATGTCCCTCTTGGTCCTATGTCTGCTTCCTAATATTATCTATTTTCTTATTTTTACTTTGAATTGTTGCTCTAACACACTGAAGATAAGAATTTATTGTCTTTAGATATGTTTGTTACAAAAATTCTGGTAGACCATTTTGTTTTCTGTGAATAAGTCCTCTTTTCTATCTGGTAGTTTTTGAAATTGTCTCACTGTTTTGGTGTTCCATGCTTGGATTTCAAACTATCTAGATGTGTGTTAATTTTTCTTTCTGTTGTTCTGGTTGCACTATAAATCTTTCATCTGAGGGCTCATGTTTTGTTTTGACTATAGACATTCCTAAGTCATTATTTTTAATTGAATAGCGCCTTTTTCCTATTCTTACTCCCCTTTCCCTCTTTGAATTCCTTTTGCTGGAATGTTTACTTTCTTTTGTCCAAAATTCTGTCTTTTAAGTATTAATTCTCTCTGCAATTGTATCTAGTTTGATCTCTTAGTTGCTACATATTCAATTTTAATGAATAGATTTTTTTCATATCTGGACATATTATTTGACTTCTCAAATTGTCTATTCCTTATTTCATGAAGTTTTGCTTTTCTTACAGCTTAATTGTTACTTTACATCTTGAATCATTTCAACATTTACAGTTCATTGAAAGTTCTTAATATGGGGTCCCCCCCTGCTCTGTGCATATGACCTCCTGTTAAGAGGTTGTCAGGACCGCTCTTAATTCCCCTTATATGTCTTTGTAGTTTAACTATTGTCTAATGCTGATTCCAGTCTGTTATCTATGAGTTACCAGTTATGATCCTGGTAGGTTATATTGAGGAGGCTTGTATTCCAACCCTGAAGACTCATGGATTCTCACCAAGGACCATCAGTATGAGCACCAAGGACTACATCCCAACTGCCAAGGAGACCACGGGGAATTGGAGTGCCTTCAGAGGCCAAGAACTCTGAGGTCATCCATTCCCGCTTGGATCCAACACATGGGATGAAAGAAATCCAAATCCTTCCTCACAGGATCCAAGGGCATCAGAGCAACAGTCAGGAGCCCTGAGCAGTCCGCAGAAATAGAAGAACAGTAAGCTTCCTTTGGGACTAGGGAGGAGAGCTTTCTCTGGTCCTTGCTTGGTTCCAACTTTGGGTCCCCACCCTCTCTTGCAATGACCATCAGGATCGCTCCAGCAACCCCTCAGAACATACAAACAAACAAAACTCTAGAATAGATAGAGAACAACAAGGAAAGCTTGGAATCAGACAGGAAATGGTCAGCGTGGATATACTTATACCTTACTAGGTGGGACACAAAAATTGGTTACTCCTCACTGGGGTATTGAAGATTTCTCTGCACACCCCACCTAAAACTGTTCTGCACCTCAATTGTTGACATATGTCTTGTTAGAGTTATAAGCCAGTCTAGACTACCTCCCCCCCAAAAAAAAGCAAAGTTCAGCAAGATTATTCTTTAACACTATGTAATGCTAAATACTATAATATAAATAGACACGAGACAGCTGAATTGTAATCTATAGCTATTTTAAGGTGTATAGAACCCGGTCGTGTATAAACTAAAATTGAAATGTCAACGAAGGAGTCACTGGATGTCGTAAAGAACTTGCTTTTTTTCCCCAACATGTTGGTAACTCAATACTATGTCAATTAATTCCATAACATTATAAATTGTTGCTGATGTTATGTCAGGGCTTTTAATTGATAGGGATGATACTCTGCTGGCTCTACCTTCAGGCCAGAGATGGTCTCTCCAACAAGCCATTGAATTTGTCTGGACAATAAGATGCTGGTCTCTATGCTTGGTATGTGCTTGCAATGAAAGAATCTCAACTGGTCTTGAACTGTGGTGATGCAACAAGGTGGAGGAATCCACCATAGGGGGAGGGTTTGGGGAAGGGTGGGGGGAATCCCAGTACCTATGAAACTGTGTCACATAATGCAATGTAATCAATTAAAAAAAGTTCTTATTATGCATGTCCTTCGGTTTGTTATGTCCTCATTTTCTAATTTTTAGTGTGAACACTTTTTTTTTTAACTTTTTTAGACTTTTGTTAAGTAGTTTGCTTGAGAGGCAGAAAGATAGACACATATGTACACATAGATCTGCACGCTTAAAGACCTTCTAATTGGCTGTTTTATTCCTCAAAAGTGCACAATAATTGGAGCTGGGCCAAGGCTGAAGTTGAAGCAGTATAGTACTAGGCTGTGTTAAGGAATCCTTATTAACCATGCTTGGTGATGGCAGTGACCACTAGAAGTTAGCAAATGACCAGTCCATGTAAGAACCCAGTCTGAATTAAAACCCCGAGAGGAACAAATGGTCATTACCATAAAACCCATCCATTAAACTGAAGACCTATGTCCCAGCTTCCCCAGCAATATAAATTATCCTAAGAGACAAGCAGTGAATAACCTGGACACACTTACAAAGCTGCAAATATTCGTCTTTTCCTGGCTTCTCCGTCTACATTCCATTACTGTTAGACCTCACTTCTCCTGGAACTCTTGAAAGTACACAAGTTAGAAGTACATTGCATCTTAGCCTTAATATCTTTGCTGTCCTGCCCAAGCAGTGAACAGAAGGTGAGGAATACAGATACACAGGGGCCATGCTCAGGCATTACCTGTCCTCAGAGTCTTCCAGAGAGTAAGCAGTTACAGGGGAGGCCAAGAGTCAGAGTACAAGAGCAATGGAAACATGCGACCAAGACAGAGAGCTCCTCCCTATTATGGGCCTTTATGAGGGCTTGAGAGGGGTGTGGTTACCCAACAATGCAATACCGCCCCCTCGGAGATTCCAGGTGACCAAAGGTGAGCATTACAGGTGGGCAGAAAGGACCATGTAGGTGGGGAAGCTGTGGCTTTCAAGCTGTGACTCTAGACTAGCCACCTAAATCCACAACAGGGGAATTAGACATAGCTTGATTATGAAAGGAAAGGAGATTTGACATTCCTTCAGTATGTGGTCTCGGAGGGATCCTGACCACAGAAACATTTTATTGTAGATTGCGAAGTAAATTAATTTCTCAACATTTGATGGTATATCCATTTTATCAGAAATCCATGCATAGGAGCTGGTGCAATGGTTCAATGGATAAATGCTCACTTTGCAAGCACTGGGATCCCATATGGGCTCCGATTCATGTCCCAACTCTTCTACTTTCTATCTATCCCTGCTTATAGCCTGGGAAAGCAGTAGACGACAGCCCAAAACCTTGGGACCTTGCACCCATGTGGGAGATCCAGAAGAAACTCCTGATTGCTGGCTTTGGATCAGTTCAGTTATGGCTGATGCGATCACTTGGGAAGTGAATCACTCAATGGAAGATCTATCTCTCTGTCCTTTTCTTTGTAAATATGATCTGCCTTTACAATAAAAATGAGTAAATCTTTAAAAAATCCATGCATAGTATTAATATATGCAAGACACGCCCTTTTCTCCAATGCTGAATCCCAGAAGAAACAAACTTAGTTTGAACTTTTCTATGTTACTGTGTAGTCTAACTAGTGCTGCCAAAAATACCTGGGTCCTAATTCCTGGAACTCGTGAATGTTACCTGATGTGACAAAAGGGACTTAGCAACTGTGGTTAGAGTGAGGATTGTGAGACATGAAAATTATCCTTGATTATTCAAGTAGACCTTAACTGTAATCACAAGTGTCCTATAAGAAGGTAGCAGAGGGAAATTTAGCCACAGAGAGACAATGATTTGAAGAAGGAAGCAGATATTGGAGTGCTTTGCTTTGAAAATGGCAGGAGAGGCCTTGGGCCAAGCACAAAAAGAATGCAGCTACAAAAACAAAACAAAACAAACCTGGAAATAGACATGAAATGGTCACCCATAGTTTCCTGAAGGAACACAGTCTGGTTGAGCTCTTGGTTTTGGACTTTAGACTTCCAGAAGTGTGACAAAATTGTATGTGTGTTGTGAGAATTTATAATTTCAGTGACAGACAGCCTATTCAGCTGGTAGACAGCCTTTCAGCCCTCGTTGTTCTCAACTTGGAAACTTGACTGGGTCTTCCAGGAAGTCCAGGCATTGTGGTCCTTTCCATTGAGTCAAACTAGGAAGACATCAAATGACAAGAACCCACAAGACCTGTGGTCCCAATCTTCCTGCAGAGAGAGACTATGAAGATGGGGTTCTGTCATTCTGGCTTCTCAAGAGCTGAGAGTCTGGGAGGCTGGAAAGTCAAGCTTACATTCCACACATCTTATCCTTCACCACGTGGACAGATGAAGTTGGGCAAATTGTTTAAGTTCTGTTCCTCAATTTTCTCCTCTGTAGAAAAACTAATACTAGTGTTTCTCCCTCAGAATTACGATGAGACTCCAATTAGATAACACGTATTATGTGCCTGCTGTGTGTTCTATGCCTTTTTCTTGTGAGGATATTGGAGATATCTGGAGGGCTTGACTCAAGATTTCTGTCCAAGAGGTATGAGGACAGAAAAAAAATGGACCTAAAGGATTTATCAAAGATTTATTTTAACGTTTATGTATTTCCATTTATTTTAAAGACAGAGGGAGGAAGAGGGAGCCAGAGAGAGATAGAAAAGAAAATAAAAGTGTCTTCTATTTGTAGGTTCTCTCCCCAAATGCCCATAGCAGCCAAGGCTGCATGAGACTGAAGCCAGAAGCCCGACCTCCATCTGCTCTCCCACATAAGGACCCAACTATTTGAGTCATTACCTGCTTCTTCTCAGGACACATCAGTGGGAAGCCAAGTCAGAAGCCGAGTAAGATGCAGGTATGCTAAGTAGCAGCTTCAACCAGCTGTGCCACAGTGCCTGTCCCCATAAAAAGTGTTGAGGAATAAGAAAATGAAATACAAAGTAATGTTCTGGAACACAAAGTAAAGCACATCACCAAAACCCTAGAAAGTGGAAGATTTTGCTGATTTTGTAAAGCAAGGAGGCTAGTCTGAAGTGGAAGATACTATGTGATTGTCATGTACTTTGTTCAACACACGGGTATGGTGGCTGCCCACAGGCTGAGGCCCACATTTAACACAGTGAAAGCTGATGCTCCAAACAGCCTCCTAATTCAGTGCCATTAACCTCAGGGTATTGACAACAAATAGGTTGAGACTGGTGATCTTTATGGGCTTGCAAATTGTTAAGGAAATCAGACAGACAAAAAAAGAGCAAACAAAAAACCCAAGGAGATGAAATACTCCAATGTCAAGAGCAACCACCACAGAAGGGACTTTAGGAAGCGAGGGAGGCTGTGGTATGGCTAGATGGCAGTGGAGACAGCTGGTGCAGCAAACCCAGGAAGGGCCTATTCAGGGGCATCAAGCTGTGCCACAAACAGTTCTTCACCTGGAGAAGTAAAAGCCAGGAATCCAACCATACAGTAGTGTCAGAACTGTCAGCATGCTGCATTGAGTTCAGTGCACAAGCAACTACTGTATCTGCACCTATGGTGTGCTGCACAGTAGCTAGCCAGATGCAGGGAAAGGCTCCAAGAGGCTCTGACATTGTTTGTGAATGGTGCTGGAACATGAGCTTCCCCTTGATTCTGAGCTGCTTCTTCCAGACATTAGCAATCTAAGCTGCCTTGTTGTTATAACATCCTAAGTTGAATAAGGAGGACATACATCTACTCCGTGGTCTCCTCTTTCGCTGTTCCCTCTTCCTCTCATTGTCTTAAATTACTTTTCTTCTCCTTCCTTCCTCTTCCTTCTTTCTCCCCCATCGTCATAAAGTTTCCTTCATAATTATTCCCTTTCTTACATTCAGTGTCTGCATTTTTTCTTCCTCATTACTTAAGTACATGTAAATTGGCCATGTTGCTGATGCGGAAGCAATTTTTTTTTTAAATTGGTTAAAATGTGCCAACGTCAAACATGACGAATTCTTCCACTTTTGGACTCCTCATGATTTTAATCATCCCAAATCAGCCAGTTAAGAAATGACAGCATGAGGATCAAATTCTCTTCACATCATTTTGTTTTGTTTTGTCCTTTAATGTGTGTGTGCTCACGCGTAATGTGTACTGTAGTTGGTTCGGATATTACTGACCTCATCAAGTAGTACCAAGCCACGGCTATGTGCCAGACCCTGGCTGAGGAGTAGGAAATGAAGAGGAGAAAATAATGGGACAACTTCTAGAATTTGCAGCCAGACCTTCTGGGAACTTGGGGCTTGGTGGATAGGAACACATGGGCATAGTTAGAAATAAAAGAGGAAGCTTTGGCTGTATAAAGATGGTAATTTGGCCCACGCCCCAGGGATGCCTGGCTCTTGTCTTTAGCACAGGGAAATAGGGTGCTGTTGAACATACACTAAACTGTACCAACTTGGGAATAAAACTGCCACAGTTGACAATGAGGCCATGGCCTGGGAACTTCTGATGAAAAGGCATTGGGTACAAGCTGATTTGAATATGACTGGGGCCCATAGATATTGCCTTCCTAAACACCAGTCTCCACCTTGGGACTCATCCACTCAGAAATATACATGTGGGGGGAAATAAATAAAATGGGGCTCCAGAGGGACCTGAACTTAGTCAATCGGCTGTGATAGACAGTAAAGACTGACAAAGCTTTCCATTTTAGCCTGGAGCCAGGCTTTGCCCGGGTTTTAAGTAGAATTGCAAGAAAGAAACCAGCAGGCAAGATATAGAATTGCAGGCTGTGAGGAAAGCGTGTTAATTTAGTATTTTGTCTGTGGACAGTAAATTGTCCCAGTTTTGAATATGGCAGTGGCTGGAGAGAGTGTATTCCCCATCCAGCCATGAGGACTTATCGATCTGATGCAGTCTGAATCAGTTTATGAGTAAGATGCTCTTCCCCAACAGGGGCCTGGATCCTAGATATTGCAGCTTTAGACCAGAGGGGTAGGGTGAGCCTCACTTTCAGGTTGCCCAGGAAAGCAAATCAATGTGTCTGGAGATACACGTGCTATAGTCCATTTTATGAGTAAATGATGAGACAAGCACGGCTTCTCCAAGGTCACATTTAGAAACAAGACACAGATAGCTCTTCTGACTCCAGTTAGTGCAGTCTGCAGAATGATACCCAGACCAAGGCAACCACAGCAGCAAGGCTGAGGAAGCATCCCAACAGATGGGTGAAGCATCTAGGGGAAAATACTGAGTGTCAAAGATGAGACCCCTGGGACTGCTCTTGTGGCATAGCAAGTAAAACTGATGTTTACTGTGTTGCATCCAATATGGGTATCAGTTTGAGTTTTGGCTGTTTCATTTCCTATCCAGATCCCTGCTAATGACCTGTGAAAAGCAATGAAAGATGTCACAGGTGTTTGTGGCCCAGCAACCAACATTGGAGAAGCCCCTGGATCTTGGCTTCATCCTGGCACAGTGCTTGCAGCTATCTGGAGAGTGAACCAGAGGATGGGGTACCTCTCTCTCTCTCTCTGAAACTCTGAATTTCAAAATAAACAAATAAATCTTTTAAAAAATTTGGGATTCCCTCCTCTTAGAGAGAGGGCAGGACAGAGAAAAGTTGGAAAAGCATGTCAAAGTCTTCCACAGAGGAGTGCAGAATGGAAAGGTGATTTTCTAGGAAAACCCTGAGATGCAGAGAATAAAAGGCAAGTCCAGGTGGCATCTGCTTGCATGCCACTGGGCCGATGGTATCAGCCCAGAGGCTCCTACAGTCTGCTTGCCTGGAGCTGGGATTCCCAGCCAGGAAAAGCAGGCAGCAGAACACCGGCTGTTGTGCTCGGCATTGCTGTACTGTTTGTGAGAATTCCATTGTGTTTAATTGGAAACAGAACTCTGGCTTTGTGCAACTGGATGGGGAGATGGGCTCCTTCAGGAAATGCTGATGATTTGGGAGCCCTTGCCTCCTGAACCTTCATTGGGCACTCAATAAAGACCTGTCCTGCCAAGCTATACCACAGAGTGACTGGAACCCAGCCTTAGACATTCCTGGGGGAAACACAGAAGGTTTGGCTAGAGGAAATGTTTGCCAAAGTAAAGCTAAGGGTGATGTGTTCACCGGCTTAGAAAAGCTCTCCTATGCCTTGGGGTCCTGATGCTTCCTGGGAAACCTCTGGACAGAGATTTACATATGATCTTATGTGGGATCCTGTGGCTTTGGCCTTCGATAGTGGATTGAAGGTTGGATTTGTCACTTCTGAATGTCATGGCTCTGGGTAAGTCATTACATGCTCTTCATTTTCTCATCTGTGAAGATAAGAATAGACGATTTAATGATAAGAGGAAATAATTTGGACATAGTACATGATCAGCTAAAAGTGGTATCATTCTTATCTGTGCCATTTGCTTTTTTCCACAAAGTAAAATATGTTATCTGCTGGATAGTGGTGATTTCTAACTCCTAACTGAATCAGCATTATCTATAAGCTTTGTTAAACATCAAGATTCTCAATTGCATTCCAAGTTAAGAGATTCTGAGGTGTCACTCTGCAATATACATTTTTGTAAGCAGTCCTGGGTGATCATACTTTGGAAAATATTTCTATAAGATCACATTTTTGATTAGAAATTGGATTTTTCCTGGTACATCACTCTTAAAACTGTTCATGTTTTCAGAGGCCTGTGTACCTAGGGTTTCCTTTGTCCCTGTCTTATTCTGTCTTACCCACTCTCAATCACAATTCAGATAGTAGGTGTTTAAGCTACACCTGTCACTAGCCTCAGATTTGGGTATTTCCTAAAGGAGCAGCTCTCAACTTTGGCAACATGTTGGAATCACTTGGAGAACAGAACTTTGAATCATCTTACTGGCCATACTGTACCCCACACCCAGGAAATCTGGAACCTTGAGTGGCCCCAGGTGTCAATGTTTTGAAAGCTTCTTGATTATTTCAGTGTTCATCAAGTTGAGAACCACTACTCTACATCCACCTCCTCAGAATCTCTGCACATCTTCTCCCTGACCAAATTTCCAACCTATTCCTTATATCTTGGAATTTCCAATTGTCCACACTTTTTGTTTGAGTTTACCCAACAAATTCCTGGTTTGTTTGACCTTCTTTCTGATGCACTGATTGGTTTGACCCATCTCTGGCATATATGTGTCTCATCAGTCTGTCCAAACTCACGGGACGCAGCACTGCATCCTGGAGATGGTTCCATGTTGTCTTGAAAGGGGAAGGTCAGAGAGAAGCACATTTTGGTCTTTCTACCGTTTTCTTACCATTTTCTCTTGCTAGAGGATTCTCCACGCTTACCTACTGATCCTGCCAGAGCTCTGACAAGCATCTCCTTCCTTGTGAAGCCGCCTCTGACTATTCCAGTCTGAGACACAGACCTTTAGTCTTGATTTCTCTAACAGCATTGATATCACATGTGATGACATTTCACTTCATGGAATAAGGCATCAGTGGGGAGAAGACACAGCAGCCACCAGAATTCTTGTGGGAAGTGAATTGCAGTAATTTAAAAAAAATATGAGTGATTGGAATGAAAGTTTATACCGAGAGCAGTGAAAAAAGAGCAGAATGCATTGCTCAAAAGCAAAGTGGGATTACTGAACTGCTGAGAGTAAAATGCTTGACTAAAATGTGATCATCACCATGATTTCCTCAAAGTCCTAACAACTAGAAAATCAGTACAAACTGTTTTGATAAGAAGGGTCTGAGTCTAGGTTGTGGCAAAAACCACAGAGTACATGGTCTTGGTGGGGAATAAACCAATCAAAGACTTTGGAATATGACAGAGCATGGACTATGGATCAAGCAAGGCTTAGCTATATTTGTAATCTGCAGAGTGAATTCATCTGATATCTGTGTTCCATTAAACACTCCTACTTCCTACATCGTAAGTTTCCCTACAATAAAGCCTGTATACATGCATCTGAATTTTCCTGATCTTGTCACAGGTTTTGGCACCAGGACTGTTCGCCACAGAAGCTTGCAGAATGAGCCATGAAGGAAACATATAAGGTGGGATTTTTTTTCCTTAAGGTCAAAGGAAGCACTGAGAAGTCCTTATTGTTTGTGGACAGTTTTGTGGTTCAAACCAAATTCCTTTTCATTCACCAGTTAGATGCTGTTGAACTGATTTGTCCTAACTCTGTTACTCAAAATTTGATTAATTTGAGCTCAAAATGACATTTCAAAATCCCTTAGTCCCAAACACATAGCTCATCAGAAATGCCTCCCACTATTTACAATTTCACTTCATTGAAATATGATGATGCCAAGCAGACAGCAGTGTGTATTCAGCGGAATTCAATTTTCCTGATCACTGACTTCATCGATCAGTCTGTTTGCAAAGGGCTGAGGCAAGCATCCCTCTGCCTCTTAGAAATGGTGGGTGAGCCACTGTCCTCATATTTCTGCCAGTGAAAAGGCTTGTTACAGTGTAATGATGGAACTTTGAGGGAGGGGGAACTTTATTGTTGTTGATTTAAGTATTATTGAGTTCCTGTCATGGCTGGGACTTTTGATTCTGTGTTCATGTTCGACTTGTACATGAAGAATCTGATACTTACAGAACTTGGGGAGTTGTCTACGGTGATGGAGCTTGCAGTGCATAAATCCAGGATTCCAATGCCAGGCTTTCAGTTTTGAAACTGAGTACTGTCATGATGCTAGTCTTCTCTTAGGGGTTGTCTGAAGGCAGGGGAGGTGGAAACAAGTACTTATTAGGAAAGGAATCCATGACAGGCTTGAAAAGAGGACCAGTGACAATCATTTATTATCATGAACTCATTGCCCATGTCTCTCCTCTGTCATCCAGGTGTACCTGGGCACCATTGCCAGTGCCTTCAGAAGGCCACCTTTAGTCATGAGCCTGTGTTTCCCTTGTGTGGTCAGCTCCTTAAGAGTGTTGTATAATGCTGTACCCAGAATCGGAGTTGCCGGAAGCAGCACAAGGAGAACATGCAGGAAATACCTTGCAGGGAAGAATCTCTGTAGCTCCTAAAGAGGGTTTTAAGCAGAAGTAATGGCCTGGGAGGGTTGTCTGTAGCCTTTTAGTCTACAGATGGTACTACCAAGGCACATCCACTTAGGATAAAACCTATACTGCATGCATCCTTCCCAAATTGTGACTATTGCATCTGCAAGCTTGTTGATATTTTCACTCTCCATTGGGTCAACAGATATCTGCTATCTTACAGCACCCCTCAATGCATGATATGCTTAAACTAATAGTCAAAAAGAGTTATGTCCTTAATCAAGTAAAATTAGAGAATAATTGGGTGCATGTTTTTCGGTTTTCAGGCAATAACTGTGGTATGGTCTCAAAACCAAGGCTGATCAGTCACACCTTAGTCTCTCTGTAAATGAATTTCACATTTCATGGCTGTTCTCTCCTCAAGTAAAAACATTTTTCAAAGTAATCATTTTCCTTACTAGCCAGTGTAAGTGCTTTCACCAACCATTGGATCTACCTACTGGTTGTAATTTACATAGGAAAGGATCTCACGTGTACTTAAAGCAAATCTTCCATGGGTGGTGCTGATGTTATTACCGCAACCATGCAGAGGAGACATGCAGGCTCAGCATATACATGTGACTTAGGTAAGTTTGGTAGAGAATCATGTTGCACATTAAGACATGGCTTATATCAGCATCCCTGTATGATGGTAGTCACACTTCTATCACTACACCATGGGTCCTGAAACCTTGAGTCATGTTCATTTCTCCTAGAAAAAGAAGTCAGGGTGAACGTAGATTGTACGGGATACAGTCTAACTCCGCACTAACAAGAGAACCTCTAGGATGCCATTGCATTGCTCAGCAGAATGTCAAGGTGGTTCAGGGCTGAGAAGCAACACAAATCTCAACATTCAGGTTATTAAGGAAGAAGTCTTAGCTGATCCTTTTAATCCTATTACATGATGACTGCTGTTTCCAACTCAGCTGAAGAGGTCCAATTTCATGGCAGATGAGAATCTGCACTCTGGGGTCAAAGCAACCAATAGTAAGTATTATTGGAAATTGCAGAAGTGTATGTGATTGTGTATATGTGCTATTTTCAAGTCAGAGTGTGTATATAGCAAATTTTAAAAGAAGTATTGTGAAAGCTATCTAGAAAGTGGTTAATCACCCTGATACTATGTGTTCCAATTGTTAGAGTAAAGGACAAAGAAAATAAATAGAAATATTTGAAAAGAAATATAAACATAGACAACATTATCTCTAAACGTAAAGTATTGATTTTTTAAAATTATTTATTATTTAACTTCATTAATTATATTGTATTATGTGACACAGTTACATAGATACTTGGGTTCTCCCCACCCCTCCCCAAACCCTCCCACCATGGTGGATTCCTCCACCTAGTTGCATAACCACAGCTCAAGTTCAGTTGAGATTCCCCCATTGCAAGCATATACCAAACATAGAGTCCAACATCTTATTGTCCAGTCAAGTTCAACGGCTTCTTAGGTATACCCTCTCTGGTCTGAAGACAGAGCCAGCAGAGTATCATCCCAGTCAATTGAAAGCTCCAACATACCATCAGCAAAAATTTACATCATTATGGAATTAATTGACATAGTAATGAGTAACCAATATGTTAAAGATAAATGTGAGTTCCCAGCCACCTTCTGTGACCACCTCACCTATACTTCAATTTTAGTTTCTACACAACATATAACATTCAAAACATAACATGTTATACATAACATCATATCATCTTAAATTAAGGCAAACATGTGGTATTTAACCTTTTGGGATTGGCTCATTTCCCTTAGCATTATGGTTTCCAGTTTGGCCCATTTGGCCACAAAGAACTGCATTTTGTTTTTTTTAATAGCTGAGTAGTATTCCATGGAGTAGATGAACCATAGCTTTCTTATCCAATCCTCTGTTGATGGGCATTTTGGTTGCTTCCATGTTTTTGCAATTACTGATTGTGCTGCTATGAGCATAGGAGTGCATGTTGGTTTCTCATAAAACAATTGTTCTGGATATATTCCTAGGAGTGCTATTGCTGGATCATACGGTATGTTGAATTTGAGTTGTTTGAATATTCTCCATACTGATTTCCATAGAGGCTGTACCAGCCTGCAGCCCCACCAGCAGTGGAGTAGGGTTCCCTTTTCCCCGCAACCTCGCCAACAAGTGTTGTTGGTGCTTTTATTCATGTGGGCCAGTCTTACTGGCGTTAGGTGGTACCTCATTGATGTTTTAATTTGGATTTCCCTTACTGTCAGGGAACTTGAGCATTTTTTCATATGTTTATTTGCCATTTGGGTTTGTTCCTTTGTGAAGTGTTTGCCCATTTCCCGTGCCCATTTCTTGAGTGGCTTGTTTGTTTTGACATTTTGGTTGTTTTGTAGCTCTTTGTATATTCTGGAGATCAGCCCTCTATCACCTATGTCGTGTGCGAAGATCTTCTCCCATTCTGTGGGTTGCCTTTTTACTTTGTTGATTGTTTCTCTAGCTGTACAGAAGCTTCTTAGTTTGATGAGGTCCCAATTGTTTATTTTGGTCTCGATTTCTACTGCATTTGGAGTCGTTTTTAGGAAGTGAGGCCCTACCCCTAAGTGTTCCAGTGTGTTTCCAACATTTTCTTCCAAAAGTTTGAAGGTTTCTGGATGTAGGTTTAGATCTGTTATCCATTTAGAACATAGTCCTAGAGGTACTCGCTGAGGCCATAAGACAAGAAAAAGAAATCAGAGGAATCCAAATGGGAAACGAAGAAGTCAAACTCTCACTATATGCAGATGATATGATTCTTTATGTAGAAGAGCCAAGAGACTCAATACAGAGACTGCTAGAACTTGTACGAGAGTTTGGTAGAGTGGCAGGGTACAAAATTAATGAACAAAAATCAACAGCCATAGTGTATGCAAACAGCCCCAAGATGGAAAAAGACTTAACCAGCAAGATACCATTCAAAATAACAGAGAAAAGTATGAAATATCTGGGAATAAATCTAACCAAAAATGTAGGAGACTTATTTGAAGAAAACTACAAACTACTTAAAAAAGAAATTGAACAAGACCTCAAAAGATGGAGTAACATCCCATGCTCCTGGATAGGTAAAATCAATATCATTAAAATGTCTATACTGCCAAAAGCAATATATACATTCAACGCAATCCCAATCAAATTGCCCAAAACATTCTTCATGGAACTGGAAACAATGATCCAAAGGTTCATCTGGAAGCACAAAAAACCACGGATAGCTAGAACCATCCTGAAGAACAGGAAGTTAGCAGGGGGAATCACAGTTCCAGACCTCTGGACATACTATAGGGCAGTGGTTATCAAAACAGTGTGGTACTGGCACAAAGATAGAGAGGAAGATCAATGGAACAGAATAGAAACACCAGAAGGAAACCCACACAGATACAGCCAAATAATCTTTGACAAAAAGACAAACGACAATCCAGGCAAATGGGAAGGTCTGTTCAATAAACGCTGTTGGGACAACTGGTTAATAGCCTGCAGAAATAAAAAAATAGATCCACATCTCTCACCATACACTAAGATCAGATCTAAATGGATAACAGATCTAAACCTACATCCAGAAACCTTCAAACTTTTGGAAGAAAATGTTGGAAAGTATTGATTTTTAAAACATTTTTGCCAATTAAAATTTCTACTTTAACTCTCAAATAAGCTTCAATATGAAGGAGGCAATGTACAAGCATTAAAAAAAAAAAAGAAAATGGAGGGAAACCATCATGGAAAGTGTAACTTCAATAACCCAATCCATACTGTTTTTTTTTTTTTTTTGCTGTATCCCATGCGTTTTGATATTTTTTATTTCAGTTTCATTTATTCCAAATAATTTCTTTTCTCTTGTCAAATTCATAACTGGCTCATAGATTACATGGTAACATCATTTTTCCCAAGAGGCTTTTGTGTTTCCTTTTTTGTCACCGATATATTGGTTACTCCTTGGCGCGTTTTTTAATGTTGTTGTTGTTGTTGTTGTTGTTGTTGTTGTGGCTGTCGTTCTAATTCAAAGCAGTTGTTGACCTTGTTTCATGGCTTCTCAATTAGGGAAGTGTATAGTGATGGAGTATTGGGGTCCATCTATATGCTATACTATATCCAGATGTGGTGGTAAAATGCAACACGCATCCTTGCTTCCAAACAAAAGATGGACTCCCAAGGAAACTGCTAGAAATGTGTAGACAATGGGATGCCGGACTGTCTGACATTGTCTATACAAGCAATTTCAGGGCACACTTAAATAAAAGACTGATGGGATTATGACTTCTTATGAAGGACTGTACTATTGTAGCAACATGGAGCAAATCTGTTGGGGGTGGGAGTTTGGGGGGGAATCCCAGTATATACGAAATTGCACCATAAAATTCAAAAATTAAAAAAAAAGAACAAAGAAAACAGACTTGTATAAAAATGACGATGTTCGGTTACATTTTGAATCAAGGTTTTTGTACTTATGTATTAAAGAAGTCATACAAGTCCGGTAAAGCAATTAATGGTCTGAGGGATGCTAATTATTAAAAAAGTGAACTAGTAGCGATACCGATGGTATATATTTTTAAAGTAATTCTTTAAAAAAAGATTTATTTATTTTTATTGGAAAGGCAGATTTATGGAGAGAATGAGAGACAGAGAGAAAGATCTTCCATCTGCTGGTCCGCTACTAAAAGGCCGCAATAGCTGGAGCTGAGCTGATCTGAAGCCAGAAGCCAGGAGCTTCTTCTGGGTCTCCCACATGGGCTCAGAGTTCCAAAGCATTAGGCCATCCCCTGTTGCTTTCCCAACCCGTAAGCAGGGACCTGGATAGGAAGTGGAGCAGCCCTAACATGAACTGGCATCCAAAGGGAATGCTGGGGTTTAAAGGATTAGTCAGTAGAGCCAATGTTCTGCCCCACAGATGGTATGCTTTTAAGTGATCTGTGCTATAGGGGTACAACACTAACCATCCTTTAAACACCTTCTCATGTTCAATACCTTTTGATCTTTACCAGAGTGTATTGAATGTGTTAGTATCCCATTTGACATAGAGGGGAACCAAGCCTCTATTTTCTGGAACTCTGCCAGGCAAGAAGCTATGGCTGTTGGTGCCGGTGAAAGGAAGATCTGGTGGGTGGTGGATATTGGCATGGATGGAGGAAAGTAATTGGTGGAGTATGGTTTGGAGAAACAAAGGAGTAGGATAGCTCAGCACAAAGACCCTCAAAGCAAACTGAAGACTTGTATAGAGAAGCAGCAGAATTTGGGGAGAGACTTCCATTGGCTTTGTGCTTCCTCTTTACCTGGCACTTGTCCCTTCCCCTTCCAGGTTTACACTCCATTGTGCACAGAAGACTATATGCTGCCTATACTATCCTTTCGGACATTCAAATTCAGCACTCTACTGGTGCACCATCAGCCATTGCCTCCCATGGTAGCTTGAAGAGATGGAATAATTCCCTGGGAAGCACAGCCTGCGCACATTACTGTGACAACACTGCTATAGCTACGGCTTGAGCTCTGCGACTATCCACCCAGTTCAGTCCCTTTGATATCATCATCTTGGGTAAAGGTGAGGTTGTAGAGTATAGGTCAGGATCTAGATTTCCTGCTAATACTCCACTACTCCACAAGTACATCCAGCCTTATCGTTTACTTTCTACATTAACAATAATTTTTTAAACACCGAAAATGGACGCCATGCCAAAAACTGGGGGCTCAGGTAAATTTTAATTTATAAAGCCAAGGGGGCTCATGTAATATTTGTTACATGTGAGGCATTGATCTTATCCTTTTATTAACTAATCATCACATCAACAATGAGAGATTATTTGTCCTTGTTTCACATGAGAAAACTGAGACATAGGAAGTTCAAGAAATGTATCTGAGGTCCTACATCTTGAAACTCTAGGAACAGCATTTCAAAGCCTCTGACTGGAATATAAAAACACTTCCAGAAGTTTATAGGAGATGGAAGGCAAAGTTTATTTTGATGAAAAAGCTTTTGAAAGCCACGCTTTTCAGTTGATGGTAATTGAGTATTGCTATAGTTGGCATTTGGTTTGAAAGTGGCCCGCCAAGATTCATGTGGGTGACAGTTTACCTCCAAGACACATAAGCTCTAACCCAGCTCTCTGCAAATGTGCCTGGGAAAGCCAGGGATGATGATATTGGTGCTTGGATTTCTTCCACCAATGTGGGATACCTGGATGGAGTTTCAGGGTCCTGGCTTCCGCCTGACCCGGCCAATTCTGAGTGAATCAACAGGTGGAAGATTTCCCTATCTCTTTTTTCTCTCTCTGTATATAACTCTGCCTCAAAAAAAAAAAAAAAAAAAAAAAAAAAAAAAAAAAAGGGAACGGGCCCAGTGGCGTGGCCTAGCGGCTAAAGTCCTCGCCTTGAACGCACCGGGATCCCATATGGGCGCCGGTTCTAATCCTGGCAGCTCCACTTCCCATCCAGCTCCCTGCTTGTGGCCTGGGAAAGCAGTTGAGGACGGCCCAATGCATTGGGACCCTGCACCCGCGTGGGAGACCTGGAAGAGGTTCCTGGTTCCCGGCTTCGGATCGGCGCGCATCGGCCCGTTGCGGCTCACTTGGGGAGTGAATCATCGGACGGAAGATCTTCCTCTCTGTCTCTCCTCCTCTCTGTCTATCTGACTTTATAATACAAAATAAATCTTAAAAAAAAGGGAAAAATTCTTTAAATAAATAAAATAACCTGTCTTCAGTATTTTGTTATAGTGACAAGGTGGAATAAGGCAGGCATTTTCCCACTGGAACTTCTAAAGTTGTTGATGTCTTGAACTCTAAGCTTAAACTCCGCTTTCTCTCTAATCCTTTCTGGAGTTCTACATCTCAGATGCTGAGACCTGTTGAATGCTGTCACTGATGTCACCTGCCTATCTGACACCTCCCTCTGCAATCCTATGTCGGGAGCTCTATCTCCGGGTATTCTGCATTGCTTATGCTCCATTTTTCACAACCCTTTCCTGTCCTCTACAACTGTTTCTGTAAAATTATCCTGCTGTCTCCTCCTGCAGTTTCTGCAGTTATGGGTAGTTTGTCAGCATTCTTCATGCCCAGATAGTTTATTTATATCAAATTCTAGCCATTGGTTTCACTTCATTTTTTAGGTGTTTCTTTTCAAGATAATCAACCATTCCTGACATTGGGATTGTTTTTCCTCTTAGCTTTCTCTTCATAATCCTTAAACCAAAGTCTTCCACTGCAATAGAAAAGAGAACAGGAGGTCAAAGTTCGGTTCAAGATCACTCCATGTATTTTCCCTCTATTGAACTTCCACAATATGTTAGGCTCTCTGTTACACAATGGCTTTTATTTTCATATTTATTTTTATCAGCAGGTTAAGGTTTCAGCTTGGGTGAACACGTCTACAGGGCAAAAGACTACTGAAGCACAGTAATGATAAAATCAGAAAATCTTTTCACTCTCCTCCCATGGTGGAGCTGCCACATATTCAGGCTTCATGTGGTAGTAGGGAGGTGAGGAGCTCAGTGCCCACACCCAGAGTCAGAAAGGCAGGAAACGGAGCTCAGAGTTCACAGGCCTCTGCTCATCGATTTGCTACACACTCAGCATCATGACAAGTGGTTAATCTGACAGAATGCTCTTCTGCCTGAATCAATGAGTCCTTTTTCATCATCTCTATTGGTGATCCGCAGGTGCTCT
Source organism: Ochotona princeps (assembly GCF_030435755.1). Taxonomy (NCBI): domain Eukaryota; kingdom Metazoa; phylum Chordata; class Mammalia; order Lagomorpha; family Ochotonidae; genus Ochotona; species Ochotona princeps. The sequence continues at coordinate 99,205,780 of NC_080834.1, read as the reverse complement.
GAGAAATGTACCTCATCCAAGCAGAGAAGATTGTGCTTAGGTTAATGGATTTCTCCCACCAGGTAACATTCATAGTAATAAAGTCTTATCCAAGGTTCCAAAGATACTATTCCTAGATGCAAAGATGTACATTTTCAGAGATGATGTTATATTTGGGTTGACTTACTTCACTTAGCATAATGACCTGCAGTTCTGTTTATTTAGTTGTAGATGACAAGATTTCATTATTTTTAATGGCTGGATAATATCCCATTGTGTGTATGTACTACATTTTCTTTGTTTTCATTGGGAGATGTATACTTAGGTTGTTTCCATTTCTTAGATATTGTGAATAGTGCTGTAGTAAACATGGTGATGTAGATGTTTCTTTGGTAAACTGATTTAATTTCCCTGGTGGAATTGTTGGATATCATAATCCCATGTATAGTTTCCCGAGGAAGTGCTGTCGTCCGTGCAGAATGGTTGTACTAAGTGCAAGCACTTCTTTTTGCATGTTGTCATCAGTATTTGTTGTCTCTTGTTTTTCATAGTAACTGATTTTACTAGAGGGAAGTAATATCTCATTGTGCGTTTGATTTGCTATTTCCCCAATCAGTGTTGAAGTTGAATAGTGTTTCAGGTATTTGTTGCCAATTTGTATGTCTTTCTTTGAGAGATATCCAGATCTACTGCTTATTTTTAATTTGATTATTTGGTTTTGCTTTGTAGCCAGTCATTTGAGTTCTTTATGTATTCTGGATACTATCTTTTTGTCAGATACATAACTTCAAAATATGCTCTACCATCTGTAGGTTGTGTCTACATTCTTGATTCTTCCTTTGCTTTGCTTAAGCTCTTAAGCTTAATGAAATCCCATTTCTCTGTTTTCTTCTAATGGGTTCAGAGTTCCAGGTCTCACTTTCATTTTGAGTTGATTTTGTGTGTGTGTGTGAGTGTGTGTGTGCTTATGAAAGATGGTGGTCTCGTTTATTTTTCCACTTGTGAATATCCAACTTTCCCAGGATGTTTTATTTAAAAAAAGGCTGTCTTTTTGCCAAGGCATGTTCTTAGCAATTTTGTCAAAGAGCATCTGGCTGGAGATGGGTTGCTTTACTTCTGGTGTCTTTATTCTGTTCCTTCTGTGGGTGTGCCTTTATGTCAACACCATGCTGTTAATTAGTGTGTCTTTGTAATATATTTAAATTCAGAGAGTGTGAATTGGCACAGTTATTGATTTGTGTGTGTTGAAAAATTACTTGCATCTCTCGGATAAATCCCACTTAATCATGGTGAATAATCTTTTTAATGTGCTGTTGGGCTTGACTCACTGTCATTTTGGGGAAGAATTTTGCATCTATGTTCATCAACGATATTGGTCTCTGATATCCTTTAGTTGTATGTTTAGCTGGGTTTGGTAGCAACATAATATCTCATAGACTGAACTTAGAAGAAGTCCCTTCTCTTTTTTTTTAAATATAATTTAAGCAGCATTGGTATTACATTTCTTTTAAAAGTTTGGTGAAATGCAGCAGAAAAGCCATTTAGTCCAGGATTTTTCTCAGAAGAGATAATCTTTATCACTGAGTCAATTGTACTGCTACATTATTGATCTGCTTAGGTATTCTATCTTTGTGACTCAGTCTTTGTAAGGTATATGTGTCTAAGAATTCTTCCATTTCTTCTAAGTTATTGAAGTTGCTGGCCCATATTGAACATACTGGCTCTAGCAATACTCTAGATTTATGTGGTAGAAGCCATAAAGTCTGTATTTCCATTTATGATTCTATGTATTTGAATTTTTAAATTCTATTTTGTTTCATTAAAGGTTTATCAATCTTGTTTATATTTTCAAAAAATGAGCTCATTGTTTCACTGATTTTTGTATTTCATTTTTCTCTAATTTATTTGTCGTTTGACTGTTATTTGTTTCATTCCATTAATTTTAGATTCAATTAGTTTTTCTAGTTCTTTAAGGTGAAGTGATGAGCTTTTTATTTAAGATAGTTTTGCTTTTCTCATGCAGATTGTATTGCTGTAAATTTCTCTCTGAATAATACTTTTGCTGTATCCCATAGATTTTGATATGTCCTGCTTCAGCTTGCATTTGTTTCAATACATTTTTAAGTGTTTCTCTTGATTTCTTCCTTGATCTATTGATTATTCAGTTACTTGTTTAATGCTTCACGTATTTGTATGGTTTCTAAGATCTCCTTATTCTTTCTATCCCATTATATTCTGAAACAAACAAACAAGACATGACGTGATTCCTCTTCTAGGTTCTAGGTTCACTGAGACTTGTCACCTGTCGTAAGGTCTGTCTTGGAACATGTTCCATGTGCTATTGAGATGAAGCTATACTCTGCAGCTTTTGCATGGAAAGTACTATAGAGATCTACTAGGTCCAATTAATTTAAGGTACAGTTTAACTCTGCTGTGTCTTTGCTAAACTCCTGTCTAGATAATCTGTTCTTTTCTGAATGTGAGATGTTAAAGTCCTCTATTTTTTCAATAAAGCCTCTTCCTTTAGGTCTATTAATATTTTCTTCAAGCATTGGGTGCCCCAACATTGTTTGAACATATTTCTGTATGTGTTGTATAATGGCACTCGTGGTTTCTTTTTTGTTGCTTTTGATTTAAAATCTAGTTTGGATGATAGAAACATAGTGACTTTTGTCTGATAAGAATATGCTCTTTTAAATCTCATTTGCATGGGATATTCATACTTTCACTTTCAGGCTGTTAGTGTTTAGAGGTGAAATGAGTTTCTTTTTTATTTATTTATTTTTTAGATTTTAGATTTTTAGAAAGAAAGAGGGAAAGACAGATCTTTCATCTGCTGGTTTACTCCTCAAGTGACTGCAATGGTCAGGGCTGAGTCAGATTGAATCCATGAGCCAGGAGCTTCATATAGGTTTCACAGATGTTTAGTAGGGACCCAAGCCCTTGTGCCATCTCCCAGTGCTTTCCTAGGTGCATTAGCAGGGAACTTGGATCACAAGTAGAGCAATTGGAATTGTCATCCCACATGGGATGACAGTGCAGTGGCTTAATATGTACTGGTTCCCAGAAATTAATTTCTGATAAGCCTCAGTTTAGTTCTATTTGTTCATCACTCCAGTTACCTTGTCTTTCATTTGTAGAATTTATTGAATTGGCATACAGAAATCATTGATAGGTAAGGTCTTAATATTTCCACTTCTTAAAATTTTTATTTTTGATTTTGTTTACATAATTGAGAGGGATGCACGCCCATGTGGGCCACTGATTAGGGTGGAGAGGGTCAAGGCATAGGGGGTGGATGTTTCCAATACTTTTCTTTCATCTCCTGAATCTGCGGTGGTAAGCCGGCAGCAGGGAAGTACAGGAAGAGGAAGGTGAGGGGGTTTTTCCTTGCTGCTAAACTGCATCAACACCCAAATAGGGATGATCATTTGATGCCATCTTAGACACCCTGATGTGGGGAACAATGTTCAGAGGATGCTACTTGAGTTGTTTTGATAGTTCTGAGATGTTGATTTCGTTGCTTCAGGATTGAGGAAATCATCCCAAGGTCTGCTGGTTGACAAAGTCTACCTCAGAAAATCCACAAGCTAGACACTTTCAGCAAAAATTTGACCAGAATTGTCCAACCTGTTTTTCTTTCCATCCTCTGATAAGGTGCTTAACATATTTGATTGGCCTAGATGAGCTGGGTGTTAAATTTCCCCATGTGCATCTGAGCATGCTTGCACTGTTCAGGCATTAGCAACTGAGGAGGCTCAGTCCTGATATATATCCTGTGATTTTCAGTCTATTGTGGGAATTCCCTAAGAAACATCACTGGAGTGACCCCACAGCTCAGTAGGGGCCAGCTAGTGTGGAGTCTGATTTACTCTGTCACTGCATCAGCCTATGCACATACCAGTGAAAGTAGTTGTCTGCTAAGTTCTAGTCCTGGCCCCATCTCCAACACAAATTGATGGGTGCTGCAGCCTAGCCCAACTCAGCCTGCCATAAACTTTCAGCCCTTTTTCACACCAGAGGGAACTGCAACCTAGTGACCTCCCCCCCAATAACACCCTCTGGGCCTACCCTTAGCCTCCATTCCTACACATGCTTCCAGATGCAGTAGCCTTGTCTGGCCTGTCACACAACCACTCTGGTTCTTGTGAGCATCAGTGGGTGCTAGGACCTAGCCCAGTCCAGCCCAGTCCTGTACCAGGCTCATATACATGCAATTGGGTGATGCCATGTTCAGTCCAATCTGCCACAAATCCTGGCTCTTAAGCTCAGCAGTAGAAACCACAACCTACCAGGAGAGTCCCCTAATTTCCCTACTAAACCTGCTCCCAGTCTTTAACTTGTGTAAGCCAGTGGTGTTGCAGCACAGCCTGGCATGGCCCATCCCCAGTCTCTGCACTTGCCAGCAGATATTGCAGCCTGGACTAGCCCAACCCACTTCTGATCCCAACTTTCACTAATGGGTGCTATGCCTAGCCTTGTCCTGCCCTCATTCTTGGCTCTGATATGAACCAGCAAGTAAAGTAACCTTGCCCAGCTTGGCCCACACCCTGTCTTGTTCCTGTGTATGCCAGTACATGCTATGGCTTTACCTAACCCAGCCTGGCCCACCCCTGAAGCCAACCCACACACATGCCAAGGAATGATGCAGCCCTGCTTGACCTGGCCTACCCCAGCCCCAGTTTTTATGCTCACCAGCAGAAGCTGTGGTCTGAAAGGGAAGTTCCCCAAGTTCCCCTACCAGACCCACTCCCAGATTTGGAGCTCATGCATCCAAGAGGGTGCTAGAACTCTGTCTGGCATAGGCTACTTCCAGTCCTGGCCATTCCATGTGCGGATGAGGGATACAGCCCTGCCTGTCCCGAAACCTGACTGTCAGGTGCACCCAGGAGTGTTGCAGCCTGGGCCAGCCCAACATGCTTCCAACCCCAGTTTCTGTGAGTGTTGATGAGTTCCATGGTTGTGCCTAGCTCAGCTGGGTTAAGGAGAGGTGACACGGGCAACCTGTTTTCTTCTCTTCTCTTCTCTTCTCTTCTCTTCTCCTTCCATCCTTTTTCTTTTCTTTTCTTTTCTTTTCTTTTCTTTTCTTTTCTTTTCTTTTCTTTTCTTCAGATTTAGTTATTTTTCTTAGGCAGATTTACAGAGAAGGAGAGACAGAAAGAAAGGTGTTCCATCCTCTGGTTCATTCCCCAAATGGCTGCAACAGATGGAGCTGAGCTGATTCTAAGCCAGGCCTCTTCTGGGTCTCCAATATGGCTTCAGGGTCCCAAAGCTAATTTAAGTCATCTTCCATTGCTTTTCCAAGACACTGACAGGGAGCCCAGATCAGAGATGGAGCATCCTGGACAAAAACCAGCACCCATGTTGGATGTCGGTGCCTGACAGTGGAAGATTAGTCTGTAAGCCATACCGCTAGCCCGTGGCAACTTTTCTTGCCTTCTTCAATGAGACTTTTCTTATGATTCTAGTAAGACAAAGCACTATGGCCTCTCAGCTGGTTTTTGCTTCTTTTGTGAAGGTACCCTGGTCTGTATATTGTTGTTTATAATAGCGTCATTGCAGAGAGATGGTCCCATGAGCCACTTATCCAATTGCCACCAAGGTTCTGATCCTCTAAGACTTTTAGTAGTGGAAGTCATTTGTCCTCAATTACATCAATAAACTTTGAGTGAGCAATTGCTTCTGTGTCTTCTGCATTCCAGACAATGCCACTACTGTTCGTGCTTTCTCCAACTGGTACTGAATGGAATGCGTCCTAAGTTTCTAATGAAGTCTCTCTTGCATTAAGCCCTAGAGAGAGAGCCTGTTCTTGCTGTGGAAAACTGAGAACTCCATACCTCACATAGGAACTATAACTGCTCGCAATTTCTAACCTTCCTATTAGGATTAAGGTGAAAGATTACTTTTTTTCTATCTACCTTCCCAAGATTATAAAAATACCATTTTCCCATAGATAGTCAATTGTGGCTTTGCACCCTGGAGGAACCTAAACTTTCCAGTAAATCTCTTCACAGTAAGTGCTGGAAATCTTGCTGAAAGCTCAGAGGGAAGCAAAGATATTATTATTATTTTTCACTGTTGGATGCATGTAGCATTCATTAGGTGATTATAGCTGTTGGGATTTGATGGATGAAGCAGTCTGCTGTATTTTCGAGCTAATCTGTATCAAGTCAATAATTACCACACAATAGAGTGGAGGCTTGTTCTAGAATGCTAATGGATTATCCATTTTCTTTAAAGTTCATTAGACTTTTTAATAATAAAACCTCCCATTGACAAGAGCTTGTCTTTTTCCTTTCTTGTTTTCCTTTCTTTTTTTTAGATTTATTTATTCTCATTGGAAAGGCAGATTTACAGAGAGGAGAAGAGACAGAAAGGAAGAACCATCCACTGGTTTACTCTCCAAACGACCACAATGGTCAGAGCAGAGCCAATCCAAAGCCAGGAGTCAGGAACTTCTGGGTGCTCCATGTGGATGCAGGATCCCAAGGTTTTGGGCCATCTTCCACTGCTTTCCCAGCCACAATCAGGGAGCTGGATGGGAAACTGAGCAGCTAGGATATAAACTGGTGCCCATAAGTTATCCCAGGTCCTGGAGGTGGAGGGTTAACCAGTTGAGTCATCATACCAATCCCAACAACAGCTTTTCTGATATGGTTATCCCAAGTTCCTTATTGCTTGTTAGACATAAGGCAGTCCTTGTGTGAATCAAGTAGTTTGGAAACCACACTGATTTTCTGTCATGACGTTGTCTCATGCCCTTTGCTTATGACTTCATGTGCATCCATCTGTAGTATATTTGTGTGTGTGTGTAGATGGAAGTAAGTAGATGAAGTTTTCTGTAAAAGAAAAATAAAGTTAATACAATATTGTATTCCACTATAAAATTGATTTTTAGCTGTAAATTACTTTAGTTTTATCCTTTCACCTCCAATCTGTTTTCCTCCAATAGTAATAGCAAAAACAATCCACTCAAACCTAGACTTATCCTGGATGATTGTCTCTCATCCAAACTACTAGCAAGTCCTGCTGACTATCCTGGCAAAAAATGTCCCAACTCCACACACTTTCCTCTACCTTCATTTCTGCCAGTATTGCCATGCATCTCCTGGACTAACCTAAACACCTCACCCCTTAGTTTTCTGTGTCCTTTCTTGCCCTGCTTCAAGTGCAATATCCCCAAAGAAACCAGAATTATATGTGCAAATAAATTGGAATGTACCACCTGCCTGCATCCAACCCTCTGTGGCATCCATTGAGATAAAAATGCAACTGAAACTCTTTCACCTGGCTACATGACCCTAAAATTAGTTCTCTGCCATCTCTTAGATGGCATCTAAGAGATCTAAGAGAGCATACATCTCACCATTCATCACCTGCTAGGTAGCCCAAGCTCCTTCCAACCTTAGAGTCTCCATACTTTTTGTTATCTTTGACTGGTTCAGTCTTTCCTTTAGGCTTCACATGGGTGATTGCTTCTGTCTCTTACATTGTAGCTCAAATGTCATGTCAAAATAATTCCTCTGGAGAAACCACCAATACTCAAATGTTCATAAAAGATGGGCTATGTTATTCTTTTCTTCCTCCCACAATTAGAAGGTAAGCCTTGGGTCTGGCTTGATGGCTCACTGGCTAAATCTTCTCCTTGCACATGCTGGGATCCCATGTGGGAATTGGCTGCTCCACTTCCCATCCAGCTTCCTGCTTGTGGTTTGGGAAAGTTGTTGAGGATGGCCCACGGTCTTGAGACACTGCAGCCATGTGAGAAACCTGAAGGAAGCTCCTGGCTCTGGTTCCTGGCTTCAGCTCAGCTCAGCTCTAGCCATTGAAGCCACTTAGGGAAATGAGCAAGCAGACAGAAGAACTGTCTTTCTGTCTTTCCTTCTCTCCATAAATGTGCCTTTACAACAAAAATAAATAAATCTTTTTTAAAAAAACAGAGGGAGAGAGATAAAAAGGAAGATAAGCCTCATGAAGGTAGGGCCCTTGCATTTCTCGTTCACTGCTCTAATACCCAGAACAGTTACTGGCACAAAATAGGAATACAGGAGATTGTTGCTGAATAACTGAGCAACATGTGTGAATGAATTTAGTACAAGCCCTCTCTTTCAATTTTATAAATTTTAAATAGTAATTTAACAGGAAGAGAGACATGGACATAAGAGAGATAAATACAAAGAGATCGAAGCCCCAAACTGAAAGTGACTTGTTGTAATCTATGGAGAGGAAAGACTTGTTCTAAAGGTTCTCCACCCAGGGACTGTTTTGCTTTCCTGGGGTATTTGCTCTCCAGTGTCCTGAGAGATATTTGGTTGTCATAACCACGGAGGAGAAATATTGGCATCTAGTCGGTAGAAGCCAGAGATGCTGCCAAACTTCTCACAAGCACAGGAAATCATGTCATTAGAATTTCAAGTGTTCTGAGGTTGGTCACCCTATCTTACACGTCAACAGCAGGATACTCCTCCTTCATTCTTTGCTTCCTTTAGATCACCAGGAAATCTTAAACAAGCATGTTTTCCTAGACGGTCTCAGTTTTCCTCTCCACCCAGGAAGGATGCATAGTCACAGTTATTTTCCTTCTCCCTAAATTAAAGCCTCCAGCATCCAATCAGCAAGGGACAGACACCCAGGTTGACACTAAGTAAGTATTAGTTATGAATTTTGATAGAGAAATGAGCTGTGCAAAGAGTCCATTCTGCTCCTTTACGTTTTCCCTGCATTTAAAAGTGGTCAAGTTCATGGCTTTTATGCAGCCTCTCCTGAGGCCCAGGCAGTCTGTCTCTTTTTTCTAACACGTTCTCTCATTAAGATACTGACCTAAACCCAAGGGTTTCTCATTTGTCCCCCAGCTCTGGCCTAACAGTTACTTGAGGGCAGACATTGAATGTTGGCAGAGCACTGGACACAGTGTGGGTGTTCAGAACATTCTGGAAAGAAGACATCAACCTCTAATAGGCTGCATAGCTATGCAAAATGACAACAAAGAAGCCCTTGCAAATGAATATGACAAGAGAAAAGGAAAAATTACTCTATTTCACTGCAGGCAAAGAAGGTTGGGCAGCAGCATGCTAATTGATATGTCTTTCAGAATATTCTCTTTTGTGGGTGAACACAGGCATTCTCTAGCAGGCAAGGGGCAAGGGAAGCTAGCTCCCCCACCAACTTGGAAACAACCAGAATGAGTAATTATCTCTTAAGTTGGTGGCAAGAGTCTCAGGGGGCAGGAATAGCGTGGTCTCCGCAAATCTCTAAGCCCATGCCAGGGACTGGCACAGGCAGGAGTCAGACTGTGTTATCAGCAGCCCAAAGGGAGATAAGAAACACAAGGTAAAAGCCTTCACACTGCTTTCCTGGGAAGTCCCTTGACTCCCTGTAAGACCGGTGTGCTATTTAACACAATGGCAGTGACAAACAAACACAATTAGCAATGAATGATAGATTTCATTTTGAAAATAGAACACTGAACACCGGCAACAAAAATCTTTTTTGAAAGGGTTTGAGGAAAACAATTCTAACACACCAATTCCTCGTGCCACCAGGCTTCATCACCTGTTGAAAACCTGAGATGCTGAGCTTAGAAAGGCCTGTCCACATCAAATGAAGAAACTGAGACCTGGAGACCAGAAAGAGCTTACACCAAGTCATATAGCACGTGGACAGAAAATGCAGGGTCAAGGCCTGAGTTTCTTGTCTCCTGAGATGTGTGTGTGTGTGTGTGTGTGTGTGTGTGTGTGTGTGTGCTGGAGAGGGGATCATAGGCCAGGGGATCATAGCATGGCAATACTCAGGCTCCAGAGCTCATGTTTTCGAAGGACAAACTATATGACCCTGGCACCTCCCTTCATCTTTCTTCACCTTTTCCTATTTGTGCACTAATGGGCTTGAGCTAAAGGCTCCTCCCAATTCCAAAGGATGTACCATTTCAAAACACAATGATAACAGTAAATAAAGTAAAAAATGCATACATTGATTTCTACACATTGAACACTGCACCAAACAAGTAAGCAGGCATGTTTCTTATTCCACTGACATATGAGAAAGTGGGCTTTTGGTTAAGTAACTAGCCCAGACTTTCATAACTAGATGGGGGAATCTGAACACATCTGACTTGGAGTATGGAAATTATAAGGCTGACAAACATTTTAGTGCTAGCTAGCTGCAACCAGTTCTTCTGGAGACTAGAAAACTGTGTCCATCTCCAGAGGGTCATTCTTGATTTTGTCTCCCTGATTGTGAGAAAAGGGACCTGACTCCTCTGTAACTGGTACCCATCGATGCTGTGCTGCCTTAAGACCAGCAGAAGGGTCCAGCGATAGCCTCGTGACTAAATCCTCACCTTGAGTGCATGCGTATCCCATATGTATACCAGTTACTGTCTCAGCTGCTCCACTTCCCATGCTGCTCCTTGTTTGTGGCCTGGGAAAGCAATAGAGAACTGCCCAGAGCCTTGGATTGTTGCACCTGCATGGGAAATCTGGAAGAAGCTCCTGGCTTCTGGCTTCAGATCAGCTCAGTACCAGCTACTGTAGCCAGAAGCCAGGAGCTTCTTCCAGATTTCCCATGCAGGTGCAACAATCCAAGGCTCTGGGCAGTCCTCTACAGTAGTCCTCCAGCTACTGTAGCCATTTGGAGAGTGCACCAGCGTATAGAAGATCTTTCTTTCTGTCTCTCCTTCTCTCTGTAAATCTGATTTTCCAATAGAAATAATAAATTAATCTTTAAAAAGAAGACCAGCAGAGGTCCAACTGTACACCACACCCTCATTCTTTAGATGGTGGAGGATTCACCACCCTTGTATGAATCTCATCTTCTCCAAATGACTACCCTGGTTTTCCAGGAGGTCCTGCACTCAACTGCTCCCTCACTGAGCCAGAAGACTGCTCTCTGCCCGCACAACAACATGTCTAATACTCCCACTTTAAATATTATTACTGATAAGCTTCCTGAAACTGCACAGAGGATGGGAATGCAGATGATTTCAGCCTAGTTTTGAACAGGGAATACTCTCTTAGGGGCCATGATAGAGCCATGGGGATTCAATTACCTTTTGATCTAAAACTTTTTTAAAATGGGAAAGAGAACAAAGTAAACCAAAGAATGGAAGTGAGAAAGATTAAACTGGAAGTCAATGAAATAGAGAGAGAAAAATAGAAAATATTGCAAAAAGGCATAAGATCCTAGCCATACTCATCAGGCAACAATAAAGGAAAGAATACAGAAATAACCAATATCAGAAGTGGAAGTGAAAGAAAAGGCAGAACTTATAAATAATGAAAGGACTTTAAAAAAGGAAAATGTTATTAACAGCCTCATGTCAATAAACTATGCTTATTGTTGAAATGGATAACCTTGAAAGACACAAACTAGCAAAGTCAACACATACACACACAACACATACAAACACAAACACACACAAGTTATTCCTTACATGATAAAGACATTGTATCAGCAATTAATGACCTTCCAGAAAAAACACATCACTGAGCCTGCATAGTCTCATTAGTGGATTCTTCAAATAACTGAAGGAAGAAGAGATATTAATTCTCTACAACATTTGCCATAAAATGGAAGTAGAGAGAACTCTTCCCAACTTGTTCTATTAGTTCACCAAAGATAATATTAGATAAAAATGTTACATGGACAAGAAAACATAAGCCAGGAAGCCAGTGTGGTAGTGCATTAGGCGAATCCTCTACCTGTGGCTCCAGAATCCCACATGGGTGCTCACTTGTGTCCTGGCTGCTCCACTTCTGATCCAGCAGAATATGGTCCAAGGCCTTGAACCCTGCATCCATGTGGCAAACCCAGAAGAAACTCTGGCTCCCAGCTTCAGTACTGCCCAGGACTAACCATTGAAGCCATTAGGGCAGAGAGCTAATGGATGGAAAATCTTCTCTCTCTCTCTCTCTCTCTCTCTCTCTCTCTCTCTCTCTCTCTGTCTCTCTCTATTGCTCTGTAATTCTGACTTTGAAGTAAAATAAATAAATCATATATTTGTATGTATATATGTATTACATACAAATCGGCATCTCTCCTGAATCCAGATACAGATTCATTTAAACGTTTTTATTCATTTATTTTTGAAATGGAAAGAGGTCTTCCATCCACTATTACACCTACCAGATTCCTATGATAGCTCAGTCTGGGCCAAGATAAAGCCACAAGCCAGAGATTCTGAGTCTCCTCCATGGGTGACAAGGACATTATTTGTGCAACCATCTGCTGCCTCCCAGGGTCTGCCTTATCAGGAACCTAGAATGGGGAGTGGAGCTGGGATTCAAAACTAGTCATGGCACTATGAAACATGGACATTTAAGCAACATCTTAAATACTTTACCACATGCCTTCCCAGGCCCCAAATATTTTTAGCAAATTTTAGCAAATTACATTTAATAATACAAAAGGAAGTCAGCAAATCACGAATAAGGGAAGATAAGTTTTGGTTAACATTTGAAAATCAAGTGATGGAATTTATAGCATTAGCTAACAAAACACTAAAGAAAACCTACATGGTTATAGCAATAGATAGATAAAAGATGACAGAATTTAATGTCTCTTTATGATAAAACCACCCAACAACCTAGAACCACAAGAAACTTATAACACGAGAGCACCTATGAAAAATGTACAGCTAACAACACAATTAAGTAGAGAAAAATTGAATGTCTTGCCTCTATGACTGGGGGGAAAAGGACAAGCATACCCATTTCCTTTGCTTTTACTGAACACTGTAATGGACAATCTGGCCTCTGCAATAATGAAAGAATGGTTTTAGTACAATTGAAAAGGAAATTAAGCTGTCATTATTGACAGATGATACAAATGTCTTTGTAGAAAATCCTCAGCTCTCTCCCAGTTATGGGCATTAATAATCAACATCAAGTTTGTAGAATATATGACTAGTAAACAATTAATTACATTTCTAGACAAACAATATGCAGTCATAGAATGGAATTTAAAAACAACACTTTTATAATAGTATCTATCAAAAATATGGAATAATTAGGGATAAAGGTGATAAGCAGTATACAAAACATACAGACATTAAAAATTATACATTGGGCCCTGTGGTGTGGCCTAGCGGCTAAAGTCCTCGCCTTGAACACGCCGGGATCCCATATGGGACCCTGTTGTAATCCCAGAGGCCCCACTTCCCATCCAGCTCCCTGCTTGTGGCCTGGGAAAGCAGCCGAGGACAGCCCCAATGCATTGGGACCCTGCACCTGCGTGGGAGACCCGGAAGAGGTTCCTGGTTCCCGGCTTCGGATTGGCACAGCACCAGCCATTGCGCTCACTTGGGGATTGAATCATTGGATGGAAGATCTTCCTCTCTGTCTCTCCTCCTCTCTGTATATCTGACTTTATAATAAAAATAAATAAATCTTTAAAAAAATCATACATTAATGAGAGACATGACAGAACATCTGAAGTTATCAAAAGCGTAGTCCCTATCCAAATGCCAAACTGAAACACTAGGATAAGGTTGGAGGATAAAGGAAAAGGAACTGTTTGATCTGTGGCAGATGAGGGAGCAGGAAACTTTCATTTCAACAACTATTGTCTTATTGAGTGATGTGTTGCTTGTGCTTTTAACGCGATGTACGCAGCTCTGCTATTAGGCACTGAGACGCCTGCATTCCTTTTCTGTTTCATCCTCAAGGGCCACAGGTGGTGAGGTGAGATCTGCCTGGTCATGTTGTGAGATTAGGCCCAAAGTAATATGCACCTCGGGGTGGGCCAGCAGGCAGTCAAAGGTCCAGCCCTGAAGCCTTGGCAAGATACTCAGCTTATCTGATGGCTAAAGGAGCCTCCTGTTATGTGCAGGTGGTGATGATTTTCTGCTCCCAACCTAGAATTCCTTAACCCAGACCTGGAATTTCCCTATATATAATCTCTTGAAGCAGTGCCAACCACAAACCTGCTATCTATTGGGAAAGCCAATGACTTCATGAGTCCATGGAGTAAATTCTTGTAGAACTGGCCATGCCCAACTGAGTCAAGCTAAGAGAGGATGGTTAACACACTGGGATCAATCCTCTACATTCAAGAAATTGCTTGGGGGCCTAGTATCATAAAAAAATAGAGATACAGCAAATGCATGGATAAAAAGACTCTTAAAAAGGCTAATTCTCTCTATACTGACTTACAGATTCAATGCAATTTCAATTGTTGTTGTCTTAAAATCCAATCATTACCAATCTGATTTCAAAATTTGTATGAAAATTCAAAACAGTGCTGAAACATTAAAAAAAAATGCAAAAAAAAAAACATAAAACAACAACATCAACAACAAAAACCCGCAAAGTTCCAGAACTTACATTATTTGGTTTCAAAATTTTTCATAAATATGTAAAATTTGAGACAGAATGAAATTAAGGTAAATTTAGTGAGATCAGGGTTGGTGTTGTACTGCAGGGAAGGAAGCTACTACCTGTGAAAGAGCATTTTGGAGCTCCAGTTTGAGTTCTGGCTGCTCCACTTTTGATTCAGCTCCCTACTAACACATCTGGAAAAACAGCAGATGACTCATATGGGAGGTCCAGATAGAGTTTCAGGCTCCTAGCTTCATCTTGGCTCAGTGTTGGTCACTGAGGCCCTTTGAGGAGTAACCAGCAGATGGAAGATCTCTCTTTCTCTCCCCCCTCTTGCTTCTCTCTGTATGTGAGCCTGTTTTCAGATAAGTGCATAAATAAATCTTTTCTGAAGATTAAGAATAAACCTGTCAATAAAGCAAAAAATGTAGTATTAGATCCACATACAGATATGTAGTCAACTGATTATTTATTTATCTATTTATTTAACATAGAGTATGAAAGAGAAAGGGAGAGATGCAGGGGTTTGACAAAGAAAAGGAGAGAAAACACTCCCATCTCTCAGTCCATTCACTTGCTGAATGTTCACAAAGGCCAGCAGCTTGGCCAATGAAAGGCTAGAGCCAGAAAATCAATCTAAATTCCCCACATGGGTGACAGAAACCCAATTATTTGATCCACCAGCAGGATCTCCCTGAGTCTGCATTAGATGGAAGCTGGAGTCAAGAGCCACCCCAGGTATCAACCCAGCCACTCCATTAGTCAATCCAGGTATCACTAGGCCAAGTGCTCATTCTCCCAAATTATTTTAAAAGTTATTTATTTATATGAGAGGCAGAGAGAGAGACAGAGAGACAGACAGAGAGATAGAGAGCTATTGATAGCTGATTAGAGCACAAAAGTAATTTAAAGAAACAAAGGATAGTCTTTTCAGCACATCATTTTGGCTATATGCACAAACAAAATCAGCCTCAGTCCTTACAGAAAAAAGTTACTTATAAGGAATTACATGCTTAATTGCAAGAAAGATTGAACTATATCTTAGTGACATTAAACTAGGCAAGGATTTCTTAAATAGAAAAAAAAATAGATGCGAAATTTAAACCAATAATTGAAATTTCTTAGAAACTTTTAAAGTTTTTCTTCAAAGGATGCTGTGAAAATAAGTCAAGTCATAGAATTAGGAGAAAATATTTACATTATGTATATCTGATAAAGGACTTTCTAAAATGAGCAAATGATTTTAACTGACACTTCACCAAAGAAAATAATTGGCTGACATATAAATATATTAAAAATGCCTGTCATCATCAATCATCAGTAAAATGCAAATTAGGCCACAATGAGAAACAACATGTTGTCTAAAATGGCTGTAACTACAATGAAAACACAAAATGATAATTGTGCATACTAACCTGGATTTGGAGCAATTAAAACTTTCACAGGCTAATAGAAAATTCAGAGTTTGATAATTTCTTAAAAAAGTGATGCTTGGTAAAATAAGTCATACTCAAAAAGACAAGTATATTTTCTCTGGTTTATGGTGGCTAACATATAGAGTCTTGAAAAAAACAGCTCCCCTTGATATATATGAAAGAACTTGATATCTTGGGATTTGATTTCTGATTATAGTTATTCTCTTTATACCTGTTGAGCATTTGGTTTTGCTTATCTCAATTTACTTAGATATTAATTCTATGACGATAAGGTAAATTAAAAATATGTTATCACAAAAGTTCAGTAACAGAAAGGAAGGAGGAGAGAGGAAGGGAAATAATACTACATACTTAGAATTGTATGTATCTTTGAATTATTTGTAATCTGTTTTGTCTGAATAAATAAAACAGCGTGTTATTAGAAAAGGAACAAAACAGAAACAGTATGCCCATAATAAAATAGTTACTATTTCTGACAAGGACAGTTGAACACACTCCTCTCATACAGCCATTCCCCTCCTGAGTTTACTCATGGAAGAGAAACAAAAGTGTAAATTCATAATTAGAGTTGCAGGTACACAGTCATGGCAATGCTATTTGTATGAGACAAAAATTGGCGATCACCTAAATGTCAGTGAAAAGGTTGATGTACACAGATTGTGCAAATCCATACAATGAAACATTGTTTAGCCATAAAAACGGGCAGATTGTGTATACGTGATTAAATCTCAAAACAAGAACACTGAATAGAAGCAGACCAAGAATAATACATACTGTATGATTTTATTGCAGAAAATTCTAGAAAATAAACAGAAAATTAGTGGTTTCTTAGGTATAAGTAACCAGTGATACTACAAAATGGCTTTAGGAAACTTTAGGGGCTGTTGTTAGTGTTTGTTATCTATTTTGATATGGTTTTAGGGTCAATGCATGAACCAAAATGTGTTTAATAGTACATATTTTATGTACTATATCTATCTATAGCTCTATCTATATATATCTATCTATATATCTATAGATCTATAGATATATAGATAGATACATAATTTGTTAAACCTCCATTATGCCTCAGAGAACCGCAAATACTTTTTTTTTTTTAAGATTTTATTATTATTGGAAAGCCGGATATACAAAGAGGAGGAGAGACAGAGAGGAAGATCTTCCACCCAATGTTTCACTCCCCAGGTGAGCTGCAACGGGCCGGTGCACGCCGATCCGATGCCGGGAACCAGGAACCTCTTCTGGGTCTCCCACGCAGGTGCAGGGTCCCAAAGGTTTGGGCCGTCCTGGACTGCTTGAAACTGCCGAACCGCAAATACTTTTTAAAGACAGAGAAAAGATGACAGCAAGAAAAACTTAGAATTGTATAAGATAGCTAGGCAGAATCCTCAATGAGCAGAAACATAGAAGAGACATTGAAGGATTCACAGGAGGAGAATTCAAAAAAAGTAGTGTTATATTAGACAAAGCTTTGAATCAACAGCATTCTAGCAACCATCTTTTAAATTCTATGCATAGTCAAAAGAGCATCTTATAAGAGATTTAAGCAGTGGTTTTCTGATGCAGGTTATACTGTGACACATTATGCTTGTGCAAAGTACAGAAGAAAGAATATTAATCATAGGCTTAAAGTGTCACCTTGTCACATACTCTGCCTCCAGACAGGATTTATTTCAGATTTATTTAGAGAAAATTTCTATTCCACAGTCCATTTTGCTAGACTGTGCTCAGAATACCAGGAGATACCTAGTCACTTACTCAGGAAGTATGGATTCACCTCTGGCTCCTGTCTCCTCTCACTCCTCGTGGGACCATGAAAGAAACACTTCTGGAGCCCCACTCAAGAGATACCTGCTTCAGGGACCACAGTTAGCTGCTAGGCTCCACCAGCCATTCTAGGTCCAGCACAACATTTGAACTCAGATCATCTCTTTCAGGTGATTGCCAGTCACTAAATAAATCACATGTTTCTTGCTAGATATTCCTTGCATTGAAATTGTCCAATGGGTTAGTTAAAATATTCTCAGAGCTTCACTAAAATTTTTCCTCTTTTTTTAAAGCAAGATTTTATTTATTAGAAAGTCAAATCTACAGAGAGGAGAGACAGAGAGAAAGCTCTTCCATCTGCTGGTTCACTCTCAAGTGACTGCAACAGCAATAGCCAAGCCGATCCAAAGCCAGGAGCCAGAAGCTTCTTCCAGGTCTCCCACGCAGGTGTAGTCTCCCAAGGCTTTCAGTCATCCTCTACTGCCACAAGCAGGGAGCTGGGTGGGAAGTGGAGCAGCCCAGATACAAAGTGGCACACATATTGGATGCCAGCAGATGCAAGGTGAGGATTTAGTCATTAGGCTGTCATGCCAGGCCCAATCTATCCTCCTTTCCCCACTGTTTGCACAGCTAAGAGACCTGCACTTCAGTTTCCTGCCTTTGTTTTCTTTCATAGGCTTATCACCAACAAATTATTTGCTCCCCTGATACTGACATGGTATTTTTTTCCTGGAGGACCTGAGCTGACATTCAACACTTTCTCTCACCACCTGCCTAGAAGTTCACAAGTTCTGTACAGTCCTCAAACTCTGCTGGTAAAATTGTTTCTTTATCTCCAACTTCACTGGGTCAGACTGCCTTAGTTACGTTGTCTGAGAACCTGCCCCTAGAAGCATCATACATAGGACTTGAAATCCATTACTAGTGTTGTTCTGCGAGCAGAATGGTTGTCCAAATTGCTGGACAATCTGAAAAAGATGGCTGCACCGCGGCTGCACCACCTGTAAGAGCAGGAGATGAGTTCAAACAGACTGTGACGGTGACATGTCTGATAATGAACTGGCACTGAATGTTCTTTGCTCAGAATTTACCTGATTTCTTTTCCATCTGAAATGAGCACAGTTTAATCACGGTCCATGCTTTTCTTTACAGAAAATTAAGGGGACTGTTGAAAATGCTGTTGAGAGAGTTCTGTGAGCTGCTTAGAAACCCTGATAATCTTCTACCCATGGATGAAAATGCTGACCTGCCACTCTTCCCATATGTGCCTTTCATTTGGACTCCAAATATGACCTGGCTGTCTTCCTCTGGTGTCTAAAACCGTCTAATCTTCTTTCTCAATCCCCGCTCTCATCTGACATATGTTCCAGCCAAATGGAACTGTTCGCTTATCCCCAAGCACAGGCGATGCTT
Source organism: Ochotona princeps (assembly GCF_030435755.1). Lineage (NCBI taxonomy): Eukaryota > Metazoa > Chordata > Mammalia > Lagomorpha > Ochotonidae > Ochotona > Ochotona princeps. The sequence continues at coordinate 99,186,870 of NC_080834.1, read as the reverse complement.
TCGCACTTTAGTAATTTGACAATTCTCTTTCCTCTGTTTGGAATCCTCTTGCCTCTCACTCCCAAAGCTACTTGTCCAAATCGTACTTATCAAGTAAAGCCTGGCTGAAATACAATAGCCATAAAGGATCCTAAGTTATGCTCTCCCCCTTCCACCATCTCACCGTCATTTTTCTTCTGTGTTTCTCATGGCACTCCTGGCTTTCTGCTTGCTTTGGTGTTTATTCAACACATGCCTCATACTTCCGACTAGCATATAAACTCCTGGCCCCATGTCTCATCTCTCCCTTTTCCAGGCTTGGGTTTTGAATGGGTACATGATTTGCTATGTTCTGTGCATTGATACCTCAGTGAGTTCCAAGGTCAGAGCCAAGGTAGGGCTGTTGATGGAGCTCCAGGCAGGGGGCTTTAGGACAGGTGCTGTCACTGGGGAGCAACATCAAGGTAAGTAGCTCTTGCTGCCCCTAGACGCATGCCATTCTGTGTATTTTGCTCTGACGCTCCAGTCACCATTAGGCTTGACTCCTGAGCGTCTACCATTCACTCTATAGAGTTACTGCCAAAGAGTGGACAAGGGTCCTCATGAACTGGGAGCCCTGAAGTGACCCTCACCTTGCTGAGGATTCTTCTCTTAGCTCAGTACACCCCACACATAACTTGCATGAATATGTTCCCAGGGAATACATATTGAGAGGTCTTGGGTGTGCAGAGACATAAGTGGTACAAAGATACATAAAGATTAGAGTCTATACTTGGCCAGTGTGTCAAAATAGGCTTGATCTGGGCATATGATTAAATCATTTGTTGACTTTGTGACTTCCTTGGAGAATAATTCTTGTTCAAAAGTTTGCTTCTAGAGCAGTTTTTACTGAAGGAAAGAAAACTCCTGACCCAGAGGATCCACTGCTCCCACCAGTACAGCAATCACCCAGGTATGCATCTTCAGCTTAACTCAAATTAGCAGTTTCCAATTGTGAGTAAAGACATGCACACATAAGGAGGAAAGTTGTTCTTTTGCACTTTGGTCTCCTATGCAATGGAGAAGCTCTTTGAGTTTTACCAAGTGATAAATGCAGTAGAGAACAGAAAGTTTTGGAAGGCAGTTCAGAAAGACCTCTGGCAGATTCTTACTGAGCTGGCTATTTTCTCAGGCACAGATAATTCACTCTAGTTGAAAAGACAAAAGTTTGCCACCAATAGAGCAGGAACGAAGCGAATGTTTGTCTTCATTTGCAAAGGATTTATTTATTTATTTGTTTGTTTACAGTAGCATTTTAAATCACCAGACTAAATATCCACCAGCTGCTCCCAGCCCAATCCTGAAGCCTGGATGCAGCCTGACTATTAATTTTTGCACAGCCTAGCAAAATAAAGTTGGATGCCAGATTCCCAAGAAAAGCCTCCAGATAACAAATTTTCCTCCATCTTCTTCCTCTTTCCCAGAGTCTCCATCAAGATAAAGGAGACAGGAAAGCATCACCTTGCAGCCTATCTCACCACCACTGTGAAACATGTCCTTGCTTGCCGGCAGGCTCAACCTTCATCTTGTCAGCAGCTCCAGTGCCCTGGGATTTTCCATTCTTCAGATCTGCCCCGATGAAGACACAGGCATTCAGTAGAGAATTATTCCTAAGTTTCAGAAATTTCACGAAACGGGGTCTTTTGTAAGGAATGAGATCTGAAATTACTCCAGGGAGCTGCTTGCCGGACTTGGTTATAATATGAATTCTCTGTTGGTGCTAGCAAAAGCTATTTTCTCTGAAATCATAGATTTATCTGAAGCGCACCCACCTTCTCCACACAATGCCTCTGACAATCAACCAATGATATAATGCTTGTGAATAGACTTGAGAAAAGAAAAATTATCAGTGTGAGAGTATAATGCGAAGAAATAATACAGCTGCTGGTGAGTGTTTAATTTGGTGTTTAAGTAAACTAAAGAGTCATAAATATTTAGAGATATGACTCTGTTCAAGAACAAAGCAAAATGACAGCAGGGTTATCAATCAGTACTCCCTGCTAATGCACCTGGGTAGTAGAATATGCAGACAATAGTGCTGCCCTTCGCGGCTTGTTCTAGAGTCCAAGAAAGTCCTGAGCTCCCATATTTCATCTGGTGGGTCGTCACCTCTCTCAGACCTTCTCAGTAACCAAAGGCAGAGTGACTGCTCTATGTTAGTTGGCTGCTGAAGGCATGTCTTCTGCTCCTTTGGCTGTTTCTGCTCTGATGCTCATCTGAATGTAGGGCTTGTTTTCTGGCTCATAACCCCAGTACCTCTGACCTCTGCTTTATGTAGGGTGCTCCTGTAGGTTTCCTTCAGATCAGAGACTAGAGATTTGCCCACAGTTGGTGGCCAGGAGTAGCTTAGCATACCCCATGCCTCCACATTACCAGAAGCTTGATCCCTTGTCATTGTTGCCAAAAGAATAAGGGCAAGAGTTTGAAGGTGAAGGAAAAAGAACACTTAAATCTGTTGATAGATGAGACACCACTGAGCCTCTTGGCCTCAAGAACCAACACTCCATTGGACAAGGGCTCTGGGAGTTTTTAAAGGGGCTACACGGAAAATGGACTGACACCACTGAGGAGGAATTGCAAGTCTCTGGAATCAGGTGCTGAGACCTGTACATTTCTTCTCTGTTCTATGTTTACAAAATGTCTGCAAAAGACATTGAGATATGGAATAAGGCAATGTACATCCTGGGTCATGGGTGGACAGGAAGCCAGCAGTCCAGCCCTATAAAATTCTGCAACAAAAACTTTGTGGTTATGATGGTTAAGTGGGCTTCACTCAGCTTGCAGGCGTACGTGCAGATGGCAGATATTCCCTGCACCTGGAACTCCTCTGCCTGGCACTGGGATTCCCTTAATCAGAGCACCTGAGGACAACACTGACCACTAAGGTTAACTGTTGGAGAAGTAAAAGACCTGTTGAGTCCAGTGACTAGAAAAATTTAGGATTGACTATGCCCCTCCCACAGTTTAGTGAGTTAAGCCACTGGAGAGTAGCTAGAGGACTTGGACACTGAGAGCTTAATCGCTCTGATGTTATTTGGGCTTTTCTCTGTGTATACGAAATGAACACCCTGGTGACAAATGTCATTTGAGGATGCCTTTCCCCTCACCAACCCCACTGAAGTATTGCTATAGCTTTCCAACAACCTTCCAAATCCAAAGCTCCCAATTATAAGTGGAAATTATACCTGTTGTTTCCTGTATCCACTCAGATCCCTGGGGATAGAATATTCTGTGTTTTCACACAGAGCTCTCTCCACAGGGCAGAAGCACACTGAGAAAACTAGTGGGGCCATTTAAAGTAGTGCTTGTAGAGTGAACAGCATCCCATTTGTCCAGAATTCTGCAAGTTTCATGCAGAAATTCCTCCTACTCAGGAATCCCCGAGGAATCCCTGAGGATCTTGTTGACATATGGATTCGGAGAGAATGGACCTGAGTTGAAGCTTGTTTTGAGTAACAAGGATTAAATACAGCTTCATGATTTTTCCCCAGTTATCCAGTTTCTTCTCTTTGGGACTTGCAACTGACTCTGAGCCTCTGTGCTCAGATCTGTTCAATTGCACTTTTTAATTTTTTTTAAACTCCTCACTGCAATAGGGTTTTTGCCAGCACCTCCTCTGAGCTATTAAGTATCTCAGCTTAAATCCCTCATATAAAGTGTTTTAATCTCCTACTCAACATCTACTCCTCGCCTCTTTTCTGCTCTAAGAACTGGGAAGTGAGGAAAATTGGATTTCAGAGGTTTATGGATCCCAAGGTTGCTAACTGACATCTCCAAGTTACTTAAGAGCAGATACTATTTATTGTCTCTCCCTTAGGCCTACAACGTAAAGCATATTCCTTGCTAAGAGTAGCCATTCTCTAAACACTGGCTGGTTCCTTCTCTATGTCTCCTTTCCATTGTAAGGCCCAAAGTAGTATTTGAAATCTTCCAGGACACAAAAAATGATAACTGTAAAGGCATGTTGAAGTTATAGCCATAGAGTGGGCAAGTGGGTGTTTGGTGCACACATCCCATATCAGTCTCTAGATTTGAGTTCTGGCTCCATTTCCAGCTTCCTACTATGTGCACACAAGGAGGCAGCAAGGCATGATTCAGTAGTTGGATCCTTACCAATCTCGTGGGTATGTGCTATGCCAAATGCCCACTGCAAAAATTACACATTAAACCCAGGCCTCCATGATTTCTTCACAGATTCCTGAGGAATATCAGTTCACACTCAGAGACCACTATCCACTTAATTAGCCCCTGTATGGAAATTAACAAAACAATGCACTGACAAGTCTGATTCCTGAGTATAGCAGATACTGGAATGACTAGAAATAGAATGTAAAATAAATACAATTATAATGCCAAAGTAATAAAACAGGGCATTAAAGTAAGATGGATAATGACTATAAAATTTGACCATGCAGAGTTGAAGAAGAATTCAATTACAGAATATTTAGTCATTAAAAATATAATAATTGTCATTAGAAGATTAATGGATGGATTAAATGGTGTATTAAAGAGGGATCAGTTATTGAATTCTAAGATAAATTCAAGGAATTCATGGAGAAGATAGAATAGAGAGGCAGAAAGATTGGTATGTTAACACATTTAAACAATAAGAGAAAATATTTGAGATGGTTATGACTGAGGAGTACTCTAATTCAGAAAATCCAGTGAATCCCAAACAAAATCAATGAAAATAAATCCGTACTCAGATACATTATGGAGAAAACATAGAATGCTGAACACAGAAAGGAATCTCAAAAGCACTTGAGAAAAAAAAAAAAAAGCAGCATCCAGAAGATGGGTCTTCTAAGTGCTAAGAGAATATAATTGTCAAAATAGTAGAGTTAGTCTGTGTGATGAAATCACCTATCAAGAACAACCAGGCAATAGAGACATTTTCACAAATAAAAATTGAATTTACTTCCAACAAGTTCTCACTAATGGAAAATCTAGATGATGTTCTTCTGAAAACGAATATTACTCCAGAAGGAGTCTCAGCGAAATGAAAGGAATAACAAACTGCGGACTTGTGAGTACCGCTGAACAGGCATTACCTGTCAATGGAATTAATAAAATTGTTCAATTTGTAGTGTTAAACCAATCAAGATAAAACTCATATCTTGGGTAACAACGGCGTGTGGGGTGAACAAAGTGATTGCCTGAAGGCATTTCAATTTCCTCTTGTTCAGAAGGAAGATAAATATACCAATTTACTTGGGGGCATCATTAAGTTAAATGGGCCTGTTCAATTTTTACAGACAGAATAATTGAGCATGAAACTTCTAAACAGGTGGGGAGATGCAAGTTGAATATGGTGGGAGATGGGGACATGATCATTCCAAGACGTGACAAGAAAATAGAATAAAAGGATAACGAACAGATGGAAAATATGAAGCGAGATAAAAACCAATGAATTTAAACACATTAGTTATCACAATCAATGTGAGTAAAATAAACTCCAGATAGAATGCAAGGATTTCCAGCTGGATTAAAAAAAAAGACTCAACCACATAGTATTTTCTTAAGATACAACTGAAACAGAATCATTAAAATAAAAAAAAATGGAAAAACAAGTTCTGTGGAAAAATCAAAGCAAGATAGATTTTATGCTAAAAGCATTATCAGAGCTAAAGTAATCATTAATTATTACAGATAAAGAGGCTTATTATATGTTAACAAATGTTTTACTTCTCTCGAAAAATCATTTTAAGCTTGTCAATATCTAAACATATACATACAATGTCCAGCAACAGGTAAACACACATTATTTTTTAGTCCATATGGAATCTTGCAGAAAATTGATCTGAAATTAGATTGGAGAAATCCCACTGAAAATGAAGGAGTTTCAGATCACATTCTCTGATCACAGCATAAGTAAATTAGAAACCAATACCAACAACAAAAATAACAAAGATAGATCTGGAAGTGGGGGCAGATATTTGGCATAAATGTTTAGATACTGCTTTGGAGATCACATCGCAAGTCAAAATGCCTGGGTTGAGTCCTGGCACCATCTTCTATTCCAGATTCTTTCCAATATACAGCCTGGAGACAGCAGATGATGGTTCAAGTACTATGGCCCCCTTACCATGGGATACCCGGTTAAGCTTTGTCTAGGCTTCATCAAAGCCCAACTCTGGCAGTTAGAGGCATCTGAGGAATGAACAGTAGATGGAAGCGCTTTCTCTGTCTCTTGTGTCTGTTTCTTGTTTTTTAAATAAAACAAAAAGAAGCATAGGTAAACAAAAACTTCAAATAAGAAAAAAATAGGTTTCAGTAGCTGCAACTCTTTCAATTGCTCATATTCTTCAAAGCTTTCTTTTACATTGTGCTTATTGGTGAATTTCAACAAATCATATTTTGTCACTTTTGGAACTTTTTTTCTTCAATGTATCAACCTATTACATTGAAGAGTGAACACTGTAAATTGGTTCTGTGGTATCACATAACAAGTGTGCATACACACTCACTCTTTGGATGGTTTTTGGAATAAGTGTGTATACACATTCTCTAATGCCTTTTGGAATTTAATTTTAAATTTGCACTTAAAAACCAGACCAAAAAAAAAAAAAAAAAACAAGAAAAAAGAAAGAAATGCATGTATCATTGTTATTGCAAATACAATTTTGTAAAACTTTTATACTTTTGTCAAACTAATGGCTAAAAGAGTTATGTTGCTATGGTTTTAATGATCTGTGGTTATCATTTATTTTATATGAATAAAATGGTCAGTTCTTATTCAGTTATTGTTGATGGCCATTGTCTAAACTTCCACTGTTAACATTTTTTTTGTTTTATACTTGTTAAACTTCTTATATGGTGAAATGTTTTTTAAAAAGTTGAAAAAAATCTCTGAAGAACACAACTAATATTGCCAACATTGCACAATTATGATTAAATTCAAATACTCTGCAGTACTTTCTGTATTTCCATCAAATGAGGGCTTTTAGATTGAGGGCAGTGTTGAGACTTATATTTCACAAAGTTGTTCCCTTTACAAAGTTAGTAACAAGAAAAGGAAAAGGAGATAATGCAAAGTATGATGAATTTGACAAGTGGTGCTTTTAGCCTAGCTTGTTGTTTACAGTGTTATCAGCTACAGCTACTGAACCACATGCAAATGCAAAAATGGGTTAGTACATGACAAATAACTTCCATGATATTGAGTAATAAGGGACTTCAGGGAAATCATTCAGCTGTTATCTGGCATGCCTGTGTGAGTGTGTGTGTGTGTGTGTTTGAACTTGAAGGGATAAGCCTTTTCATTCATTTCTACTCTAGCAAAATAAAAAATGATAGACATAAATAATAAAAAAATTATACACTTTGAAATGAGGTTAAATTCCAAGGCAGAAGACCAACTGAATAAAGAACACTGTGGAAATCCAATAAAGCAGAACAAAACAAAATCAAAACCACCACCACCAATAAGAAAAAACAGAAACAAAAAGTAAAAACAGAAACAAAACAAAAATTCATTTTCTTCTGTTAATCTAATGCCCAATCAATAAAGGCTCTATGAGTAACTGAAAATTTATTATTATTATTATTATTATTTATATCACTGGGCCCGGTACAATAGCCCATTGGCTAAAGTCCTTGCACCTGGATCTCATATGGGTACCGATTCGTGTCCCATTGGCCCCAGTTCCCATCTAGCTCCCTGCTTGTGGCCTGGGAAAGCCGTTGAGGATGACCCAAAACTTTGGGACTTTGTGCCCTCATGGGAGACCCAGAAGAAGCTTCTGGCTCTTGGTTTTGGATTGACTCAGCTCTGGCCATTGCAGACAGTTGGGTAGTGAATCAGCAGATGGAAGATCTTCCTCTCTTTCTCTCCTCCTCTCCGTAAATCTGCCTTTCCAATAACAATAAAATAAATCTTTAAAAATGACTAAGTCACAATTAATTTGAAAATCATTTTATGTAATTTGTTTTTTAAAATCAGTAATGTAAATGCTGAATATGTTGTAATTTTAAAAGTCCTATTGCTATTCAACCAGTCAGCAATAAGACCCTGTGGGACCCTCATGCCCTCCTGACAGCCATCGCTGTGGCAAGGCCATTGTTAGACTACAGTTTTCATTATGCTTCAGAAACAGTTCTACCTTTCCTCTGTTTAGAAACTGTCTTAGCAGTGTCATCCACAGGATGATTTAAATCACAAACATGTAATTCTCATAGTTGTGGGGCTGAGGGTTCAAGAACAAGGCACTGCCTTCAGAGGCTGAGAACTCTGAGGTCATCCACTCCCATTTGAATCTCGCACATGGGATGGAAGAAGTCCAAATCCTTCCTCGCAGGGTCCAACATCATCGGAACAACAGCCAGGAGACCTGAGCAGTCTGCAGAAACAGAACAGTGATCTTCCTTCGGAACTAGGGAGAGGAGCTTGCTGTGGTCCTTACTTAGTTCCAACTTTGGGTCCCTACCCTCTCTTGCAATGACCATCACGGTCACTCCGGAGCTCCCCGCCAAAAAAAAGGCAAAAAAAAAAAAAATTGAAATGTCAATGAAGTAGTCACAGGATGTGGTTAAGAACTTGCATTTTCTAACATATCAGTCACTCAATACCATGTCAATTAACCCCATAATGTTGCAAACTCTTGTTGATATTATGTTGATATTATCTTGTTGATATTATGGCTTTTAATTGGTCGGAACGATATTCTGCTGGCTCTGCCTTTAGACCAGGGATTGTCTCCCCAAGAAACTGTTGAATTTTTCTGGACAATAAGATGCTGGACTCTATGCATGGTACTAGCTTGCAATGAAAGAAACAAGACTGGATTTGGACTGTAATACTGCAATAAGGTGGAGTAATCCACCATGGGAGGAGGGCACGGGGAGGGGTTGGGGGAAACCTCAGAGCCTATGAAACAATGTCAGAAAATGAAATGCAATAATAATAATAAAAGAACAAGGTACTGATAGCTTCCGTGTCTGGTGAGAGCCTCTTCCTAATTTGTAGACAGCTGTCTTCTTGTTGAATCCACATGTACAGAGAGAAAAGGGAGTAAGTGAGAGGGAGAGTGAGAACAAGCCCATTTATGTCTCTTATAAGGACACTGATCTGTTCATAACCTAATTACTTCCCGAAGGTGCCCATCCCCTAATACCATGACATTCGAGGTTAGGATTTCATTTTTGCTGTTTAAAGGGTCACAGACACACAATATGAAAGAGAAACCTTAGGTGAGTCTCTCTGTTCTGCCTACTGAGCATGGATCAACCCTTCATACAGTGATTTAAAATTTCCTACACCTCTTTGGAGGGTTATTGAGTTCTGCTCATCTCTCCTTCCTTCAGTCAGCACTTCCTCTTCCTGCAACATAAAAATTCTGGTCTCCAACTACACTGGTGTACTCGCTGTCCCAGCACACGCTAGCACAACTCTCCCTCTTTCCTCTAGCTGCTTCCAACATGCATCCTTGCCATTACATGTGAGTTGAAATCCAAGATATTTTAAAAATCTCACCTAAAGACCTGGTGTTCCTGGATCTTTGATCCATAATTAGTCATTTCCCCAAAGGCCCCCAAGTTTTCCATTAGTATCCTCTCTATTGATGCTTATTCTATGTTAAGAGTTCAGAAATGGACTACATGCAGATTAACAATCTATTCATACCAACTCTAGTGCAGTTCCATGTCACATAGCAGATGTTTTATAATTGCTTCCTGAATTTCCTAAATCAGTTCTTTCTGATACTTACGGGCACCAGAAGCACCAGAAATTACTTCTACATACTGGATTTGTCCTTTGGAACGTTTGCTTTATTGACAAATAAATGCAATGACACAGAGGAATGACAGCAATGTCAAAGTGGCAACCATCACAAAGCAAGGGACGACATAGTGAGTTACACAACATCCTCTTTGAAAAATGAAGAATCACAAAGCTCAAAGCAGGCATGAGGAAGTAACTGTATGCTCAAGAACGCTGGTATGTCATCAATAAAAGCTATATAGAAGTTCCAGCAACTGGCATGAGCGGGGAGAAAGTTTTTTTAGTTCTCTGGTTATTTTCCCCATATTACAGAGTTAATCTGTGTCTAGCTCTCCTAAACTTTTGCCTTGCTGTCTTTCACTTCCCAAATTCAAAAAAGAAGTATATTGAATTACTCCTGACATCTAGCTGACTTGATGTGGAATGCATGCATAATTTAAGCTGATTGAATATTTTGCCACATTAGAGTGGAAAATATCTGAATCTCCAAAACAGTAAAAGAAAATGACAGGTTTGAATACCACTTGGCATCACCTTCTGTGATTTCTAACAGGTAATTAAGGCCATGGAAAAGGCTGAAGTGAAAATTTACCTTTAGCTATAGGATTCACTCCTGAGAAGAGTCTGTCTTGAGCCGATGCAAAGTCATTTTTCCTTGGACACAAGATAAACACATTCCTCAGGTTATTTTGTCTCTTTTTTGCAAGATGCTTTTTGAATTGATTTCCATTTTAACCAAGGAAAATAGGTTTGGGAAATGCTTTCATTAGTAGGATTTACTTAAATTGAAAATATATCAAAAGCACACTCTTAAAACCCTCAAGGTTTGTTCGAAATAAACAGCCACAACATCAGCGAAGTTGCTCAGGGTTATAGCTGCACATCATTTCCCCTTCTTCATTCCAACCCTCTGACTCCTCTGACCTGTGTCCACCTGCTACCTGCATGATGTGAAACACGGATGTGTGCCCCCTTCACTGGTTCCAATGGTGCAGCTGGTCTGAATCCTGATGGTATGAGTGGTGATGCCTTTCAGAATCTACCAGGAGGAGTAACACACACTGAAAAATGAGGGCAGAGAGCCCCAGGAGCCTCAGATTGCCTGTAAGGCTGAGAGAAGACTGCCTGGTATGTGTAGGTGGAGAAGTCTCTGCTTAAGGCAAGGACATAGCCTTAAGATTCACCAAGCCACCATACTCCTTAGGACTCTTGATGACTGCCCTCCATGCTTGTCAATAACAACTCTGAGCTTCCTTTTACAAAGACAGAAGATGGGAATATTCTGCTTCCTCTGATGATGTGTTCACTCCCATAAAAAAATGCACCTGCCTGCTACATTCAGAAAATGTGCTGATTATTTACTAAGTGCCTAGGCTAGGTGCTAGGAATTCAGCGCGAAAAAACGAAAGGGGCTGTTGCTATCATGAAGAAGGGGAGGATAGGTAATAAGCATATGAACAAGTAAACAGATTTATTTAGATAATGATTGCTTTAGAGAAAAAGTTGCCTGGTGAGAAGGATTCAATTTGGGCGGGGGCGGGGGGGGGGGGGGCAATGGCAGATGGCCTGATTGGGGAAGGCTTCACCAAAAAAGAGGCAGTGATGCAGAGAGTTACACATTCCAGGCAGGGGGAGCAGTAAGAGAAAAAAATCCTAAGGCAGAGACACTTTCACAGTCAGGCACAAAAAGGAACGCAGTGGAGGGCAGAGAGGGGTGACACTGGAGGAATCTCAATCAGAAGACCCCGTGGATGCTAGGAAACAAACTAGTGTTGGGGGACCCATCTGATGCTGGATTAAAGTGGATGAAGATGGATGTTTCCTCTAAATTTCTACTGGTTGAGAATCCCAAACAATCCCCATTAATTTTCCTCCAGGAAAATCTTTCCATTCTCAGAACCACCATGACAGTTCTCCTAACACACTGTTAATTCATGCCCTGCGTTTTTGCATGTACTGCTCCTTGGCTCACTTCCTCAAGTCTCTACCTGAAAAAATCCCAACTCAACCATCCACAGTCAGCCAAAATATCCCCTGCCCTCTACACATCTTCAGTGAGGTTGAAGGATTCCAAGGAAGTTTGTGAGATGCTATTGTAACATCTTTCCAATTGTGTAGTGTTTGTGTCTCCCTTCACCCCTGGGGTAGTTGGCTGAGCCCATCCTTATTCATGTTTGTTTTCTCAGTGCCTCACAGGGCAGGTGCTCAATAAATCCTTGTTATAAAGGAAGGAGAGGAGGGTTTAAACTTTAAAATGTGCAAGCTGCTCAAGAAACAAAAATCAAAGGAGTGGGAGTCAATGTATAAGACATGATAATTCTGTGATTAAGGTTCCACTCATCTGTGAAATCATTCTCCTGCCCTGCAAAGACCACCAAAGGACATGAAATCCCTCCCACACCTCCTTCTAATGTATGTCCCTGAGTTACTTCCTGCCAAACTCAAATTACACAGATCTGTACAGAAGCAATTGGGGTATGCATACAAGAGAGGAGGAATGATAGCTGCTAAGCCCTGTGGGAAGCAAGCAACCTCTGCACAGGAGGTGAACTCCAACCAGGTACAGACTTTAAGATCCACTCAACACTTTCAGGAAGCCTTGTTTCTATCAGAAATGATCAAAATGTGCAGCAGTGGACAGTGCGAAAAACAAAATGATTGTGTAAGCAAGATACTACCATTAATGATGGCTGTGATAGAAGGGGTAAAGGGTAGAAGACGGCTAGCCCAGTCCAGGGGAGCTCAGAGTTTGTTCAGAAACCGGGTGATGTCTATAATCTGTTTTCAATCTCAGCCAGACACCCCAAGAATTATGCAGGCACTTTTCAAAAACAACAGTACCTGGAACCCACCTTATATCACATTAGAAAGAATTCCTGAATGTGAGGTTATGACAATCACAGTTGTTACAAGGCTCTCCAAGTGATTTTAAGAGATACAGATGACTGTAATTTCTCTACTTAGCACAATTCCCAGAGCCTTTGCACATATGAAGGACTTCAAAACGTGCCTGAAAATGGAAATAAAAGATGTTTATTGTGATGTAAAAAAATTGCAATGTATGTGTATGAAGAGACCTCAAAAACAGTTCATGAAAATGAAAAAAAAACTATGTAAGCATTTTAAAACACTTTTGTAGCACTATAAACATTTGTTTTAATTCCATTTTTCTAGAAGCTTCTTGAAGTCTCCTCTGCTGTTTTTAGGAAGTCTTAGTGTTCTAAGAAGATGAAAAATCACTCTGTTGAAAGAGAAAAGATTATTTCAGGAGGGACAGCATTAGGAATAGAGTGGAGTTTCGGCCTGCTGAGACAGATGGTAGGGCCTGCTTTGAAGCTAGGTTGCAGTCCACCTAGACAAAGCCCCTTAAGCTTCCTGAGAAGGTGGGTGTGTACAGGAAGGCTCGATTGTCTTTAGCAGTGTGGAACGTCCCAGGTGAAGGTCTTCGCTGGCCAGTAAACCTTCTACTAGTCTTGTCTGATCTATCTACTCAGCTTCTTTGGGTGTGGGGTTAACTATTCTTGCTTCAGTGGCTTAATAGTTTCTAACACTCTTGTACTTAGTCTAGCCAATAAACCAAGTCAAAACTGAGATTCAGAGATTCAGAGAAAACCCACCCAAGGTTAAACAGCTGATTGCAACATTCAAAATTGTGCCTTCATATTTGATCACAGTAAAACAGGCCAGTTTGGGGAGACCTGAGGGAGATAAATGGTCTTTAGTGATTTTGTCATCTCGTTTTTTATGACTTTTCATTTTGATTAACATTTTTTCTTTTTTTCTTCCCCCAAGGCTTTCCCTCCTACGCCCCTCTCACTCCCAGGTGCCCATTCCTGCTGGGATAATCTGAGTGATGACTAACAGCTCAGTGGGGATGTGTTGTGGGTAGCTATTCTATGGAACAATGTTCTCTTGGAAAGAACATTGAAAAAGCAGCTAAAATACAAACAATTGGTGAACTGTGTAAAGAGTATATGGAAGTTTCTTGTGCTTTTCCTGAAAATTCTAAATAGGAAAACACAGACAAGGAGGAAGAGAAGATATTGGCAACACTCAGTAGAATTTAGTGGCCTTTGTGAATGTATCCGTGGACAGAATCTCTGGGAGCCTGAGTCTGCTCCTCACTCTGCTACCTCCCTACCCTGAGACCTTGGGCAGGACAGCCCTTGCTCCAGATGTTATTTCCCTGTCAGCGAAACAAGTGAACTGGAATAGAGCATTCCTATTCTGCTTACTTGCCCTATATACAAAAAAAAAAAAAAATCTGTTATGTACATTACCCAAAAATGCAGTGAGTAAAACAAAAAATTATCATCTTTCATGGTTCTCTGAGCTTGGTGATTTTCACTTGGGCATGAGAGGGAAGCTGGGTATGAACCACCAGCTTGAATTGGTGGTACACTCTTACAGTCTGCATTGTCTAGACACAAAGCTGCTTCCTTAGGTAGGGTATCTTTTTCTGTTTACTGATTTATTTGTCAGCAATGGGAGTGCTTGGTAGCCTTAAAATTTTTCACACTCTTCAGTACTCATTCCTGCTGTTACTGACATCCTTCTGACCGTTGATCACTATTACCAGATCACCTGCTGTCCTCTGGTAGTCTGAGTGCTTCTCCTAACTAATCCCTGTCTGTTTGCAGTTTTTCCTGCCTGTACATGCAGCCAAAGGCAGCTACTTAGGAATTTCAGAGTGCAAGCAATAAAAAATTTTTAGGAAAAAATGTTGTGTATTGTTTGGTCATACAACAGGTTTGTTTGCTCTTGAACATTGGTCACCATAATATAACAAGACAGATGCACCTCTGTTCTCCAAAACATTCCCGCTGTGCAAAATGGGAATAGTGGAGAAAGAACACCAACTGCCCTATTTGAATCAGAGATGGAGTCCGCAGAGTTCAGGGCTCCCTTGAGGAGGTTTGCTTCTGTTCTGTAGTTTCCATGGACATATTTGTTTTAATCAAAGTTATTTACATGGTAGGTTGGTGATTTCACATGATTTGTCACAGAGAACAGTAGCTGCTTCCTCCCCTTTCTTCCATGTCACTCTCTCCAATGTAGTCACTCTCAGCTGTAATATCTACTTCATGCTTTTTTACTTAGTTCCACATAGGGCTAGTTATTGACGTATTTCATTTTCTCCATTTTCCAGTATTTCATACAGAAAGAAGCATTGCCAGTGAAGTCCTAACTTGAGCTAGATTGATAGTCTGTTGATTTTTACGTGTGTGTAACAAGATTCCCAGCTGAACAATAGACATTTCTCCTCACTGAGCAACACTTTGTTTTCTTTGGAGTTAATGATCATCTTGTGCTTTTTATCATATCATTTTTAGCATATTTTTTCAATCTTGTATTATTCATTTGCTAATTTTCTTATGTAGATAGCATAATTCGTCTGAACCTCTGCCAATCATCCTCTTCTCAAAGTGTTCAGAAATCAGAGTTTTTCTATCAGTTATGCATTTCTGAGGAATCTTTTTCTCTTTTTTGTTAAGATTTACAGAAGGAAGGAAAAACAGAAAGGTCTTCTGTCCACTGGTTCATCCCAAGTGGCTGCTATGGCTAGAGCTGAGTTGATCTGAAGCCAGGAGCCAGGAACTTCTCCTGGGTCTCCCATGGGGGTTAAGAAACTTCTTCTGGGTCTCCCACAGGGCTTCAGGGTCCCAAAGTGTTGGGCTGTCCTCTACTGCTTTTCAAGGCCACAAGCAGGGAGTTGGATGGAAGTGAAGCAGCTGGAACACGAACCAAAGCCCACATGGGATCCCGGCGGATGCAAGGTGAGGATCTAGCCACTAGGCTATTGTGCAGGGCCCAGAAATTCTTTTTTTTTTTTTTTATCCTTCTGTTGTGAATCTGGCCTTAGTGCTTCAAGTGTAGTCACCTCTTTGAGTCTGCTTGTCCGTCATCATCAGGAGTCCCTTCACAGTTCTTGCATATTGAATTCTCTGTTTTCTATATCTGAATATTTCTCTTTCTTGTTTTTCCCTTGTTTTAAGGAAGTCCTTCCTTGGCAAAGCAGAACTCTCTCAACCAAAAGTATATGGCTGGGAGAATGCTGAAAACATGAATCTCTGAAGATGTCTTTGTTTCATTCTCATGCTGATTGATAATTCGTTGCTTACGAAATTCTTCATATACCGTATATTTATTGAATATATTTTCTTCACTGGAAATACATTCTACTTTTTCTTTCTTCTTTTTCCTTTCCCTTTCATCACTTCCTCCTTCTTTCTTTCTCTTTCTACCCCCACCAACCCTTCTGCCTCTCTTCCAAGCCTATTACAGCATTATTATCACATTTTTGTTCGTTGGATGGGACCTTCTTTGGACACTGATGTCACTTAGTAATGGGCAATTTTTTTCTGACTTATTCTGTTGTTGATTTCCTCCCTTCTATTTCTTCTCTCCCCTTTTAAAAGCTTAATTTTTAAAGACTAAATCTCAATGTATAGTCTTTTTTATTTTACATCTTTCCTATTCTTCTATTTGTCATTTTATTCTATTTTGTGGAATTTATATTCAGTATTTGCTTCCACTCTGCTATTGCTTTTTAACAGATCTGCTTACATTTTCAGGTTCCTGGTGGCTCTTTTATCTTCCTCTGGGTGTGCTTTTTAGTTGCATCCTTTTCTCATGGTTGCTGTCCCATCTCTTGACTCCTTATGATTGATTGTTATTCTTTTTGCATGGTTCTGTTTTCTCTAAGGTTCTCTTCTGTGTTGCCTTTGATTACTGTATTTCGAGTTAGAAATTGGTGGTGATGTTTGAGTAACTGTATATATAAACTGTACCAGGACACAGGAATTGTTTATTGGAAACATGAATTCATGGAGTGGGACTTGTTGAACGATTGTGGACTTCAGTGATAAGTTTGGGTCATCTTTATTAGTGTCTGTAAATCTTTCCTTCTCTGCTGACCAGACTTCTGGAGAGGAATCCTTCCATCTTGCAGTAGGGGGCACTGTCTGTTGACATTATTAGAATTATGTTGACTGAGCTGGCTATTCCTTTTGGTATTTAGAATACAAGCCTTTCCTTGCTGTCCCTATTTTCAATATGATAACTCACTCTCGAATCTACCGTGTGTTCTGTAATTTAGGGAGCATTTCCAGTCTCCTACCAGAGTGGGGATGAATCTGTGAATGGCTCCGTGCTACAGGGGCTCTGAAGATCTGTGTTAAAATAAACCTGTTTACTCAAAATTCTTAAGGCATGTGGTGCAGATTTTTAAAATTTGGAGGGGTTCTGTATGTATATGGGAACTGGAGTAACACTGGTTTAGGATTCAACTTTACCTGTGCTGTCGGCTAGGTAGCATCCATTTATCTGCATTTCACTTTCCAAAGCTCTGTTACTTGCAGCATTGCCCGTCTTCGCTTGTTCTACCCTTGTGAATGTTTTTTTAAAAAATAAATGTTTCAGCATTGCTTTAATGAGACTGGGAATGGAGCAAAACAACAACCATATTTTTAATCTACCCAGCATTACCCAGAATTTCCTGAGGAAAATGTCTTGAATTAGGAAGATAGAATGCAGACAAGAACAGAAGGTTTCAGATCACAGTATTCCCTCTGGCTTAAAGGGATTGGATTTAGAGCTCAAATTCACGTTCAAATTTGTTTTCCTCACTGTGGTCTTTGTACAACACTGATATGTGGATCCTGAATTATTATCACTCCCACTCCTGTCAGAAAGGCGATAGCCAGCAGTCACTGAGTGGTTACTGTCTAGCCACGCACTTCATAAGCTTCGTTTTTATTTTATCTTCACATAAGGTGCATCAAATACATACTTTTGTTATTCTTGTTTTAGTGATGAGAAAAGTAGTATCAGAAAAACTAAATAACTTACGCCAAATCTTATCTTCACTTAAGTAAATTTGTATAAGCCATAAATTCTGGAAATTATTTATTCATCGAAAAGTTCAAATGAATCTGCATGAAGTTTACAAACTAATTTAAGATGTTATGGATTTTTCTGACTTGTTTATCATAGAACTTATACTTTTTTACATTTATACTTCCTTCTTTTATGAAAAACTTAGGGTATTTACTAGTGTGAACATTTTGTTGCCTTTTTCCAAAGAACAAAGTTTCATCTTTATTATTTTACTAAAGAAACATAATTATTTCTTTCAACTTATTATTTCTTTTCTAAATTCTGGACTGGGTATTTAATTAATTTTATTCAATTTTTATTCAGTGAAGATCAAATACTATAATATTTCCTAAATAATTGCTTTTGCTGTATTTCATAGGTTCTCCTTTGTGATGTGATCTCATTAGTTACTTTTCAAAGAATTTTGAAATGTGTTTAGTACTTTTCTTTGAATTAAAATTTCTGGATAGAAGTGTTCTTTTATTAAATTTTTCCCCCTCCAACTCCTCCAGTTCCTCTGGACTCAAATAAAGGTAGAAGAACAAACTGGGAGCTCACTTACATCATGGGGAATGTGTTGACACTGAAGATTAGAAAAAGACAATGGCAAGAAAATCAAAAGGGTGAGAACTGCATTATCTGACTTTCCCCCAAACATCTTCAATTCCATCCTTTGAATCAGCTGGATCTGACCTGACAATACCATGATGAGGCTTGATTGCCCCCAGGCTCGTTCCTGGACAACATCCCCTTCATGACCTGAGCACCCCCAACCCTCTTGGATACCAGGAGCCAGCATTACTGCAGATCCCCTGACTGTATCTGAATTCTTAAGAAGTGAAATTCTTGGAAAATGCAATAGAGATTAGAGAAGAAGCGTGGTTATACAAAAGAGGATGCAACATGGAACAAGAGTGAGAAATTGTCAAATATTTATTTCCCCTGATACATACTTTTCAATTGTTCCTACAGCTTACACAACAAATTGATATTTGTCTCTGCGAAGGAAGATGCCCCAAGTGGAGTTATGGATTCTGCTTGGAGACTCAGCCATTACTATGACAACAAGTCCCTATTTTTTTTTTTCTGAATGAATGTTATAATTAACTGTCATGTGAAATAAGATACCATTACTGGCATCATTGTCAGACCCTCTAACCCCAGCTCTTTAAAATGTGTTGGTAGCAGAAAACACCAACCAGGAGTCTCGGCCCCATGGCAATCTCCAGACCAGGGCAGGCAATTTAAGGGTGAGAGTCCACATAGGCATCTTCTCGTTAAAGCAACACAATTCTAATTAGATGCTGCCCCATGTTTACACAAAGAAAGAATCGGGCTCCTCAGAAAGAGATGTATTTTTTAGAGGTAGTTGACTCAGCAGCATGTAATTGGTTTATTTTCTCTAGGCTTGAGGAACCATCCAAAGTCAGAAACTACACATTTATGTAGCTCGAAGTGCTATCAAGATGGGTATGCTAGTTACTTGATTTTCTTTCCACCTTAGAAAAGCAAAGCCTAGGATTTCCCTCATAGAGTCTCTGCCTGAAAGAATGCATCAAAGTAGAATTTCAGACAAAGTTTTATTTTATTTGTTTATTTAGAATTATCTTCTAGTTATTATCCAATAATACAAGCTGGATGGCCTCTTAAATCGTCCATATGCACTAATCTGAGCAACATAAATTTGAAAATGTAAATATTTCATAAAACAATTGGGAGACAAAGTCTGAATTATACACTTCATTCTTTTTCCAGCCAAGTGCATTTATGAATGGCGCTGTAATATTCTATCATGTTTTCTGGTTGACTCTCAGCCTCTATTGAATTTTTGTAGATAAAGGTTTAATCATACAAGAATTGCAATCTGCCGCTTCTCAGAATTATATTCCTTTTCAATAGACTTCACAGACATCATGTTCTTCTGTTTCTGTAGTGTTAGGTTCCTTTCTTTTTCTATTACTTTTTACTGGGGAAATGTGTAACAAAGATGCAATTTTTCCTTTAACACAAAGATGAAGATCAGACTGGACAGAGCAAGGCAGCTGCAAAGATATTCTTTCTCCGTTCTTTGAACAATGTGTTTTCTTCAACTGGGAAGAGAAGCTGGAATTTAGCACCATTCCTGATGATTAATTTGATGCTGGGAGAACTATTTAATGCTTCTTTACATTTTCGTTGAGGGCAAAAATACACACACTGTGTTGACAAGATTAAAAGTGATCGTGTCTACAAAGGGAAGTCATAATATGTGATATACACAGTAATATCACATACTATATATAATATAATATAGTATAATATAATACAGTTAGATGTGTTGGATGATGAATATGTGTCTGATACATAGGTTCAGTGAGGTTATAAGCATAAACATAATAATAAATCAACAAGTAATATTAATAGCTGCAATTCATTCAATACATCTCCTTGGGCACCTGGCACTATATCATGTATGATGCCAAAAATGGGCAGCCCCATTATTCATATGAGGAGGCAGAAGCAAATATAGCTTTGGTACCACCAACACAGGCTTAAAAACAGGGTAGGAGCACATAATCCAGGCTCACCAGATCAGAAAGGATATCACTGGGGAGGTGATGCCATATGAAATGGAAGAAAGGGATGGCAGTAGAGGAAGACAGAACACTTGCTGCTTGCTGCTAAGTCCTAGAATCTAAAGAAAGCAAGAAAATGTAGAAACCGTGGTAGTGATTTGGTGATCAAAATAAAAGATGAAACAAAAACAAAAGAGGAGAAATGACACTATAGCAAAGAGAGAGTCCTGACTGTTAGAGCTATTGGGAAGCTTAAAAAGAAAACTACTTTATAAAGAGCAAAGAGATGTTATCCAGGGCCGTGACGTGATCACATTTGAACTTTGATGGGCATCATGGCATCTCTCACTCAGAAAATGAGTTGAGTGAATGTGGGAGAACAGAAAGGGAACCCAAGGAGAGAAGCTGCTGGACTGGGAAGGTAATAAAGGTAATGTTGATATTCTGGAAACTGGAGGCAGTCAGCTATAGCTGAAAGTCCACTTAGAGAACAGGTCTAAGAAGAATATAAAGAATAGTTCCAAGAGGAAACCATGTGTTCAATGCAGTCACATGAACTGTTGAAAGAAGGTATGACCTGCCCATGAGACCAGGCTAAACAGGCTGACAGAAAACATGTTCTCTAAAAGATCATGTGTATCTGCAGGACTAGGAAGGCAGAAATATCCAGATTCAGGCTTATATCCTAGAAATGAAATGTTCTGACCTGAGGCTAAGAGACGTCTGGGACTGATGCTGTGACTCAATGGGCTAATTTTCAACTCTGTGGAGCCAGTCAGCCCATATGGGCACTAGTTCATGTCCTGGTTGCTCCACTTCCAATCTGGCTCTCTAATAATGACCTGGAAAAGCAGAGGAATATGTCCCATTTCCTTGGGATCCTGCATCCAAGTGGGAGATCTGGAAGAGGCTCCTGGTTTGATTGGCTCAGCTCCAGCCATTGCAATCATTTGGGGAGTGAACTAGCAGATGGAAGATCTTATGTGTCTATCCATCTCTTTGTAAATCTTTCAAATAAAAATAAATTAGCATTTTTAACTTACTTATAGTTTTATTTATTAATAATTAATTGAATTCTGCAATATGCTACTTTTATGGTAGACATGGTATGAAACCAGCAGTGAAAGATTGAGATCAGAGGATCTGGTAGAGGAAACTGCAGAATTGTGGAAGGGAGGAATTATTCAGATTGAAGGTCTAATTTTTTTTCCTTAATGATTTCCGCTAACATTTCTCATGAAAAGGATTTTTTGATGCCACATTTCCCCAGCTTTTATTTGCCTGAAATAGTTATTGATTTCGCCTCTGTTTCTGACTGTGAAGGTATAACTATATCCTTTCCATCCCATTGCTCATTGACTTGTATCATTTCCAACAAGAAGTCTGTTGTCATTTTACCTTTGTTTCTCTCTGTATTTCTTCATTTTCTGGTTGCAATGATCTCAAACACTTTTATGAATCATTGCTTAAATTATGGTGTGTGTGTGTGTGTGCGCGTGTGCACGCAAGCATATTTTAGATTCACTGCGACTTTCTCCATCTTTCTCCCCTCTTTCTGTAACTCAGGTTTTTTGTATGTCATCCCACACTCCCTTAGCCTCTGTTTGTTTCATCCTCTTGCCTGACCTGATAAATGTGCTTCATTTTAAACAGTTTCCATTACTATGTTCTCAGTTTTTCTTTTTTTTCCCCAGTGTCTAAGCTGTTGTGAATTCCATCTAGTATGCTTTTTCTTCTTAATAAACTCTAATATTTACAAATTTCATTTAAGTATTTTAACTACATATTCTATTTTCCTCTTATCATGTCCATGTCATTTCGGAGTCTATTTTTATCAGTGTCTTTAAAGTATGTATTGTCGCTAAAGAGATACTATTTTTAGTATGAGTCTGAGTTTCACAGTTTTTGGATGTCAGGGAATTTTTGACTGGATGCCAGTCCTACGTACTTTTTGGTTGTTGGGTTTTGTTGTATTTCTATTAAAGTGTTGATCT
This sequence comes from Ochotona princeps, assembly GCF_030435755.1. NCBI lineage: Eukaryota > Metazoa > Chordata > Mammalia > Lagomorpha > Ochotonidae > Ochotona > Ochotona princeps. The sequence goes on along the minus strand of NC_080834.1, from coordinate 99,164,704 downwards.
TTGTTGCAACTTATAATTGCTTGCAAACAGCTTGATTATCTTGTCTGAATTTTACCCGTTCTTATAACAAACCAAGAAAGGCCTTTACTCAGTGGCTAACTTGACTTCATTACTAAGGTCTTATGTAGCAGCTCCATTGTTTGATGTAATTACAAAAATCCCTGCTGTCTGTGAGGTTTCCTGTTTTATGGAAATTCTTTCACTAGTTCGTCAATACTTAAAGATTAGAATGTATCTCTGCACACTTCTAGTGTATTCTACCACCCTGTGTGTCTCCATCATCTCCGTAACTCTGCTGCAGTCCACACGTCTCCTGTGAGAGAATGGCAGTCATCGGGAAACAAAGAAAATTTAAGTCTGTGTTGGAATCTCCCATATAGGATAATGAAGCTAGTCATTAACTCTTAAATTTGTCAGCCATGGATTCAGAGCCATAGATAACCAAATAGACAGATGTAAATAAAATTCTTTTGCCATAATCTCCTATCAGATGCAGTGTAGGAATCCCATGAATATAATGTGAAGAGGAGCTTCTTAATTTGTTTACCATAATGCAGAGACACTGAAACCAAGAGCAGAAAGATCCAGGGAGGAGGAAGAGATTGGTGACACCAGGAAAAGGAGGAAATCAGAAACTCAAGGAGCTAATAGAATAAGATTCAGACCAGGAAATGAAGTCTTACGCTTCATAAAGAATTTTATTCCTAAAATGTCCCTTAGGAGAATAAAAATGTATGATGAGAATGAGTTCTGGGTTAAAGATACAGCTTGAGAATATAAACAGAAAGAAATCTGAGATCAATTCAGAAAACAGATGATTTCATCTTCTGCAATAAGTATAATGAAAATAATGAAATACAAATCCTGAAAAAGGGCATGAGATGATACTTCTCCGTATGAGGCTATATGTCTTTTCTCTATGTGGTTAGTTTGTTTTTATCTTATTTGAAAGGTAAAAACCTCGATTTGGTAATATGGGTGATTTATATTTGATTTATAAGAAATGAGACTCTTTGAAGGATTTTTAAGTGAACATTGTTGCTTCTTATGAAATCAGATCCTCCTTAATGGGGAGGAAAAGGAAAAGAAAGTAGTCTTTTAGTCAAATAGAAAATTTTTAATCAAATCATGGGAACTCTTTGTTTCAAGGTGTTTTATAACTAGTCCTTATAATATCTAGGTACTGACCTGAATAATTATGGTACTTAGTAGCAGTTTACGTATGACTTTTGACTTTACTATCAATATATTTTCTTTAGAAAAAGAAAGGACTGTAATTTTCAATTTCATATTCAAGATGAGAAAAATTAATCCATGAAAAATATTTTTGTTAATCAGTGAATAATTAAAGATGTATATCCCAGATATTATTATCCTTAAAACCAGCTTGTAAGTGTCCCACTCAGCTCTTTTATATTTCTTCAGCTCAGGAAATTAAGAAGAAAATGGCATATTGAGTTTTAAAGATGTTTGGACTCTTATTTTTATTAGGCATAAAACAAAGTCCTATTTCAATTCAAAGAGGAGCTATTAACACTTAGGAGAAATCATTTGATGGGAAGATATTTCTCTTTGTGGCATGAACCATGCTATTTAATGTTCACTACTGTACAAGTAGTGAATAACAAGATGTTGATTTAATGGAATGGGATGTGGCTTGTTCACCCTGTGTCACTTCTCTTCTATATGAAAAAGACGGCAATCAAATGTAGAAACCTTTACTTTGGCATTGCTGTAAAGAAAAGGAAACTGTATCAGACTCAGACAGAAGTGACTCCTAGTTTAATCGAATATCTCTAAGAAGTGCAGTCATTTAATATTGCCCCTCTGATAGCTAAAGTCTAAAATAAAATAGTTACATTTGGATTGTTCACCTAAATTGAATGTGTATCTTTATCTGTACCCAGGAGACTTCTACACTCAAAACAGTTTGGAAAGGAAACTTCAATCAAAATCGAGCAAACTGATTCAAAGACTTTTTAAAAAAAAATGTTCTTTCTCTACATGGTTAGCTTATTTTTATCTTACTACAAAGGTAAATCATTAGAGACACAGGGAGGCATAGAGAGAATGTCATCCATTGGCTTACTCCTCAACTGCATGCAACAGCCAGAGATAGACCAAGCTGAATTCCAGGAGCCTGGAAGTTGAGCTGAGTCTCAAACATGTATGATGGGGACCAAACTTCTTAGGCCACCAGCTGCTACCTCACAGAATGAACACTGGCAGAAAATTGAATTGGAAGAGAAGAAAGAGTTTGAACCAAGCACTTTGATAAGGAATGGAGTATCCCTAGTAGTGTCTTAACTGCTAGGCTACATACCTAACTTATATGGTTAATTGAAATGTAAATGTAGGCACAATATGGTTCCAGCATTCATGTCTGACTTTCTTATCACTAGGAAATAGGCAACAGCATGTCCAACTGAAATTGTTCCTAATTTTAATACTTTGGAATAACTCAAGCAGTATTGGTTATTTGGATGTTCCCCAGATGGTCTTTCACCACACTACAATGAAACCTTGAAGTTCTTCATGGGAGCTTGATTGTGATTTGCTGAGCTAGTCCTAAATTTTGTTCTTGGATTGGCTCAACATGCATTTCCTAAATACAAAAGTAGTATTTAGGAAGTCTTTAATCCCGCTGATATTTTTTTTCCTGTAAAATCCAAGGCAGTGATTAGTTTTTGGTTTGGCTTGACTCTTTGATGGTGGTGCCAAAGCCCAGTGGCTCAGCATCCCTCAAAACTGTGTGTCCATACCTGTAAGCTGGGTTCTATCCCTATAAATGCTGTCCAGTTGCTGCTTGAAAAGTGTCATACCCCTTATCATTCAGAGACATTAACACTTGACCACATCTGAACTGATTATTTTTCCTCTGTTGGGCAGAACTTTGATCTGTATTCATGTGGTTTGGCCTCACCATGAAATTGTGCCTTTTGAAACTGGAGCATAAGCAGTCCCATGTGGACCACAATATCACAGTAAATCATTTAACCTGCAGGGATCCCACTTCCACCAAGATGAACACTGAACCCCAGAGACATTGAACAGTTTCTCTAAGATTTCATAACAATTAAAAATTTGTAAAGCTGTAATTCAATAAAGGGTTATTTAAATCTGAAACCATCATATTTTCTTCTTCGTGTCAGCAAAAGCAATCAGTGGGAGAGGCACGAAAACAGAGTGTGATACACATGAAGCATACTGGACTGACTGTCCAGATCGAGTCTGTGCAGAATTCACTGCTTCTGGGAGCTGGAGAATAAATATCCATTTTTAAAACAATTTAAATACTTATAAAATGAAAATAATATTTGTCCTCAGAGAGATATTATACAAATGAGACAATGTATAGAATTTTAAAATATATATTTTAACACATTAGGCATGGAAAATAGCATTTGTATAATCCAAAATTTGTGTGATATTTTTCTATTGACATATAATCTAACATAATAAAAATGTTAACAGAGTAAGTGGTGCTGGAGGAGAAAATTTTGTATTAGAAGTTAGACTTGCTTGAAAACACTTTGTTTCTTTAAAATTATACTGCTCCATCACATGGTTTTAAAATAAAATCTGGTTTTTAAAATGAAATCTGATTTAAATCAGAAACTCCTATGAGTTGAAAAAACAAGTAAATGAATCTTTTTGTATCTATTGATGATATAATGTGCAGGCAGAAACTATTGATCTTTATTTGTAATATGAAATAAAGTAATTGAGTAGTTATGTTATATTTCATTACCATCATTCCTGTTGTCATCCCTCTTTGAGGGAAAAGGTACATACAGATGGAATTTTCAGCAATTAGGCAAAATATCAGAAATAATCTGGATTACCATCATAAACTCACTAAATACATATATTTTCAAAGAAATACGGCTCTGCTACTGAAAAACACACAGATAAGTCAAATCATAAGGTAGAAATCAGACTATTCCATAATTCAAAAAGCCTGTACTTTTCACAGCACTTATTTGAAATGAAAGACAACTAAAGAGATTGAGTACCAAATTCACTATAGGATCCCAAATTGAAACCTGGCTTGAGAAAAAAAAAGTTGCTATCAAGTATAGTGTTCAATGGGCAAAAGTTGAATGTAGAGTAGGTGACAGACATCTATATTAAGCCATTGTTACATGTATTGATTGCATCATCACAGTCTGTACTTTGAAAACTTGTGCAAATGAGTGGACAGATAGAGGGAAGCAAGCAAAGTGAGCAGATATGATAAATGTTCACTAGCAATGAATTAGTTAACCTGGTTATATGAGAATCATCATGGCATTTTTCATTGAAGAAAGTTAGCACAAAACAGGCAGGTGTGAGGGAACTACGGGGCAATGCTAACATCCTGGAGCTTGATGGTGGTGATGATTTCACTGATGTATGTATACGCCTGAATGTATTCAAATCATGCTTTATGTTCTAGGTATTCTCAGCGATACTTGGGAGAGCAGAGTTTCCCATCACCAAACCTTCAGGATTTGAGAGTCATCTCTTCTGTGAAGCTATCTTTCCCATGCTAGTGTCCTAGCCTGCACATGAGTTGATTTACGATGCTCGACCATTTGCCCTAATTATAAGCTCTTCATATGCAATGTTCATTTGCATATTCCTGGGGAAGAATATTTTTGTGAATGCTAAATATTAACACTGGTCAAGCATGTCTCCTTCTGAGATCTTTTAAGATCCTAAAAAAACTAACTTTAAAATTATTTTGACCCCGGGCCTGGTGCAGTGGCCTAGCAGCTAAAGTCCTTGCCAACAATGTGCGGGAATCCCGCACGGGTGCCGACTCATATCCCAGCAACCCCGCTTCTCATCAAGCTCCCTGCTTGTGGCCTGGGAAAGCCGTCAAGGACGGCCCCAAACCTTGGGACCCTGCACCCACGTGGGAGACCCAGATGAACCTCCAGACTCCTGGCTTCGTATCAGAGCAGCACCAGCCATCGCGGTCACGTGGGGAGTGAATCATAGGATGGAATATCTTTCTCTCTGTGTCTCCTCCTCTCTGTATATCTGACTTTGCAATAAAATAAATAAATAAATAAATAAGTAAATAAATAAATCTTTTAAAAAATTTATTTTGACCCCAGACCCAAAAATGGATGCCCATCTGTTTAACAAGCTTATATGAGAGGAAAATAAGATGCTTTATCTTGTATAGGGTAATGAAACCCAAGAATTTGATCAGACACATTAGAATAGAAAACTTAAGACCTAAACAAGGAGAAAAATGCAAAATTAAAAGCAAATAGTATCTCCCCCAAATTCCCAACACACTTTTGTTAATATAGCTCAAATGGATCCTTCAGAATAGTTTTCTCTCTTCTAAATTTTCTTTTCCACTCAGTGTCTCTGATAAGTGGAATGATCATTTGCATCAGTAAAGTAGTCTAGTTTTAGCTGATGTTCCCAAGCACGTCTATCTGCAGTTTTGGGCATGATTATACTGTTTGACATTTCTCCTTACTTGTGCTCTTTCACCTCCAGTGATTGTGGCCTTCTGTCCAATTTCAGTGAGCCTGATGACTCACCCAAGTTTCTTCTTGTTTATTCTAGCACAAGGAAAGAGTCTATATAATTTTCTCATTTTTTCACTCCTTGTCCTGTGTCACAGTTATCTGTATAAATAGTTCTTATCCTGAAACAGCTTGAAATCTCTCTGAGGGCAGAGATAAGCTTAGTCTCCCATCATGTGAATGCTGTCTTGCACCAGCAGGTGTTTTGGCAAACAAGAAAAGGATCAACAAATATCTTTGACTAATTAAAAATGTTCATCAAACTGTCCATTGGTTTTGGCACTGCATGAGTATTCTCTCAACTGGCTTTATTTCCTTCGATTGCTCAAATAATAAAACATTTTTTTTATGATATGGTTCCATAGGCACAGGGATTTCTCCTTCTAACTCCCATTCTCCCCCTACTGTTTCCCTCCATAATATTACAACAGTATAATCCTTCAGCAGTAGTCACAAGACCAACATTCTACTATTTATGGCTATTTATTATGGCTGCATATTATGTTTTTCATGGCACTCTAGGTAGATACAAAAGAAGAAAGTATAGTATCCTTTTGTCAAGATATGTTTAGCAGTCTCTTTTGGGTGTCCACTTTTTATTCAGGAGTAGAGATGCAGCATATCTTCGATTCCCTGTATGCTAGTTTCCTTTCTGCAGTACATCTGTGGGAATGAATCTATATAATGCTTATCTGTGTGTCTGTTTTGTATTTTGCATGAAGTTTGACTTACGTCAGTAAGAACATACGATATTTGTCCTTTGGGGATTGGCTTATTTCAGTAAGCGTAATGGTCTCTACTGGGGACCATTTTGTTGAAAATAGTGGAATTTCATTCTCTTTCATGGCTGAGTAGTAAATGGATCCATTTCTTTACTCATTCTTCTTTCAACAGGCATCTGGATTGTTTCCATGTTTTCACTATTGCAGATTGTGCTGTTATAAATACAGGGTTGCAGGTCACTCTCTCATATGCAGATTTCACTTATTTGGCTTTCTTCCCAGGAGTGAGAGAGCAAGGTCATATGGTAGATCTATTTGAAGTTGTCTGAGAACTCTCTATACTGATTTCCACAGTGGCTGCACTAGACTACGTTTGCACCAACAGTGAAGGAGGGTACCTTTCTCCCCACATCTATGCCAGCAGGGGTTGTTAGCAGAGTTCTGAATGTAGGCCATTCTCATTGGAGTTAAGTGGAATCTCGATGTGATTTTAATGTGTATTTCCCTAAGAGCTAAGAGAACCTGAGCATTTTTTCATATGTCCTTTAGCCATTTGAATTTGTTGTTTTGAAAAGCCTGTTCATTTCCTTCACTCATTTATTCATAGGGTTGTTTGTTTAGCTGTTGTAAAGTTTCTGAAGTTCTTTGTAAATCCTGGATTAGTTTCATATCTGCTGGGTATTGTGCAAAGATCTCCCATTTATGCTTGCTAACATATCGACTACAGTGTGGTCGGTGAGGTTAAGATAACTTTGACAGGTCACTAAAATCCAAGCAGGAATGTGAATTTAGGAGGAGAGAACTTAGGAAGTCTAACATGTAGTGGCAACACACAAACAGAAGCAGTTCTTGGGAGATGCCTGGCAAATCATTCTGTAATTTCTTCAGTTTCCATTGTAGAACATTTTAAAACATTTTTAATATTTGATTTTTAGTATTGTTTACATAGCTGAAAGGAATGGTTGTCTACTTAGGCCTCTGATTAGGGTGGGGAGGGTAAGGTATGGGGGGAAGTGGGTGGGGCAAGTATTTTAATTTTTCTATATCCTGTGTCCACAGAGGGGGAAGAAGAGGGGACTGCTCGTTTCTGTCAAACTACATCATCATCTGGGGATGGGAGATGGTCGATGTCATTCTATGGACTCCAGTAGCGGGGGGCGGGGAGGAGGTGATGCTTCAAGGGTATTACTCGAATGCTCCTGACAGTTCTGAGAATTTGTTGGTTTCATTGCACCAGAGTAGAGAAAATCTTTCCAAAGTCTACTGGCTAAATCCTCCTTAGTGTAGACACTTGCTGGCAAAGTTTGTCCAACTTGTTCTGCTTTCCATCCTCTAACAAGGCACTCAATGTCGTCTGCTGAATTGGCCTAGATGAACTGGCTGTCGTGTCGTTTATGTGCATCTGGACATACTGTCCACTGCACTGACACCAGCACCTGAGGAGGCCCCGTCCCAACACGTGTGCTTCAAGGTCATATCCCATATCTGAGATCCTCTCTGTGGCCAGGGTCAGAAGGCATGGTAAAAATCAACATCAATGAGACCTGAAAAGAGTTCAGGGATTTCTTCATATGTTGGCTGAGGCATTACAAGGGGAAAACAATTTGGGAGCAAATAACAATTGCAGATAGGGCATGCTTTAAACTCAGGGAGACATTTTGAAAGGGAGTATAATAATCTCAGCCAGGAATTTAGGTTGGAGACCTATAAGCACAACTCTACAGAGGTTTTTGGTCCTGGATCCTGGGAAGATAATCCTATGAGAGGCTATTAATTGCATAAAGGAACAAGGCATGGGAAGACAAAGTTCTTCAGGAGGAAGTAAATAAAACAGCTTAGTTATATGAGTATACAAAGCATCCAATATCTAAAACTAAGGCAGCCCATAGGCCGAGCAGGCCAAGATTGACCTACTGAATTAGGCTTCCTTGTAATAGGCTGAAAGACAAAATGTTGGTTCTAGAAACTGGTGGAGAGACTGACCTCCAGATGAGGACCCAGTAGCTCTGGATGATTGCAGCACCAATTGGAAGTAGAGCTAGGGTTCATAGTGTCTGTAATCAGATTCTATCATCAGTTCTGTCTGGGCTTAAGTACCAAGTATACAACCCATATGATGAGACCTTGGAAAAGCATCAATGTCTCTTCCTGTCAGTTGTGCCATCTATAAAGTAGTGCCTATGTGTTATGAGGATTAATTCGTAAAGGGAGTAGAATAGTGCCTAGCATATAATGTTTATTATGAATGAATAAGCATTGAGTGCAAAACATTGATACTTTCCTGTTATGTCCCATATTTTTAACAGAAGAAATTTGTTTTAGGTTCCTCTAGTTACCCAAATCAATGAAATTTCAAATAAATGGAGTCATGCATTTTTCATTACTCATTTATTCAACTTAGACCACCTGAACTTGGCCAAAATAAATGAGCACAATAAAGACTAAAGTAAGTGTTGTCCATCTGTGTGGGGGAAAAAAAAAACACACACACTGTTGCTTCAGTTGCTTTCACTTGAAACCCCAAGTAGGCCACTGTCAGTCTATTTTCCTAACCCCAGTTTCCAGGGAAGTTGCCTAGCATCACAATCCAGAGGTCAGGCTTTGAAACCAGATGTAACTGGATTTAAATGTCGACTTTACACTGCCTTTCACTTGGAAAACCTACCCACCTTCTCCGAGCTTCATTTTTTTTTTTTTTTTTTGATTTGTAAATAAGTGAGAGTAATACTCTAGAAACTTGGCAAGATTAGATGGGATTTTGCACATAAAAGCCCTTTTTGCATAGTGCATTTTTAATGTTTTTAACACTTTTTAACCAAAACTCATAAGTAATAATGGAATACCATTCACCTTCTCAAATGCCTTCTGACTCTTTTCCCTGTGTTATATTCTTCCTGTGAGGAATGAATGTATGTAACTCTTCCTTCCTAGACTAGGAATTCCTTGCATAAACAGCAAGTTTTGTTTATCTTCTCATCCTACCCTGGTTTATCTTTGCTGTTGGGCTTACAACAGACATCCAACTTGTGTTTATTGAACAGACTGCAGAACTTGATTCTCCTTTATTCCTGATAGAATTGGTAGAAGAATTAAGCTAAGCACCTCAACATTGTTGAATGCTCTGCTAATGCCTTGTGGTCATTTGACTTAGAGTCAATTTCATGCATCCTCACAAGCATCCCAAGCCAATATTGAGCCTATTATCTGGAACTCTAAATGCCCTTTCTACCAAAAATCTAAGCAGGTAGTTCTGTTTAGAGGCTGAATGATAAGCTTCTCCGACAGTAGACAGCAATATTTGTCTCCAGGATAGGGAAGAGGCTAAGGAGCTGGAAACTGGAAAGAAGGAAATGAAGAGAAAGTTTTCAATTGCACATTTGTTACTATATGTGTTAACCTCATTACTTATCAGCAGTATGTATTTTTAAACACAACACCAATTATGTCTGATCATTTAACAGATCACTGATCAAAAGCAATGTTATATGACTAAGTTAGGTCTCAATGATTTTGTTATTTGATCTCTTTTTCCCCCAATGTCATAAGCAATTTGACATATGCATTATTGATTATGTAAACTGCTCAAACTCCTCTTGAGAGATGTTTCAGCAAGAGAAGGCTAGAACACAGTGGTGCAGATGCGGGCAGCAAAAACCCACGAGACTGTTTAAATATAAGACAAAAATGTTACATGTCATTAGGTATGTTGACCACAACATATCAGGCAGTACTGAATATAGAAATGGTAATGTTCAAAAAAGGGAATTCGGGTGATCCTTATGGTGCAGTGGGTTAGCAGTGGCCTGGGATATGCACAGCACAAATCAGAGTGTCAGTTGGAGTCCTAGGTACTCTGTATTTCTGACCCAAGTTCCAGCCAATTCTACTGAAGGCAGCAAATGATAGTTTTAGGACTTTGGCTCCTGCCACCCAAGTCAGAGACCTGGCTGGAGTTTCTGGCTCCTGGCTTCTACCTGGCCCAGTCTTGAATGTTATAAGCATTTAGAGAGTGAACAGATCTCTCTCTCTCTCTCTTTTCCTGCCTCTATCTCTATCACTCTGCTTTTAAAAGAAGGAAGTCATTTGCTTAAAAGAAAGTTGTATCTTTGATAACTGTAAGCAAAATGACTTGCTTAACTGACAGGATTGGTTTATCAGGTTTGTGATAATACTTTATATAGAAATCAAGGAAGCAGTCACATATAGGCAGCCTTATTCATGGAACATAAAAGAATGTTCAACTAAAAACTAATATGCTGCAAAATCAAGATGGCGGAATAGGGTATGGGCATGTTTAAGCAGATGGAGAAATATTAGCCAGTGTGAAACAGAAAGGGCACATTACAGGAAATAGGATAAGACAGAACAACAGCAGAAGGGTGCCTGGAGACTGACAGACACAGGAAAGCAGTGAAAACAACTGTGTGGTGTTGCACTGACTGATTCTCCAGCAGCATTCAGCAAAGGGCAATCTGAACTCCACCAGCAGCTAGAACTCCACCAGCAACCAGGTGGGAAGGGACGATTACTGGGTGAGCTAGGAGGTGAACCCAGACAAAGAACTATTCATCCTGCTGGTCTTTTTTATTTGACCAGCAGCAGAGAAAGTGTGGCAGATCACAGACAGGCAGTGCAGGAACAGAGTGGATTTCACAGCCCAGTCCACCTCTTAGAGCTGAAATAGGTGCCATTTCGTTTAAGGAGGCAAGGGCTATAGGGCAGGACTGAGCATGCACTGAGCTGGGAGTGAACTCCTTTCTGGCTCAGTGAACTGCATCAACGTGGCATTCTACAAGTTCCACCCAAGACAGGTCCAAGTAGCCCTCTGACCTGACGGCCAGCTAATCAAGAACTCTAGTAGTGGCACATCAGGTGCCATTTCTTACAATGTGGCAAAGACTTTAAAACTGCAGGGGACAACAGTGAGCTGTACATGTGCTGAGCTTGGCAAGAACTCACTAAGCTCATTGCGTTGTACTGGTCTCACAGGAAAATAATACCGACTATGGCATTATACGGGTCAAAATAGGTCTGTGTGTCCCTCAGACGTAACAGCCAACAGGTTCCTGCAAGATCGGCACCACCAACAAGCTAACTATATAGGACACTTGGTGTCTCCCTAATCCTGGGGCCGGCTCCAACCGGAAATGGGAGAAAGGTTGTATAGACGATGGTGCAGCCTCAGCATGGTATCACAGGAGGTGGAGAGTGGTGAGACAAGAGCTGGGGCTGTGGAGACCATGGTGGAAATCTGATATAGGAACCCAGACCTGTAACTCACTGGAGGGAGTGGTACAGCTGACTGCAAACAAAGAGCCATGTACCAAATGCAATAAGTAAAATCAAATTACAGACTTGTGGGTGACACAGCTTCAAAACCTGCCCCAAGGAGAAGAATCTGATAACCAGAAGTATAATAACCTAGAACAAAAGAGACAAAGGCACAATGAATATTACTGAAGACTCCCCTGCAAAAGAGCAAAGCCCTTTGCCAACCTCAGAGTTCACCGAGGAAGACATCAAGAAAATGGGGGATACAGAATTCAAAACACTTGTTATAAAACATCTTATCCACAATGAGAAGCACATAAAGCAGGCGTTCAAGGAATTCAAGGAATATGTCACAGTGGAAATGAATCAAATGGAAGCTGATATATCAGAAATAAAGAATACACGGAAGCAAATGAAAAATACAGTGGAGAGTCTCCAAAATAAAATGAAGGAATCAGAAGAAAGAACTTCAAAATTAGAAAATATTTCCTGTCACTAGGGAGAAACAAACAAAAAGCTGGAAGCAGAGCTAATCAGGCCAAAAAAAGTATTCAAGAATTGAAAGACACTATAAGAGGCCAAATATAAGAGTAATGGGAGTCGCAGAAGGTACAGAAAGAAAAGCTGGTTTAGAAATTTACTTAATAAAATAATAGGGGAAAATTTCCCTGATCGAGAGAAAGAATTAGGAAACAACTTCCAGGAGGGGCACGGAAGTAAAATTTAAAAACAACCAACCAAACAAACAAAAAAACTAATATGCTTATAAGTTTCTCCAGTGCCTGAAATTCTACTCTTATTCTTAATCTTCACAGTCTTATTTTTACTGGAGAAGTTTTAACTAGCCAGAAATTTGCCCAAGTTTTTAAAAATGAAATGAAATCTCTTGTTAAATAGTAAAAAACAAAAATCAAGATTCAGGGGTTTGAAATGGAGTTGTAGATCTCATAAGATGAGGAAAGATGAGATTCCCTTAGCTTAGTATCAACACCCTCACGTCAGTGACTGGTAGATGGAAATGGGAAGTTGGTTTTGTTCAATCAGTCAACAAAGAGGTGAGGTTGATTGACCCTGTCTGTCACCCCTTCTACTGCCTTCATTTGAGTTTTCAACACTTCCTCCTATGACTACTCCAAAGCCTTCTCTATGTTGCTTCTCTCCAATCTTGTACAAATTATGCTTAAGCTATTTCTCTAAAATTCAGTCTCATCCTTTTGATCTCCTTCTTCAGTATCTCTCATGGAGCCACATTTCACCTTTCATTTTGCTTCATCTTCTTTAAGAGGGCCTTTCTACCCCCCAGAACCTCATCCTTCATATCTCCTCCCTATTTCTGTACATACACAAGTATGTCATGTTCTCTTCCTATCTTCTATGTTTTGGCTAATGTTCTTTCTGTATCTGGAATTTTTTCACCCTTGCCTTCTGCAGACCCTCTACAAAGGCAAGGTGATGTTAGGCCATTCTACTTGCCTTGGAGGTACAAAGAAAGACCCTCTTTTCCAGCAGAAATGTCTCAGTAAACCCTTAAGGTAAGCTTCGGAGCCAAATGGAAGCATATCAGTTCTAATTGACCCTAATCTACACTATAGGACCCATACTTCTTTTTGTCTTTCTCATCAGTCAGCTTGAAGTTGAGGACTTAAAAGGTACTAGAATTAAGAGTCCTGGGGTTTTGAGTTACTACCTGGAACATCGGTGGATTTCTTACAGGTGAGCTAGACCTCAATTCTGTTAAGGAGCAATGGTTGAATGAATGTTGCCACAGTTGCCAGCTTTGTTCTAATACTCTGTCTTATTCCCATGTGTATCACCCTCTTTCTTATTGTGACTTCTAGCTGTTCAGTCTTCCTGGTCTACTCAGCTCAGTTTTGGCCTCACTTTCCTTCAATTTAGCTTGCATTTAATGATGTTATTGCCTCCACCCTAGGATCTTATTCTGGTGTTTGATTTTTAGGTTTATTTTACTTTTATTTGAAAGTCACAGTTACCGAGAGGAAAGAAAGAGACGGGTATTTTCCATCTGCTGGTTTACTCCCCAGATAGCCACAAGAGCTAGAGCTGAGCCAATCCAAAGCCAGGAACCACTTTACTCTAGGTATCCCACATGGATACATGGACCCCAGAACCTGGGCCATCTTCTGCTGCCTTCTCAGCCTGCAAGCAAAGAGCTGGATCAGAAATGGACCAGCCAAGCCTCAAACTGGAATCCATGTGGTATGCCAGCACTACAGACTGAGTTCCAGCCTACTGCACCATGGTGCTAGCTGTAATGTTTGGTTTTTGTTGATACAAGTAATAGTTGCAAAGGTAGCAGCAATAGCTCTTTAGGATCCTGCAATGCCATATAGATTATGATATTTGATTTGGCCTCTCAAAGTTTTTTCTGCCTGCTTTCTACACATCTGATACTGAGCTAATCTTAATAAAGTTACAGAAATCTGTTTTAGTTTTAATGCAAATTAATATCACTGATCCACTTATGCTGAATCAACTTCTCAGTCATTGCTTGTGCTTCTTAGGTATCTACTTTTGCTCACATGCTTTCTTTTTTCCTTCTATTTCATTTTTCATTTTATGATACATTTCCATAGGCTCTGGGATTTCCCTAATCCTCTCCTCAAATTCCTTCCCCCGCAACCGATTTCCTCCATATTATTACAATAGCATAGTCCTTCATAAGCAGTCATAAGTCCGTCCTTCTGCTATTTAAGTGTATCCTGACAAGGTATAGACACTGGCAGAGTCCAGTATCCTATTGTCAAGATATATCCAACAGTTTCATTCACATGTGTTCTATTCTTTTCAGCACTACACCATTTATCCTGTATACTTGATTCTTCCCTGTAGTGATTCCTCTTTCTCCTGTTTCTTTCAGAAGTCCAGAGCTGCAGGCTGTGTTTCATTTGTCCCTCTTCCTACCTCTTTTTGCCATCGTCCCGCCTTAATGCAACCCACTTTCTAGACACACAACAATTTTCTGATTTCTCTCACAGCTGATATACTTTTATGCTTCTGCATGTGATGCCACTTTTCACTGCCATTGTCATTCCCCACTTTCCCAGAATGAAAAACTCATCTTTCTTTCAAAAAGCTGATCAAATATTTTGCCTTTATTAGATCTTCTGGAGGTATTCCCAAGAAAATGCGGAGCTTTTCCCTCTGCTCCCACAGTGCCTCAGATCTTTTGGCATCATTATTCTGTGGCATTATTATGGATCCTTTTCCAGATGCGCCAGCCTTTCTGAGGGTGGAACTATGTCTGATGGCTCTATTTACTTTAAGCACTGAAAAGAAAGTCTCACACAGCAGTTCTTTAAATTAGGGAGGAAAAACTGTGTCTGTTCCATGGAGAAATGTCTCAAGGATTCCAAAAAGTAACGATGTAGGACTCACAGTTAATGAGACTGAATTCAAGAGCAGGAAGTTTGCTCTTATAATGGATAGCAGTAAGTCTGGTTCTTTTCTGTAATTAGAAACTATGAACTTACCTGGCTGAGTAGCTTAGCTGTTTCCTAATCTGCCTCAGAAAGCAAAACCATGATTAATAGACAAAAGATATAATCAGTCACTCAACATAAGGAAAGCCTTTGTAAGCATCAAAAAATATACAACTTGTAAGAAGATACCTTGGAAGAGAAGCCTCATTATGGGAGATAGCTAAGCAGAATCCAGCTAGCTAACCTGTGGAAAAGCTGCCCCCTAGATTTCTGCAGCAGATAACATCCATATAATGTTATGTACGGTGTTCATCAGTATAGATCATATGTGTATACAACAAGATCATGCAAATCAAACAAGCAAATGCCAGGCTACCTGAGTTTCATATAAGCTTTAAGATTATTACAATAAGACCTCTATTGCTGACACAATACTATTTATAAAACACTGAGAATTCCAGCAATAAAAATAGCTACTACTTCTTCTAAAATAATTTACTTATCTATAGACAGAGAAGGTGAGAGAGAGAGAGAGAAACTCATTTGCTGGCTTACTCCCCAGCTGGCTGCAACAGCCAGGGCTGAGCCAACCCTGAAATCATGAGCCATGAACTTCATTTGGATTTTCCACATAGGGTGGCGGGTTCCCGAGTGCTTGGTCCATCTTCCACAGCCTTTGCCAGGTCATTAGCAAGAAGTTAGATCAAAAGTAAAGTAGCCAGAACACTGATACAACACAGATCATGGCTTTACCCACTATGCCACAATGCCAGCCTCAGCTGTATCACTTTTCTATCTCAGCATTTCCCCAAAGTTTTTCCCACTAAACTTTTATGTGATAGACCTATGACTATTTAATGAGAGGCTTCAGTGTAATTCTGTTTTCATCTGTGTATAGATTATTGCTTGAAGACAGGTAAGCATGGTAATTTCTCCTGTGACAATATCCCCCATACATGTCTGAGAAATGTAGTAAGGCTTCAGGCTTCTTGAGGGAGAACTTATCTTCCAAGGAAAATGAGATTTTCACCAAACTTTTATGCCTTTGTTTAAAACTTAGTGTTGATCTGAACTCTAACTCCACAAGAAAGATGTGAGTACTCTTTTTTGTATGTAAGGAACCAGATGTAGCTTGTAAGAGGACTCAGAAATCCATAATCCTACAATTTCTTGACTCAGTTGACATGGAGCTGGGAGTACATGGAAGGAAGAATTCAATTGAGAGATTGTGAAGACTCCTTCTAGCATAATGGCCGATCAGGCTTGATTTCATTATTTGGAAATTGACAGTCTCCAGAGGCATAAATGTCACCCTGATAATAACTACTGGAGTCCATTAAGCCCAGAAACTTCCCATTTCATAGTTACTACTGCAGGAATGGGAAGGCAGGGAAAAGTGATCATTACTCAACCACAATATGAAAATCAATAACCCATTACCTCTGCCAGCCATGTCCCTGGAATGGGCCACCTTCACGAAGGAGATGCTGATGAGTTACCTCCTGAATATGATATGACTCACACCCCATTTAGATAGACTCAAAGTGCAATGAATTAGCTAAAGCTGCGCCAGGCAGAAAATGATGGCAGATTCTGGAACTTGTGACCTTCAAGAATATATTTTACTACCCTCACCTTGGTTTCCACTTTGCTCCCAAACTATTGCTTATGTAATCCTGAAGTTTCCCATTTGTACCCATGAACAGTACATAGAGCTACCAATCAGAACTTGTGATCTGCTTCTATGAAGCAGCATCACTGCATCGTAGCATCACTGCATCAGTTGTTATAACTCCACTCAAAGTAAAAGAACAGTGACCTTTTAGGTACTTTTACCAACTTGTTACAGATAAATGCACATTTTCTCAAGACTCCTTAAAACACCAAGTAGTTGGATGGTAAGAGAGAATGGCTTAAAGGATATGTTTAAAAACCTCTTCATATAGACAGTTCTCATTAGTATGATTACCTTATATCACTTACGTAGTTGAAAGACTGAATAAACACAACATAATTCTGAAAAACTACAATATCCTGAGAATCCTTATTCCTGCTCCATGGTCTTGTAAGGGATCAAACGGCTGGAAACTAGACGATGTGTACCTCTATGGACTGCTCTGGCTGAAAAATTCCAAGAAAACAAAATCCTATGTCTTTATGTTTTGTTTTGTTTTCAGATTGAAATGATTACGCTCTCTTCAGTATGATCCCCATTAGCTATTATAACAGTTCTGCAAACCTCTTAAATGCTGCTGGTAATGAGGCATCCTTAGGATCTACATTCAGTTCATTCAGTGTCCTGCTGGGATGAGAGTGAGTGCTAAAAAATCTAAGAAAAAAATGCCTCCTCCCAAATAAAAACCAAAGACTTCCCATCTTCACATCACAAATCGCAGCCAAAAGCAAAAACCAAAAGAAAAAGAAAAAGGGTGTGTGGGGGGGTGGAGGGGTTCCTTAAATACTCCATGTCCTGCCACCTCAGCAGTTAGATAATTAGTTTCCTGAGGTTTGGCTACTAAGCTTGTAAACAGTTACAAAGATCTTACTGTTTATTTTACAGCATACCCCTAAACTCAGTTCAAAAAGCCTACAGGTTGTCCGATAATTAGATGCCCTTTATTGATTTATTTACTCTGACTGGAGGAGAGAGTACCAGGGAAAATGAAAATGAAAGGGAGGGGAAAAAAAAAACGAAGTTTACGTTATTCTTCCACTAAATTCTCCTTAATGTTTTCCAAAATGAAAGTCCAAATGTCTGGGAGTGGGTGTTTCCATTGCAACCCCGACCTTGCAAAACTCCCACTTAGGAAGTTACTTTTCATTGCCTCTTTTAATGATCAAATTAATTTGATTTTATTAGTTTGACTTCTTCCTAACTTCCACTAATGGATGAGTTAACACATGACTCACACAGTGATTTCTTTTCATTTTTAAGGATGAGGGAATGCTTTTTAAAGATTTCATCTATGTAAATATTTGGACCACTTTGCATTGAAAGCTACGTTTTATTGCCCATGAAATAAAGCTGCAAGGCTGCAAAAACGACTAATTCAAGTAAATTGGTAGCACTTTTACCTTCCTATCAGTCTAGAAGATGGGAAGTGAGAGAACTATGTGTCCTCTGCTTAAATTATTCCCAGAGAAAAAGTGAAGTGCCTGAAGTTGTACATTTGGTCATTTAGGTCACAGTTTGCTTTCCTAAGAGCACTGTAATACGTCAAATCATTCCCCACAGAAATGGCATCAAGATCAACTTAAAACTTGTACCTGTTACGAAAAAGAATAGAAATGTTAAGGAGAAATTCGATTTGAACTTCCTTCCAAATTTAATGTTAAGATGCAAAGATAAACAGATAAATGCCCATCCACATATATTTAGTATAGGAGATATTAGCAAAGGCTTACATATTATATGTATCTGTCTCCACAGATACAGAATTAAAGTATATGAAGGAGGATTTACTAGGGGCTGTGGCTCATGTGATTGTGACAGTTGAGCAGTTTCTTGATAGGTCATTTGTGATCTGGAGTGCTTGGAATGCCACCAGCATGGCTAAGACCAAGTTTAAGGAACTCGGTACCAGACAAGGATGTTTGTCTCAGTTTCAGCCTGAAAAATTTGAGTGCCAGAAAGAGAATTATGGGTGTAATCCTGAAGTCCAAAGGCGAGGTGTCAAAATGACACCATGAAGAGAACCATCACATATGTAAGTAAATGTACCCTTAAATAAGTAAGAATGATTGTACCACCAATGGAAGAAGTGGCAACACGAGGTACATGAACCCTGAACTCAGCCAGGAGCTTGTGAGGAATCTCCATTTTTCATCTTTTCCCTTCCTCAGACTTTTCACATTACCTGAGCAACAGAGTAAAAGGTACAAAGAGAGGGTGTGGCACAATTGCTCAGTGGCTAAATCCTTGCCTTGCATGCACTGGGAACCCGTATGGGTGCTGGTCTGTGCCACAGCTACCCCACTTCCCAACCTGCTATCTATTTGTGGTCTGGGATGTAGCGCGCCCCTGGCCAGCAGGGAATAAAACGCAGACACCGAAGTCCTTCTCTTATCACACTTTATTGGAGCGCCGCTTCAGTGAGGGTGAGATGGTGGTGGGGGCGCAGGGAGAGCAAAGCGGATGGCTTATATACACCTCCATGAGAGGCGTGTCTGTGGCTCAGTGACCGGTCGTGATAGGACAGTGAGTGCTTACTTGTCAGATTGGGATAGGTCGCTGCTGTTGCCGGGCAAACTAGGGCAGGAAGCTACGTCAGGGCAGAGTTGTTTACTCTGTGCCTGTCGCCATCTTGTAATGGCGACTGACTGCGCTCTGCAATTCCCCCTTTTATTTTTTCTATGATACAGCAAAGGTATGGCTCAGTGACTGTGCCTGTCTTAGGTCATCTGACCTCCCGTCAGGTCCTTACCCGTCATGGGAAGCTTAGGCAGATGGTAAGGCCTAACTCCTGTCTCAGGTTGGTACCTGACTAGGTCAGAGGTTGCCCGTCTTTGACTACCAGCCCTGGCTACCGCATAGGTGAGAACCAGAATTGAGGGACTTGAGACTACTGATCCCTATCGGGTGCAATGGCTCAAAAGCCTCCGAGTGCAAGGGCATCAGGTAGGGTCTCATCATTCTCCTCTGAGCAAACTGATCCAGACCTGGGGGGAAGCGCCTGCCTCCATAGCTGCCAAGGCTCGAACGATGGCGACCTTGTCCCGCCTGACACTTCGCCGAATCCTACAGACCAAGAACAGAGCCAAGACTATGCCTCCAAGGCAAAATACTGCAAACATTCCTACTCCAACCCACTCCTTAAAATAGGAGAAGGTGTCCCAGATCCATTCGGTAAAATTTTGAAGGGTCACAACTTCAGCTCGGGTGGCATAGATGGTTACAATCTTTCCCAAGCAGTCAGTGTATAAATTATCAAACAGAACATTCCAACTCCCATACAAATAAACCAAAAAGCTTCTCTATAAATTAGCTGCAAGTTGGAAACTGAGAGTTCCTCAGATAATATGTCCACCTGTTCTTAAATCAAGTCCACTCATATGTTCATAATTAGCAAGCCAGTCCAAACATGTTGGTTAAACTGCTCCTGTGTCTGAAGAACCATAGAGGGCTGCTTAGTCATAGTTGCCAATACAGCAGTCATTAGGGCCACAATGGCCATGGCGTCAGTAGTGGCAGCTGTAGCTATTGCTGTCACAGTGGCAGCAGTAACCCCGAAGTCGTGCTCTGGTCACAGGAGGACTGACAGGTCTTCTTTAACTGCCGCTGGTCTGGAAAAATAGGTGGGCACGCACATCACCACAGCCAGGGGGTGCTCGGTTGTATTCCAATTTTCTGAAAAAGAGCAATCTGTTCCACAAGTTAAGTGAATCCCTACCTAACCATCATTGTTAACAAGAAAGATAAAACTCCATGGTGCTTTTGTTACCATGATCAAAAACCAAGTGGGACATTCTGAAGGCTTTTAAACTGAAAATAAACTATGGCAGCTGGGTAAGATCAGCAATTGAGCTATCCTATCCCTGGGGGAAGAGGCCATTGGTTATTGGCTCTCCTTAAGTCTTCTCCCAAGTGTTCTCATTGTGACACATTAAGGAGGCCCTCTTCTAAGGTGGTGAGAGAGATTTTCACCGGGCCTTGCCATACAGGGGAGCTGTTTTCTTCACACCTTTGTGTCATCCACACCTACTGCACAGACCCCAGCATTCTCCCCTTTCTATATTATTGAGTAGAAGGATGCGCAGTTCTCTGCGAGTGGCTCGAATCATGGAGCTCAAACGTCGGAAGATGACTGTTTCTGTAGCAACATGAGTTTGCCATGGTTGTTCAGATGGTTTACAAGTAGAGTTAGAGGAGAATACAAAATGGATTATGATTAAGATCTTACCAAGATGACAAGGGAATATGTCAGTCATGTACATCTGCTTTTTCAAATAATATTTCTGTAACAAAAACTTCAAAAATCAAATAAAAGTATAGCATTTCCTAACCGGTAAACACAAACAATATGATAACAACTAAAACACCAGCATAAAACTAAGATCTACTATATATCTATATTTCATGTGATATCAAGGAACACTGAAGCCAAACAGCAAACACACACACACACACATTTTTTAACATACTATAGAGGACTATAAGTAAAATTTCAAACAATTTTGACAAAAGACGTACAGAAAGACAGACATAGGTGGCCACCACACTCACTCAATTTTAAAAATCTAACGGGCCATAACGATGTCTTGTATGGACCCTGACTCAAGAAGTCATGTTATATCCAACCCTCTTGAGTCCCAGATGAGTACTCAAAACAAGCAAATTTGGATGATGAGATACCTGTTTATTGGTAGAGGTCAGTGTAGATCCTGTGAGCCAGAAAGCCAGGACTGGCAGTGGGGCCGTGTTAATCATCACGGTGGCCTCCCCAGACTACCGAGCCAGGCTCTAAAACACAGGATGACCACTATCCTCTGACTGAGGCCTCCAAAAAGTTGCAAAGTGCATGAGAGATCATGTCAGACAAATTTAGGATTTACTAAGGCACCTTTATAAACCAAGCTTGGTGATAGCAGTACCCATTCAAAATTAATAAGTGAAGAATCAACAATGATAATTTAGTGTGAATAGAAACCCTGAGAGAAAAAAAAAATTGGTCATTATTGAAGACATTGATATTAGTTATCCCAACAATGTAAATTAGCAAAAGAGACATGCAGTTAATAGCCTGGACATATTTACAAAACTGTAAACATCTATCCTTTCTTGGCTTTTTGGCCTGCATTCTATTATTAAGCACTACTTGTCCTGGAACATTGGAAAACACACAAATTTGAATTAGACATCTGTAAAAAAAAAATTAGTAGTATTTTGATATGACAAAATTTTGCTCTACTTGGCATCTGACAGCATATATAATACAATCCAAAAGCCTACTCAGTTATTATATCTATGAAATGAAATTTCTGAATTATTTAGATGCCAGGGCTTATAATATCTAGTTAAAATAAGATCTCTTTATATAACACAATATAGGTTAGGTTTGATGATTGGCATCAAATGATCACCCAAATACCTATAAAATAAATACACAACTTTTATCAATCTTAAGCAATATGAACATACTGTAAGGCAGAAAATGCAAGTATCACCTTGATATCTCGATATAGAATCTTATCATATTCTGAGACACTTCAGCAAAGTCAGGTCTGGAGTTCGCCGGAGCTAACTAGAAAAATTTAATCATTAGGTAGATAAAAATATTTAAGAGAAGATATTATAATACCATATCATTTTAAAACTTTGTTGCTATAATAGATGATCAGATTCCATGCATCAAGGATGAATATTTTAGAAAATGCTGCAAACAGTGTGTAGAGAATATGATTAATTATATTGAATATAAATCATACAGGATGTATTCCTTGCACAACCTCCATGGCTTTCTCATTCGTTCTTCAACAAACTTTATCTTGTCAATATTGTGTCCTCTTCAGTGCTGCAGTCTAACATAGCCATTCTCCTATAGGAGAATTTTACAAGTCATGCCCTTTTTCTTTTATCCAAGAACTTTCCTCTACAACCTTTTTCATCAAGAACGCATTTGTATACTTGAATTTATTCTTTATAATAGCAGATAAAACTCCTTGAATTTATTCTTTATAATAGCAGATAAAAATACATGGTGCATCCCATACCTGGAAAAATTTTAACAGTGAATTAGATGTTACTTTTATAACAGTCTATATTTGGTGTAAATGTTACACTTTTAAAGCAATGCCTTAAACACTAGCTTAAGAGTCATATTCTTAAGATGCAAAAATTCAAGGTAAAAATTCAATAGAGTTATGAGATGTTAATTTTGTACAAACATTATTTATAAAGGACAAGACGCTAGATATTTTTCTGTGGGCCCAGTTTATCTCCTATCCTGTCGCTTTGTGCTAAAAACGGTTGGGTGTTTGAGGCTTGACAAAGGGAAAAAAAAGTAAAAGGTCCTGGAGAAACTGCACTTGTGGGATGAGTATCCTAACAAAGAGCAGCAGGAGGGGGTCGGGAGCGAGTGTAACTGCTGGGGAGAAGAGAATTTAACCCTGAAGTTGCTGGGCAGGAGGAGGAACTTCTGTAGAGGATGCTTGCTGCTGCGAAATGACAGAGGGGTAGAAATGTAAAATGGACAAAATTATCTAGTTAGTCGATCTGGAATCCGAGTCAGCAAGTCCAAGCCCTGTGAGAAAAATGAAAGCATTCTCTCCTCCAAAAGTTAAGAGCAAATCAGGTCCTTTCCATTGGCCAGTAAGGATGTTTTCAAAATCTATGATTAGAGAAACTATTCCGTCAGATGACCATCTGTAAAGAGTAAAGAAGTTGGTTAAGGAAGCGAAAAAAGGTTAAAAACAAAGGGGTTAAGGAACAAATCTTTTAAAATATAACTGTATGACTTAACAAAATATAAATATGACTTAAAAATAAGCTGTTTAGAGCTATAAAGAATAATTATTTTATTTACATCTTTGAAAAAAGGCTTCTTATTCTTATGACATCTCTTTATAATTAAGATGGAGACCAAAGCACAATAAGGAGTAATAACCTTTTCCTACATGGAGAGGAGATGTAGCCACTCTAAACACCCTTGTTGTCACAAGCATCCAGTTGGGGTATGAACAATAGGTAATATAATTCACTGCCAAGGAAGATACCAACTTTTAATTATCAGTATCAGGTTTTAAGTCTGTTACTCTTCTATAGGCATAACTTGGATTGGATGTTGGTGCTTTGCAAACCTCTGATTGTTCAGGAACCAGGACTGGCCCCGCCAGGAGTTTCCTGACCACAGGCGCTGGCCATCACAATCAATTTTAGTTTTACATTTACATACTTTTGCCCAATGTATGGCTCTGTGACATGTAGGATACATTTTAGGGCAGTGATCCTTAGCAGTATTATTGCCATATTTTCTAGCTAAAAGAGATGCTTGGCATTGCTTTTGAAGGTATTTGAGTTTATCAGAATTAAAACATTTAGCATTCATTCGCTTTTGGATAACAAAGGTTTCAAGCTCTGCCAGGTGGGCAGGATGTTTCAAAGTCCTTATGTTGTGGCAGGCCTTTAGATAACCCATAACTTGTTTACCAGATTTTTGGGTATTTTCTTGCCTACAATCTTTCCACATATGTCCCGATTTGCCGCAATTATAACATTTATGCCTATTTTGCTTTAACTCAGTGCTTAAAGTAGCAGCCATCAATTTAGTTTTGTACACTTTAGAGCCAATATTCATACATGTCTTCTTATTTTTGGGGGGACCTGGAACTGTGCCTGCCTCCCATTTCCCTGCTTCTGACCCTGTACAGGCTGATTACTCAATTTACGTTGACTTCGAGGCAATAGAACTGTCCCATTCTTGTGGAATTTAGACTGACAAGCCTTTTGCCAATGAAATCCCTTCTCACACCATGGACAGACGGTGCGAGGAATATTTAAATTGGGTTTAGAAGTGTCCACACAAATTTTTTCCTGTCTGAAATTTTGAGACAAATTTTTAGTGGGACAGCTGTGGCTGAAATGCCCTACTTCACCACAGCAATAACAATTGTTTCTTTTTTGACTTCCTTGATGTTCTTTAAAATCTGAATAGCAGTTTGACCTTGAAGAGCTGCAGCAATAGTTAACCCTTGCATGTAAGATGGAGTTACCTCAGCACAAGCTCAAACATAGTCTGACAAGACTCCTGTCCTTCTCACTGGCTGAATTAAGGTTTGACAAATTGGAGTAGCATTTTCAAAAGCTAGCTGTTTAACTATGAGATCTGTAGCTGTATTGTTAATTACTGTCCGGCTCACTGCTTCGGTGAGTCGAGCTACAAAATCTGCAAAAGGCTCCTCAGGCTTCTGCATTTACAAAACCCGAGGACTTCTGATCTGGAGATGGCAGGCGTTTCCATGTGCCCAATGCCAAGGAGGAGATAAGCTGTAATGTCTCCTCAGGCAAATTAAGTTGTTCTGAAACGCCAAGATGAGTACCCTGTCCTAGAAGCATGTCTGCAGTCCAGTGAGGATGCTGGTTTTGAGCATTAGTTCTGGCCTGAGCATGAGCTGCATCCGTGACTATAGATTTAAAATCTAAGTACTGTCCAACGGAGAGACAGGCTCGGGCTATCTCGAACCAATCGGCTGGGAGTATTTGCCTGTTGAGTAATTCTCCCCAGCAAAGTGAGAGTATAATTTGCATTTACCCCATATGTCTTGGATGCTTCTACCAGATCTTTCAACTGTTTATAGGTAATAGGTTCATGATATCTGTCCCCATTTTCCGGATTCTGATAAACCGGAAATGCAGAGTAGAGGCGACTTAGCGCCCTCCGGGGAATAAAGTGCCATCCTACACTAGATGGGTATGGGGGAGGTCGGCATTCCACGTCTCCAGAAGACACGGAAGCCTCATGTAGACCATGGTCCTTTTCTTCAAGTTCTGATAACTCATCGTCAGACGAGTCCTCTTGTGTAGCTACCTCTAAATTTCTAAACTCATCTACTTTTAAATTTCTAAACTTATCTAACATTGGATACAGCGGCCGTTTATTACTCTTTATCTTCTTTATTATTACTCTTTTCTTTATCTTCTTTTAAGCATGCTTCCTTTTTTCTTTTAGGCCTATTCCCCCTCTCATCAATTGATTCTGCTTCCGAGAGGCTCTTCCCCCTCTCATCAATTGATTCTGCTTCCGAGAGGCTCTCTTAAAACTTAATGAGCTGCTCTCGACCCTGTCTAACATGCTCCATGTTCCGTCCTTCTTTTAAACAGGACCGGACCAACTTCCAAAGTGGGAGGGATCCGGGTCCCAGCCTTCCTTCCTCTTTTGCTTTTTCTAAATCTTTGCCTAGTTTGTCCCAGCAGCTCAAGGTCAGGTCTCCAGAGACTGCGAACCACGGCGCAGCTGCGTCGTAATCATTTATTATCTTCTGCACTGACCTTGCTGAAACTTTTAAGCCTCGTTGTTTAAGGAGTCCCAGTATGGGGTCAGTGAACTCGCTGCTGGCTGATATTCGGCCTTGATTATTACCCGTTTTCTTAGATCTCGTGAAAGGCCGCTTTATCTACAGCGGAATTACTTTCACTTTGTCCGGGTTCACAGCAACAAAGACACTCACGACCAGGCTGATGTAGGCGCAGGAAAAAGCAACACCACAATCCTACTATAGCTGTACCAAAAACAATAAGAGCAACAAGAACAGGGTTTATCATACCTGAGAGGTTACCTACCGGTAGTCCGCTCCGTGTGTAGAGTTCTGAACTTCAACCCCTCACTGGTGTCCGCTGGATTCGAAGTTTCCCGGGTTTCGGCACCAGCTGTAGCGCGCCCCTGGCCAGCAGGGAATAAAACGCAGACACCGAAGTCCTTCTCTTATCACACTTTATTGGAGCGCCGCTTCAGTGAGGGTGAGATGGTGGTGGGGGCGCAGGGAGAGCAAAGCGGATGGCTTATATACACCTCCATGAGAGGCGTGTCTGTGGCTCAGTGACCGGTCGTGATAGGACAGTGAGTGCTTACTTGTCAGATTGGGATAGGTCGCTGCTGTTGCCGGGCAAACTAGGGCAGGAAGCTACGTCAGGGCAGAGTTGTTTACTCTGTGCCTGTCGCCATCTTGTAATGGCGACTGACTGCGCTCTGCACTGGGAAAGCAGTGGAGGATGTCTCAAAGCCTTGAGTCTTTGTGCCCAAGTGGGAAACCTGGAGGAGACTCCTTGCTATTGCTTTTTTTTTTTTAATTTGAAATTTTTTTTTCCAAAAGCACTAGTTTTATTTTTAAAAAGCAAAGATATAGCACAAATTTTTATAGCACAGTAAATTTTATATCACTATATGATTTTTTTTCTTTTTTTTTTTTTGACAATCTGGACATAATTAGGGTAAAAAGGTACACACACTACAGGAAGATGGGCAAGACAATTAGTTCCGTATTGTTTCCTTAATATATCTGATGTAAAAGGGGATTTTAAGGGAGACGCCCCACCCAGTCTCCCACCTACCCCAGGTCCCAGATGTGGGGCATGCTCTGAGGGTCTTGCTCAAGTGGTTTTGATAGTTCAACAGTTCTGAATTGCTGCCACTCTCACCACTCCAAGAACGATGAGGTCGTTGGAGAATGCACTGATTGACATAGTCCATCATAGAGTCTCCTTTTGCCCAGTATTTTCACTGCCAGCATATAGCTGAGGTGGTTGATTGACTTGTTCTGTCCTCTGTCTTTTCTTGGCTAGGGTTCTGAGTCCAGAAACTCAATTAGGGGGATCCCCAAAGAAACTGTCTGAGGTGTTCCCAGACCAGATTCTTGTATGTACTAGCAAGCACAGGGACCGGCACATTCCATTCCTGGATCAGCTGGTGGTTGCAATTGCTGGGTTGGTTCTGTTTTCATCCCTGTCTTCCACTGGAACCAATGGGTGTTTGCAGTCCAGCCTGGTTCTGCCCAGCACATACAAAGCCCTCACATAAACCAGTGGGAGCTGCAGCCTAGTCGGAGCAACCCACAATAACCCCCACCAGGTGTGCCCCCTGCCCTGGTTTGCCAGTATGTGTAGCAGACTAGTCCAATCTGTCCCACATCCCCTTCTGCTCTCATACATGTCAATGGGTATTAAAACCTTGTTCCATCTAACCAGCTCAACTATCCAGCCTTCACGGATGTTGTTGGGTGTCTGTCTAGCCACCCTAGCCCCTGTCCTAGTTTTCATGTCCTCCCCATGGGGGGTGGTAACCCAAGAGGGAGGAGCCCACTACTTCCCTCCCAGGCCACTCACACTCCCAAATTATGCACTCTCCAGGTGGTTCTGTGGTTTAAATTGACAGAACTAGCTCCCAGTGCCAGCTTCTGCCAGCTGATGCTGTGGCTAAGCCCCAACAACCCTCACCCACTCTAATTGTAGATTGCACCAGTAGGAATAATCAGCCCAGTCTGGTTTTTCCCTGATCTGGTCCACATGAGGCACACAGGTGTTGTAGCCCTGCCTAGTCTGGTCTGTCCCCATCCCAGCTCACGCTCTCCAGTGGGAGTAGCTGTCCAGCAAGGGAACCATCCCTTATTCCCCTGCGGGCTCTGCCTCCTCCCTTCCTGATTCTCACGTGTGCTGGTTGGGTGCTGTGGTCACATCTGGCACAGGCAACCTCACCTTGGCATTCCGTGT
Organism: Ochotona princeps; assembly: GCF_030435755.1. Taxonomy (NCBI): domain Eukaryota; kingdom Metazoa; phylum Chordata; class Mammalia; order Lagomorpha; family Ochotonidae; genus Ochotona; species Ochotona princeps. Next base: position 99,136,542 of record NC_080834.1, on the reverse strand, counting down.
TGTTCACTGCTTTTGTGCGACCGAACCTGGCTCAACCCACACTCTGTTCCAGCGTTCGGATTTGCCAGTGGATGACGTGAACTGATTCAGCCTATTCTGCCCCTGACCCATGCCAAATGTATGCCAGTGGGAAACTTTCCATGGCCTATTCTGGGCTGTTTCCCTCCATGCTTCTTGCGCTTACCTGCTGGGTCTGTGTCCTGCCAGAGGAGTTGCCCAGGCTCCTCCATCAGAACCTCTCCCAATGCCAGATTTTGCGCATACTAGTGAGTCCATGAGCCAGCACTACTCAATTCACCTCCTGTCCTAGCAGGAACAGTGGCTTTTTCTAACTGGCCTTCAATCCATTCTGGTCCTTGCTGTTGGATGTTTCAGCCCAGCCACGGCTCGTCCATACCCACATATAGCTCATACATGGCCCAGTTGGGGTTGAGACCTAACCTAGTTCATCCCACATCTACTCTGGTCCTCCACAACACCAGAAGGTGTTGCAGTCTGGCCCGGCCTGGTGCATCTTGTCCCAGTTCTCGCTTGTGCCAAGGGAGACTACAACTGTATCCTGACCAGAATGCAGCCCCATTCCAGCTTGTGCGCCCCTTAGTGGGAACCTCCACCCAGCTAGAATGTCCCCTTAGCTCCCCAACTGGGCCTGTTCCCAGCTAGTGCTCAGCATGCCAGTGGTTGCTGTGACTCAGTTTGGCACAGCCCGTCACCTGTCATGACCCTTGCCTTAGACACTGTGGTTCAGCGCCCTTGGCTCACGCAGACCAGTTGGTGCAAGAACCTAGCTGGGCATGTCCTGTGCTCCATCCTGGTTTCCAATCTTACTTGTGGGCTAAGATTTACTCAGTACTGCCCGGTGCACCCGTTCCATCACCTTTTTCATACATTGACCAGCTGTTGGTGCTACTTTGCCTAGCCTGTCCGACCCCCAGGTCCAGACCACCTATTCACCAACGGGAGCTGTGACTCGCCAGGGGAGCTTCCCAAGTTTATCCCCCTGATCCCCTCCCAGACCCAATTCTCATACATGCCACTGGGCTTTAGGCCACACCCCACGCAGGATGCACACTCGAGCGCCGCTGCCCCGACCAGTCCAGACTGCCGTCGGTTCTCCAGTCTGATCGATGGCAGGCTCCCCGGTCACACCTAGCTTAGTCCACCACCACTCCATCTCTTAAAGTAACCTGTGGGGCTAGAATTTCCATAGCGTTTGGCCCACACATCCCCCACAGAATCTTCCCCCGGATATGTTTCTCTAGTGTGCTTGTTAATGTCATGGCCCTGCTTAATGTGACCGGTCTCTGCTGGGTCAGTTCTGTTTCCATCCCTGTCTTCCACTTGGACCAATGGGTATTGTGGTCCAGCTCGATCCTACCCACTTCATACTTGGTCCTCATGCAAACCAGTGGGAGCTTCAGCCTAGTTGGGGCGACTCCCCATAACCCCCACCAGGCCTGCTCCCTTCCCTAGTTCCCATGCATGTGAGTATGTACCACAGACTTATTCAGTCTGTCCCACCTCCCATTAAGCTCTGGTACTTGTCAATGGGCATTGAAGCCTAGTTCGACCCAACTAGCCTACTATCCAGCCCACACACATACTGGCAGGTGCCTTTCTGTTTAGTAACCCCTGCCCCTGTTCTGGTTTTCATGCTCTCCAGTGGGAATGGTTACCCACGAGGGAGGTGCCCACTATCTCCCTACTAGGCCACTCCAGCTTCTGGATTGCACACTCTCCAGGTGGTTCCGGCTTTTAACTTGACAGGATTTGCCTCCGGTGCCAGTCTCTGCCATCTGATGATACAGCAAAGCCCTACCAACCCTTGCCCACTCTGATTTTGCTTGTAGCATTCAGAACAGTCAACCTAATCAGGCCTTTCCCCGATCTAGCTCACATGAGGCTCACAGGTGTTCCCCTCACCTGTCTCAGCCTCTGCCTTCAGTGCTTTGGCATAGTATCCCTGCTTCCTGTAGACCAGTTGTTGTAAGAGCCTGGGTTGGAATGACATGTGCTCCAACCTGATTTCTATTCTTTTTTTGTGATTTGAAATTTGTTTGGCCCTGCCCAGTCTGCCCCCTTCCAGTTGCAGCTCGGCCTACTCCACATCCTGTTTTAGGATGCGCCTTCAGGTGTTGCTGCCTTGACCTGCCCAGAATGCCATTGGTTCCTTTACCCATAAGTGATGGCAGGTGCCATAGTCACTCCTAGCTTAGCCCCTCGCCACTCCAGCCCAAGAGCTAACCTGCGCGACTTGTATTTCCACAGGGTTAGGCCCACACTTCCCCCATAGAGTTTGCCCTCGGACCAAATTCTCTTGTGTGCTGGTAAGTGTCTTTCTTGACCCTGCCGAATGTGACCAGTCCACTGTTCCACCACCCAGTCAAATAATGGTGCCCAGCTAGATAGGCCCTCATCCATAGCTTTGGTGTGGACCGGTGTGTGGCAGTCAGTGATGCTCTATGCTAACAGTGGATCTCAGGATTCCTGATTTGGCTGGTGATTCAGTCTGGTTCAAATAGATCTTATGGACACTCCCCTCCAAATCATCAGGTCTCAGTCCCCACGCTTACTCGAATGCTTTAGGACCCTGTAACCGGAAATCACCCAGAATTCATCTCTCACGTGCACTAAAGCTGGCTTTATTCCTAAGCAGCAATTTCATGTCCTAAAAACCCCAGAGCTCACCGCTTTGCGGCCAGCAGGCAGAGCCTGGCACCATTTGGTGCACTGGCCACCCAAAGCCAAGGACTCAGTCACTGCCTTTTGGCAGTGGTTTTGGCCTGCTGAGTCCCCAGTCTCAGATCCGCCCTGCAGGGGCACCCCCCACAGACACCACTCTGTGGCAGGCTGCCATCCGCCCCCAACCCCAAGGCCCTGAACTGCTATTGGTTTTGAATAGGCTCAGGTCTAGCCATTGTAGCTGCTTAGGAGTGGGTCATTAGGTGCAGGATCTTTCTGTCTCTTCTTCCTTCTTTCAATGAAAATAAATTTTATTTTTTAAAAAAATGGTACGAAGAGAAACAATCATTCAAAGCTTCAGTTTTCTGGGTAGAAGAAGACAACAGAAATTCCCAGAGCTGGAAATATCAGGGACATCGTGCAGTTGGGTGAATTTAGAAAATCAGCTCCTTAATGATGTATATAATTTCCTGGCCTTCCTCATAAACTTTGTATGGATATACATGAACTTAACCAAGTTGACCACTGCTCAGCACTCACAATGATCACTGAGGGGGCACACAAGCAAGACAAGATTCAACAGCTTTGAAAGCTACAAAGAAATTTGACAAGTAAAACAAAAGTTATATGAAGCTTAGGGCCAAAAGTTACCCTAGAAAATTGCCTGATTTAAAACATCAGAATTAATTTCCATGATGAAAGAATTAATATAATCTAAATGTCTATACTACCCAAGAAGCTTTCAGATTCAATGTAATCTCACACAAATGTCAAAAACAGTCTTCTGGGATCTAGAAAAACATGGTTTTACAAAGTTATCTGGAAACACGAGAAACTTCAAATAGATAGTCCATATTAAACAATGAAAACAAAACTAGAGGCATCACGATACCAGATTTCCCGAGATACCACCAGTTAGTAATAATCAAAACAATGTGACACTGGCACCAAGACAGACATGTAGACCAGTGGGACAGAGTAGAACTCCAAGACTTCAATCCACTCACCTACAACCAACTAATCTCTGACAAGCAAGCTGAAATTATTCCCTGGAGGAAGGACAGTCTCTTCAACAGATGGTGCTAGGAAAATTGGATGTGCACTTGCTGAAGTATGAAACGAGACCCCTACCTTATACTCTATGCAAAAATTGACTCAAAATGGATTAATGATCTAAATTTATGACCTGATACAATCAAATTACTTGCTAACTCTGTAAGACACTGTCCTAGGCAAAGACTCTTTGGATAACACCGTAGAAGCCCAGTTAATAAAGATAAAAACAGACAAATGTGATTGCATTAAGCTATGAAGCTTCTGCACAGCAAGGAAACAACATATTGTAAAGAGACAACAGACAGAATGGGAGAAAATATTTACAAACTGTAAGTCTGATAAATGATTAATATCTAATGTACATAAGGAACTCAGCAACCACAAAACAAGCACCCTGTTTAAAACACAAGCAAGGGTCCTTATGCTAGCACCCACCACTGCATGAACCCCCAGTGGACTGAGGGGCCAGTGGATTGTGTCCTTGTGCTGTTACCTGCACACTAGGCTGAGGGTGGGCAAGGTAGAGCCCGCTGAGGGCTTTTGATGCTGGCAGAGCCAGCACTAGAGGCACCCCCAGGCCAGGCTGCAGTACTCACTGGAGGAGAAGGCAAATAGTTAATACTTTCATGTCCTGTTTGCCTCAGACACATCAGAATCTTCGATTTCAAGGACCACAGTTTGTTGGTGTACAGTCTGGCCTTGGCACAAATGCTGCATGATTAGCCTACCTCTGTTACCAACACCTTCTCAGAGTAATGATGTTGATGTGGGGGACACAGTCGTTGGCACTGACTGGAAGTTCTCTGGCTGGTGAGATGGATCCATCAGATGAGATAGAGATTTTTAAACCCTGGATAGGCAAGTCCTACCCCTAATCAATAGGAAGTGACTCTAGAAGATGTGATGATTCTTTACCCTTCAACAACCCTTAAGATTAAGGGTTGGAAATCTCTGAGAGGGGAATGAAATGGGGAAGGCCTGCATAAAATCTGGCAATGCAAAAGGCGAGCTTCTTCCTTCCCATAGACATAAAATGGAAGCAAAAACATTCCTGTCACTTGCACCTTTCCCTTCCCAGACCACTCCCTAAACATGGCTTGCATGTCTGTAATCTCACCTTTTGAATACACTTCAAAAAAAATTTTTTTAAATGAGCATGAGACCTGAATAGGCATTTTTCAAAAGATGAAACATAAATGAACACTAGTACATTAAAAAAGAAAAAAAGTGTTCTTTAGCCTTCAGGGAATTGCAGATAAAAACCACAATGAGTTATCATCTCAACAAAGTTAGAATGGCTTTCATTCAAAAAAATTAAAAAATGGCCTGGGGTGGTGGCCTAGCGGCTAAAGTCCTTGCCTTAAACACACCAAAATCCCACATTGGCACCGGTTCTAACCCTGAGAGCTCCACTTCCCATCCAGCTCCCTGCTTGTGGCCTGGGAAAGCAGCCAAGGATGGCCCAATACCTTGGGACCCTGCCCCCACATGGGAGACCTGGAGGAAGTTCCTGGCTCCTGGCTTCGGATTGGCACAGCACCAGCCATTGCAATCACTTGGGGAGTGAATCATTGGACGGAAGACTTTCCTCTCTGTCTCTCTTCTGTGTATATCTGACCTTCCAATAAAAATAAATAAATCTTTAAAAAAATAAAAAACAATAAATGCTGTGAGGTAGTTCCCTAATACAGTGTTGGTGGCAAATGTAAGCTAGCTACCTCAACAATTGTGGAAGAAAACCTAAATATTCCTCAGAAATCAGAATATAGTTCTACCATATGACCCAGCCATCCAACTTCTGGGAATTTACATAAACTCAATGAAAGCAGCATATGAAGAAGTTATTTTTATTTCCATTTACAACAGCTCAATTCACAGTAGCTAAGACATGGAATCAACACAGATGTCCATCAAATAATGGCTGGATAAAGAAAATATTATATATGTCTATGTGACTAAATACTACTCAGCCACATAGAGGAATTAAATCTTGTGTTTTGCAACAAAATTGCTGCAACTAAAGACCCTTTTTCTTAGTAAACTAAGCCAGTCAGTAAAGTACAAATATTTTCTCAGATGTGCAATCAACAGACTACAAAAAAGATACACAAGAATGAAGCTGACACCTTATGATTTATTATTTATATATCCCCATAGCACAACATTCTTTTTACTTCTTACTTGTTGAACATTACAGTTAATAGTGCATTAAACCTGTGATTATACAATAATTAGAAAAAAAGAAGGAAGGAGGGAAGGTCAAAGAATGGATGAAAGTATGGTTATATTCAATTTTATCTATGAAATGCATGAAATATGCTCTGTTTATATTAATAAAACAAAAAAATAGAATATTAAGAGCAATAGTTTTGGAAGGTAATATTTAATATGTTAAGTACACAACCCAAAATTATTCAGAGTATTAAAGACCAGGAAAATGTCAAAGGCTTGCAAGGGAAAAACACTCAATAGACTCTAACATGAGATAACACAAATGTTAGAATTATCAGCTATCAAGGAGGTACTTTACAAATATTCCAAGAAACAAAGTTAATCACTACTGAAATAAATGGAAACATGCAAATTCAGAGAAAAACATAATATTAGAATGATCTAAGAGAAATCATTAGAACTAGAAATTATAACAAAGCCAATCATAGAGTGGATATAATAAAAGAAATATTACTGAACCTGAAAATAGATCATTCAGAATTTTCTGGAAACTGGTATTTGGCCTAGCAGGTGTAGTTAGGGTGTCCGCATCCTACATCAAGGAAAATGGGTTTAAGTCCCAGTACCATTCCCTCTCCCAACCTCCTGATAATGCACACCATGGAAGACAAAGCTGGAGGCTCAAATGGACAGAAGCCTGCCACCCAAGTAGGAGACGTGATTTGAATTATCAGTTCTCCCTTACAGCCTCTGGCTTGGGGTCACTGAATGCATCTAGGGGAGTGAATCAGCTGATGAGAAATCTGTTTCTTTCTGTCTTACTCTATTTATTTTGCAAGTTAGAATTACACAGAGGGAGTGATAGAAATCTTCCACCGACTGACTCACTCCCCAGATGGCCACAGTGGCTAGCACTGGGCCTGGCCAAAGCCAGGAGTCAGGACCTTCATGCAGGTCTCTCACATGCGTGACAGGGACTTTCCCCAGATTCATCCCAGGAAACTTGATCAGAAATCGAGCAACCAAGACACATATGGAGACCACATATGATGCTAGCTTCACAGACAGTGAGTTTACCAGCTCCCTCACAATGGTGGTCCTGCATACTCTTTTAAGTTAGAAAATTTTCATACCTGGAAATAAGAATAAATGATTTTAAAAATTGAAAAAAAACCCTTTGGGATATCTATGACAACACCAAAATGTCTAATAATCATATCATCAAAGTTCTAGAAGGAAAGGAAACATGAAATTTTTGAAAAAGATGTTCCAACACTGAAAACAATTTAATGAGATCCAAAAACTCACTAAACTTCAACAGACAAAACTCAAAGAGATCATTGCTCATACATGATGATAAAATTCATTAAATTTGTGAAAAAGAAAATTATTTACAGGCAGCCAGAGGAAAAACAATGTTTTACAAATAGAGGGACAATTACCTGAATAACAGCAGATTTCTTGTGTGTTTTTAAAATTTATTTTGTTTGAAAGGCAGATTTACAGAGATAAGGAGAGACACAGAGAGATCCTTTACCTCCTGGTTAACTGTCAAAACAACCCTAATGCCAGATGTGAGCCAATCCAAAGCCAGGCGCTTCATCCGGGCCACCTTTACAGGTGCAGAGGCTTAAGAATCTGCACCAACCAGTTGAGGACGGCCCAAAGCTTTGGGACACTGCACCCGCGTGGGAGACCCGGAAGAGGTTCCTGGTTCCTGGCATCGGATCGGCGCGCACCGGCCGTTGTGGCTCACTTGGCGAGTGAATCATCGGATGGAAGATCTTCCTCTCTGTCTCTCCTCCTCTCTGTATATCCAGCTTTCCAATAATAATAAAATCTTTAAAAAAAAAAAAAAAAGAATCTGTACCCTCCTCTGCTGCTTTCCCAGGTCACAGGCAGGAAGCTGGTTGGAAAGCGGAGCAGCAGTTGGGGCTAGAACAGGTACCCATATGGGATGTCAGTTCCTGCAGGTGGAGTATTAACCTGTTGAGTCACAGAACTGACTCCAACAGCAGATTTCTATCCAGAAATAGTGTAGACAGATTGCAATCAATTTATTTTGATGCTGCAAGAAAAAAAATGGCACCTGTATTTCTTATTCAGTGAAAAAGCCCAACCCTTCTTTATGTAGAAAAGATATGGTTAATTTTAGTCACATTGATATTCAAATTGTCCTTTAGTAAGTAAATTATGGCTAGCAGTATATAAGGGCACTCCAGTACTACTATTGTTCAAAATTGTCATCAGTATGAAAACTAGAGATAGAATTCTAATGCTTCATTTGGACTTTAAAGATTACGTGTGATGTTCAACATTTTTCTAATGTGTCTCAACAATCCGTAGCTCTTTGTTACAAATTGTAGATTTGTGCCACTTGGTTATTTATTAACTACTCTTCACATCAATTAAAAAATCTTTACATATTTTATTCATTTAAAAGGCAAAGATACAGAGGTGGGGGGAGACAGAGAGAGAATCTGATACCATCTGCTGATTCTCTTTGTAAATGCCCACAACAGCTGTGTCTGGGCCAGGCCAAGGCCAGGAGCTCAAAACTCAATCTGTCTTCCACATTGCTGGCAGGGACTCAGCTACTTGAGGCACTACCTGTTAGTCCCCTCAAGGTGCACATTAACCAGAATTAGAAGCAGAACAGATTCTAACATGTGGTGCATGCATAAAAATTGACATCTTAGCTGCTACACCAAATTTCTGCTTATTAATACTAATTTTTATTGAAAGCTTTATTTCATTGTAAATGTAGATTTACAGAGAGTAGGAGAGACAGAGAGAAAACTCTTCCTTTTATTGGTTCTCTCCCAGAGATAAGCCAATCTGAAGCCAGGAGCTTCTTCCAGGGGTCCCACATGGGTGCAGGATCCCAAGGACTTATAGCATCTCTTGTTGCTTTTCCAAGTATAAACAGAAAGTTGGACCAGCAATACAGCAACCAGGACTTGAACCAGTGCTCCTATGGGATGCTGCATTTGCAGTTGGAGGATTGGCCTGTTAAGCCACCACCTTGGCCCATCATACTAATTTTTATGAGTATATACTCTGAACCAATAAATAGAAGGTAAAACAATCTATTCAATAACTGTTTCATCAATTCAACTTTGCTCCTTACCTGTAGATCTTTATGGGATATGAATTTCCAAAGATACCACCAGTCATCAGCAATTCCCACCTTCATTTCTCAATCCTTATTTATCCGATTCCACTTTCACGTATGCATCATCACTCCCTACTTCATTGCTTTCTCAAAGCCTCTGTTCCTCAGTTCAGTGCAAAAGTATACGTGCAAAGGCTATTTGTGAGAGAGAGAGTGTGTGTGTGTTATGTGTTAGTATATGTAAGGGTGACATGAGAGGTTCTTGTTCAATTCATAAAACAAAACCTATACATTAAAGAAATTACTCTTACTAGGCACAGTTATAGAATTATAGTGGTGGAACTCCATTATATCTTTCCATAATTTTACTCTAAGGAGAGTCTTTCACATGAGATTGTAGTCTGAAATGACTAAGCACAAATGAGAGAAATCCCAGAATATTGCCTCCATATTTAGGGTTTTGTTTCACCATTTTCTGTGAATTTCAAAGAATTCAATGGGAAAACAGAGGTGCTTTCTAGAAGTGAGATTGATGTTAGATGAGGTGGAAGTAGCTCTTCCCTGCTTACTCCCCTTCTCCCATCCCTTCCTCCCTTCTTGGCTTCCTTGCCTTGTTCTTTCCCTCTTTCACTCCTCCCCCATCCTCACTTCCCTCCTTTCTCACTCCTTTCTTCCTTCCTCTCCAGCTCCTCCTTCCCTTCCCTCTCCTCTCCTCTCCTTTCCTCTGCTCTCCTCTCCTTTCCTTTCCTTCCCTTTCCTTTCCTTTCCTTTCCATCTTCTCCTTTTGTTTCTTCTTTCCTTCCTCCATTCCTTCTCTCCTTTTCCCTCCTTTCATACATACTTTTATTCCTTTTTACCTTTCTTTCTTTATTTTTTTACCATTGAGTTTTATTTATTTATTTCATTTTATGACACAGTTTCATAGACTCTGGGATTCCCCCATCCCCTCCCCAAACCCTTTCCCCATACTAAATTCCTCCATATTGTTACAGTAGTACAGATCATATCCAGTCATGATTCCTTCATTGCGGGCATGGATCATGCAGAGAGTCCAGCATCTTATTGTCCAGACAAATTCAACAGTTTCATTGGGAGACCAATGGCAAGATATCATCCCCACCACTGAGGTACCACTACACAACTTCAACAATAGGAAGAAACATACAAATTAACAACATCGTAAAGTTAATTAACATGGTATTGAGTGACAAATATATTTAAAAATGCAAGTTTTTAACTTCATCCTGTAACTACTTCCTTGACATCTCAATTTTAGCATATACACAACCAGCCGCTATAAACCTAAAAAATGATTATAGGGTGCTATTCAGCTGTCTCGTGTCTATTTTCATTTTTATTTTTACCATCTTATAAAATTCAAGTGTGATTTTTACTGAACTTCGCGAATTTTAGGATTTTACCATTCAATTTTACAATATTAACAAATTTTGGGCCCTGCTTGGTAGCCTAGTGGCTGAAGTCCTTGCTTTGTACACGCCAGGATCCCATATGGGCACCAGTTCTTGTCCTGGCAGTCCTGCTTTGTATCCAGCTCCCTGCTTGTGGGAGAATCAGATCATCTGCAGATAGGAATTATTTCAAATCCTCACTTCCAGTTTGAATTCCTTTAATTTGTTTTTCTTAACTAATAGCTCTAGCAAGGTCTTCCTATACTATATTGAGTAGTAGTGATGAAAGTGGACATTCTTGTCTAGGCCCAAATTCTTAATTGGAAAGCTTCCAGTCTTTCCCCATTTAGTCTCATGCTGGCACCAGGTTTTTCATCTATTATTTTCAATCTGTTATAGAATGTTTCTTCTATGTCTATTTTGCTTGAGGTTTTTAGCATGAAGTGGTATTGGATTTTGTCAAATGTCTTCTGTGCAACAATTAAGATGATTATGTAGTTTTTATTTTTCAATGGGTTGATGTGGTGAATCACATTTATTGATTTGGGAATGTTAAACCATCCCTGCATGATAGGGTTAAATCCCACCTGGTCCGGGTGAGTAGTCTGCCTGATGTGCTGTTGGATCCTGTTGGCTAGTATCCTAATTCTTCAACTGAAAAAAAAGCTCTCTGTTGACACTAAATGCAAACAGAAAGTCACCTCAGGCCTCCTACTGCTTGACTTTCTCACCTTATTTTCTGCTATCACTATTTTCTACAAGCCCTTCAATTCACTTATTGTTATTTCTCTAATTCCCCAGGCATTTTTTTTTATATCTCAATGCCTTAGCTCGAGCTATTCTATCTACTTGAAAATTTCACCTGACCGCTCAACTTTACCTGTTAAAATTTTATCAGTGAGTCAAAATCTAAAATGGTGCTTTTATGATATTTTTGCAGAAATTACCCTTTTCCTATCAGAATTGATACACAAATACACATGCAATTTCTTGTGTCCTATTTTTTTCAGAAGTTAGCATAGAAAAATAGCATTAAGATGGTGCCAAGACCGGGCTGCTAGGTGAAGAAAAGTTATTTGCGATGAATGAGACCCACCATTGTTTGTTGCCTGAAGGGACAGGGTAGAAGAGTGGAAACTTCTGTGAAACAGGGGATGGGGGAGTGCCAGGTGTTTGGAGGAAATAGGAAAGGGTGAGGCCAGAAGAGTAAGGGATGGAGACAGGTTTCTTCATCAAAAGAAGAAAAACAAGAATTAAGAATGGGAAAGCACTGTGACAACGTTTTCCTGAAAGATACTGGAACTTAAGGACCCCCAGAGCAGTGCACACATGTCAGCAAGTCAAAGACAAGTCGCATCCTGAGCTTTGAGATTCCAGAGTATATGGAAGAACTTGCATAACTGCTGGTCAAACAATGGAACTTTGCAGGGGTTTCCTCATGCTCCTGTCCCTGAACTTCTCTGACTATTCTGAAACCAGCATGGCAGAGCAGCCCCTGCTGCCCCTGTGGGATATCAAAGTACCTGGATCTGTCTAATGCTGTTGCTGAGGGAGCTAGGAAATTAGTTAATGGTGGCCAAATGGGAAGTGTTTTAAAGATGAGGATCAGCTGTTCTTCCTTTTCACCAGAGGAGAAAATGGGCCTGTGGAATAGGCAGGGAGCAAACAGAAATGGAATTACACGGCACAAAAATTGCTGCCCAGCTGGATTCAGGAAAACACACTCCTCATCATGACCTTGTCCTGTGGGACAGTGATGTAGTTGCAGAATAACATATGCAATCCTTCAATTGATTGTTTCCACTATGTGCCAAAGAATAAATGAGCTTAAGCTGTAACTTGCACTGTTTAAGTAAATGTCAAGGAAGGCATCAGTGGAGTTGTTAAAAGGCAATATAGCATGGTTATTCTCATGGGCTTTGGAGCCATACTGTCTGAATTTGATTTTTACTTGTTAACAATTGTATGACCCTGAGTGAATCACAGTTTTTCTTTGTTTTTATTCATCTCAAAAATCATGATGAAAACTATTATGAGGTGTTTGTAACAAGCTGCTGGCACAGAACATGATAAATAGCGGTCAATGGATATTAGTAATTAGCTGTTACCATTTTAAAAACACTCAAATTCCTTGATAAATTTCAAGAAACACTTGCTAGCTTTTTGGAGCAAAGCATTCCATCTCTTGGTGCGTAGTAGAAGGAGAGATGCTTCTATGGTTCTTTGTGTGTGTTTGTCGGGGGGAGGAGGAGGACAGATGTTTCAAAGAGCACAACTCAACCTCTATCAATTCACATCACTAGTGGGCTTCTATCTAGGTCAACAAAGAACTCTCAGTGTTTGTTGTTGTTGTTTTTCTTTAGGAAAGAACACAGGGACTAGGCATTTTGGCATAGTTTCTTGGATGCTACTTGGAATGCCCATATGACACATCAGTGAGCTTGGGTTCAAGTCCCAGCTCTATTCCAGACGAAATGGAGGCAGCACATGATGGCTCAAGTGCTTGTGTTTCTGCCACTCAAATTGAGTTCTGGGCTCCTGCAGCCTGGCTAAGTCTCAGCTATTACACACATGTGTGGTGTGAATGAAGACGTCTGACATACAGATCTATCAGCCAGGTCCCTGGTTCCAGATCAGGACTGCTTCTGCTGCTTCAAGCTACGTTTTCAGTGGCTTGAGACCCTCTCACAAGATGATACCTGGAGTTGTGTGGCCACCACCCAGACTGGGTATCACAATTTCATCATAACATTCGCCTGCTGTAACACACTTGCTCCAATAGGACCTTTCATTATAGAATTGTATGGAGAGGATGGGATATCTTGATGTTTGTCCTACATGTGTGCACAAGTGTATTTCCAAATGCCCGATTTACTTTGTCCCATAAGACCTAGTTGACTGACATTTCCTCTGATGAACATCCTCTCCTTTCCTAGACAGCTGGCCATCCCCTCCCAGAGCACCCCATAGGGCCTCTTCCATGCAAGTATTTTATTTTAATTTTTAATTGATGTTCTATCTACTAGTTTACTCTCCAAATTTTCACAACAGCAAGACTGAAGCCAGGAGTCTGAAGCTCCATCTGAGTCTTCCATATGCATGGCAGGGACCTCAGGAATAGAATTACCTCCTGCTGCTTTCTAGAGTACGCATTAGCAGGTGGCTGGATTGGAAGTAGAGGTGGCACTCCAATATGGGATGCAGATGTCCTAGTGGGCAGATAAACCCATTGTACTGACAAAGCTCATCCCACCCCCACCCTAGGACAGTATTTTGAAAAACATTTTTCATGGTTAATAAATATAATCCCACCTTGGGCCTGGTGTGCTGAGCTACTGGCTAAAGTCCTCGCCTTGCATATGCCAGGATCCCATATGGGTGCTGATTCATGTCCCAGAGGCCCCATTTCCCATTCAGCTCCCTGCCTATGGCCTGGGAAAGCAGTCCAAATGGTATATGTATATGTATATGTATATGTATATGTATATGTATATGTATATGTAATCCCACCTCAATTCAGTTACCTTTGATCTCCTAAAGCCAAATCCAGTGACCGACATATAAGAGACAATGGCCAAATAATAGGTATAAATGATGCACAATGATTACCCAATATCTCTGCCAGTATTTCTTGAAGGAGCACCAACGACCACATCCTAGGTCCCAAATGAGCTAATGATTGGGCTAAAAACTTTTGCAAACCTTGGTTTCTCTTTAAGGAAAAAAAAGTGTGGATCTGATAAAAACAGCGTTTTATTTTCATATGTCACATACAGTGCTTACAGACACAGCGGAGGAGGGGTGCAGGGAGGGTGGGAGGGACTGATGAAGGGCAAGTGTGTCTGCAGAAATTTCCAGACTGACCTGACACACATACACCAGGACTCTCATCTTTCCCAACCTTATATTTCCTGACTGATTAGGAAAGACCTTTTAAGGCTGCATTAATGAGCATGCCCCAGTCAAGGGTGCATGTTCTATTTAGGAGAGGGTGGGTCAGGGGAACACCCACTCAGACTGCTCCATGTTCTTGCTCCAACGTAAGGGCATGGGGGAGGTGCGTGTTGTTGCTGCCCCCATGCCCTCTTCGCCCCACCTGAGCGATCTGCTTGTTCAAATCTGCTTCCTACTCCATCAGCCTCCTGAGAATGTGTATTCCAGCCCCATGCTGGCCAGGACCCTGGGAGGTGGCAGCAGGAAACTGTGTGGGCCACCTCCATCCCTGCAGACAGCACAGTAACTGTGTGTATAACTGGAAGAGGCAAAGGCTGTAAACTCTGTTTGCTCAAGGAGAAGTGAGGAAATTTCATCATCCTTTCTTCATTCTCTGCCTTTCTCTGTAGAATTTTCTGTTTTAATAGCACTATGTCATCTGTATCAGCCAGAGATCTCAAGGGAACATATAAGAGGAGGATTCCCAAAGATGGTGGAACAATGAAGTTTAAAAAGTTGGTGTAGAGGCACAGAGGACTCAGATAGAAGTTGATGCTCCCATCATGAGAATTTCTTCTTCACTGTGAAAACTCAGGTTCATGCTCCTAAACCTCCCAGCTGGTTGGATGGATCCATCCACAAGATTATCTTTACTTAAAGTCACTGAAGATATATGTTAATTATACCATTAAAATACTTTCAGAGCCACACTTGGACCAATGTTTGCTTAAATAACCAAGAACCATAGCCCAATCAGGCTGACACATGAGGCTAACCATTCCATTGCCCTTCCCATCACTGGAACCCTCCAACATTTCTTCCCTCCAAGCAGGGAAGGTAGTAGCATTGTTCCAGTCTACAGACTCAGAAACTGAATCTCTTCAAAGTCAAGTCTTGTTCCTTTTATACTGCTAGTTGTGGCTATTGCTGGATGTCAAAACTAAACTGTAGCTTTTGACAGTTCAAAATTCTTCATTCTAGATCACACTGAATTTCCCACAAAAAAACCATGCATGTATTCATTTAACAATTATACTGTTTCCAGGACTCCCTCCGATAGCCAAAGTCTGCAGATTCCAGAGTCCCATCTCTAAAAGGGCATTGAGCTTGTGTATAACCTGTGTAATCCACCTATATACTTTCAGCATCAGGGATGATGCAGCACACAGGTTTTAAAGGGCCTTCAGGACCATTTGGTCTGGCCCTGCCAAGGCAACCATGCATGATACTTGAAATTCAGTAAGTCTATAGCAGCTAATTTTTGAGTTGATAATTTTGTATGGCTCGCCAATGATGTCATAAATATCCAAATGGTCCTTGCCAGAAGGTGGATCATCTCTAGATTACTTAGAATACCTAATGCAATGTAAATGCTGTGGAAATAGCTCTCACACTCTGTTTTTTAGGGAATAATGACAAGAAACATCTGTACATGTTCAAGGCAAATACAATTTTCTCCTCAAATTGTCAGTCAAAATTTGGTTAAAATTGATGTAGACCCTAGAGAATTGAGGCCAGGCTGTATTTAGTTTTTACCATGTACCAGGTACTAACCTGAACTGGTCAGTCCTGGGACCTCGTGGAGAGGGAGATGTATACACTAATCATGAACAAAGGTTTGTGTTTGCTCGCCCACACATACAAATGCTCAAAGCTAGGTGCCTTCTCTGCAATGGCTGACACCTTCGAAACATCCACAAAGAGCAGGCAGGAATGGAGAAGGCTTTTCAGGAAATGCAGTGATTTTGTTTTTCCAAAGAAAGAGAGAATCCAAACAAACTCTGAAGTGAGGCTGGGAGTCACATCTGTGAGGAACGGACGAGCTGGGTCAAGAGCCAGAGAGTATCTTGATCTCATTTTCTTGTGTGAAGACACTGAGATCAGGAGGCACTGCATGATGCGACCAAGGTTTTAGGCCATTGCAGCTGAGGGGACTAGCTCCTTCATGGTTCCCCCACTGCTCACTCACCAGCACACAGCGTCATCAGTATACTCCTTTGCTAGAGATACTGAACCAAAGGACCACCAAGTGGGTGGCTTAAGAAGCAGAATCACAACCTCCCACATTGATGGAGTCTGGAAATTGGAGAGCAAGGGTGAGCAGGCCTAGAGCCTGTGGAGGGCTGTTCAGGAAACTCTTTCGTGTGGTTCTCCTCAATTTTAGTGGTTTGCTTGTAATCTCTGACATTCCTTACAGTAGCACCCTCAGTCTCAAACTTTATGTCTTTTTAAAAAGATTTGTTGATTTTTATTTGAATGACAGACAAGATTTTTGCAGAGGAGAAATAGAGATCTTCCATCTGTTGGTTCACTCCCCATGTGGCTACAATGGCCAGAGCTAAACCAATCCAAAACCAGGAGCCAGGAGCTTCTTCTGGGTCTCCCATGCAGATGCAGAATCTTAAGGTTTTTGGGCCATCTGCTATTACTTCCCCTGGTCACAGCAGGTAGCTGGAAGGGAAGTGGAGCAGACAGGACACAAACCAGCACCCATAAGGGATCCAGGCATTTGCAGAGTGAGGATTTAGCCACTTGGCCATCACACTGGGCCCTGAGCTTCATGTCTTATACATAGTGCACTCCCACGATCTCTCAGGTGCATGTCTGTGTCCCAGTCTCCCTACATCATAAAGCACTGGCTTTGCTGGATTTGCAGGGCAACCTCAGCTTCCTGCTAACTAATTCTATTCTTCTAAAAAGAGCCCATTCTGGGTTACTACAAATAGTACTTCAACATACGCATTTTGGAGGCAAACAATTCAATCCACAACAATTCATATCCTGAATTCATCATCTTGTCTCTGAGTGGGCAAAACTGAGATGATTATTAAACTGATAAGAACAGATACTACACTTGATCTTAGCCAAAAGGACAAGAAGTGATTAAAATGGAGATGATTATTCCCATTTATAAGATGAGGGTTGGAGTCATCAAGGTAAGGTGAGCTGCTAGAGACCACTAAGTAAATGGCAACGTTGTCTCTTACCTCGCTCTGTGCCATGCTGGGCCTCCAGGCTGCGCAGGACACGTGGAACCCTGCTGTTGTCCATGGTGGAGATTCAGCAAGGGTCCCAGGTTCTTGCTGAGAAACTGCTGGCTAAGAGAAAACCACTGAGTGAGGAAAATTCTCTGCCTGTGAACTACATCTGGAGGTGATTTTAACCTGGGAAAGAAAGAAAAGCTTTGACAGTTTTGTGTCTCTTCGGTTTCCAAATATTAAGGAAATGGCACCAGTTAGGAGCTGTTTACTGTTAACTGGATAACGCAAAGGTTAGCTGGACTCTGGCAACATTAACATTTCTTTGTTACCATAACTACATAGAATTATCACCAACATTGTTTTAATACAAAATAGGATCAAGATATTTGAATGAGATTATCACAGACCAGAAAACCTTCCAAAATTATCTAGGTCTTTCTAAAGGGAGCAACAAATCTTCAGTTTTATCATAATCACACACATTAGGACATGCCTGGCAGAGACTTGATTGGAGTCAATGATTGAAACAAGGAGTGTTGGAAAAGCTACTGAACATAAAGTAACGCTCTCACATCCAGAGCGTACTGGAGAAAAGGGACACATTGTTCCCTGACTCCATTGCTTTGTCTGAGAGGCAAAGTTCAGACAGATGTCGGCTTGCCTTAGGGTGTCACTCGCAACTGTGTCAACTTGGGTAGATTTCTCAAAAGTTAAAAATCTTAGAGCCAATATTGTAGCGCAGCAGGTTAACCACTGTCTACATTGCTGTCACCTAATATGAGCACTGGTTTGAGTACTGGCTGCTCTACTTCCTGTTCCCCTCCAGTTCTCCAGGGCCAACAACAGAGGTGCTTGAGTTCCTGCATCTATGTCAGAGACCTGGATGAAATCTCAGGTTCCTGATTTTGACCTTTGGTCCAGCTCTGATTGGTGTGATCATTTAGGGACTGAATTAGCAGGTGTGTGTGTGTGTGTGTGTGTGTGTGTGTGTGTGTGTGCCCCTGTTATTCCACTTTCAAATAAATAAATGAAAATCTTTGGGAAAAAAATTAAAGTCTTTAGAAACTAAATTAAGTAACACATATTAAGTGCCATCTGTGTAAGTGACCTCAGTGTGAGTTGACTCTTCTTCCTTCTTGTCCTGTCTGACCCCTTCCTACTTACTTCTGCATAATTTTTTACATCAAAGGGGAGTAGAAATTATTATCTTTTGGAGGTATACTGACAGAAGCTTTTTTCAAATAACATTAACAAAATTCTGTTCTGAAGCTGTTTTTGTTGAGTTTTCCAAAATTCTGTGCCTGTCACATTATTTCAGTAAGTCTATGGTTGATCCAGACTCCTGGTTAGCAAAGCTCAAGTATCAGTTGCCAGATGTAAAGCATGGCATGTCCAGCAGGGGTCGCTAGCAGCTATGTCCCTTTTGCTTATACACTATGCTTGTACTGCTTTTCTGGGCCGGTATCCCACACTCCGTGAAGAGACTGAATTTCACAGCAGAGTTTATTGGCGTTGGAGCCACAATTTAACCTTGAGCTCCTAGCCCAGTAAGCACTCTGTATCAGATGATCATCCAAGTTGCACCCTGAATTACTGTACCCGGTAAGATCAAAATGAATTCCCAGAGAGAGGTGGTGTTCATATTTGCAAACATGTTTGCTAGGGCACTAGGCACAGATTCTCACTCCTTCTACTCCACCTGCCTACCATCTACCTCCACCCAACTCAGAGCTTCTTCCTCTGGGGCAGGAACTTCACATTGATTTTCATTTAAACAGCAACCAGCTTTCACGTTTGTTCCTCTTTACCAAAAAGACATATTTGTACCACTGTCCTAAACCTGGGTATTTTCTTGATAATACTGAGTGGATAAGAACATTAAATTAAAAATGTATTTAGCACAGATTTACTGAGGCCTATTGGATGCCAGAACCTGTACTCAATTCTGTGGGAACAATATCATTAATCAGAAACAGAGACTGCTTCCAAAGAACTCATAGTCCAGTAGGAAGATAAGACATACATGGTGCAGCACGAAGGGAGGGGTCTGGCTGAGTGACTACAGCACCAGCCTTAGAGTCTCAGTGCAGAGCCTGAAGGGGGATATCATTGCATGGTCTCTTTTAGACATTCCTCAGTCATGTTGTTCTGCCTGCACACTAACTTATCCTACTCAAGCTTCCAGAGCTCGGGTAGGATACCATCCAACAGAATTCACTGCAGTGTTACATTCTATAGCTGTGCTGTTGAGTATGGTAGCTCTATTGCTGCTGAGCCCTTGGGATGTGACTACTGTAATTAAGGAAATCAAGTTTTACTGCTATTTCATTGTAATTTATTACAGGTATAGTTCATGGCGACCGTGTTGGACAGTGCAGGTCTGTAACACGAAAGTAGACAGCACTTTCTGACACGTTGGGGGCAGCTGGAGGTAGTTCTGGAGCAGAGCTCTCTCACTGTACTGCTGCCTGCCCCAGGCCGTCTGTTAGCACCTGGTTCTCCTGAGCATGCAAGGCTGGGTCCTCTGAAATGCCCTCTGTCAGTAGTCGGAGGTAGTCAGCTTCATCCTCCCACCCTCCATGTGTCAGTTGGTGATGCTCCTGTCTCCTGGAGTGATTACATTAATAGAGTTTGGCAAGGTGAGGCTTTGGAAGGTGTCAGCCCCAGGGACAGAGAAACATCCAGGTGTCCAAAGAGCCCCAGGCCTTGCTATCCAGGCTGAGTGGTTGCCTGACAAGAGTGTGAACTGGGTCTACATCTTTGACTACATTTTTGACTGTGTGACTAAATCTTTGACTCAGCCCCTGTCCTGCTGCGAGCTCACTTGATGACCCAGAGCCCACTTTTCTCCTCATTGGGCCTCAGTATCCTCTCTTATAAACTGGAGATGGAATTTGATTTTTCAACCAGCTCAAACCTTGTGAGAATACCTATTTCCAGAGACAGCAATTTACAGTGAAGAAAGGAATGTCTAGAGATTTACTTTCCAAAGTGAAGCACAGGATAAAACCCATTTAGCAGCAGTAAAAAGTAGGAGTACTTGAAGGTGCATGGTGTAACTGGTGATAAGCAAGTGCTGTCAGAAAACATAGCAACCGTGAGAGGGGAAAAAGGCTGAGAAGTTCACGGAGGAGAAAAAGAAAAGTGACCAGAAGTAAGTGGAGCAAAACAGGCAAGGGCCACAGAAGAGTGAAAGCAGTAATGAGAGAATAGTCAGCGGAGCATGCCTGCAAGGGCTGCAAAGGCTGCAGGTGGACCTCTGAACCAGAGAGCAATCCCATTAGAGTTACAGGAGCCACACACAGTCCTCTGGACTCATAAACTACCTGCTGCTGCTGTCAGCCTTTCAAAGAACAGAGCAGGAAAATGCCTTGGGAACAGCCCCACTTCAGCACACATTTAACGAGCTCTCTATAGCAGTGGCTCTTAGTACTAGGGAACTTAAGAATGAAGCATGATGTCCAGGACCCATCTTAGCATCTTCCCATCATTTGGTCTGAGTTCTGCTCTGTTATGGCAGGAAAGCTCCCCAGGTGACTCCAAGGTAGCAGAAATTCAACAAGCTTTTGTAGCCAAGAATGGTGTCTGTAATAAAGGATGTGACATTTGAAGAGAAGATGTATTCCCGAAGATTCGTAGCTTAAAATGCATCAGTCCAGGATTCAACTCCATTACATAAATTCTCAACATTTAAGATTTCTTCCTCTGCACTCCCTCAAGGGCCAGGATAGGTCAAAGGAGACATTCCACCAGTACTCTGTGTTTAGCTTTTAGGTGTATAAAGAACTCAACAGGCAATGACTATATATACAGTTATATTATAAGTACCCACAGACTACAAGGTGCTCAGAGGTTGGAGAACCTGGGATATATCTACTGTGGGATACAGTAAAAGGACATCTTACTCTAGGTCCCCAAAAGGACCAGGGGACAGGGAGGGAGCAGATGCAAATTGATGGAGATCTAACACTTTCCAGGGAGTGTCCTTAGTACTAATAGCTCATGAGTACTAACAAGAGCTTATCTCAGTTCTTTTTTTTTTTTAAGATTTATTTGATAAATATATCTTGACAATAGAATGCTGGACTTTAAACCTTTCTCTCTGTATATATGGCAGGATATAGTTAAATAGCAGAATGATGGACTTGACTGTTGTTGAAGGACTAAACTCTTGTTACAATACAGGGGAAAACAGTTAAGGGAAGAGGGTTAGGGAGGGTGGAGGGGGAAATTCCTGAACCTAGGTAACTATATCATGAAAAATACAGAATTTATTTTAAAAATATTTATTTGAAAGACTTACAGAGAGAGAGAGAGAGAGAGAGAGAGAGTCCATTTGTTCACTCCCCAAATGGTTACAATGGCTGGAGCTGGTTCAGGCCCAAAGCCAGAAGTTTCATCCAAGTTTCCCATGTGAAGGTAGGGGCCCAAGCACCTGGACCATCTTCCACTGCTTTCCCAGGCATACAAGTAGGGAGCTAGATCAGAAACAGAGCACAGAGCACCTAGAACTTGAACTGGCACCCATAAACGATGACTTAACCAGTTACGCTGCAATACTGGACCCTGATCTCAATTTTTAAAGGTTGTATATACTGACAGAAAAAAGAAGTGTAATATAACTCAACCATGAATGTTCTAGATCAGGTGAGCTTTCTGAAGGAGCTTGTGGTCTCTGTCACAATTTCTTGATTCTACCCTTGTAATGTAGAAACAACCAAGGCAACAGATAATCTATACACAAATATATAAATACAGATGTTTCCATAAAATGTGACTTACAAACACTGAAATTCGTATGCCATGCAATTTAATGTGTGACAAAATATTACTGTTAATTTGATTTTTTACTTAACCATATAAAAATGCCAAAAATCATTTGACAGAAAGTGGGTGGCAGGCTGGGTTTGGTGCATGGATTGCTGTTAGTAGCTCCTGTTCTAAGGGTTGCACTCCTGGGAGTATGTGGGAACAAAGGGCTCTGTCTACCTCCACCAGGGTTGGCGTATCAAGGGAGGCTTTTCAGAAGAGGTAGCACTATACCTTCTCCAAATTCTTTTGGCTATCCTTCAGG
Organism: Ochotona princeps; assembly: GCF_030435755.1. Taxonomy (NCBI): domain Eukaryota; kingdom Metazoa; phylum Chordata; class Mammalia; order Lagomorpha; family Ochotonidae; genus Ochotona; species Ochotona princeps. The sequence continues at coordinate 99,114,120 of NC_080834.1, read as the reverse complement.
CAATAGCCTTTTTCCTATTTGGAGTGTGGCCTACAAATGGACACTTGTGAATTCTATAGACATGTTTCACAGAAAGCAGCAAAGCCAGATTAAAAACATATTTCTCAGGGCTGGCATAATAGTGTAGTGGATAAAGCCATCACCAGCACAGGCAATGTCCCATAAGGGCACCAGTTCAAGTCCCTGCTGCCATACTTCCAATTCAGATCCCTGCTAATAAGCTTGGGAAAGCAATAGAAGATGCTCCAAGTCCCTGGACTCTGCCATGTATGTGGAAGACCCAGAAAATGTTCCTGGATGTGATCTGGCTCAGCCATGGTTGGTGTGTCTATCTGGGGAGTGAATCACCACATGGAAGATTTCTCTCTGTCTCACTCTCTTCTTCTGTCTCTGTAATGTCTTCCTTCAAATATAAATATATATATATATATATCTTTCAAAAAATATTTCTCATGAGTTTTTAACCATCCTTAGAAGATGGAGTTGAAAAGTCCTCCCATGACAAAGGAAAATGGCCTTGCTGTGGTGTAAGTTGGAGAAGACGAGAATGGGAAGCAGAGTTTACTGAGCATCTTCTAAGTGCTAGAGGCTCTTGTTAGTCTTTTGCTAGTGTTTTCTCACTTAACCTTCAGGTTTATCCTGTAGGCTGTCATTACCATTTATGAACTATGAAACTGAAGTTCAGAAACAGACATTTCTAAGGTCACAAAATCAATAATAGTATTCAGGTTTTACCTTGGGTCACCAGGTTTTAAGGCACAGTTTCCAGTTTTCTTTTGTAAAATGCTCATCTATCATGAATGAGGGACTTGAAAACAGAACGGAGATAGTGCAAATTTTCTAGAAAAGATTAACTGAGAATTGCAGGCTAGGCAAGTGCCTTAGAAAAGTAACTTTCAATTACAATGCATCTGGAAAATATCATCTCTCAGCCTCACTTGCTCACCTGCCTATTTCAAAATTTCATCCAATTAAAGCAAGATGCGTAGGTAGGAAGAGCAACAGCTTTTAAAAAGCCATACTTAATGAGGGCTTTTAATATTATTGGAGTCTGAAAGATTTATATTTCTGAGGATAATTTTTATGGAGTGGTGTAGGGATGAAAACCTTTATATAGACGAGTCATTCTAGCAATAAAATTCATATATTACTTCATTAGGCCTCTCCATTGGCTGCTTACACTGAGAGCAGGCAAGAAATAGTGTTCCTTTGTGTCTACCCTGTAAAATCATTATCATGTGCCACTTGACATACATCAGCAAACTTGGAGACCCAAACTTTCTGCTTTAAGAAATTCTGCTCTCAGTCCTATGCAATGGCGCAGGCCTTCGTCACTCCTCAGAGTTGTTAAGCAGCATTTGTTGTGTACCTCCATGGTACCCGTTTCCCAGGGGTCTTGCAACAGCAATAGTACTTAGGGATCTAGCCCTTCCTCACCTGCAGCTCATAGTTTTCAGAAGAAACATGAACCCTGAGCATAAGCTGAGAACACATGCCAGTAAGTGGATGGGTATGCTCCCTAAGTGACCCATTTTGCTGGCAATGCTGGCTGGAGAAAGAGCCTTCTTATTTCTCCCCTGTCTGCTGACAGTCTTATTAGCCCTTGTTGGGAGAGTCTGATTGAAAATAGAGCTGAAATAAAGGAGAAAACCAAGAATACCAAAAAAATTCCAATTCATTAGCCATGGATCCAATCACATTTGCTACGTCTGTCAAGGTGCTCATAAATTCAGTTCTTAGCCTATATTTGAATTTGTTTTTCCGTTGTTTATAACCAAAGGGATCCTAACTGAAACTTTAATCCCTCAGCATCTCTTCCAAGCCCAGGAACACAGCCCTTGCCTTGGTCCCTGTCCCAGGGTTCTGATCTCATCACTCAACAAGAATCTGTTATTTCTATTGCCAGACCCCTACCTGCTACTTACAACTTTGACCTGCTCTCTACCTGGGAGATCAGGTCCTGCTTTAGAATAACTGATGAGAAAACACTCTTCTTGTTGAACATGCATTACATACAAATGTGTATTCACAGTATGTTATTTATTTCAGACATTGCTAGCTAGAGAAAAATAGTTGCTATTTATAATTTCTCTCTACATAAAAATTAAAACTCAGGTAACTGGGGGATTTACACAAAACTCTTTCCTCTCACTATAATGGCTTTATACCTATTATAAGCTGATAATACAAAGTGGAGAGGAAATACAGGCGAGAAATTGCTCTGCCAAAGAAGAGGAGAGATTAAGAGGCCCTACAGAATAATTTCTCATGGAGCAGGAGCCAGCAATCATGAGGCAGCCTAGGGAAGTTGCAGATCCACAGTACAGACACAGTATGCAGGCAAGCATCACATCCTGTCTCCTGGGAAGACTTGAGGACAAAGCCTGGCACTGTGAAATGCCCATCTTCTTCACCTCTGTGTGTTCCACAGGGTTGTCTATGGCCCTTTGTTCCTTTAGGAGTAAAATTAATATGAAAGGAACTCAAAAAGGAGAGCACAAGGGCAGAAGTGGGTATCCAGCAGAGGTTTACATGTGTCTGCACTTGGCCTGGAAAGGAATGGGGATGTAAATGCTGTGAGACAGACGAAGAGAAATCCCCTTTACAGTCGTGGCACTGAGAGCCCAGCTAGAAGGAAACCCCAATACAGACAGGAAGCAGTATGTGGCAGCCCACATTTCAAACATACACTTTACACAGAGAGTTTGGATGTTTCTGCAAAGCATTTGCTCTGTGTCCTTTGCCGTTTTGCAACAACTAATTTATATGGTGAAGCTGTGTTATGATCAGTAAGGATACTTTCCCATACCATCTCCAATATTTTATAATATCCAGTGTATAGCTACTCAAGGTTTTATTTAACTATTATCTTTTTTCCTGGCATAAGACTGCATAATTTATTTAAATAAGCCATACTGAGATGTTGTACATATTTTCTTTCCCGTTTTTCTGATTTTTCCTTTGGAGGAATTCTTGTGAGTAGAATCTTGTGAGTAGAAAATATGAATACTGCATGTTAAAACAATCTTGTCCATATGCCTCCTTTGACTCTGCATTTGCAGATGTATGTATGTTTACATAATATATTTATATTATGAGCATTTTTATGTACAAATATATGTCACAAGTGTAACCAAAATTACGTACAGATCTTCTTGCATGTAAGCAAGTATTTGTTATTTGTAAAGTTAAGGAACGAAATTCATTGAACAATGTTTACGTCAAATGTTCCCTTAGAAAATCCTCCAGCCAGGGTATTGAAAAGCTCACTTCTCTAGTAGCAGCCGTTGGACTAAAGTCATTATCTCCATAGGAATCCTCAAACTCCTACAAAATTCCAAAATTTTGTTCCTAGTTCCATAAAAAGCACTCCGTATTTTAATTTTGTTTAAAATTTCTTTGCATATAGTTTCATGGACTCTACTTAGCATGCACTGGAAGAATTTAGACTCCTTAAATTATATTCAAAGGCTCAGCACTAATAGAAACATAAAAACGACATCATTTTGTGATCTCTAAGAGTTGATTCAGGCAAAGATCATCAAGGGAAATGAGCACAATCCTGTGGGAAACCAATCTTCACACAGTGCTGAAATGCCACTGTACACTTAACCGTGTAGGAAAGCACATCATGGCCGCAGCAGAGCGACCAGATGATCAGCACATTCACCAAGAGATCCAACCCTGCCTCACTGATGATGGAATACCTTAGTGATGGTGTCTTTCTGTGTTCTGCAGGACAGGATTCACAAAATGTCCTATGCTGTCTTCTTGCCCAATGTAGTCAAGGCTTCTAGATCTAACTTCTACTTCTTAAGAAATACGAGGTTGAGTTCAATGCTACAATAAAAAAAATAGGGAAGTCCTTTTAAGAAAAAAAAAAACCAGCTTTGTTTGGTTTATAATTCGGAAGAACTGCTTGTGAGACTGTGCTAAAGGACTACCCTGAAGGGAAGTAACATAACTAAATGCAGTATATTAGCCAAGACTGGGATCTGATTGGAAAAAGGAAGGAAAGATCTGATTGTAAGGGAAGGAAAGAAAAGGAAATGAGCTATAGAAACATCCTTGCAGAAATTAGGGGTATTTAAATATGGAGTCTATGTTAGATGATATTATGGAATCACTATCAATTTTCTTGGCAGTAACAATGATATTGTAATTAAGTGGGGGATTAGTTTATTCTAAGGAAATGAATACTGAGTGAGTTACATGTAAAGAGTTAATGTCAACAACTTGCTCTGAATTGATACAGAAAGAAAAATATTCACACATAGAGAGAAAGAGAAAAAGCAAAACCATCCCACAAAATGTTAGAAGTAAAGTGGGCATTTGGTCCAGTAGACATAAGACCATGCTTAGGCCACCCACTTCTCATATTATAATCCCTAGATTCTGCTCCTGACTCCACCTTCCTGCTGATTCACCACATGGGAGTCATCAAATGATGACTTAACCAGTGGGGTCCCAGATGCCCTTGTGGAAGACTCAAATTAAGTTTCTGGCTTCCACCTGAACTACCCCCAAGAACTGAGGGCATTTGGGGAATGAATCAGCAGGTGAAGATATTACTTTCTCGTGCTCTCTCTGTCAGCTTTTCAAATGAATAAACAATAAAAAAAATGTTAAAATCATGGGATCTCTTTGAATAGCATATGGATAGTAACATATTATTAATTTAGTCTTTTGTGCATGTGTGGTAGAAATGTTCCAAACTTCCTTCTAATCCCTGCCTGCCCTGTGAGTGCAGCTGTGACTCTTGTTACATCCTTGGCAAAACCATGCTGATCACAGCATCCTTCCCCCACTTCAATGATCTTATTTTCTTCTTTTTCTGACTTCTTCAGTAGTCTCAACTGTTGAAATTGTGATGGAACCAGGGTACAGAGCCTGACTGTTCTACTTCCAATCCTGCTCTCTGCTAATGTGACTGGGAAAAGCAGTGGAGAATGGTTCAAGTACTTGGGTGGGCCCCTTACATCCATGTGGAAGACCCTGGAGAAGCTCCTGGATCCAACCTTTAGCCTGGCCAAGCCTTGGCCATTGTTTCCACCTCGGAAGTGAATCAAGTGATGCAAAAGCACTCTTTCTCTCTCTTCTTCTCTGTGCATCTCTTACTTTCAAAAAACATATAAATCCTCTAAAAAAGCAAATATTCTCAGTGCATCAAATTAAGGGTTTTTCCCCCCTCACTGATATAAATTTTAAAACAAAAATGTGTAAGTTTTGTTTTAGCTGTATCTCAAAAGTTTTGCTAAATTTTCCTTCAATGTTAAATATTTTCCAAGTTTAATTTTGGTGTCTTATTTGACCCATGAATTATGTGTGTTCTTCTGTTTTTAAATGCATGTGGATTTTCAATTATCTTTGGTAATTAACTTCTAACTTATGCACTGTGGTCAAAGAACAATGCCTGATTTTTATGTTTGTTGAAATCTGGCTTGTGGGGGAGCAGACAGTCAATCTTTGTAAATATTTTATGTGTTCTTGAGAAAGTAGCCTTCAGAAGCTTCCTAGGAGGGGGACTCTATATGCAAAAGGATTTCAAAAAGTTCATGGAAAGTGGAATTAAAGAAGTCAATTTTGGTGCAAATATATATTTGAAATTTATTCATACCTTTTTCATAACATGCATTAGCTCAAGTTCATAACTGTAGTACTTCAATGCTCTACATTCTTCCTAAACTTTTATCTAGTGGAATATCAAATCTGAGGGAGGAGCATAGAAATTTTTCATACATGATAGTAGTTCTGCCATTTTTTGCTTGTAATTTGAACTACTTATCTTCACAGATTTTGATGACACATTTTAGGTACATGAGCATAGGGTCAATGTCATCACGAACAAGGAGAGGGTGGGAAACTAAGCACCCAGAGGAGTCCAAGGAGACATGAGGATTAAGTGCAATGTTATATTCTGGGTGGGGTCCTGGAACAGAAAGTGAGCATCAGGTAATACAGACTTCAGTTAGCAACAAGTCTGTATTACATGAAAGTATTCTCAGAGATTTTATTTGTACATAAATAGATAAATTCAGCAATACTTCCCAAAATTAATTGCAAAATCCTAACCACGATTCACAATATTTGTGTGGACAAAGCTATATAGAAGTTCATCTCGACTTCCTACAGCCTTCTGGCTGCGGGTGGGTCTCAGGACGGGGCATCTCATACCTAGATCCCTGATGCCAGCCACTGCGTGCACGTGATGAGCTGTCTCCGGGCCTGCCTGGGCTCCGGGGGCTGCTCCCTTCAGGAACTGCCAGACTCAGAACCCTAACCAAGAAAAGACAGAAGACAGAACAAGTCAATCAACCACCTCAGCTATATGTTGGCAGCGAAAGACTGGGCAAATGGAGACTCTATGATGGACTATGTCAATCAGTGGATTCTTCAATGACCTCATTGTGCTTGGAGTGGCAAGATTGGCAACGATTCATAACTGGTGAACTATCGAAACCACTTGAGCAAGAATCTCGGAGCATGCCCCACATCCGGGACCTGGGGTGGGTGGGAAACTGGGTGGGGCTTCTCCCTTAGTATCCCCCTTTACCTCAGATACATGAAGGAAACAATATGGAAATAATAATAATAATAAAAGAAGTTCATCTCAAAACCTAATATTAGAAAAACCAAGCAGGGGAGGAGTGCAACAGATTACGATGACACTCAGAATGCCACAACCCATACTGAAATGCTTTGGTTAAAGTCCCATCTCCTCTACTTCTGTTCCAGCTTTCTGCAAATACACAGCATGTGGCAACTCAAGCATTTGTGCTTCTGTCACCTACGTAGGAGGCCTGAATGGAGTTCCAGATTCCTGGCTCCAGCCTGGCCCAGACCTGCCTGTTGAGGGAATGAATCAGCAGATGGAAGATCTCCCTCTGCGTCTCTTTCTCTGCTTCTTTCAAATAAAATGAAACAATATAAATAACTATTTGTAAAAAGAAAAGACAAGGAAATTCGACCAGAATGCAGGGTAAGTATGGACAGAAGAAGTATAAAGACTTTAAACAACTTGAGATAGTAATAAAAGATAGACAATTTTATATACTATGAAGTTTTTTAAAGATAATTTACAGAAATGAAGTGAATAAACTATACAGATTAATTAGAAATAGTGACTGCATAATACATCTTGTTCATTCATGGAACAGAATAAGAGGAAAATTAAAAAAATGCCTTTGCAGACATTCATAATCGGAAGAATTTTCTTTGTGGTATGAAAAGCCATGTAGCTTTCTCTCCTACAGTCTTAAGTATCCACTTAAGAAATATGTTACAAGACCAGAGCAGCATATTTCAAAGTAGCTTGAAGGGGGGAAAATATAAGAGAACATTAGTTTTGAATGATGATGCAAAATGCTGCAAGATAGAGATTACAGAAGATGAGTCTCCTCAGGACATACAGAATTTTTTTTCTTTGTATTTTTCTTCCATGATAAGGGACAGAATTTGCACTATGAGAACAAAACTATTACTTGGGGTTATTAAATAAGGAGTTTGCACAAAATCACTAAAATGTGTTTGCTGTTTGCGTAGATGATTTTTAAGACTCAAAAAATCTTACATATGAAATGCTGATTGGCAACCGTGCTTTGCTTTGGAGGGCAGTGAGAATGCTCACTTCACAAGTCCTGGGACCTACAGGCGTCTCCCCTTTATAGAAAGTGACAGCTGATACTACAGATTATGAAATCACACCTCACACACACTGCACTTCTGGCTACTTTTCTGTAGCTCAAGACAAATTAGAGAAAGGGGCAGCAAAGCAGGGAGAAATAACCCTCCTTATAAAATGAAGAATTCCCTCTAGAATCGTGTGCATATCCAGTTGTGGTCTATGCAGCTGTGACTCAAGGAAGAGATAAGAACAGTTTTAAGTCAAAAGTGGTTTTGTTTCATGTATTCCTCGCCCACGTGCGAGTCAGTGAGTCATCACCTTAGCAGAAGGGTAAGGAAAAGATGCCACGGTCTGATAAAATTCAAATGTGCAGGACGTATTTCAGCTAGAAGCACATCTTGTGTTCCTACTAAAATTTTGTTACAGAGAATATTATCCCATTTATCACCCTTCACCAGTTTTGTTAGCTAAATAAAAGAAGCCATTTTCATTTTCTTCCAAAAATTAAAGAGCACAAGGTGGGTTTTGCGGATAAATATTACAGCGAGTCAGAGAAAACAAGAACCAGGTCTCCAAAGTTCCTGCCTAGACTCCAAGAGGTTTTGTCCTTGAAAAATCTAAGGATAAGATACTTATTCCAGGACATTTGCACTGATCTCTCTCCAAGCCTGAAAAAGGTTTTACCCAAGATCTCACAAAGGGTCAGCTCAACCCTTGAGATCTCATTTTCTTTCTAGTATATCCTCATTATCCTCATTCCTTGCTGAGTGAGCCATTCACTTTCTTCCACCCTGCTTCATTTACTTCGCTTACTGCTGCCTGGTTTTGAAAATCCACTTTGTTGACTATTCTTCATCTGTTCTCCATCGGCATCGTAGGCTCCTTCAAGCAGGAAATTTGTCTGTCTTGCTCATTGGTTAATCCTTATCATCTAGTGTCCCACTGGACACGTAGAGAAGAAAAACTAGTTTTTTAGATAAATTAATGAACAGAAGTAGTTGGATGCTACCATTTTAGAGACAAAAGCCATGTGAAAGTTGGCTGGATATTCAGTATGGTAATGACTTACTGATGAAGAATAAGATGTGTTAGAATTGTTGGAAGAAGTCCTGTTTAAGTCATGTGACATCAATTGAGAACATTCTGTTTTAGTTTGATTTAAGCCCCCCCAAAATACCAACAAAATGCCTATTTGAGAAAGATGGCTGCCCACCCAAACATATGACCTCTCTTCCTTGGCAGAGGATTAAAGCTAGAAACTGGGTGTCCACCCAGGTGTTGTGTTTCCTAGCCCCATTACTTTTCCTTAACTTCAAGCAACAGTTCATTTGGGCATTTTAATGAGCTCTCATCAGCAAAAATTTGCAAGGAAATGATATGCATCACTTACCACCCTGGCCCACAAATCTCTCGCATACAGGTCTCCCTCTCTTTTCCACAAGACTGGCAGAGATGGAGATGATACCAGGGAGTCCTGGATGGCAACTTTCCTGTCAGCTTGTGTCTAAGAATGACACTATGGAAGAATCCACAGTGCTAAAATTTTTACCCAAGCGTACCATTACGTGAGTAAGACACGCTTTTTCTTTCCCCTTTGAGCCATTATACATATTAAGGCTGCCTCTTAACTGTTGTGAGTAATATTATTTAGATTTCAAATGAATCCAAGATATCACGAGAGCAGATCTGGCCCATTAAAATGTTTTTGCTTGGCTTTGGGGAGGTTTAAAATGAGTACTTTTATACTAAATTTAGGAGGTTAGAGACGAAGGAAGGATTTCAAAACATGAGTGGATATATTTTGAGGAGCAGCAGGTACAAGATTCAAAGTAACATAATGACTAAGAGTTTCAAGCTGGCCACAATTCTTTACAAAGACAATGAAGGGGCTCCCATTCCTTAAAAAAAAAAAAAGGCACATGACAATTGTTTCATGGGGATGACAGTGTCTCCGTAATCAGAGCAAGGAAGAAAATTGCAACCTCCTTCTCTAGCTGTTCTCTAAAAAATGTACACTCTTAGCAATCAGAAAACCCAGCTTCTGGCCTGATATATCTAGCATTTCTTTTGAGCTTGCTACTTCATCACACTAAATCTAAAAGCTAATTTGCTGGAAGTGGATAGGATCCACTGCTTTGCTAAGCCTGAGCATTGTCTCCTGTTCTGATACAACACTGAACAGAAGCAGCTCAGCATCATCAGGGTGATTCAATGTGTTGGGCTTTGCCATGCCAGGGCAACAAACCTCCAAAAACATAGTAATGAGGTCTTTGGGTGTGATGCAGGCCAGAGCTGGGTTAAGTAAAGCTTCTCTCCCAGAGGTCTCTGTAACATAGAGAGCCTTGGCCATGAGAAAAATACGAATTCTGCCAAAAGGGAGAGAATCATAGCTCAGATCATTGAGCCCTCCCACCAGTAAGAGCTGTTGTTCTGCTCTCCCCTGCTAACCAAAACTCATCCTCAATTTCTGCTTGAATGCTCTCTTTTTGAAGATAGTAGAGTATCCTTATCTGTTCTTTACTGTGAGACTCTCATAACGTACGAATTGTGCAATGATAGGTATGCTGACCATGTTACTCTCACAAACTGATTCCTTCTATTCCCCAAACAGCAACAGAAGTTGGACCACACTACGACTACTGCTGCTCCATGAACTCTGTGAATAGAACACTTCAGGCACAGTCTTACTTCTCTCCACACACTAATTCAGAGATGTTAGAGAAGGGTAGTTTGATTTGCCCATTGGCAGGGTGCCTAGTCAAAGCTATTTTGTTCTCTGAAAGTCTAGAGCATTTCAGTTTGTTCTCTAACACAGATATTACTTCACCTGGGCACCACATTTTAGGAAATACCATGACCAGAGGCACAAAAAGGTCAAGTGATTCAACCAGCATGACTCATAGCTATTACCAAGCAAACTTTTACGATGTTCTACAGAGGAGGGATTGAGCTGGAGCTCAGTGACTACAATGCTTAAAGAGATCACAGGCAGGCATGTGGAAGCCACGGGGAGACTGACTCCCCCCTCCACCAGTGAAAAAATGGGCTGGAAATGAACCTCGTGCAGGCCTTAGGCCTGAAGGACCTGTCAGTGGAAGCAGAGGGGAGTAACAGAGAGAGTTACAGTTGCAGACAGAAAATTTTGGTTCAATATTACAAACAAAACTGAGATAATTAGGATTTTCAAATAATTCATTTCCTATAACTACAAATATTTTTAAAATATTGCTTCCTGAATTCCTCATTTTGGTAAACTTTCACACTATGCGGTTTTTAAGACTCCTTTTCACACAGTCTTTCTCTTTGAATTAGTTTTAATTTTTAAAAATTATTATATACATGTATAGGCATGTAGTTGAAGTTGAAGATGATTTAAGAATCATGAAGATCGAAAGCTCTTCCTCTAACTCTCCCTATTTGCCAATCTAATCCCACTTGCCAGCATCACCTGCCCTCACCCCTTGCATCCATTTACTCACTACTTATTCTTATTTCTGAACAACATGCATATCTCTCTTTGCGTTATCAATTTCAGATATTCTGTGTTGACGTTATTCTGTAACAGAGACCCTCCACTCCCCTCGAAACTATTTCCCTTTAGTTGTGTTTAGTTTAGCTGTGTTTCTGCCCTCTCTGGAGTCTGTACTTCAAGCCTGCCTAAACGCTTGGAGTGATTACAGAACTAGGTCATGGCCAGGGAACATGTAGGGAATCAATGTGTGTACATCCTGCCACCCGTCCTTAAGAGGAAGTTCTCTTCCCCCTGCTCATGGTTTGGCACTTGGACAAAGGTGGATGATGACTTTGGCTAGAAGGGAATAGAGTATCTGGGCAGAGGGAAGTGGTCTCCCAGAATCCTAGTGAAGTTGGACTGTCTTTCTAGTCCCACCTACATCTGTGCTGCCACTGAATGGACAGCTGAAATTCTAATGTCAATGAGCCACTGAACTAGCAGAGTTCAGGGTTGAGGGAGCAATCTCTATGTTTCAATAGCTACCTACCCCATAGTTGAGAATAAAAATCTCTTGAGAAGCATCATCCTGCATATTTTTGCAAACAGAATTATGCATTGTCTTTCAGCTTCCAGTACCACCCTGCTCACACTGATGTGTAGATTTTTTTTTCATTTAGAATCTTTTATCTTTAGCCTGTTTTCAATTCTCTGTGACCTCCACTGGTAATATGTTCTGAGCTGAGCCCTCTTTAATGTTTCCAATGTGAAGACACAGAGTTCAGTGCTTGAACCAGACCCTTCATTATTTTCTCTTCTGTTCCATTAAGTTCATTTTCTGGAACCCCAAGTAGTGAAACTATATTTTCTCTAATTTCTTTAGGTATTGTTGCTTTATTTTTCACTTCTCCTATTATCTGTTTCTGATATATTGTTTCGATTTCATCTGTTGATTTTTCATTGAGATTTTACTTAAGAGATGATAATATTTTAATTTTCAAAGGGGTCTGTCTATTCTATTCTTGTTTCAGCTCTTACTCCCTGGGGATATTAATTATAAATTCTAATATTTAATTTTCTTCTGCCTCTGTGTCCTCTGGATTTGTTTTAGAAATCTATTTGCTGGAATCTCTCTGACCTGTATTGAAGAGTTTTCTGATGTCTGGTGTCCTTGATAACTTGTTCACATGTCTCTATGAGTGTGAATGGGATATGTTGGCCCTCTTCCTTTCCTATAGAGGTCTCAGGCATCATATCAGCCTTGGAGTGGAGTACACATATTGGCATCCATGGGCCTTGCCTCTGAGTTTCTTAAGTTTCCCTACAGCAGGAATTTTCTCATAAAATAAAATATTCTGCCTGGAGGCCAGACAAGTAAGGTCCCTGCGACAGAAATTGGAAATCTGGAGTAAGATTCTTGTGTCTCTTTCCCCTTTTTGGGCCACACACATCATAATAGTCCTAATGTATCTAGCATCCTCAGTTGAGTAATGCAATGATTCCATGTACTGAAGGGACATTGTGGATAGCCAGCATTGCAATGTGCAGATAACTTCCTGGCAGTCTATGTGAGAAAAAGAATTGGAGTACCAATGATTTCAATTTGGGATCCTGGCTAAACTCTCTGCTTTTGCTCTCAGCACCCTGTCCCCACCAGAGATGAGGTTTGTAGGGGGTGCATAGTCCAGGTCCCAAACCCAATCCCAAGGGCCTTTGTGTTGTCACTGTCTTCACTCTGTTTTCAGACTTACTGTTATGAACTGCTTCCTCATATGCTTTGTCCTTGGGACAAGGCATGTGTCTCATGTATCTGTTTCTTTGAAGGGAAATGCAATTGTATTTTAAGACAACATTTGAAACCCTGCTTTTCTTCTTGGACCCTGTTCTGGGAAACCTTGGGTAATGCCTTTATTTCGTAGAGGCTTTTCCCAGGGAGTTCTTGAGTCTTGAGGATTCAAAGGTCTCAAGAAGCCTCGTGTATCATCAGGAAGCCTCATGTATCCCATGCATCCCAGGCATACAATAGTCTCCTTAGAGAGGCAAAGTTGATTGGAAGCTTCTCTTAGAATGCAGATCACAAAATTTTTCAGTAGTACAAAGTCTGACACAACATTTCAAGGTGGTTGTGATAATGTGTCTAACTGACCCCTCCTGACTCAAAAACTTCTGTGTGCATGTTTTGCTTGTCTGATCAGGTCCAGGAGAGCTTCTCTTTATTCTGGGTCTTTCAAAATCTAATCAAATTTGAAGTGGCTCCTCCTCAAGGAGTTGCTGAAGCAATTCTGATGCTCAGAAGTCACAGCTACAACATCATAGGGATAGCACACTATGTGCTCACACACACACATTTTTCATTATTCAAACTCCCAATAGCTCTGCAATTAAACAGGTACTTCCTGGGGATAGTGGAGGTGGGAAACAAACTTGGCCCTTATTTTACCCTTCCTGCTTTGATCTTGGCTCCTCCAGGAAAATGTCAAGGTCATAGCCATAAACTAGGTTGACATTAAGAAGCTTCCTCCATCTAAAACTAATAAAGAATCACTCAAACTTGGGAGCTTTTCTCCTGTGGGGGCTGTGAATCTTAGCTGCTTTCTCATTAATGAGAGAATTTACTTCCTTGGGCAAAATGGAGCAGAACTGTCATATTCATGACAGAGAAATCATAATATTATTTTAGTTTATCTTCAGCACCCCTCCAACTCTCACTGAGTTACTTTGGATATGAGCCAAGTTATTTTTGGCACTTTGAATGCATTAATCTTTATGAAGAGACAGAAGAGCAGAGTGTTCAGGATCTCAGGGTCAGGAATACCTGGCTTAAAACCTTGGCTCCCCCACTAGGTAGTTAGGGCAATTTGATCATGTTATTTAACCTGCATAATGTGTATTTAGTATAACGTATGAAATATACAGTAATACCACTTTTTATCAGAAATTGAGAATTGAGTAAAACGATGCATTTAAAATCCAAACATTTGCCATACAATAAATATCCAGTAATATATTATTATTAGAAAAAACAAAAAAAAATGTGTGTGAGAGAGATGTATGACATCAACTTGCATAAGTTTTGAACAATCAAAGAATATTAGCAACTGTTCATTGTAAATACCTATTTATCTTGATAGAATGACAGAGAGAGCCCTCATCCATTGGTTCATTCTCTAAATTCCCACAACTACTAAGAATAGGCTAGGACCAAAGGCAGTAGTTAAAAATATAATCCATATCTTCCTTTTGAATGGCACAGACTCAAATATTTGAGTCTGCATTAGCATGCAGATAGAGTTAGAAACTGGGGTAGGAAATCAAATATAGGTCCTGTTGTGTAGATGCATGTCCTTACCACTAATTTAAAGGCCTGTTTTCTGGAAATACTTGTGATGGCTCCAGTACATTTTCCATTAGAAGTCCATCATATCTTGCTGGGTGGGACACAAAGATTAGTCACTCCTCACCATGGTGTTGAGGATTTTCCTGCACACCACCCCCCCCCCAAAAAAAATGTTCTGCACCTTAAATGTTGACAAATATCTTGTTAGAGTTACAAGCCAGTTTAGATTATCCCAAAATCTGCCAAGATCAACAAAATTATACTTCAACACAACAAATGGCTAAATACTAAAATGAAATAGACACGAGACAGCTGAATGGTACCCTATAGCCTTTTCAAGGTATATAGCAGCCGGTCCGGTCCTGTATATAAACTAAAATTGAGATGTCAATGAGCTAACCATAGGTTGTGGTTAGGACTTGTTTTTTTTGTTTGTTTGTTTGTTTTTTGTTTGTTTGTTTGTTTGTTTTGTTTTTTTAACATACTGGTTACTCAAAACCATGTCAATTCCATAATATTGCAAATTGCTGTTGATGTTATATTGGGACTCTTAATTGACAGTGAGGATATTATACCAGCTCTGACTTCGGACCAGAAATGGTCTCCCCAAGAAACTGTTCAACCCATCTGGACAATAAGTAGCTGGACTCCATGCTTAGTATATGTTTGCAAGGAAAGAATCTTGATTGAATTTGAACTGTAATGCTGCATCAAGGTGGAGGAATCCACCGGGGGGGGGGGAGGGGTGGGGGGATTCCCAGAGCCTATGAAACTGTCACATAATGCAAAATATTAATAAAAATTAAAAAAAAGAAAAAATAATAATAATAATAAAAAAAAGAAGTCCATCACATCTTTCCTGCCAGCAATTGAGTAAGTTGCTAGCACCGTAAAAGTCCCTTGATGTCTAGCAATGGCCTGTGTCATCTTTAGGAAGCTCAACTACTAGAAAAAGAGTTTGATTGTAAGCCAAATACATTTCTCTATCAATTTCATCTCTTGCTTGAGCAGCCCCTCAAGGGTGCATGATAAAAGTCTAATCTGATCTCCACAGCCCACTAGGAATTTGAGTAAGTCTCAAGTGTGCCTAGGACTTTCTCTCAGTCAAGGCAGAAGAGTCAAGCACATCTTTTTCCTTTCATGGTTTACCTTATTTCTAGCTCTCAGGTCTCCCCTCTCCATGACTCCTCTTCTCATTCACATGAGTTGTACCCAGGGGAAAAAGCACCATTGCAACGGTATTCTGTCTAAGACAACATCAAAATTTTTTACATAAGAAGCCAGCGCAATAGCCTTACTCCTTAGCCTGCTGCACCAGCATCCTATATGTGTGCTGGTGCTAGTCCTGGCTGCTCCACTTCCAATCCAGCTCCCTGCTTACGGACAGGGAAAACAATGGAGGATGAGTCAAGTCCTTTGGCACCTGCACACATGTGGGAGACCAAGAGGAATGTTCCAGGTTTGAATCTGTTCAGCTCTAATCATTGTAGGCATTTGAGAAGTTAAACATCAGACAGAAGGCCTCTGTCTCTTTCTGTAGATCTTTTTCTTTTTCAAATAAAAATAAATAAATCTTTAAAAAATGTTTGATGTAAGAAACTTAAAATTCTCATGGAATTTTAAACCCCCTGTGCTCATGAGTGTTTGAAAACAATTATTTCAGGGGTGGGCATTTGGTAGAGTGGTTTAAGACACTATGCTTAAGATGCACTAGTGCTGTACTACAATGCTATTTCAAGCACTCTGCTCTTAATCCAGCTTCCTGCTTAAGTGCCCTGGGATGCAGTGGATAATGGCATAAGTACGTAGGTCCCTGCCACCCACAAGGGAAATCTGGTTGGAATTCTAGGCTTCTGGGCTCAGCCTGGACCTGTCCAGAATGTTGCCAGCATTTGAGGAAGTGAACCGTTAGATGGAAAATCTCATTTTGTCTGTCTCTCTGTCTTTTAAATAAATGAAAGTAATGCTTTCTGTGTCTTTGCTTATCGCAATGCATGTTGATAAATGATGAGGCAGAATGGAGTCTTAAAGACTGTGCGGGCTCCCAAACTATCTTTAACTCAACTTTGAGAATTATTCCTATAATTGCAATCAGATTTGGGTTCAAGCTTAGTCTCTGTCCTTCAAAATAAACAAACAACAGGTGCAACATCTTGTTTGTCTCCCTGAACCTCCAGATTCGTGCAGAGTCTATAACAAGAGGTTCCTTTAAGTCTTTCTGCTCTCCATTTAAAAGAAACTCATTCAAAATTTAGAAATGCTAGCAAGAGAATTGACTTTTGGTGTAAAACTAACATAGACAGGGGTTAAGAGTCGTGGAAACTCTTTCGATCCAGTTCATGTGGTCTTCCACAAGTCCCTGCTCCAGTCACAGTCTCAGTTTCCTTGTTTTCAAAACAGAGTTCTTGGTTGTGGATTGCGAGAGTCTTCTTAAAACTGAAATTTTGTGATTATAATTCACACTCTCTCATCTTCCAGCTCACAAGATTGCTTCAGACTTCTTGGAAATATAATTGGGAAAGTTGAAGTTTGCTTTAATCCAGAAGTACATTGTGCCAGAGAGTTCCTGGAAGCATGCAGGCTTATGCCACCAAATTGTAATTTAAATTATTTTCCTTTTAGTCCATGTGTGAGTGACAGAACTTTGGAGTCACACAGCATTAGGATATGGTGTCATTTCTACTCTGCAGACCATAGGGAATTATTCTAAGAAGGACAGGGGAACAGGACACTTGCAGCTCAGGTCCCACTGACCATATCCAGTGCTTTCGTTGAGGTTGCTGAGTTAGAGGAATGCTCTAAACAGCTTCCTGGCATATGTCAGGGAATGAAGTCTCCCAGCTATCAAACTTCCTGCTAACCAAATTGTCGGAGTGATGACTATATTGTAAGATCACGCTTCTAGGCAAGGTGAAAAATGATAAATGCAAGGAAAAATAAGGGTCCAATATTTCTATGGACTCTACATATTGATCACTAAGTTCATATCCATTGCAACAGTATTTACACTAATACACACTCTACAATTTGCAAGATAAATTTCCTATCAGTAGTTCCCAATAACAATATCCTTTCAGTATAAGTGAGCCATGCCAGGAAAGAACAGAGTTGAGCTCATCAAATTTTTTTGGTAGAAAAAAGTAATACATCAAAGAGAAGACACAATATGTTGTAAAATTTTATGGATAGATGGAAACAAGTGGAAAATTCTGGCTTGGATTCAGAAAGTTTGGTTCCAAATTATGTGTTTGGATCAGTAGACCCCACTGCCTCTCATTGCTGTCAGCTTGACTCTCACAATGATGCTGAATGTTGAGGCGTATCAATGACAAAGGACAGCCAGACACAACACACTGAACATAGGCAAGACTCCAAAGACTCCAAAGACTCCAAAGACAAATGACTTATTTGGATGATGGGCACTTAAAAGGAACACAATAGAGTAAGGCCGTCTTTCTACCAACATCTTTTAGGCATTACTGGACAATGAAAAATTCTAATTTCAGAGGGAGAGATTTTGAACATACAATTCTATATTTTGTCAAATCATCAATCAAATAAAAAGCAAAAATTTGGGGGTATGCAAAAGCTCCCTTGAAGTCATTGAAGTCATTGAAGTCATTCAAGCTGCCCTTGAAGTCATTGAAAAAAAAATACTATTTGAGATGTGGTCCTCAAAAAGGATGCAAAAAGCAGTAGCAGCAGAGACAAACCCAGAAGTCAGGGAGATTAAATCCAAGCAATAGAGAAACCATTAGAGGGAAGATTTGGAAGATTCTTGTTTACCTGAAATGTTAGTCACTTCTTTCTGTAAGATGTAATTCATACATCACATTCTATACTGAATAATATTTACACAATACTTATATTTGTTCATTAAGTTTATATTTTAACAATTTCCCTGTTGTATGCCCGCAGTGTATTTACAGTTCAGAAGAGAATGCCAATGTCTTAAAGTTAGGCAGTAAAAAATACAGAGGAAAGAAAATTCAGAGGTGGATGTTCGAATGTTATATTTTTTACAGTTAGTTTATAGTCATCTAGAGGTGATAAATCATGAAATAGAATTTACTTTTATTGCTTAAATCATGAAAGCAACAGTAGGGAATTAAAAATGATAAGCTAAGGAAAATTGAGATTTGGAGGAAAAGAAAAAGTAGATCATGATGTGAAATAATGGACACTGCTTCAAGTTAATAAATCAAAAAGTAGGTAGCTCAGAACATTATATAAAGTTATTTCAATAACTGCTAGTAAAACTAAGAGAAGAAAATATTGACAGTGGCTCTCAGAGGAGAAAGATTGGTAATGAAGAGGGATGATTTTACTTTGTTTTCAGTTTTCTATGATATCTGAATGTTTTAAAATTCCACACATGCATTAAATATACATTTTAAAAAGAAAATTTGTTCTATTTGAATGCCTAACAACACAAAGATAAAAAACTGGGTGGTGATATGGCTAGCTACTGGTAGATCCTTAAAATCACGCAAAGAAAAGAAAGGCCAGACTTTAAAAACTGAGATTCATCACCTGTACTTCAAAAACAAAATACCGTGAACCAAAAGAGAAAAAAATTCTTTGAGAGATATTCTGCAGTGCTGATCATAAAACTCAGCTCAAAAATTTTTCAAGGAAAATGTTGGAGTTAGTGGTTTGACACAATGACTAAGATGGTCCTTGAGCAGACCACATTCTGAGTGGGAGTATCTGGATTCTAATCTTGACTGCATTTCCAATTTCAGCTTCCTGCTAATGAGCACCCTACAAAGCACCAAGTGATGGCTCAGGTGTTGGATTCCTGACACCCATCTGGCAGACCCAGATAGATTCCCAGTTTCCTGACTTCAACCTGATTCAACACAGCTGTTGTGGCATTCGAGGAGCCTGTCTCTCTACGTTTCATCCTTAAAAACTTGCTATTTTGAAAAAATTAATTCTGCTTAAGAACTCAGCTAATAACTTGTACCTAGAAGGGTGTTACACTACTGGGAGAAAAGCAGCCAGCAGCTGGCAGGTGTTCTGGGCCTAGTTTGTAACAAATTTGTGTTAATTATACCAAGATGCCAGCATCATTAATAATAATAATAATAATAATAGTAATTCTTCAATATTTTGGGAAGGTAGGGAATGCCAGGCTGGGATATGCAACCCTGGACCCCAGGTGGTAGATGGTGGGTGCAGAGACCTTCAGATTGCCTTGGAATGGGGTGTGGGGACCTGTTGGAGTGGAAGTGGCTGAAGGCATAGTTGACAGGGGAGGGATGACTTCTGGGGTCTGTTAGGGTGAGGTCGCTGTGCTTGGAGATATGCAAGGGAGCTTAAACAAAGTGGTTTATTGGGGAGAAACCGGAAGGCATGTCTGCATTAGGCCATGCAACCATACATGTGGGATATCTGGGCTGGGCTAATTAGCATCACCCACTGCCCACTGGTACATTAAAAACCTGGTACTGGAGGGCATTCTTGGCTTGGCTAGATCCAGTACTTGCCTGAGAGTGTCAGATCATGGATGAACTGAGTCAAAATGGATGACAGAACTTCTATGATAGGAACCCACTTAACACTCATAGGAGTTGGGGCTAGGAGGAGGACAGGTAAGGCCAAGCCATAGGACCGCCAGCATATTCAAAGCCAGGAACCAAGGACAGACCATGCCAAACAGGGCTTCTGTACATGTTGGCACAGATGGTATTCAGGTTTGAGAGCATGTCATTGTGCGGGAACTTGGAAAAATCCTTTACTAGGCCATAGCTCCCTCTGGGGAGCACATAAGTCAGTGCTGGAGTCATTTGGATAGGCAAGACTGCAGTATTCATTAGCATTTGTGGGGGCTGGGTTTGGAAACAGGCTGAATTGGACCAAACCTCTGTCTGCTGTCACTCACGAGAGCTAGGACAGAGTATGGGCCATGCCTGTTTGGGCTAGGCTGCAACAGCAACCAAAGAGAGCTGAGACTGTTGGGAGACCATGCCAGGCTGGGTCAAAGCACCTGCCAGCATACATCAGCCCCAAGTTTAGTAACAGGCCTAGTAGGGCAACTTTGAGGACTCCCCTACTGGACTGCAGCTCCCACTGGTGAGTGCAAAATCTGGGGCTGTGGGTTGACCAAGCTGGGCAAAGCTGCAACATCCATTGGCATGCATATGGGCTGGGTTTAGGGGCAGGCCAAACTGGGCTAGGTTCCAGTACCTGCGGGTGTTTGTAAGATCCAGAATGGGTGTAAGAGAGGCCAGACTAGGCTGTTACACTCACCGGATCACCTAAGAGCTGGATCTGGTGGTAGACTGTGTTGAATTAGGCTGTAGCACCCATGGGTATGCAGATG
This sequence comes from Ochotona princeps, assembly GCF_030435755.1. Lineage (NCBI taxonomy): Eukaryota > Metazoa > Chordata > Mammalia > Lagomorpha > Ochotonidae > Ochotona > Ochotona princeps. The sequence continues at coordinate 99,093,380 of NC_080834.1, read as the reverse complement.
GGATATGGGTTGGGCTAGGAGAGGCCACAGCAGAGGTGGGAATACTCCAATACTGGGGTTAGGCGTGAGCCTGGTGATGGTTATTTGGGGTTGCCAACTACGTGTGACACCCACTGACGAGTGTAAAGACTAGATCTGTGGTGGGCTGGCTGGGATGTGCCATTGCACCTGTCACTTCACGTGATGCATGGGAGTAGGGCAGAAATGACCAGGCAGCTGCATCCACTGTTACGTGCATTGGCTGGTACAGGTACAACTGAACCTGATGCTGTACTGGCTGACACACAAAGGAGTCAAATCTGAGGTTACCCCAACCAAGGTTTCTTGGGGAACTCCTCAATTAGACTGCTGGGCTCAGACCCTGGCCACAGAGAAAAATCACAGAATGTGTGGTCCAACCTTGGAGTGCATGAATCAGGACTGGGCTTTCTCAGTTGCTGATGCCTATGCAGTGGACAGCTTGCTCAGATGCACAAGAGGGACGTAACAACCAGCTCATGTAGGCCAGCAGAGAATGTCAACTGCCTCTTCAGAGGATGGAAAACAGAACAGGTTGGACAGTTGTTCTGGTCAAACTTTGCAGCATGTTCCTGGGTCAGTGGTTGCACTAAGGTAGACTTTATTAACCAATAAACCTTGGAAAGATTTTCTCAACCCTGAAACAATGAAACCAAGAAATTCTCAAGAGCTATCAAAACCACTAAAGTAACACCCTCAAAGCACTCCTCCCACATTGGGGTCTCTTAAGCGTGTCATTAAATGACCATCCCACATCTGTTTGTGCTGATGTAGTCTTACAGTTCAGAGCAGCTCCCTTCTCCTTCCTTGTGGACACAGGAGAAAAAAACTGAGGCATTCATCCCATCCACCTTCCTCCATGCCTGACCCTCCCCACCACAATCAGAGGTCCACATGGGCATGCATCCCTCTCAATTATGTAAACAATATTAGAAAGAAAATTAAAAATTAAAGCAAGAATTCAGCTAAACAATTGTTTAAGTAGTCAATATTGTTCTTTCAAAGTATCATGTTTTGGAACTTTTGCATAATTATAGCATCTCATCAACCACTTCATCTGAAGAGGAAACTGGATTTTGACCTTGTTCTCTGCCTCTTCTCTTCTCCTTCATTACATAACTATAAAATGGGATAATATCAGTGCCTACTGGTCAACAACACTTTGAATAGCTTGTAGAACACAAGCTATCCATCACTGTTATGAATACCTTTATACTTGCTCATCTCCATACTGTGGGGAGCAATCCACAGACTTGGAAGAATCCACACATGTGGACATGTGTTTAATTGTACATTCTCAAGCCTGTCACGGTGACTTAAGCAAGAATCCCAGGCCACTATAAAAACCAAGTAGGCCTTTGAATCAGATTGTTTCTATGAGAGGTAATGGATCTTTAGAGGACATTTTTCCATTTGTTTCTGGACCAAGCAGAAATGCTATACAGCAACTTACATGTGTTCCAGAGTTTGCTTGCTTGCTTTCTTTCTTTCTTTCTTTCTTTCTTTCTTTCTTTCTTTCTTTCATTCTTTCTTTCTTTCTTCCTTCCTTCCTTCATTGCTTTCTTTCTTTCCCTTCCTTCCTTCCTTCCTTCCTTCCTTCCTTCCTTCCTTCCTTCCTTCCTTCTTTGCTTTTTGTCTGGTTTGCTTCCTCTCATTCTCTTTCTCCTCCTCCACTTCTTTCTTTTTCTTCTCAATTAACCTCATCAGAAACAGCTCTATCAACATTTTTTATGTGTTCCATCGATGTCTAATTTCAGCTTCCTCTAGCCACTGCACTGCCCACCTCTCACTCTGCACATATCAAATACATAATTGTTTCATATCTCTCCTCATAACCCCATGGGTTTTACCACATGATTTACTCTGTCCACACCACCCTCCCACCTACCACTGCCATTGTCACAAGCTCCCATCCTACTCTGCCTTTAAGTCTCAGCTGATAGATCAACTTTCTTTTGTCTCCCCAGGTTTAAATAGCCATTCCCTGCTCTGCTGTCTGTAGTTGATTTAAAGCCCTGTCTCACGGCCCAAGTCTTGCTGTGTCTCATATTTTAGTAACAGATGCAGGTCCCATAATGTTTTGCCATTCTGTGGGATCCATGTCCCCATTTCTTTCCTCTTCTCTTGCATAGCATGTGCCTCATTATAAATATTCAATAAACACCTTTGAGTTCTATTGATTTGCCAAGGTTTGCATAGCTAATAACTTTGAACCAGAACCTAGGCTTTGTCTGCTCTAGTGTATACTCTATAATCTCACATGCTGTCACGCATGGCACCACACATTTAAAGATGAGAGTATTTAGAGCTATGAAAGGGAGCCCAGAGAGTCAAGATGCATCCCACCTTGTGTCAACTTAAGCTGAAAAGGTAAAGCATAAGGTACGAAAGTTACTTTAAATAAAGCAAACATTAAGACTTGCCATGTTGATGTTTTATACAAAGAGAAAATATGTCAGACATAATTAGACACCTTAATACTCTTTAGAGAAAGGACAGACAATGTTTGCTGAAGTGTTATGGTTGTTACTCAGTGTTTTCATCTGTTGTCCTTAGATGCAAGCAACAAATCATTGTCCAGCAGTGGTTTAGTGAAGAAAACCCTTACAAAGCACTGGAATTGCTTATATTTCTTCCAAGGCCACAACAGACCCTGTGGTGAGTGAGGAAGTCAGAAATTGAAAAGATCTATTTCCTAGGGACCAGAATAAAACAGGTTAGCAAAAAAATGTACTTATTGCTTAACCAGGAAGCTACTATATTGTTTATATCCTTTAAAAGATGGAAATTGTATCTCATTATAACTTATTGTTGGCTTTCTCTTCCTATTCCATCCCAGGCAAGCAATATACAGTAATCTGTCAGCTCAAATATGTGAATCATTGAAGATAATGTAACTGAGTTTGTATTTTTCCTTTTTAGATCCTGGATCAAAGACACCTATTGCAAATGTATGTTGGCATAAAATGTTTCCAATCAAACCCTGATTGTTTGAATCTGCTCTTCTACAATGCCTAAACAAGCTCATATCTACTTGCCTGTCTTCTTCTTTGTACACCATCCACTTACATGCACTCTCTACTACTCAATATCATTCAAGTGCCCTGTTCAATTTGGAAAATTGAGGCTTGGAGGAACACACCATGTTAAATGCACATTTATTTGTACAGTGTTACAAAAAATCTTAGTTGCCTAAGACTTCTTGAAAAAAAAAAGTTCAGGTACTTGATATAAGAGCAACCCAAAGTCTATGCATAATACACAGTAACTAGACACTTGTCATCACACTACTTGTCTAGGGTGTTGGGAGCACTTTATATCCAAAAAAGGAATCCACAGGAATATTCTTTAAATTGCTACTGCATTTAGAACTTGCGGTGTGTTCCAAGGACTTTCAGTATGACCACTGAGGACTACATCCCTACTGCCAAGGAGACCACGGGCGAAAAGGAGTGCCTTCAGAGGCCAAGAACTCTGAGGTCACCCATCCCCATTTGGACCTACAATGTGGGATGGAAGAAGCCCAATTCCTGCCTTGCAGGATCCAGGGTCATCAGAACGACAACCAGGATCCCTGAGCAGTCCGCAGAAACAGAAGAACACTAAACTTCCTTCGGGACTAGGGAGAGGAGCTTTCTCTGGCCCTTGCCTGCTTCCAACTTTGGGTCCCCACCCTCTTTTGTAAGGACCATCAGGATTGCTCCAGAAACCCCTCATAACAAACATATGAACAAACAGACTAGAATAGATAGACAGAGAACAACTAACAATGCTTAGAAACAGGAAGCGGCCAGCCGGGATGCACTTATAACTCACTGGGTGGGACACAAAGATCAGTTACTCCTCTCTGGGGTGTTGAGGATTTCTCTGCACACCCCTCCCAAAAACGTTCACCTAAACTGTTGACATTTGTCCTGTTAAAGTTATAGAGTTAGACTACCCAAAAAACAACCAGGTTTAGCAAAATCATGCTTCAATACTATAAAATGCTAACATTGAAATAGACAAGAGACAGCTGAATAGCAATCTATAGCCATTTTAAGGTATATGGAACATGGTTGAATATAAACCAAAATTGAAATGTCTATGAGGAAGTCACAGGTTTCGGTCGAGAACCTGCATTTCCCTAGTAACATATTGGTTAATCAATACCACGTCAATTAATGCCATAATGTTGTAAATGGTTGTAAATATTATGTTGGGTTTTTTACTTGATTGGGATGATACTCTGCTGGTTCTACCTTCAGACCAGAGATGGTCTCACCAAGAAGCCATGGAACTTACCAGGACAATAAGATGCTGGACTTTATGATTGGTCAAAACCTCCAATGATAAAGAATCTCAACTGAATTTGAACTATGGAAATGCAACAAGGTGGAGCAATCCGCCGTGGGGGGTGGGAGGGTTTGGGGAGGGGCGGGGGGAATTCCAGTGCATAAAAAAAAAATGTATCACATAATGCAATGAAATTAATAAATAAATAAGTTAAAAAAAAACTTGTGGTGTGTTTCTCATCTACCTCTTCTTGTTTATTAAACAGAGACATGTTTCTTTTCTTTCAAAAGGAATGTCATCCCCTTTGAAATGAGTATGTCTTTTGTGTTAGTACAGCAGGTAATACAAATGCTCATGGGAAAGCATAAAATCTTCTCAAAGAGGAGAAGCAAAGTCTCAATTAGACAAAATTATGAGCCACGTAGTGATAAGCAGAGGATACATCTGAGTCTTCCCATCCAGCTTCTGAGAATGTGGCCTTATTTGAAGATCTTTACTAAGAGATATAATTTAATTCAGACTATCATGATGGAATTATCCTAGGTTAAAGTGAGTCATAAATTGGGTGACTGGTGAGCCTGTAAGAGAACAGAGAGGAAGATTTAAGATACAGGCACACCAAGGTGAAGGCAAGGTAAAAGTATGTACAGAGATGAGAGTGATACAGCTGCAAACCAAGCAAGGTCAAGGATTGCTGGTGACTTCCAAGCCAGGAAGGGGGCAGAAGCTGCTGCTTTTCTTGAGTTTTCAAGAGGATCTATCTCTGCTACGAAGTTGATTTCTGATACTTGGCTTCAGAACTCTGAAGGCCATAGCCCATGGCTAGGGTTGCTCCAAGAAACTAATATAAACACATCAATGGGTACCTACACCAAAATGACTAGTTTGGTGTGAATAGAAAAGCAGCATGCAGGTGGTTGCATGCATATGTATGTTCACACTTATTCGTAGAAGTTAGAGTTTTTACCATGATCATCAACCCTTCTATTCCACTTTGGGAATAGCATATAAGTACTCAGTAGGAACTTGTTCCATGAATCAATTCATCAGAAAGCCAGAAGCACCTGTGCTCTACAGATGCGGACAAGCTACAGCAATACGTAGGTATGGGTCCACTGCAAATCTTCCTATGGTCGTCCTCCATTTCATAATGAGATCATTAAGGAAAAGCCAACACACTCTGCTCTCCTCACTAAAGACCACCTCTAGTTCCGCTCTAGTCAATTAAAAGAAACCTCACTCTCTGAGTCCCACAGTTCTTTTTATTGTCTAGGCGTTATAACCTGCTGTACAGGTTAGGCTTCTCTCATATAAAGCAAGCAAGCAGAAGACAATTCTATATGGTGGAACCAGGCTACATTTTAAATTAAATGACATAAACTTTCTTCTCTCTATGACCCAGGGCAAATCATCTGTTCCATGCTGCAGGCTTTTGTGTAAAACAGGAATAAAAAACATTCCTATTCTATATCTCTCCCTTGCCATCTTTCTGTGAGATGTAAATAAAATAACTGAAGTGAAAACTTAACCCAGAAAAGAGCATGCTGCATAAATAGGCAGCACTAGAAACGGCAGATCACTTTAGAAACCAATGTAAATGTTTGTCTCTCTTTACCTGAAAGCCAAGCCCACCACAGAGCCCTGCATGTGGAAAATCTCAGCATGCATTTGTGGTACAAACAGGGAATGTCCAAGTGAGGCTTTGTCTTTACACAGAACCATGAAGCTTCACAACAGCCTGTTAAAAGTCTTTAAAAACAAGCAAGTTAGCCAACTAGACAAGCAGGCTGTGCCTTTTTCTTTAGAAAATAACACAACTCAGCACTCCTATTTGCAAAGGGGATTGACTAGCTCCAAGCAGTGTCATTCCTACACAAATAGATACTCCGAGGTCATGGGCAGCCCAGCCTGAGACTACTCCTCCTTTCTCAGCCTTCAAACTTTAAAAACTGTTAGCATCTCACACTTGGAAGTCTCTCATTTGGCAGATTTTTAAAAATTTTTTGGATTATTGCCTACTGGATTCTGAGTTAATGTAGAATTTGGGAATTAATATTTCTCCCATCAGATTTCCTATTTTTACTCCATTTCAAGTGTCTGCTAACAAGATTTACAATCCAATGGAGTCTGGTAACATCTAGACAGTGTTTTTCCAGTTGTCAGGCAGGTGTGAGAAATTCCATTGATTCGCTGAGAAAGCAGAGCCTCCTAAGGTTTTGCAGGAATTCTGGATCAGGACTCTGAGTTTCAAGAATGTTTATAAAACCCCCAAAGCTGTGTGCAACCTTGCTTGTATATGTGTATTGAAGGGGAAGGGATAGAAGAGTTTATAATCACTGTTCCACCCCAACTTTCCCATTTAAAATATTTTCACTGGGCCAGTGCAATGCCATAGTGGGCTAATCCTCCCTTGTGTCAGCAGCAACCCCTGTAGGGACCGTTCTAGTTCAGCTGCTTCATTTCTGAACCAGTTCCCTACCTACTTCCTGGGAAAGCAGCAGAGGATGGCCCAAGACTCTGGGATGCTGCATCCACTTGGGAGACCTGGAAGAAGCTCCTGGCTCCCAGGTTTGGACCAGCTCGGTTCTGGTCTTAATGGCCATTTGGAGAGCAATCCAGCAGACAGAAGATCTCTTTGTCTCTCCCTCTATGTATATATAACTTGGACTTTCAAGTAAAGTAAGTAATGCTGATGTATTTTGAATGGAAATTATGAAAGTGAAAAGTAGTACAATAATAAAGAAGGACTCACATGGTTTTCCAGGTCATAAACAAGACTGGGAGGATATTTTTATTTATATGCTGTATCTCTCTCTTACACCATCTCTCTCTCTCTCTCTCTTTTAAAAAACTCGCACAGCCAGTTAGTAGAAGTCATTATTGATGAAATCATCAGAAAAAAATAACAGAACATAAACCAGGGTAGGCTATTTAAGTTGATGGATTATCAACAAGCTCATCTCCTGTCAATTCAAAAAGCTTTCTGACTGCTTGCCTTCCATTTCCAAAGCTTCCAACTCAAATAGCTCTTCACAGAAATGATTGAGCCAGACAAATTGATGTAACAGCCTTGAGCCCAACACCGCCTTCCCCTGTCTCCTCAGACTATCTAATGTTGCTGTGAAGAAAGAAAGTGGTCAGGCATCGAAACACTTGCAACATAGACAACACTACAGAAGGTCTTTGACAAAGGCCATCTCACACAATACTCTACAACCTTACAAGGAAGTATTTAAGACTCCCATTTTATTCATGAGAAAATTGACACCCAGGAAATGTAAACAGATCACAGAGTTATAAAAGATTGAAACTAGAATTACAAAATGTGACTTTAGCTTCCCTATCAACCAGAAACTAAATGGAGGTAAGGCTCAGAGGTGCATTATTTATTCATGATCAGTCATTCATTATTCCCTAAAGTTACAAATTGCATCATGTGCCCCCAAAATTGTGTTGTGAAACACTAGCCCTCTTACAAACCCGAAAGGGGGCATACCAAATTATCTTGGTTTGCAGATGCCATCATCCTACGTGTAGGGGAACCATATGACTCTACTAAGAGATTATGGGAACTCATAAGAATATTTAGAAAAGTTGCAGGTTATATAATCAACACACAAAGATCAACAATATTTCTATACATGAACAATTATATGGCTAAGATTAACTTGTAAGATCAGGACCATTCACAGTCACTACAAAAAAATCTAAATTCCCTGGGATATATTAAGCCAAGAGTACGACAGATCTCCAAAATGAAAATTACAAAACATTAAGGAATGTAATAAGACACAAAAATAGAAAGATCTTTCCTGTTCATGGATTGAAAGAAATAATACCAAAATGTTCATGCTATCCAAAGTAACTTACAGATTCACTTTGATCCCAGTCAAAACACCAAAGACATTATTATTCCTAGGTACCAAAAAAAAAAAAGCCTATAAAATATGTAAGGAACCACAAGAGGCCCTGGATAGCTAAAGCAATCCTGAACAATACAAACAATGCTAGAGGCATCACAACAAGATTTCAAGACATACTACAGGAGAGTTATAATCAAAACAGTCTGGTACTGATATGAAAGTAGAAATGTGGACTGATGGAACAGATTAGAGATCCAAGAAATTAATTCACTTAGCTACAGTCAATTAATCCTTGACAAATGAGCTAAAATCATTCCCTGGAAAAGGGGCAGTTTCTTCCATAACTGGTGTTGACCTACAGAAGTATGAAACAAGATCCCTACCTTACACCCTATACAAAAAAAAATTAACTCAGGGATCAGAGATATAAAAATAAGACAAAGCAATCACATTACTAAAGGGAAACACTGTGAGAAATTGGCTTAGCCAAAGAGTTCTTGGATAAGATCACAGAAGCTCAGGCAATAAAGGCGACAGTTAACAAACGTGATTATGTAAAGCTAAGAATCTTCTGCACAGCAAAAGAAAAATTCAACAAACAGCAACTGAGAAAATGAAAGAAAGCTTTTCAAATTACATACCTGATAAAGAATTAACACCCAGGATACATAAGAAACTTAAGCAATTCAATAACAAAACAACCCAGCTGGGAAATAGACAAGGGGCGTAAACAGGCATTTTCCAAAAGGTGAAATAAAAATGGCCAACAGATGCATAAAAAGATGCTCAGGATCGCTAGCCAACAGAGAAATGCAAACAAAAACCACAACACAACTTCACCTTACCTCAGTTAGAATGGTATCATCCAAAAATCAAAAAGCAATACATTTTGGTGAGGATATAGGAAGCAAGGTACCCTAAAACACTGTTAATGGGAATGTCAACTAGTTAATGAGAATGTAAACAGCACAGAGATTTTTCAGAAACGTGAAAATATATCTATTATATGACCTAGGCATTCATTCCTGGGAATTTTGCCAAATGAAATCAGCCTGTGAAATAGCTGTGTGTACCTCATGTTTACACAGCTAGGATATAGAAAAAAATCCAGGTGTCTATTAGCTGATCGACTGGGTAAGGAACTAGTCAGCCATAAAGAGCAATGAGATCCTGTCTTTTGCAACAAAATAGGTCGAATTGGAGACATTGTGTTTAGTGAAATAAGCAAATCACTAAAAGACAAATATGTTTTCCATGATTTGTGGTAACTAATATGCAGAATATAAAAAATGTAATCTATATGAGTAAAACAGATATTTTGATATTTGGTTATTATTTACAGTGTTCCAGAATATCCCAGAAAAATCATCAACCAATGTGCTGCCAGAAAAGGAAAACCTAATGTATGCCTCCTGATTTTTTAACCTCTTTTCTCTTCCCCAAAATAGTTCTCTCTCTTCCCCAAGTAATAGCAGGATATTTTAAAATACCCTATCACACTTACCAATTCTGTTCTATATTCTGGATGATTTATATTCTTGATTATTTCCTATGTGCCAAGAACTTTTCTAAGTACTTTTCATATTTGACCTCAGAAAATTTCCATTTTAGAGTTGAGTAACCGTAAAGAGGTTCATTAATTTACCTGTGGCAAAGTGGAAACTTCTCTGCCAATAGGTGCATGGCCCTCTAAGGAGCCCCTATTTTATTCAGTAGTTAAAGAGTACATTTCCCCGTCTCCCTTATAACTGAAGAACACAGGCAACATAATCATTTGAATGGGCAGATCTGAAGAATCTGTTCAAAACAGTCTGGATCAGATGGCACATGGGTTGCATTGCTTGCTCCTCCCATGTTTCCTAATTAGAACAGGCAGGTGATATGTCTGGGGCTCCTACAGCCTTTCTGAGAACAAGAGGGATCACACACACACACACACACACACACACACACACACACACAAGCTGACTAACCATCATAGGAAGATCTGAGTCAACACTAAAGGTTTAGGATAATGTGCCTGCAGGAATGCCCACACCTAGATTATTCAATGCTTGATGGAAAAACAGATCTCTATGTGGTATCGATGCCACTTGTAAATGTTTTTCTGACTCTCAATGGAAATAATTCTCTAAAAAGAACAAAGGGTCTGTGGTAAAAAATATTTCTGGTTATCAAAGTCTTGACTATCAAGATCTCTAAGAGCTTGGAGTGAGAAAAGGGAGGCTAGCTATGTGTTAACAATTCAAGATTTAAAAGGGAAGGGACTGGAAACAGGTTGAAGTGTCAGTCATGGGACTGAGGAGGAAGAGTTGTGAAGGAAGGAATAATGTCCCCGACTCCCCTCCATCCTGCTCTGCAATTAGGATTTTACCTTGGCTTGACAACTACATGATAGTGATGTTGAGAAATTATATCTGTTTTGGGGCCTCAACTTCTTAACAATGAGATGTTAGGAAGAGTAATTCCTATGAAAGCCTTAGAGGCAAGGGTTCCACCTTGCCAAAGATTGGAAGCAGGGTTCCTTTGAAGACCCTTCCTGGGGTCCTTCGTGTTCATTTGGAAGCCACCCCCACCCCTGCAAGGCTATTCCAACTCTCTTGTGACTCAAGGAAGAAGGCACACATCAAGTCTTCCTCTGGACATATGTGCACCAAGTCTTTAGCCCAGAGCCCACCCCACATGTGCGACTTATCCCTGCTTCCTGTCCACCATCACTGTTGTGCCCCACATTAGCTTCCCATAACACACAGGAATCCAGGCTGTGCAAGCAGTTCAGAGCATTCCACTCACATAGGACCATGAAACAGCATTTTCCAACTTCAGTCTTCAAAGAACTTCACAGAATTACAGAATTGCATTTCTTAAGTGTGCAAAGAAATTTACAGCTATTTCTCTTTCATATGCAGAAGTTTATTGCCAATAGGCACATTGAGATGTTTGAGTTCTCTGCTCTCTTTATGGAACAAGGCTTGTATGACACAGTGTACAGAAATCAAAAAGTATGAAACAATTGTTGAGTAGATTGTAGGAAACAAACCAAAAAGATATCACTCAGATTAGCACAGTTACTGTATACCACATAATCTCACACTATTGCTAGAAAAAGCTATAGAATTCTCTCTCAGCTTCTTGGCTAAGGCAAAAACACTAAGTTTCAGAGATACTAACTTCCTAGTGGTCATCCAATCACCTAAAAACCTGTAGCCATGAAAACTTTAGGGGCAATGTCTTGGCCCTTGGACCCTTCTCAGAGCTAAATTCTATTTCCAGAAAGCTTATAAGACAATGTCTTCTAGGCAGAGCCCTAAAATCTGGGCAACAGAAATCTTCACCAAATAGATGTTGAGTAAGTGATGCCATGAGGGTGAGGCTGTTTATAGAACTGGTGCCCCAACCAGTGTGAGAAAACACCACAACAACGTTACCCTAAGAATGGGGACACAAAATCAGGTGCAAGAGTGTGGCCTAATTACTAAAATGCCAACGAAGATGCCTCCATCCCACAGCAGAATGCCTAAGCTTATTCCAAACTCCAGGTCCAGACTTGAGTTTCCTGTTAGTGTAGACCCTGGGAGGCAGCACTAATGGTGCAAGTAGTTGGGCTCCTGTCAGTCACTTGTGAGACCTGGATAGAGTTCCTGGCTCCCAGCCATTGAGAATGAGAGCCAGTGGAAGGAATCTCTTGCTCTCTCTCACTCGCTCTTTCTCTTTGTCTCCTCTGCCTTCTTTCCTCTCACCCTCTGAAATAAATCAAAAGTAGAAATAGCAGGAGCAAGGGAATGGTTACTATGATGTGCTTAACTAAAGAGTATCACAAAGCAGAGAGTTGTAAATGCCCAGGCAAGCATTGTATTAGGCAGCCTACACCCAGGTTTCTTTGTGGCTGAACATCTTCATGCTGCTATTATTTGGTTTGAGGGTTTCTCATGCTTGTGACCCCATTTCCAATAAGCAAGCTCCTAATGAAGGCTTAACTTCCCAGGGAGGCCTTGCTTTGGGAGGAGGCAGTTCTGCTATCCAGGCTGATGAGATCTGGTCTTGGAAACCATGTTCTTGACAACAATGATCTGTCATTGGGAATGTGTAGTTTTATTCACCACCCTTCTGAGCTTGGGTAGTCTGGGACTCCCCTGGAAGAAATACCCACAATGGGTGGTAATAACATCCGGTCATAGACTACATGAACTAAGACCAGACACTAGACCCAGGCAGTTCCTTCCTGGCCTGTGGATTTTCTGGAGGCCTCTCCTTCCAACTCTTTGTAACCAGACTTCCACAGGGACAAACACTGCTGGAGCTCAAGTTCCATGCCTGCTTTGTCTTTCCTATCTCGCCACCTCCTCTTCTGGCTTGGGCCCCATACAATGGGGCTGTCCACCAGTGGTTCATACTGCTGCTAGAAACTTGTGCCTGTCTCAGTTCCCACACATTGATGGAAAAAATCATTACATCCCAAACAACCAAATTGCTAGTACTTTATATTTACTATGCACATTACCCACAGGCAAATTTGAAAATTATAGCTCTTCTTGGGCATTTTATACTAAATTTCAAACAGCCCTGCTCAGCGTGAAACTACAGGGAACTGAAATGAGGATGGAGGCGGAAGGTGGAGAAGAATCGACTTTATCTTCTGATTAGCTGAGATGAAAAATGAGTTGAGAAGCACAAATGAGATGACAATAACATGGTTCATTGGCCTGATTGCCTGTTGCTCATAAACAGATAATGATGCCCCTGGAATCTTTTGTGGCTCAGGCCTGCATGTGATGACCAAACAGAACTGGCAGAGTTGTTTTCATTCTGAACTTCAAACACATCCCTAAGTGAATATAAAATGCTTACAAAACAATAAATTTGAAGAATTAAGGATTGGGTGATTGGCCTAGTGATGAGGCCACCGGTTGGGATGTCTGTATCCCGTAGCAGAGTGCCTAGTCTCTGCTCTGCTCTTAAGTCCAGCTTCCTGCTGAGGCTCACTCAGCGCAACAGCAGGTGATGGCCCAAGCATTTGGGTCCCTTCCATGCATGTGCAAGAGTTGGCTCAAGTTCCTGGCTTTCAGCTTTAGCCAGGCCAAGCTCTCACATAACAGACATTAGGGAAATGAACCAACAGACAGGAATTCTTCTATTTTTCCCTTCTCAATTGAAACAATAAGCACAAGAAGATGAGTTTATATCCAGTGACAGAATTGGGAAATGGAACAGCACAGAGTAACTGACCCCTCACCTCTGAGCTTCAAAGCAATCTCCCTGGGAAGTCATTGCTGACCACTGTCCCAGCCTCCAGGCTGAAGCAATCTGTGTTCTTCTAACATGTTGATTGAGTTTTCCTCCTGGAAGCTACTCCAGCTTCCTTACTTTGGGGTTATTCATGGACTCTCACCTCCCTTAGTGGGTGACCTGTCTTTGAAACAGGGGCCAGGTCTTTCCTGTTTCCCTTGCAATGTTAGCCCCACACCAAAGGCCAGTGCTCAATACACATAGGAAAGGCAAGCACAGTTAAAACCCTGGTATAATAAGAACTCCATTGTGTATGCACAGCATACACATTCATAGATGTGGTCCCACCTGAACCTCCCAATCCTTAGGAGTCACATTCAGACTTACCTTGCCTTTAAAGGACAATGCTGTTTATTGCTACAGGAATTATTGTCACAGATCTTCTTTAAAAACAAGATTATATAGCAGTGTCTACCTTGTGTAGCTGCTACAGAGACTAAACGGAATTAACAATTCTAATTCTATATGTAGAAGCCCTCACAATGAAGCCTGACAAAGAGAAATGACAATTTATGTTTGCTGTTACTATTGTCTTATGTAGTCTGTAATCAAAAGCCTAGAGTCCAGATTTCCTGCTTCCTAACCAAGGTTTCCTTTTAATACCTCTAAGGCCAGAGTCCATGCAAGCGTTTCTGCTGCAGCTTTCCATGTCCTTGGACTTTGTCTAAGAGCCAACTGTGGCTTCTTTGAAAATTCACCAGCATACCTCCCTGAGTAGCTCCTTTCTCCCCTAAGTTTAGGACTTTACTTCTAGAGGAGAGTGAAAGTTGTCTGCTCCTGAGGCCTACAGCCATTCTGAATTTGTCTGAAAAGCCATTTTCTCACCAGCTGGAAGTGGGGCAGGTAATGTCCTGGATGGGCAGAAATGCCAGTGCACACCTGCTACGTATTAGAGAAGGTAAATAAGGTGGATGCAGACAGGCACACAGCAGTGGTGGTGGAGAGAGGCCCTGAGACCATCTTCATGCTAAAAACAGTTGGCTGGCAAAGCTTCAGAGGGAGAAGAATGCGGCTGAAGGAGAGCTAATGTGGCTGGTGCATTCCCAGGGTGCCTTAACATTATACCAGGTATGTTGGTTGTGTTTGAAATTATTCCTGTAGTTTTTAAAAGATCAAAATAAACAACAACAACAAAAAAGCTAAACTACTAAACAAAAAACAATGCACATCTCAGAGATAGGGATTGAGACATTGATTACTTTAGTAGAGTAGGTTATTTTAGCACAATAGGGATCTTTCTCTATTCTTACAATCAGTCGACTTATGCCAAGCTGAATTTGGCTGCCATACCCCTTCAAATCCTCTGAAATCTCCCGGGGGGGGGGGCGGAGAATCTCTCCTCCCATATTTTCTGTCTTTTATCTTGAGAACTTTAGTTCTTCTGCAGTGTTTAAATTTGTTATAATTTTTTCTTCATTTCTTGATCCCAACCATCATTCTGTTCTGTTTTGTAGAACTGACTGAGTTTTCTTGGGTGCATGGCAGTCCCTTCAAGATACCTATTCCATAGCAATTGTCTAATTTCCTCCTATTTGCTTCTTTGCCAGTCTCCTACTTCCTGCTTCATGGCAGTTGTTGGGATCTACTGGGACAGGGAAAACTGTGTTCTCAACCTTGCATGCCCAGTGCTTCAGGGGGTAATAGCAATTGTTAACTGATCAGAGACTGAGACTGAGTCATTTCAGAATGTACCAGGCACATAGGAACTGACTTATTATTTGTTAATTGAACGGAAACTTTAATGGGTGGCTAATTCTAAGGAAGCAAAGCTCCAGAATTTTTCACATTTGTAATGTCGGTAGTGATGGTTATCAAGAACAATGTATGTGGGAGGACTTTTCCTAGAAAAGTTTGGAGTCCAATCATGCTTTATGAAAGCATGTTAGTTTGGTACAGTGAACTGCCCTTGAAGCTTAAAAGTCACGGAAGAAGAGATGGTCTTGGAGCCAAGTATCCAGTTCAAATCTTACTGATACATGAATATCCAGCCTTTGTGTGAACACCTTTAGGGATAAGGAAAACACCAACTCCTTGAAGAACACACTTAGCTTGCAGGTAGATAGATTTGAAAATGCTCCTGTGCTGTTGGACCTGGATTAAAAGGACTCCAATACCAAAAGAAACACACTTCGTATAAGGAAGGGCAAGGAAAATGAAGAAAATGGGCACAAAAGAATGCGCACAGTCACCATGAAGTTGTTCATGAAAAACCTGAATGAGGTAAAGCTTATGGAAAACAATACATCAAATTACCAGTTGTTGATTCAATCCTTTACCAAGCAATATTAAAACCTCATCCTTTTAATATTATAGATACTGTATGAACAAAGTAGCTGAATACCCTGGTTGAGTCACAGTGGTAGAACTGAGATGAATTTTATTTTCTAACTCTATGTTACACATTTACTGGCCAATGCTTAAGAATTGTCATATGAAATCCTGTAAGAAACTCTTTCTTATTACTGAAAATATATGAAAAAGAATCTTTCTTGAATCCTGGAGATTTTAAAAAATGTATTAAGAAAGCGTTCTCTTTTAAGAAGATACCGTACTGCTATTAAGAATGTATCAATCATGGCCACATCAGTGTGACACATCCACATGAAATTCACCAGCTAAATAGTATCTTTCACTGATCTCAAGGAATGGAACAGCAGCAAAACTCTCAAGCTAGGTTCATGTTACCTCAGTGAAGAGCAGAGCTAAATCAAAAGATCCTAAGATATCATATGATGAAACCTCAACAAGGACATTCTAGAAATTCTAGAAAATTCTTCAGTCCATGTCCCTAAGTCTTCACCATTGTAAAGTCCTCTAAAGGCAAATTATCCTGCATATCTCCTTGATGAAGATATTGCAAAAGTGAAGTCCAGCTCTTTAAAAGCTTCGTTATGGGAAAGCAGCAGAATATGGCTCAAGTGCCTAGGCAACTGCTGCCCACACAGCAGATCTTGATGGACCTCCCTACCAGTGAGGAATGAACCGACAAATGAACCATCTCTGAATCTCCCTGTGTGTCTCCCTCCTTCCGTTCAAATAGATAAAATACAAAACTTTGTTTAAAATTTTTCATGTACCTCTCCCCAAGTTTATTGAAGCTAAATTCACAGCAGCTAAGATATGTAACCAACCCACATGCCCAACAATGGATAATGGAATAAAGTCAATGTAGTATACACGCACTATGGAATACTACTTGCTCATTAAAGAAGAATAAAACCCTGTCTTATACAATAAAGTGGATACAGCTTGACACCATCTTGCTCAGCAAAATAAACCAGTCTGAAAAAGACATGTTATCATATGTTTTTCCTGATCTGTGGTCATTAATACAGAGTACAAAAATGTAATCTATATGAGTAAAATTAAGATTTTGAGACCTGATTGTTGTCTGTAGCCTTTGTGTATGCTTTTGAGAATGGTGTTTTGAGTATTTTTTCCTACTTGTTTTTTGTCGAAGTCTTTACCTAATGGAGTGTTACGTCTGTGATTGTGAAGTGAATGAAAAACACGCCAATGTAAGGGGTTTTTATATTTTTGTTTTTATTTTCATTCATTCAAAAAAAGTTTTTATTTTTATTTCCTCACTGATTCATGGGTGACATAATAGCATCTTTGCTTCAGGAAGGTCTTTGATTTCTTTTTTCATTTCTTCAAGGATACATTGGTCATTTGGTAGCATGTCATTTAACTTCATGGCATTGTAAATTTTCTATTTTTGTCTCAGTTTCTGATTTTGTTTTATGGCTTTTCATTTAGGGGGATGTTTAGTAAGTCTGTTGTAGAGACTATCACATACAGATGTGAAGATACAATGCAGTGTGCCTGTCTACTTACAAATTATAGGTGGACTCCAAAAGAAACTGTTGAATGTATCTTGACAATAGGATGCTGGACTCTGTGCCATTGTCCATGCCTACAATGTCAGGATATGCTTAAATAGCAGAATGATGGACTTATGACTGATTGTGAAGGACTATATTATTGTAGTGATACGGGGAGAATCAGTCGGAAGTGCGGGGGGAAGGAAGGCAAGGAGAAAGGAAATCCCGGAGTCTATGGAATTTTATTATATCATAATAAATTAATTAATTTTTAGGAAAGAAAGAAAAAAGAAGGAGGAAAGTGCATGGGGAATATGAGCGGGGGTGGGGGGGTTGGGAAGCATTACTATGCTTCTAAACCTGTATTGTGAAATACATGAAATTAACTCACTTTATATAAACAAAATAATTTAAAACATTAAAAGTGACCTAAATATATAAGCAGAAATAGCTCTCCTTAAATTATTTGTCATGAATACCCTATAGTGGGTGGTCCTATACTTGAATGGCTTTTCCTTCAGGATTCAGCTGCCTTCCCCAGGAGTTGGGCTGGGTAGAGTGTGAGCGCCTGTCGCCATCAATTATGTGAAAGGTCCTGCATGTCTTACTACAGATTCACATCCTTCCTGCTCCCGGGCCAGGAGTGATAAGCAGCATCTCCTATGTGAAATGACGACAAGAAGATAACTGCCAATCAGGTAGGGGTCACTTTATCTGGGAGGGAGTGCAGAGTTTGCAGAAGCTGAGGAGACAGACAGAAGTCGCCTCGGTTGTTAGTCCCTGAAAATCAATATAAAATATTACTTAACTTTTAAATTCACCGGGGTGAAGCTCATTGCAACATCATTACTGGTTCAGGCTGACACCTTCAAAACTGAATTTTTCTTGTGCATGCTGGAGTGATTAAAACTTCCTGTGGTGGCTAGATGCTTTCAAAAACCTTGCATCCCGTGTTCCCACAGCACCTTGTTGTCAGAACCATTCATGTTCTGTGGCAGCAAGAGCTCTGATGGCCATTACAGGGAGTGTCTGGGGAGGCCTCTCCGTCCCCGGCCTAATAAGGTGAGCAACATCACTTGCACCCACAGAGGCTTACTTCCTGACAGAGTGTGTGCCTTCAGCCTTACTGCAAGCTTCACAACACTGCTGCCCCTGCAGACTCACGTGGCTTGGCTTGTTTCTATCACCCTAGGAACTCCAGAACCAGACGCCATGCCTTCTTAGCAAGTATGCTGGTCGCAGACAGAGGGAAGCAAAACGCAAAGGCTCTACAGCGAGATCTTGAAATGAACTCTAACGCCGGGTGGGTTTTTATGCCTTTGCTTATGTGCCTGCCCCCGCAACCCTTGGCAGCTTCTTGGCATCTACTGCTTTATTAAAACAAAATGATGAAGGTAATAATTCACCCATACTTGCATAGGATAGCTCTCAGTCAGCTTAGAAATTAAGTAACTATTTCCTATGGATGGGATTTCCTTTGAAATGAAACTTTCCCGAATGGCTGTTCCTGGGAGGATTTTAACTCCTAAGAGGTGAGGGGAATATTAATTGCCCTTCTGCTATTTATAATGACAGTGTCACCACAGCTGAGCATGTCATCTGTAAAGGTAATGAGGAGTGCCCATCAATGGGATCTATTCTTTGTGAGGAAGATCGAGTGAGAATTGCGATGTAAACGATCAGATCTGTGTCACAGAAACCACGATGGATGTTCTTTTTGTTCGGATTCTCTCTGAAATTAATCCACAGTGTGAAAGCGGCAGAACACCTGGCACTTGAAATAAATCTACCATGAAGCCAAGCTGTTTTGTTGTTTGTTGTTCTTTGTCAGGTTTTTCGCATCTTGCTTGTACTTTCACATTCGAACACCAACACACCTCTTTCTTCTAACCCAGCAAACAATACATACTGCATGTGAGACAGACTGCACTGGCCCAGTCCTCGCCCATGCCCCCGGCTGGCTACAGCATTCAGCACTCTGCCTCAGCTTCTCTGTGAATCAAGGATCTCGTTTCCCCCGTACCCCTGTTTACAAAGATCCAATCAACTAACAGATTTTTAAAGTGCTGAAAACCATAAAGTACTCTCTTGTCACTAAAATCATATTCTAATTGAGCCATTTCATGTTATAATTTATCTGCATCTATGCGTGTCACCCTAATGGACTGTGAGATCCGGGCTCATTAGCTTGCATGCCAAGTTGACAGGGCGCTTCTGTTAGTCTCTGTAAAAGGTTTAAGTCTAAATGACAACAAATGATGTAAAAGGAGGGAAATCAGTACTCAGTTTCACATCATGGAAAACAAATATCCTAATATTTTACTGCATTATGTTACTTTTTAAGCAGCAGGCAAATGTTTGCTATGCAGTCATTAACCTCAAGGGGATGTGTTAACCTTCACCATGAGTCTACCTGAAATGCACACACACACACACACACACACACACACACACCCTGCCCCAGGACGCAGAGTCAGAAAGCAACACAGGAAGGAGATTCTGTGTGTATGCCTGTGTGCCTGTGTGTGTCTGGTGTTGAAGGTTAAATAAATCTTCTAAAGAGAAAAAATGTGCATAGAGTTCAACCCACTAAGGGTAAGGAGAGGGTCTCTGTTGGTATGTGTGTTGCTGCTGTTGCTTGTAAATATATCAAGAAAGCAGAAAGAGGGAAGAAAATTGATTACAAATATGCATTTCTGCAGGAACTGGTTCCAAGACCCCAGTGGTTCCAAACAATACAAATGTTCCAGTCCCTTTATCTGAAATAGAATCATGGGGATATGGAACCTATGCAATTTTCCTGTAGACTTCCCTTGGTCCCTAGATTACTTATTACACCCAACAAAAATGTCAACAGAAACAAACAGGTGTTGTAAAAAAGACTTTTAGGTATAGTCAGAGCAGAACATGAGTGATACAGGCCTAGAAGAAACAAGTCCAGTAAATTTTCAAGAGTTTTGGAAAAAGTTGCCAAGAGGTCAAATTGTGGTCGGAATTGACATGTTCCGTGACAGTAAATGTCCATCTGCCACTATGCAGTGACTATGCATTAAGGTGGATTTTAAATAAGCAGGAACAATTTCTCATAGGACCGTTTTTATGGCATGATTAGTTATGAGCACCTTCAAGTCTGCCATTTCTAGGACCAGGAAAAATAAAAAGGATTGTGAAAGGTTGCTCCAGGTGGTTAAGCCACCTGACCCTGTGTATACATTACCCAAGTCAAATTGTTCTGGTGGTTAAAACCAATAGGTCTGGCAACTCTGGCCATGGCACTTCCCTGGACATGTCTTGCTGTTTCTCTTGAAGGCTTTGCAGATCTTTGAGGTGCACTTTGATCTCACAATGGAATTGCTATTTAAGTAGTCCTTATAGTGCACTATATGGGAAATAATGATAAGGAAAAATACTTGCATGTGTTCACGGATGTCATTCCCTTCCCAAATATTTTCAATCCACTTTGGATCGAATCAGTGAATGTGTAGTTGTGGAGATGGAGTACTGACTGTAATAAAATAAAGAGATATCTAGGGTAAAGTTAATGCCCACAAATCATCTGCTAATGCCTGACATGGGTTCCACAGTCCTTTGTATTAGTCCTGCATTTTCTGATAAGCCAAGATCGGAGAGGTTTGGGATAGGAACATAATGCATGAATACAGGCTCTCTGATGGTAATGGCAACATACGTGGGCTACCAGAGGCACCACAGTGTAGCTTGGCATTGAGATTCAGGGGCATTGTTCGTGTGGGTCCTACAGAGGGTAATTAGTGTAGATAATGTCTACATAGCTGCACTAAGAAAATGCTTTGCTCATATCACAACAGTGACAGTCAACATGATTCTGTCAGTGTCCAAAAGCACACTTTAAGGTGGTGCCTAGTTGATTCTCCAATGAATTCCAAAGTTGGAACATATTACCCTCTGAGACCTTGGACAAATTGGGCACCCTTTTTGGTTTTCAAATCTGAGAAACAGGAATACTATTTGCCCTGAAATGGTTTCTATGGGAAAAACATTCTAAGACCAAGAACACAGCACACAGTAGGTTCTCTATAAAGGCAGACCTCCCTGCAGCAAGATGCTTGGAAAATCTGAACAGAACCCAGGTAGTCCTGAAGAAAAATGAGAAGCTACTTCAGATTGTAACTTTGCAAGACCCAAACCCTACATCCTCATTGGGCAGATCTTTTATGAATCAAGCCTTAATGCCGAATTAGATTTCCAGCTCACATCCTATAGACCTAACAGCCCTTTAATGAGCCTATTACATTAAGAGTGAATTTATAACAAGTAGCTCTGTAGCCCAGCTCTTTGGTCCACTGTCTTTTCATCTGCTCAGCAAGACCACAGGAATTAACTACATGAATATATTCTACATCTCGCAAAGCCAATGAGGGGGGAGGAAAAACCCTCCCAACCCTGGAAATATCCCTCAAGGAACTCAGTCACAGGATTTCAACCACAGCAGAGCGTTGGTGTGTGGGACCCCACAGAGTTCATGAATTTCAGATGCTTGTAAAAAATTATCTGTTTTGCCGGACTCTTGCTGGGATCAATCAGACCCTCAGTAGTTGGTGCCAATTAAGAGCTAGTGTGATGCAAAAAAAGGATATTTTAAACACTGTTTGACACCAAGTACTTCTCTGCCCTGTTTGCACCTCCCGCTCTTCTTTCCCCGTTCCCTTCCCTCTAGCTCTCTCACCCACTCACTTTCTTCTTTAACCATGGAAGTTCAAGTACAGTCAAAGTAAAGACATCTGTTTCCTCTGTAAAGGGATGTTGTTTACCAACTAATCTCTCATCATCTCACCTGATTTCCCACCGACAGCTTGGTGGAGGATACCTGCCAGGGCTCATCCTCACTTCAGCCTCCTGTATCCCTGTCTTACAGCTGCCACAGCTATCTGCTGACGATCACATTGAATCCTGTCATAGCTCTGCTTAAAATAAATCCCTAGCTCCTCCTCAATGCCCGGAGGATAAAGTCCTCCAAGAGCTGAGCTTCTGCTTTCATTTGCCCCAGTTCTCACTCCCCTTCTTTTTCCTACTCATTCTTTAGTTTATTTTAATTTTAACCTTTTAAAAGATGTATTTATTTATTTGAAAGTCAGAGCCGGAGAGAGAGAATTTTTTCCTACTGCTCATTCACTCCCTAGATGACCATAGTGCCTAGGGCTGGAGCAGACTGATATCTGGTGTCAAGAGATTCTTCCGAGTCTCCCACTTGGGAGGCAGGAACCCAAGGGCTTGGACCACCTTCCACCACTTTTTTCCACACCACGAATTGGAAGCTGAATCGGAAGTGGAGAAGCTGGGAAACCAACAAGTGCCCATATAGGCTGTTGATATCACTGGTTTAACCTACTATGCCGTAATGCTGCCTATTCTTCCCTGTCGCTAAACCTCCCACACCAGCTAAGTCAATCAAGCAGCTAACTCAAACGCATCCTTTGAGGTTCAACTCAACCTCTCCAGTTTCCAGGAAGCCTTATGGAACACTTCAGATGACCTAAGATGACCTAGGTGTTTCTGTGCTAGCAAGTCCTCAGTGATGAGTGCTTACCTTCTAGCACAACATGTGTCAGGCTGCAATGGCATAATCAGTTAACTTGCATGCTCAAATTCCTTACTTCCAATTCAACTGGGATTCACTTAAGACAAATGGTAAACAAGTCAAACAAGTATGTATTCAGCCCCAGGATCCAGTGCCTCCTACATGGTAAACCATGAATTCTGAACTTCATGATGCAGATTGTCTAGCCTTACAGTCTTCTACTACATCTAAGTGGAGCCTAGATTTGCATGTTTCATTAAAGCTCTACTGATGATTCAAATCCTGATTAAGAATAATACAGTTAATAAATGTAAAAAAATGAAAAAAACATGGGATAATGAATGAGTGGATGAATGACTATGAGATTGCAAAAAGGTCATGAAAAATGTATACTATGAAAACACTAGGCATAGCTTAAACTCTTTTTTAACACCAAAATAAATTTATCACTAAATTCCACCAATCCACAGTTTTAAAAATGATAACAGCAATTATATCTACTTTTGAGATGTTGAGGCTGGATTAAAGAGTTGGGAATTTGGCCCGGGTTGTACAAAATTTACTTTGGGAGAGCAAATAACACAAAGAGGTATGAAACAGAACCTTTCTTGGGGGTAGGGTTATTGTTCACACACTGCTCACCTTCATTGCTCTGAACTTTTACAAGCAGGGTGGGTCTGCTTTTCATGTTTGGAACTCAATGAAGTCTGATCTAGTTTCTTATCACACTCAACATTTGTTGAAGTACAACAGGGTGCAATGAAGCAAAGAGCACATTGAGTTAGGGGCTTTGGATTATAGTCCTGCTCCTGGTATTAACTATGGTTTATTCTGAGGTAAGAATTTTCTCAGGGCCCCTAACCCATCTGCACAATCACAGAGGTAGACTGGGTTATCACAGGTGTCTCTAGCTCTGAGGTTTTTCTAAACCAATGAGTACAGAAGGGCATGAGTCAGAAGCTTGGCCTAATGCTAAATGAAAGAACTTCATTACCATAGGTGATACAGCACCTGAAGCTCAGAGGGAGATATAACTTGACTGCATTTCACTTTTTAATTCACCAATGTGGTCAGGATGAAACACTGTCTTCTGTTCTGCTGAAAGACAAGTGAGTATTCAGCCCCCAAGCATTCCCAAGGCTTGCCTGAGACACTCGCCTCAGCATTCTGACACCAATAAAAATTTCCCACTCTTGATCACCTGAAGCCATCATCAGAGCAGCCTTCAGTGTGAGGGCTGACTCCCTGGAGGAATGCCAGGAATAAAGTGATGTTCAGTGAAGGCTTGGGCTCTCTGACACCCACACAAGAACCTCACATATGTATACTACAGTGATTGTGTACAAATCATACACAACACAACCGATTCCCAATGTGGGAAAAGAAGATGTTAGTAAATTGAGAAATTCAATTCCAGAGAAGTTGAAGAATTTTTGTAACAATTAACTGAATAAATGGAAGGGATAGCAAAGAATATTTTCTGCCTTCAAAGGCATTGCTTTTTTGGCTGTATCTTGCTATCTTCTTTTTTGGATCCTGACAAAAATCTTGCCAAGGAAAAAAGGCCTTGTATTTGCATTTCCATTTTTGTGAAATGCAAAGATGAAGTTTAAAGAGACTTCTAGGCTTGTAGTCAATAGCAGGAATACCCAGTGTACTTTTTCCTACATCACTACTGCTCTTTTTAAAAATCGTGTCTTGTTGTACAGCCTTACCACTAGGGAGACAGAATACAATGAAATTGCTAACAAGAAAAATGACGTGTCAAGAGGAAATAAGAGAATTTACTTAAAAGGAATGTATGAGTTTAGCTTGTCATGGAAATGACCTTTCAAACAGCTGGAGCAGCCCCCATGTTAATGAGGTCCTGTCCCTTCACAGAGCCCAAACGCTATAGAGAGGGTGCAGTATACTATGAAATGAAGAGGAATCAGTTTAGTTACCCAATAAGCTCCTTCCTGGTTGTTTAGCATCCATTGGTCTGTCCTTGCCTTAGTTCTGGGGCAGGCATGTGTTCAGTCAGAGCAGCACAAGTCCTCTAACTTCCATAATATTACGTCCCTCTTTTTTACCCTATCCAATCAACATTGATTGCTCCACTTCTTCAGACAGTTCTCTGATCCAGTTGTCCTAGGGGTAGGAATGGCTGTCATTTGACCATTGGCCACAACAAAAAACAAAATCTCCTTGTATATTTACCAAGCAAAACCTTGATGAACTGGCCACTCGCAAGATCACAAGCACAGAACATGGAAGGGGCTTCTCAAGTAAGACTTCCCCACTTGGAGTCCCAAGCTGGGCCCTAGGTCTGGTTTTTCCACCAAATCCCTGCAGGAAGCTGAAAAAAAGTTATCCATAGCATTTAATAGCCTCCCTCACAAAATGCTCCCCTGAGACTAGAGGTTCCTTCAAACTTAGTAACTTGAGACTACCAAACTGGGTATCTTTGCTACCAGCCATGGCAAATCTGAAAAGAGAAGGAGCTAGCTATGGTGTTTCATGATAAACCTAAGCAGAGCACCAGGCATAGCAATGCCTGATTCACACTCTTTACCAGTGCTGTGCCCATTGGAGTTAGGGAGTGACAAACAGTCTAGAATAATGAAATCAGAAATGCCCCTGGCCTCTGATATCCTGCATCATACAGTATCTTTGTCCTAAATCCTTCAGTCTCAACTTGGCAGTCTTTTGACAGCAGCTATAGTATTTTTCCCACCTTGGCCCCTTCTCTTATAGTCCCAACCTCCTCTCCCCATACAGATCTTCCTCCTGATGCTTCTGCCAGTTCTTGACTGACAATCAATTTTCCTACCTGTCATTATTAATTCTGTTCATTAACTCTCCCACCTGCCGCAGTGGAGGCCTCTGGACAGCAAAAAGCATCTCTGAAAAATGACTTTTCCCAAGCAGAATAATTGAACCTTCTTGTCATCTAGAAAACCTCTTGTCTGAGGCTCTCAGATCCATTTCTAAATGTCAGTAGGCATTTTCTGGGAGGGAGGCAGTTCTTGCCACTGCACACAACCAAATGAAGTAAATTGCAAAATGTAACAAAAGCAGCAACACCTAAACATCTTATGCTTTTATTTCTTTTGCATATGGGCATGTGGGTCACAGAATGCAAAAGTGGCTCGATTTTTTTAAGAAATATTAATTGTGTTGCTCATTACTTTTCATCCTCATAGAAATGGTTAATGCAGGAAAAGCAGTCGTGAGATAAAAAACCTTAGAGAGAGCCTCTTACGCCTTTCTCCAAGGAGGCCGAGGAGCAGCTCAGGTGTTGATAAGGAAGGCGTGGAGAGACTTTTCTCGCACCATGCAGCAGTAATGTGCAATAATGAAGAGTTCATTCTGCTATCCAGTCAGCTGGATTTCAGAGTTAGACCAACAGCACATATGAACATATTTTCATAAGTTCATAGGAAAGTGAAAAGTTTATTTTAAAGCAAAACTGTCCAAGTATATCTTTCTTTTTTTTTTCAATACGCACATTACCATGAGTTTTTTGAAGACTCCTTCTAGATCATTTTCAAATCTGTTCCCTTTATCCGGAATGCTCTTAGGTCAGACATCTGCCTGCTTTACTCCCCCATTTCATTTAGGGCTTTGTTTATGTATTACTTTTCCAAGAGACCATAAATGTATTAATTGTTCCTATCCCAGTTGGAACTCCCTAGCTTTTCCTCATGATGGGCTTCTGTATTGCCATCTGACTTAGTGTATATTTTGCTGATCAAAACAAATGCCTTGAAGAATGGTGCACACAAGTGTTGAGGGACAAAGGAAGACTCTGACCACAATCCTCCAGCAGTCTGGAGAAGCAGGAGGCAGCACTGTTCCTATTGTGCATACAAAGCAATTGAGACTCAGGGAGAACAAATCGTCAGGTCCTGAGACTGAGCCCTCATCACACTGACACTTTCTCTTGAGACATTTCAGCAACATTCACATTAACACGTGCACCCTCCCACTCAGAAAACAGTGCCTGAGTCAGATAAGTGCTAAGAGATGTAACAGCCCTGTTCCCACACCCTTCCATTAGGTGTCCCTTGGCACCCTGTCTCATCTGTCCTCCGGAGAGACTGAGTTCCCAAGCACCCACTGAATGTGATGGCCACCTGCAGGTCTAATTACCACATTAAGGTAAAGCAAACAAAAAAATGGAAGAAATAATCACCAAGTCAACAAACATAAACAGTGCACCAGCAGGATCCAGGTCAACATGGTGATTGCATGTCTCCAAACAAAAACTGTGGGGACTAGGTATTTCCACTTCATTCTTGTGCCTGATTAAAGGGAGTCTCCTTTCCAGGGCAGCTTGCAGAGCTGGAGGTCTGGCCTGGCGAATTCCCACTCTACTGCCATGCTCTTATTCCTGTATTGAGCTGGTGGGCCATTCCTTTTTACTGAAATTCATTCTCCACATCCTCAATACTTGACAACACTCTGGAAATGGATCTACTCAAATATTTTTGTAGCTAAATTAAGGCAATTTGACCTTTTCCTACCCCACATCAGTGTCCTCAGGGATAGGGCCATTGGTTAAAAAAAAAAAAAAAACTATGTTTTTTTAAGAAGGAAAATCTCATGGGAAGGAGACAATCGAAAATCTTGGTAAATGTTAGATATGAATGGTGAAAATAATCAAACACTTTTGTACTGCTACAAAGAACTTTCTCCATCCATTTTCTAAAGGAGTTAAGCTTCTTGCTATCCTGTGAGGAAGCCAGAGATAACTTACTCTCCATTTGATGTAAAACAGAACTCAGAGACTAATGACTTAGCCAAGTCCACACTTCTGAAAATGAAAGAACAAATATTTAAGCCCCACTTGTTCTGACTCTAAATGAAGTGTTTGATGCTACTGATTTGCTGTGTATTATATACATGTGTGCATGTCTCTATGTGTATAAAAGTGACTGACCTCTGTCCCCTCACCAACCCCACATCTCCCAATCTGCTTTTTGCATATCTTCTTCACCTAGTTCCACTTTTCCTAAAGAGTAAGGATAACAGAGAGCAGACACTCCAGCAGCCCCCAAGCTGGCTGCGCACTGAGGCATGACTTCTTGATTCCAGAATAACGTGTCTTGCTGTGAGAGCATGGAGTTCACAGTCAGGTAGACCTGGAATCCAGCAGAGATGAACAGCATTAAACCTCAGCAATCACACCTGTCTCATAGGGTCATTGGCAGAATTCCCAAAAAAGCATATAGTAAATGCTCAGTAGATATGATTCTTCTAGCATATCCTGTATCACATCTGAGAAGTGAGTGTCCAGACTGACTTACTTAATCCTTGCCCTGAAGCCTTTCCAGAGTGACTTCCTAAACACAAAGCTGAAGGGTCACAGTGAGTCCTTCCGTGAGTGGTTCCAGGGATTGAGCAGTGGCAGCAAAAGCAGCAGGCACTCCTCTGTGCTAGAATCCTTCCAAGTGTTCCCAACGAATGAGTGCTGCAGATGCTGTCATTGGCCCTGTTTTGTAAGCTCTGCTGTTACTCCATTTTAATGTTACTAATGCCATTGATTACGAAAATAGCTCTGCTGTACCCTAAGTGTTTGTGTCCCTGAAAAATTCACATGTTGAGATCCAATTCTCAAGGTGATGGAATTGAGGGAAAAGGGCCTTCAAAACTGAGTAGGTATTAAGGACTATGCATGGGCTTTGTGTCCTTATACATTCGTCCCCCTTCATGGAAGCAAATAGCACTTCCCAAACAATGAATGGGTTAGCACCTTGCTCTTGGTCTTCACAGACTCCAGAGCTGTGAGAAATAAATTCTTATTTTTTAGAAACAGTCCAGTTTATGGTATTTGATATAGTAGCCAGGAAACATAAAGACTACTGTTATTTCCCTTTTACATAAAAGAGCACTAAGGCAAAGAGATTGAGAAGTTGACAGTTGGTGCAGAGGGAGTCCACCCTCACGGTGCAGGGTCTTCAAGACTTGGGACTGCCATTTGCCACCTGGCATCTCCACTCTGACCAATCACTACAACCTGTCTGTGGCCCAAGCCCTATCTGGAATCACAAAATATTAAAGTAGCAAAATCCTAGAGAACTGTTCTCACCCAATAACTTTGCAGTTTTTCAGGTTGAATAAACTGAAGCCTAAAGGGAAGATGAGCTGCCTGGGGTCTCATGGCAAGTCTTGACATGAGACTCAATACTGGTCACAGCATGTGGATCATGGATGCCCTCTGACCTGCCTGACTGACACCTTTGCATTACCTGCTCTGACCCATCCCACTAACACAGACCATAGGAAATTGTAAATCTTTTGGGGAAGATGAGTGGAATACAAAGAATAAGTAAATGTGTACATAAATAGGTAGCTATAAATTTAGTTTTATTCCTTCCATTCTTTCTGGAAAGTTTGCAAATTCTGAAGTATATACAATCAAGAAGGGAAGCCAATCTAGCAGTGACTGTGGCTCATATATTTTTTTCCAGGGGGGAAGCAACAATAAGAAGTAGCTTGGGGCTATTACTTTCCAGCGTATAGCAAGAAGATGTCAAATTAGTGCTGTCTGCTGAGCAGAAATTTTCTAAAAACCCAGCAGCAACAAGCCACAGAGTCAGCATGGCAGTGCAGGGCACTAAGAATGAGCCATCCCATCTACCCAAGCCTTGTGAATTGGGTCCCAACCACAGTGCCCCTTGTACTGTCCTCTACATTTGCATTCTCCCTGGTGAAGAGGCTACCCCTGGTCACCATCCAACTCCATTTGCCATTCTGCCAAACTACCTTGAGTTACTTTTACCCTAACACACATCATCACCCACTTTTCTTCTACAGTTCCTACTTGTTTTTTTCTCCTCCTCACCAAGATACAAGTTCAGTGAGGAAACAGACCTTCTCTATCATGTTCATCACCATTTTCCAAGAGCTTGAAAGTGGATCTAACATATAGTAGCTGCACAAGCAATGAGTATAAATTATACCAATGGGTATCTCATATTCTAAAGAAGGCATCAGACAACCGATCATTAGTTGCTGCTCTGTGTGCGCTGGACCTACTTCATGAACTAAAAGGCATGGAGTCTCTTCAGAGATGAATACAAGTCTCTAAACTCAAGAATTTTATGCCCTAGTTAGACAGATAAGATACATAAGGATAGACTTAAAAGATAAGTTCAGGGAAGGCATTTAGCTTTGTAGCTGAGATATCATATGGGATGCCACATTACACTCTAGAGCGTCTGGATACAAATCCCAATTCTGTGATCAGTTACAGCTTCATGCTAATGTGTATGCTGGGAAAATCAGGCAATGGCTCAAGTACTTGGGTCTCTGCCTTTCACATGGGTTATCAGGACAGAGTTCCCATGTCCTAGATTCAACCTGGTCCCAGCCCTGGCTTCTGTGAAGGTCAGTGAACCAGCAGATGGACATTTTCCCTATCTGTCTTTGTTTCTGTCTCCCCACCTCTTAAATAAAGTGAAAATCAGTCACTAACCTTTTTTTTTTTTTTTTTTACAAAAGATGTTTACCTTGGTACCTAAATTAAAATCTACCTATGTTTTTTTCATAACAAAGTTTTTCTGAACTTTGTGAAGATTTTTCATGTTTGGAAAGGGCAGGGAGGGAGGAACCCCTATATCTACAAAACTGAAAAATCAAAGAAAGTGTAACTGAAACTGTTACAGGCTATATCCAAGGATACATGAAGAGTTCAGAATGCAAAAGCACTGAAGACTCAGTGCAAATGAAGGTTCATGGAAGACAAAACATCTCTTCACTTTTTGCAGCCTACAGTGAAGAGAGGGCTCTGCGGTCTGGTAGTTCCCTCAGCCATGGTTGTCAACAACATTGTGAGTCCTTTGTGCCCATTTGACTCCATGGATTGGTGTCAGAGAACTTGTCTGGAATCAAGAGAAGAGCCCACTTTTCTCCAATACTTACTCATATTGGTGCCATTCTACCTTATAGGAGCTGTTTCAGTTCCTCTTTGCTACAACCCTGGCCAATGGCGGTACTGTGATTCTCATTTCAGGCCAATTAAATCTGAATGTTTCATCCTGGGATGCAAACCATTTTATCCAACGTAAGGAGGCAATGGGTACCTATCTCTGTAGTATCTTACACTTTCCCAGGTCACACATCTGCTACCTCAAGCAAAGCTACAGACTTAGCTCAAGTTTATACAGCAGGTAAGGATTCATACTCCAGTCAGCTGAACAGCTAAACCAAGCAGACTTGTGCAAGAACTCAGCTCACTAAAGATCCTTTGCCTCAGTGCATAAGAAACAATGGTTAGGAGGTGGGTATTCATCCCAGCAATTAAGAAATTGGTTAAGATGCCCACATTCAATATCAGACGACTTGGATTCCATACCGAGCTCAACTTCTGACTCCATCTTCCTGCGAAGACAGATCCTGGGAAACAGTGATGGCTGATGTATGTGAATTTTTGCCATTCACTTGGGAAATCTACATGGAATTCCTACTTTCTGGCTCCAGCCAGGCCTAGTCCCTGTCACTGTGAGCATTCGGAGAGTGAATCAGCAGATGGCAACACACTCCCTCTCTCAAATAAATAAATAAGAATATTATAGATATGTGAGCCATTAAAAAACAATGATGTTAAAATGCAAAATAGACTGTGTTGGAATTCTTTTGGAGCTCCCACATTTATTCAGAATGAAAGTATTCTCTAGTGACAAGCTCTTTAAAAATTTCTCTCCACTCCCTTCTGCAGTGCAGTATGATTGTATGTCATCAAAAGCCTAGCAATAGTCAAGATTGCAAAATTCTTGCTGTGCTCTTTGTAAAATCATTACTCACCAGCCAGTGTTTAGAAATCAAAATGCCCCCCTGAAGTGCTGTAAAATACAAATATTTATCAACGCTGCACTAGAAGGTTAAGCTGATGAACGTTAGAGGTTTGTGGGTGTACGTGCCTGTATATAATTAGATGCAGATTTTTGACAAATAAGATGACTGACTAAAGTTATGACCTTCAGATGCCCACCTACAGGAAATTGGGGGATGTTCTTGTTTATTTCTTAGAAAAAAATGTTCAAAATCTCAGAAATATCACACAGAGAAGCCCATGGAATTTCTCAGTTTGGGAAGGCATCAAAAAGGTGCTGCCTATTACGAAACAAATGGCAAGACTGGTGAGAGAAACAAAAGTGGATGTTCAAAAATAATGATTGAGGATAGTGAAGGCTGACAAATCATGAACACTTCTGGGAAACAGGCTGAGAAATATCACTATGCTTCTAAATCTGTATTGTGAAATACGTGAAATTTGTTCATTTTATATAAATAAATAAATAAATAAATAAAAGGAATTGGAAAAGAAAACTCCTAATACAGTCTGAAGGAAATGGAGTTTTCAATCTCTGTCTTCAGTTAACCCTGCGCATTGCTGCTAGATTTGGCATCTCAGAAAATGGTGTCACACTTAGGTCCAGTTGCCTAGAAGCGAACCCAGAATTGAGATTCTGGTTCTAGTCTTTAATTCAGGGTTGTGTACTTGGGAGAGGGGGAGTACATGAAGTAGGATAAGGCAGTAGCAAAATCTCAAAGCCAATGGCACCAAGGCACAGATCACTCACAGAGAGAGCCCACCTTAAGGAAAAGGAAGTGAAACTGCATTTCTGAGTCAACCACTCAATAGCAGAGACTTGCCCCTGAGAAGGTGCCCATCTTCCAAGGAAGAAATGCAGCTGTGACTGGTCAACACCCACAGCAGCTAGGAATAGATGATTCGATAGCAAAGGGGTCTGGATGGAACCTTGATAGCATCCAGGGTACGCGTCATCTTCTGTTCAAAATATTACCCTTTTATTCTGAAGAATGAGGAACAAACTTCTCAATGTGAAATTTGAGACTTTATTTATGTACTGGTTTCAATTTCTAAGTTCCTAAATGAATTTTCTAAAAATCTAAGACTACTGACACATACCTGTGTGTGTTGAACATAGCATCAGAGTGGAGTCAGAGGTCATCCCCTATTACACAGGCGCTAGAGCCCAAAGCCATCAAGAGTTTCTGCTTTAGCCTGGCTTTCTTTAGGTCCAGTGTCAGCCCTCCAACCTTATTTCTTTATTTCCTATCACGTGTGTCCATATAGTCCACCTTTGACAGAGCAAGACTGTTCATCATTTTCCAGGAATGCTGTATTCTTTCACCTTCACCTGACTTTTCTGACATGTAGGATCAATAAGAGATAGAATCCCACAGAAAACAGAAATCTTCTCTAACCCATTCTTCAAAAGCACCAGTATTATTTTCTGAAGCAATTATTTTAAAGAGCTCGGACCCTTCTTAAAACTTTTTCATGCCCTCTGTTGAAGAATCAAATCATATTCCTACTGTGAACAGTTCTCAACCTGCTTTTCTAACTTCATTCTCCAGTGTTGTCATCTAGTCCCAATTCACAGGCATTTTTTCTGGTTCACCCAAGCTTTCCTGTCCATCCACAACCCTGCACTAGCCTTGCCGCAGACTTTATTCAGTTGTTCTGAATAGTCTACTGTATAACAGCCTGTCTCCACCATCAGACCGTCATGAGCTTCCAGAAGTCGATGCCCCTCACTGTGTACAAAGAATGAACCCAAGCAACCAGGCTGCAAGGGAGAGAAGAAGGAACATTCCAAGAGTTCCAAAGAGTAAGGCTTCCAAAGGAAACTCATTTACAAAGCCTTTTAACAGGACAACAGCAACAGCAAATGAGAAGCCTTGTGGGGCAATTACATTAGATCCTGTGTTGAACATTTTGTTTAGGTTACTGATTCAGCCTTATTAGCCAGGTATTATTTTTATTGCTGTTTTATACACGAGGAGGCCCTATTGTGGAGGTCAAGATTTCACACTTGTAAATGGAAATCAGAGGGTTTCAGAGTCAAAATCTGGGCCTCAGCTCTCTGTTTTGTGCCACTGAACCATGAGGAAAGGGAAGCTTAATAACACTCTAGAGCCATCCACCCAAGGGATGGACCACATAGATGATACAGATAGAGATATAGATACAAAGATATAGACATAGATATAGATATAGATATAGATATAGATATAGATATAGATATAGATATACGACTTCTGCATTCAGTGATGCTGGAGGAATCCTGAAATCACTGTTTTAGACATGTCTGCAGACTGCTTGACAGCAGCTGAAGTTCTTATGCTCTGACTGAAAGAGACAACCACCCTTTCTTTACATTTTCCTTTTACTTACTTCCATACTCTTTTCTCCCTGCTCTCCATGTTCTCCTCCTCCTCCTCCACAGTTATTTATAGTTTCTGGTAGAGGGCAAGACACACAAGAACACATACGAATTGAATCCTGTCCCCCCACTTTAAAGGATTTCACAAGCCAAGGAAAGGTGCCAAGTACCTTACATTTCAATGAGATATGTTCTGGAGCTAGAATTATGGGCTGCCAGACTATCACTTCCTCCACAATTGGAGTAAAGGAAGTGGTTTCCAGGAGCGGCCTGAAGCTGTAACATGAGTTAGACACCCATGTACAGTAAGGGAGTGCTACATTTGATGCCCAATTCCAGTTTCTTGCTAGTACAGACTGTAGAAAACAGTGTTGAAGGTTCAGGTGAGTTCCAGCCGCACATGTGAAAGATCCAGATTGCAGTTTTGGTTTCTGGATTTGCCTGAACCTGGCTTAATTGTTGTAGCCATTTAGAGAATAAATCAATAATTGAGGTCTCTCTCTCTCTCTCTTTCTCTGTCTTAAAAACGTGTTAAAGAAGATAGGTGCCACTTGATGTTTGGCTTCTTGCTCTTAAACACTATTCCTGAAAAAGCTAAAGATCAAAAGATCTGAGGCAGGGAATGCTGTATATTTTTAGTCATACAGGTTTGATTACTCTATTTAAAAATTATTTTTTCCATCTTGTGCACTCATTTGGTAGCAATGATCAAGAGGCTCCTAATGTACATATGAGCCCCACCTCAACTTTCATTATTTATATGAATTATGCCATGCCTCAGTAATGCTTCTGCTACCATAACAAAATTCCCAAGACTCAGTAATGTGTAAGTAGCACTAATTTATTTCTTGTGGTTCTGGAGGTTGTGAAATCCAAACCCAAGATGTCAGTAGGTTTGGCATCTGGTGAGGGCTGCTTTCTGCTTCTAAGAGACAACATTTTTTGTTTGTTTTGCTGCATCTTAGCATGACAGAGGTGGAAGGGTGAAGAGCCCAGCTCTTCTTTCCATCACTTTCATGAAGTCACTGATGCTATCTGTGAAGGCAGAGCCTCACCTCCTGAAGTCTTGCTTCTTTGGAGGATTGCACTGGAGACAAATTTCAAAGGCATTTTGGAGGAGACACAGACATTCAAACCATGGAAGGCAAATTATTTGGATACCCAAGGGCTTCATTTCCTTCTAATGAAGTGGAAATGGTACCTTTCTTTTCCATTTCACAATGTGGAAGTAGGAGTTATGTACGAAAGACCTAACCTGGGAGCAAGGCACACTGGCCACAGTCCTCCAACACAGTCATCTTCTAGGCAGCTTTTGAGAACAGATTCCATGTCTCTCAACAGACGTCACCTCCTTGGTCTACTCAAGAATTTGTTGAAGCTTTCTTTCACTTCTAAAGCCTATGTCATGTATAAATTGGTCCCAATCTACCTTTTGATTCTCATCTCTCAGTGATGCACAACATTGGCTAGATCCTGGTAATGACCTGCTATGAATCAGATTCTGTTCTAAGTGTCCTACACATATCAGTTTATCAATCCTTACAAATATTAGGTACAACCAGAATCTCTATTTTACAAATGCGGGAAATGAATCCAAGAGGTAAATGACATATCTAAGAAATCACTATATCACACAGTAAAATTGAGATTCAAATTGAAGCCAGATCTTTTTGCTCTATGGTTTATGTCCTTTCTAGATAGTCCCTTGATTTGAACCACACTGGGCAGCATGATGTCTCCCTCAAATGTGCATGTCTTGTTCACCATCAATGCTACACCTTCATTTGGGCTCATTCTTTTTCTTGCTTGCCCCTTCCCTTCTCTATCTAGCTAGTCCTCTCCATCCTTGAAGGCTTAGAGCGGTGTGGCGTTCTTCAGCAAGACACTGCTACTTGGTTGTTACAAAGAATGACTGGTTCCCTACTCCTTGTTCTGGTGACTTACTTCGATTGCTGGATTATGGTATGTGAACTGGGGTCATTCAGAAGAACAGAGGTTTATTTGGTTTACAGTGGTGCTCTCCATTTAGTATCTGCTGTGGTCCTTGCTGCACATGTCTCATGTGGTGGGACAAAGCAAGGCTGCTAGATCAAGTTATTTACTTTCCTTACAGAATCACTAATATGATCACAGGTGACCAACTCTCACAACCTCATCTAATGCTAAAGGTTGAATTTTAGGTTCACTAAAACGTGAACGTGGGATTAAATTTCCAACACATGAACTCTTGGGAACACATTCAAACCATAGAATGTTCACTCACCTGCCTAGATAACTCAGTTAGGTGGCAAGCCATCTGAGTACTAAAGGAGGCTTATATACAGGATAGCACTGTGCATACAAGTTGCAATGTTTCATCATTGCTGCATGTGCAGTGGCCAGCATAGTAGGGATAGTTCAAGTAGCGTTTTACAGAGGACATATCTCACAATTCAGAAGGGAGAAGAGATTTGCTCACAGATACCAAAGAAATTACCGTCAAGACAAGCTAGAGAGAGAGAGAGATGTCCCTATTCCTTGTCTCTTGATCCTTTTCTTCTCCCGGCATTTGACCCCGACCTCCTCGGGCACTCAGTGTTCATTGACATTTTTCGGAGGCCACACAATTATAACAGCTAACCTTTGCTGAACTCTTAGTGTCTGCCAGGTGCTGTTCTCATTGTTCCCTTGGCAGATCATTTAGTCCAAGCAACAGCCCTGTTAAATGATGTTATTGTTATCGACTGTAAAGAAAGCCACAGCGAACCAGACAGTAAAATAGTAAAGATAGATTTCATTAAAACAAAAAAACGCTACAATATGCAAATGGTGTATAGAACTGAGCTCAATTGCAAATACAGAGCGGGTGAGGCTATACAGGCAAGGAGGAGGACAGGTAGGGTGAATATCTGTTTATGGAAAAATACACGGAGAAGATAGAGGATCTGTCTGGGTTCTGGCTGAACTAGCCTAAAGGGATTCTTGCTGAACATAGGACTGGGTTAGCAGCTAACACCTGGGGGAAAGTAGAAAAAGAGGAGTTTAATCAGATACTACATGTTGGGCAGGGGAGCTCTCCCTAAACTCTCTTAGCAGAATTTATACTAAAACTTGATTGTACAGGGAAGCTTTGGATTAGCCTTGTTGAGGAGGTAATAGAGCAGCCTGATTAAAATGTAGTCATCTTTATCACAATTTCACTTTATGAGTGAGGAAAGAATCACAGAGAGGTTGTGTTGTCTGCTGAAAGTCATACAACAGTAAGTACTGACACCAGGATTTGAATACAGATCATGTGACTAAAGCCTGTGTATGCAAATGTTGTTTTGTACTGGCTCAAAATGCAATGGGTCTAGGTTCTCATCCTTGCATGTTCTTGGGCACACTTCAATCTCACAATGGATACAGGATGCCCCAGGCAAGGTTCGGGCTGGCATGGTCCTCTATTAAGTGGTAGCTCCTAGAGAGGCCATGAAGTGTCTCACAATGTCCTAGACTGACATAAGCCTCTCATGGCAATGCAAGAATTTGGCAAATAGAAATGTGTAATTAGCTATTTATTTTCAGCTCACCTCCTCCAAGTTGAGATAAAAGATTAAGTACATGGCTCCAGTCACGAGAAAAAGGAAAATAAGAGTCCAGGTTTTATGCTGTGATTTAAAAGCTCTTAAATAATTACAGTGCTCAGGGTAAACAAGGCCTTTCTGTTTCATTGGGCAATGTGTCTTATGGCTCCATTAACACACTGAAGCATTTTTCCATTTCCCATTTTTCCAAACGAAGCTCAGAAGGAAACCAGAGTCATTGTTGCTAATTGACAACTAACAAAAACAAACTTCCTAAAAGAGAAATGATTTGGGGGTCCTAATTTGATTAATTATTAATGTTCCTGGTGCTTATCTTGATAGGCTAACAGGGAAACCGGATACTGTTACTATTTGTTCATGCGAAACCACAGCCTGGTTATACCCTCCATACACCAGCCTCTTTGAGTGTTTATTCTTTAGTCTCTCCGAGTAAGTATGAGAGCCAAGAGCATTTAAAGACAATCAACAATGAAGTGATGTCATCATTTTCATTCCCCAGAAAAGCCACAAAATATTTAAGGTGAGACAATCTGGAGAGACAAACTCCATTTTTGCCCCTGAACTATTTTCTCTCTATTCACTCCGACATTTTAACCACCTAGCCTACTCGCTACATCAGTTTATAGGAAAAATGCATTCTTTAGTCAGGATGAATGTTTGGCTGAGTAAATACCACTCACTAACTCCTTTATAGTTACAGGTGCATATGTAGGTGCAGATTTAGATTTGTAGATGATATAGATACAGATAGAGTAGTAGAGAAACACCGGCAAACAGACCAGACATAGCCTTCAACATGAATGCAAATATAGAGCTATTTCAACAAATGTATGTCAGTTATCTTGAAAACCAGCTGAAGGCTATATTCTCAATCCAAATTTCCTGCTTCTGACACTAGTATAATTACTTACTACTTGGGTGTTCTTGAATAATCTACCTAACACTAACATTGCCTTTATGTGATTATTGAGAGGTTAAGTGAATAAGTGTTCAAACTGTTTCTGGAATTAGCAGAAGTTTTATTAGTACTTACTGTTTCTATATCCCTTTTTGTGTATCAGGCCCTGCTGTGGGGTACACGGGTCTCAATCAGACTCAGGTCTGTCTTCCGGAAGTTCATTGTCATGTGCATTAAAGCATTTGCACAAGTGATTGATATAATATAGAAATCAGGAAGATTCTTGTAACAAAACATTAAAAAATTAAAACTAGGAAATTTCACAAGAGTGAAGAAAGTTGAAAGATGCTTTATAGAAAAGATCAGGAGAACATAGTCTTTAGAGAGAATAGTGTGAACAAGATCCTGGAAGAGGCTATGCAAGGTCTCTAACAAGAGCAGTAAAGTAAGATACCATTAAATTAACCTTTTACCCATACAAGGACAGAGTGTGAATCATTAGGAAGAGGAATGGAGATGAACAAAGTTTGAATGAGCGTACTTAAAATCACAACAGTAGCTGGCACCAAGAAGCATCCCACTACTCCCCAACTGGAGGAAGCCTGGAGCCATCCAAAGGAGACAAAATATAATGATCAGCAGGATCTCAGTAGCCTGATAACTACCAGCAATGAGATCCGCTCCCCGTCCTCCTGAAACCCAAATAAGTGTTGGGGAAATTTCCTAACTTTTTCTGGATTCCATTTGCTCAACTATAAAATATGACAGTGTGGCTTGATCTCCAAAAACCCTTCCATTTTAAACTCCACAACTTTGTTAAAACAGTGGGCGGTGAAAGATTTCTCTCTATTTGTCTTTATCCACTAGCACATCTCTCAATTATTCTGATTCTTGTATCGATCCACCAGCAAATAGGATTCAAATAACAATGGGCCACAAGTTATCTCCAAGTGAACATACCGGTAAAGGGTTAAAGGTATAAAAAGCAGTAGAGTTGGAGTGGAGCAGA
Organism: Ochotona princeps; assembly: GCF_030435755.1. Lineage (NCBI taxonomy): Eukaryota > Metazoa > Chordata > Mammalia > Lagomorpha > Ochotonidae > Ochotona > Ochotona princeps. The sequence goes on along the minus strand of NC_080834.1, from coordinate 99,053,904 downwards.
GCCTTTCTGCAGACAGGATGGGAACACTTTCATGGCAAGGCCACCTTTTCTGAGTCTTCTAGACTTGAGAGGGAGGCTATTATGGAGCTGGAACCACTCTTTTTAATGAAATGGTTAATTTGGACAAACACTCAAGTTAAGAGGCAACATCGCTGCAGCTAGAATTAGAGTGTTCTGCCAAGCATTAACACAGTTTTGCCCTGTCCTTTTTCCTCTCCACTCCATGTGAAGTTTGAGCTATTTGAATTAGCGTTTAGCCAATACAGTTTGGAGCCTTTCCGATTCGTAAATTTCTCAGGATTCTCCTATGTCACTTCTATTAACATGATTAACTTCTCATTAAGTTTAATGGAAGCTGTGGGCATGAGGTCCATTTTGTTCTCTGTAACTTTTGCTCGTTGTTGGTAAATTCTGGGACTTAGTTTGACTCATCATTATAAATACACACTCGGTAATGACTACTAAGTGACCGTGGCTCCTGAGCAAGAAGAACATCTCCCTCCGACTCATTTAATGAACAGATAGACATCCAGGATTTGAAGAATTACCAAGGTCACTTAGTCCTGCAATCATCTGAATTTTGAATGCTTGCTGTAACATCAGAACAACTAATAGTCTAGCCTCTGCTTGAACAGGTCCACAGGCTGGCAGCTTACTTCTCTCAAATGCATGTTGTGTGGCAAATATCCAAGCTACGTCACAATGCTAATGTCCATGCTTTGGGTATGCTCCCACTTACATTCATGACTTTCATTTAGCAATGAGCAATGGTTTTCCTGTGATCTACATCTTATGCTTGTCATTGGCCTGCTCAGACCAACGGCAGTCTCAGAGAGCAGGACTTCCTGGAATATACTTATACCTCGTTAAGAACATTATATAACCAGACACTAGCCCCTTCATCTGTTGGGCAAAATGGAGTAACGTGGAAAGACTGCCAGGCCACATGGGAGCCCTGGTCCCCTCCTCACTCCTAAAGGCATTCTTGCAACTCCCCTTATCTTGCAGAGTTAATCCCCTCCCTCCTTAATGTCTAATATTCTGGGTCCTAGGGTTGCATTTAAATCAAGTTTTCTGGCTAGCTTATTGGGTCCAGCATTTTAATTGCTTTCTTTTTCTATTATTTGATGCCTTCCTTTTATTTAATGGCTTCCAAGGGCTCCTGTGGTATCCTGATTATGTAAGTGCCGAGGTAGGGATAAATGATGCCAGCAGCTTTACAGCCTGGAAGGAAAACATTTAAAGTGAGTTTAATTTCATTTTCCTTTTCTTTTAGCACCCAAAGATGGAGGAAAATAAGATGAAAAGTTTTCTGTTTCTCTCTTCCTGCAAAGAGGTGTATTTGCAAGAGGAAAAGCTTTCGTTTAATATCAGGTTTTTTTTTTCTTTAAAAAAAGGAGCATAAGAATATGGAGTGAGTTTGCATAGCCAATTTCTTTGTTGTTCTTAATTTGAACAATTTGATGTGATTGCTTTTAATGCGTCTCTGGGGTTTCAGCTATTTTTAATTAGTATGGCTTCATTTTCTTTTTTTTTCCCCACTGTTATCACTCTAGTTGATTTGCTTTTGATCTTCATGCTCCACCAGCTCCTGCCTTTTCACCTAACTCTTCTGCCTCCACATTTTGCTCAACCATGGTTTTATAGAAGCTGGTAAAATTCTGAGTTTATCTGTGTGTATAAAGACAAAGGTCCCTGGTTCTTCCTCAGTGCCTCTCAGCATTCCCTCATCCTCACGTTTAAAAACACAATTGAAAATTTATAAGGATATGTTCTTCCTGTAATAAGAAAAAACTAATAAACTATATCATAAAAAGAAACAATAAAATTATAGGTAAGACAGCACACATTTTAACTTCTCCCCAATTTTATAAAGCAGGAAACTTAGGCACAACCCAACTAAAGCCACAGAACTAGCTAAAGCTGAACTGGAATCCAGGCTGGTTGCCCCATTTACAAGGCCAGTGCCACCTGCACTGGCCACATAACTGCCCGAGGCTAAAGGATGCAGGGCAGTAGCAAGCAGGCTAGGATTACTTCAGATCTCCTTTCTCAGCTTTTCATCAAGGCAGTAATGTGGTATTCTGCAATTGAAAGTATGTAATTAAAAGTCAAAAGATCTCACTGTAGTCTTATTCGGCATTAATCAGCTCTGTGAATATGAATGAGTCATTTAAGATTCCACATTCCAGTTTGATTCCCATGCAATAACATTTACCTGGTCTCCAGCACTGGATGGTAATAAACAATGTCCCGTCAACTGGGTTGTTCCACCCTTGACTTTCAGAACAAACTTCTCTCTGCTTTCTTTGATTCTGCGGCTGTTTTTCTCACCTCTTCTGTCTAAAAGGGTTTTCTTCTACTCATGTTCTAACATAAGCTCCTAACATGAGCTCCCTTCAGACTCCATCCTCCCTCGACTTCCGTTACTCTACAGCTAGTTCCTGGATTCATCACCACCTTGGTTTTGCCACCACAAACTGAGAGTTTCCATATACATCTCCAGCCCATCTCCATCCTGAGCACTAGCATCCATCCTCCCAAGAATCATCTTGCCTCAATTGTCCACAGCTTCTCAACTTTACACCCATATCATGAGCCAGCTTCGCATCCCCTGACCCGTCCCCTGCTCTGTATTTCTCTTCATGACCAGCACCCTCTTGTTTTTGTTGTATCCACTCGACCACTAAAACAGACTGATACATTTACCAACGACAGTCACAACAAAGTTTTATCATAAATGAGAAGCAGGACAACTGACCGACTGATACTCCTTACTGGAGTATGGCCCCAAACAGCACAGGGTTTTTGTAGGGGCAGTCCACAATAGGTTGAAATGGGGCAATCCACAATAGCCTACAAGGTAAGGGAAGAAATGCCACACATTCCCTGCCTATCTCAGCTAAACAGCTCATGCCTGGTTCTTCTCTGCTACAGCAATTAAGGTAACTACCTACTTAATTACTTGGAGCCATCTGTGAGATAACCAGACTTAGGCTTTGCTTCATGAAAATTGGGGTCCATCAGTGCTAAATGTCACATAGACCATTTGACCTGCAAGCTCACAGTTTCTTAGTAGCCAAGAGCCATGTTTACTCCATTTAGTTTTCAACTCTACATTCCCCGCTTTTTCTAGTAGCTAATCAAATCCTTAATTCACCTTCTTGTCATTGTGGCATTTGAGGAATGAGCCAGCAGATGGAAGATCTTTCTCTCTCTGACTCTCTCTTTCCTTCTCTCTTTAATGCTGTCTTTCAAAAAAATAAAAGTAGATTTTCAAAAAAATAATTTCTTTTCAGACTAGGATTATATCCACTTCATATCTCCCTCTTTAACACTGTGAAAGAACCTCACACATAAAAGATATGCAATGTATTTGTCTTGAGAAAGTGAATTGACACTTGTGAAAGTGCTCTGTGAATGATCAAGGTCTACATAACTATCTTAATGATGTTTTTAAATGTAAAAATCAAACATGATACAGACCTGATATGTACCTAAATTTATCACAGGCATATTTAAGTGATTAGCTCTCAGCAAAAATCAAAATAAACACAAGAGGAAAAAGGGAACTGAAATAACCAGCAACTTGGAGAAACAAGTGGCTTCACATCAATGGTTTAGTATTCTGATTACCTCTTTTTTATTTAAAGTCTCCTGAAGGTTGAATTGTAAAGCAAAACAAAACATTTTAACAGCCTACATCAACATTTTTTTTTCTTCTGGTGTTTCAGAGGATAACTTAAGCCTCTTTGTTTTGACCTCTGTAAAAACTTGTTTCTGAGAGAAATTGGAAAATGTTCACAAGTCATCTCAAAAGAGAACTTGGCATTTTCCATCCCATCAGGGGAATGTGATATTTCCTTGATCAATTAACGCAAAGAAAGGATGAGTAAGTAACTACTAACCTTGTCTTCTGAGATTCCAGATCACATAGCACCATTTTTTGGAACTGATGCCTCAGTCTTCCCAACATACGTCATGATTTTCTTACCTGCTTTCCCATGCATCTATTGAATTCAGAATGCCATTCATGTGCCTCTGCCCTTCATCATCTCCTGAAGGCTCAGCTCCTTCAATTTCCATGAATGGGAATACATTTTTTCTCTTGAATGCACTCCTATAGCAATTGCTTTGCAGTTGATCTCTAGAACATGCTTCACAGCCTCAAACGTCAGTCTGTAGACTAAACATATCAAGATCAAGAGATATGTCCATGGATATCCACAGCATCTATTTGGTGCTTGAGTACTCAATAATGTTTGTGATTAAACATAAACAAAAAACATTTTAATCAGTAACTCATGAGGACCATGTGACTACAATTAACACTAAAACCAGATGGCACTAGCACACTCTTTTTCCCAGCTCTACTAATCATATTTCAGGTTGGCAGAAATTGATAGATTCCCACTTCCCCAAGAATTGAATTGTAAATTCTATAGTCAACCTGTTTGATGATACCTGAAGATGTTTTGGGAAAGATAATGAGAACCTAAAAGAGAATCAGGTGAACCAGGTTTAACTCTCAGAAAGAAGCAAAAGCAAAATATAGACTACACTAAATTATATGTACAGAGATGAGAGAAAAGATTGGAATCCATGTCCCACACACAGATATAAGGAACAAGAGGTTCCCAGGAGAAAGAAGAGAGTGCACGGATTCAGTGAGAGAGCTCTTGGTATGGAGTCACTAATGTCAATGGTGTTTGGAGAGAGATTATAGGACTCCTGCATAGGAACAGTACAGGTTGCATAGCAAGTGATGGAATAGCACAAAGCTTCAAGAGCAGGTTCAAGTTTTAAATAATGAGTGAGCACTTATACAGGAAAAGCTGATTTTCTTCTCTGTATTCCAAGTACACATGTCTATGAGAAAATTCTCAGACTAGGATCAGAAGAGCATTTTGATGAGCCTCTGGGATGTGGTTAGGCTGTTGAGAAAGAAAATTCGCCAGATATAATTGGCTTTACTAAAAAGGTTTATAGCGGCTTAAACAACTTGGGACTATAATGGTCTAGGTTCCACTGAACAATTTACTTTCTTTGTTGCTGTCCCACTTAAAGCAGATAAAAGCCTTTACTATTCAACACAGAGGTCAGCCTCTTGATTCAGCTTCCAAATGGAGAATTAAATAGCAGATTTCAGATTCACGAACAAGTGTCTGATTTATTCAGTTTATTGCCTCCTAGAATTACTTGATGGGAACTTACGCTAGTTGAAAAAAAGAAAGCTTGTAAACACCTGCTGGGATTCAAAGTCTTCTCTTTATAGACAATTTCCAAAGAAGCAATTTCAGCAAGGCAAAATCTTGATGAAATGACTCCGATCGAGCAACAAGTAAATTGACTTAATTATATATGATATATATAATTATTTACATAAAACATATTATACAATCATATGCATACTAATTAATAATTATATAATATATTAATGTGCACATTATTTTAATGCATACTATATAATATGTTATATTATATGGTATTAATATATTATATAATATATAATTACATGTATAAATATATATTTTTTTCAAATGAAGTAAGTCATAACATAAAAGTTGCCTGGGAGCATGGGATTCTTAGAGCAAAATAAGAGTTATTATAAGATCAGTTAATTTATTGAGATTTTATTCTTTCCTTAGGAAAGGGAAATCATCCAGTCTGACAATGCTAAGAAAGCATTTGAAGACATCAGCAAACTTCACTTTACTTCTTTGCAGATCTGAAATAATTGAGATATTTATCAATTGAGAAATGGATGATGACATTGTGATGGACATGATGAAATACTAGGCTCTGAGTCCGACGTGATAGGTAAATTCCTTGCCTTGCAAGCATCAGGATCCCATATGGGTGCTGGTTCTTATCTCGGCAGCACCGCTTCCCATCCAGCTACCTGCTTGTGGTCTGGGAAAGCAGTCGAGGACAGCCCAAAGCCTTGGGACCCTGCACCCATGTGGGAGACCTGGAAGAAGCTCCTGGCTCCTGGCTTTGGATTGGCTCATCTCCAGCCATTGCAGCCGCTTGGGGAGTGAATCAGTGGACAGGATCTTCCTCTCTGTCTCTCCTCCTCTCTGTATATCTGAATGTCTAATAAAAAAAATAAAGAAAGAAAGAAAAAAGAAATAATATGCTGTAATAATTGATTGGAAAAGAATGAAATGGAGAGATCTCAAAGTATGGCATAAGCCACAATTCACAAATATTATCAAAGTATAAAGAAACATAAAATATTTTTATGACCATACAAACACACACACACACACTGTGTAAAAGCATAGACAGAAACAATACACACAAAATTTGATAGAGTCTTCCTCTAGAGGAAGAGAGAAGAAGAATGTATTTGGAAGGAAAAAAAAAAACAATTTCAGCTTTGAGAAGTTGGTTGTTACAAGTTCTGAAATGGGGCTGGTATTGTGGCATAGCATAGCAGTTTAGGCCTCCATCTGGCTTCCATTATGAGCACCACCTCAAGATCTGGTTGCTGCACTTATTCAATGCCCTGCTAACATGTCTAGAAAGGAGGCAGAGGATGGCCAAGTGCTCAGGACCCTACACCTACATGGGAGACCTGGAAGAAGTTGTAGGCTACTGGCTTCAGAACAACCCAGCTTTGGCCATTGCAGCCATTTGGAAAGAGAACCAGTGAATAGAGAACCTCTCTCTCCTTTGCTCTCACTCACTTTCACTAAACTTTCAAATAAATAAACATTTTTCAAAAGCTCTAAAAAAAGTTTGCATATTGCTGTGTTCACCAGAATGACTGTCCTAAACAGATACAAGCCTAATTATTTTCCTGATTATCTTAGAACAGTGGTTCTCAAAATTTAGTGCACAGCACATTCTCATGGAAGGTCTTTCAAAACACAGACTTCACGCCCACTCTCAGAATTTCTTCTTCAATACATCCAAGAATGGACCTAGGAATCTGAATTTCCACATTCCTAAATGATTCTAGTATTACTGATCCGGTGACCACATTTTGAGAACCAGGGTGTCATGTCATAGTTGCTACTGAACACACACTCAGACTGAGCTGAAGATATTTTCCTTTATTAAGATTTGTCATTTCCACCCCCAATAAATGTCTGTAAATCAAAATGGTTCACCACAAAATACATACACCCATACACATTCTACAGTATGTGGACCATTTCAAGCAATGCGGAGTAAATACAACATGGATCATAGTGTCTAACAATTTTAGGAGAGTGAACCAACTTTACCTTGGGAAATACAGCAGCCACTCAGGCATTGCTTGGGTCATGCCCTACAGGATCTAATGCTCAAGTCAGGGTTCCTAAACCACTATCATTTCACTCAGAGATCTTCTAGAGGCAAGCCTTCTTGATAAAATGTACATTCACAAAACCACATGGATTCAGTCAGTTGTGAGAAACTCAGAAGCCTCACTGTAATTAAGATTTCCCTGGGAGACACACCTCCTTCCCAAAGATCAGTCTTTGCAGGAAAACCAGCATTACCCATAGGTGTAGTTTCAGAGCAATAAACACTAGTCGGCTGGTACCACTGAGGTGCAGTACACTATGTATCCATCTCCTTGTGGAGGTAAGTGCAGCCTGAACTGAAACAAAGGAAGAGAACATTCTGTATTCATGGCAGGGCTAAAGATAACTGTAAAACTTACTGCCTATGGATTCCTTTTTTATTTCATATAGAGAAACACTTAGTACAAATGTTCTTTGCTGCAAAATATTATGGTTTCAAGAAGACCAGAGTTCCGAATGCATGAGTATGCCCTACTTTCTTTGTCATGGATGAGGGAATTAAGTTTGCATTTTAGGTGCCTTCAATTATGTATTTCTGTATTAAGTAGTTGTGTGTAAGTCAATTACCTAATTACTGGGCTATGAGGATGAACAAGACATAATCTTTGCTAGCACAGAAATTAAAGTCTACAGGGAAAACAACATGTAAAACTGCATCTATCACATAGTAAGGGAAATGGCGTGGAGAGATGGGTGTGGCAGGGCACAGTAGGAGCACACTAGAGAAGCAGATTCTGTATGGCACAAATATTCATTGTATGTTGACCGTCCTGTCTGACAACAACATTTAACAAAATTATGGCAGATGAAGATATTCAACTTTAGCTTGAACATGTAGTGTTTAGAAGCTGTCACTTGCATCTACACAATAAGAATAAATATAAGGACACTTGTAAGTAGTACAAATAAGAAAGCAACAGCTTTCCTTGAACTCATCAGAGAACTTATGTAGCAAGGTGAACTGAAATCTGGAGAGACAGGTACATGGTAATTTAATTTTATTTTTCAACTTAACTGTCCTCGGGATGCCCTATATTCAGTTAAACATTATTCTAAGTGTATCCTTGAGAGTATCTCAGAATGGAGTTAACAATTTTATTGGTAAACTGAGAAGAGAAGATTGTTCTTCCCAGTGGGAGTGAGCCGAGAGCTTCATCTGGTCATTGAAAGTCTAAGTAAAAGAACAAAACTGAATGAGAGCAGGTTCACTCTATCTCTTCATATCTCTCTCTCCTCTCAGAGTTGTGATAATCAGTCTGATCTTGTTGCTGAACTCAAACTTGCACTGGAACTACACTGTCAGCTGTAATGGATCTCTAGCTTCCCAACTGTGTCTCATGGGACTTCTTGGGCTTTATAATCATATTAGTAAAATCTTTACAATAAATATATTTGAATAGATAACAGATAATAGAAAAATAAGTAGATAGATGAGGTGAGAGAAGGAGAGAGAGAGAGAGGAGTGAGAGAAAGAGAGCTAACTATCTCCTATTAGTTTCTCTGGAGAATCCAGACCCATAGTCTCTCTAAGAAATGGCAATATTACATACAAAAGTTGAAACCCCACTTCATATTATATATTGTAGTTAAAACAAAATGAATCATAGGTCAAAATGTAATAGTTAAAAATATATCATTATTAGAAACCCTTCCCAGCGGTGGTGACCTGCTTGCGGATAATACCTGGACCAGCTCGGACCCAATGCCCAGGACTTGGCCCATGGGCACCGTTGCCACACAGTGAGAGAATCCTGGCTGCTGGGAGGCCTGAGAGGATTTCTCCCCCCATGGTGAGTACGTCATGAGGAAATTCGGGAACAGGATTAAGGTCTCTAGCCCTGCCCTGCAATCACCACCTTGTGGCAGCAGGAAACTAGGAAGTGGGAGTTCGACCTTGGCGACTCTGGTAGAAGCAGCCCTCTGCAGTGGTGTCAACCTGCTTGTGGAGAGTACTCGGGCAGGTCAGATCCAATGCCTGGGCCTCGGCCCATGAGCACCGTCACCACATGGTGAGAGAGGTCTAGCCTTCAGGCAGCCAGTTCCTCCATAGGGCGCCAGGCATTGCCTGCTGGCCACCCGGCGGTGAGCTGTAGGATTTTTAGGGTATGTAATTGCTGCCTAGCGATATGCAAGGCTAGTGTGAGTGTAGGGAAGGGAGGAATTCTGTGTGATTCCTAATGATGGGGTCACAGAATTGCTTGCAAGCATGGGGACTGAGATCTGAGGGTTTGGAAGGGAGAGTCCATAAGTTGTATTTGGGCCAGACTAATTCACCAGCCCACATGGGAATTCTGAGATGGGCTGCTAGCATTAGAGCATCACTGACCGCCACACACCAGTCCACATGAAAGCTATGGATGAGGACCTGACTGGCAGAGCTAGGTGCCAGTACCTGACTGAGTGCTGGAACAAGGGATGGGTCACACTTGGCAGGGTCAAGACATTAACCAACATGCGAGAGAACCAGATCCAGGGGTAGATTCTCTGGGGGAAGTGTGGGCCCAACCCTGTGGAAATATAAGTCCCACTGGTTGGCTTACAAGATGGGGTGGTGATGGGCTGAGCTAGGTGTGACAATGGAACCTGCCATCATTTATGCATAAAGGAACTGACAACAGTCTGGGCAAGTCAAGGCAGCAGCACCCAAATGTGTATCCTAAAACAGGTTGTGGGGTGGGCCGAGGTGCAACTGGAAGGAGGCAGACTAGGCAGGGCAGAGCAAACCTTAATTCACAAGGAAGAACAGAAATTAGGATGGAGCACAAGTCATGCCGAGCTAGGCTCTTACCCCGACTGGTCTGCATGAGCCAGGGATACTAGGACACAGCAACAAAGGCAAAGGCCAAGGCAGGTGAGAGGTTATGCCAAGCTGGATCAGAGCAACCAGTGGCATGGGTGCGATACATGGTTGGGAACAGGCCCAACTGGGGAGCTAACAAGATACCCTAACTGGGTTGGGGTTCCCACTGGTGAGTGCGGGGGCCAGAGTAGGGGCTATGTTCTGTTCTAGACATGACTACAGCCTCCTTTGGTACAAGTGTAGACTGGAACTAGAGTGTAGGTTAGGCTAGACTCCAGCACCATCTGGTGCTTTGGAGGACCAGGGTAGATGTAGCATGGATTAGGCCAGGTCTCTGATCCTACTGTGCCATGCGTGAGCTGTGTCTGGGCATGGATGAGCCTTGGCTGGGCTGAAACATCCAACAGTAAAAACCGGAATGGGTGAAGGCCAGTCAGGAAAAGCCACTGTTCTTGCCAGAACAGGAGGTGGACTAAGTAGGGCTGGCCCATGGACCCACCGGTATGTGCCAGATCTGGCACTGGGAGAGGTTCTGATGGAGGAGCCTGGACAACTCCTCTGGCAGGACACAGTCCCTGCAGGTGAATGCAAGAACCACAATAGGGAGCAGCCCAGACCAGGCCAAAGAAAGGTACCTGCCAGCATACATTTGGCATAGGTCAGGGGCAGATCAAGCTGAACCAGTTCACATCAACCGCTGGCGAATCCAAGCACCAGAGCAGAGTGTGGGTTAGGCCAGGTTTGGTTGCAACACACGTAAGTGTACACTACAGCTGGGATTGGATGCCTGCTGAGCTGCGCTAGACTATAACCCTCACCAGCATCAGCTGGATTTGGGCTGGGCCAGGCCAGGCTATAACACCCACTGGCAAATGCCAAGGTGAGGTGGGCCATACCAGACTGGGACACAGTGCCCAACCAGCACACATGAGAACCAGAGAAGGAGGGGGCAAAGCCGGTGGGGGAATGTGGAGGGCTCCCCTGCTGGACAGCCAACCCTACTGGAGACATGATCTGGGATGGGGGTAGACCAAACCGGCAGGGCTGCAACATCTGTGCGCCTCATGTGAGCCAGAACAGGGAAAGGCCAGGCTGGGCTGATTTTTCCTACTGGTGTAAGCATAAATTAGAGTTGGTGAGGGTTGGTTGGGCTTTGCCGCAGCGTCAACTGGCAGAGGCTGGCACTGGGGCTAATTCTGTCAAGTAAAACCACAGAACTACCTGCAGAGTGCATAATCTGGGAGTGGGAGTAGCCTAGAAGGGAAACAGTGGGCACCTCCCTCTTGGGTTACCACTCCCACTGGAGAGCATGAAAACCAGGATTGGGGCAGGGGTGGCTGGACAGAACAGCACGTGCCAGTATGTGTGTGGACTGGATAATAGGCTAGAACTAGGCTTCAATGCCCATTGACATGTATGAGAGCTAAATGGGATGTAGGATAGACTGAACAAGTCTGTGGTACATTGTGGCAAGCATGGGAACCAGGGTAGGGGGCAAGTCAGGTGGGGTTTATGGGGAGTCGCCCCAACTAGGCTGCAGCTCCCACTAGTTTGTGTGAGGATTGAGTATGGAGTGGGCAGGATCAGGCTGGACTGCAACACCGACTAGTTTGTGTGGAAGACAGGGCTGGAAACAGAACTGACCTGCAATTGCAACCATCAGAATAGGCATAAGTTGATTGAGACTACGGACTGTGCCAGACCCTGTACTAGCAAGCACACACAAGAACCAAGTCTGGGGTCACCTCAGATGAAGTTTCTCTGGGGATTCCTCCAACTGAACTGCTGATCTCAGAACCCCAACCATGAAGAGACTATGTCAGCCAGTGGATCCTGAATAGGTTTCATCGCGATTGGAAAGGCGAGATTGGCAGCAGTTCAGAGCCGTTGAACTATCAAATCTGCATAAGCAGGACCTTTGGAGCATGCTCCACGTTGGGGTCCTGGGATGGGTGGGAGGCCGGGTGGGGTTTTTCCCTTTATTTCTTCCCTTACCTGGGATACAGAAAAAAATATATGAATGTGGAAACAATGGTCTTACCCACTTTCCTATAGCCCTTGATCCTTTGTGCCCTAATCAACTATGTAAAGATTACCAAAATTTTAAAAAAGCAGCAAAATAACAGTGAATTTTATAACTTATTGTTATTTGTTATTTTTTATTGAATAAGATTGTCTTTTCAAATCTTAGCAGGAAGAAACGTCTAGTTGCTCATTAGTAAGTATGATACTAGTGGCAGTTCTCTGTAAATATTTTTATCAAGTAGAGCAATTTCTCATACATTTCTAGCTTTTTGAGAGCATTTATCCTGAATGAGGGTTCAATTTTTCAGATGTGGTTTCTGAGTCTCTGGCTGAGGTCACATGAACTTTACTTTGTAACCATGTTTATGTGATGGGTTATACTAATCAGTTTGTAAGTGTTGACCTAGTTTTGTATCCCTAGAAAAGGTCACAATTGGTTTTTATTGAATGTATAGTTATTTTCATACATTTTTGACTTACAATATTTTTGTTTTGTTTTGTTTTGTTTTTTTATCCATTTTATTGTATTGTTGTTGACAATCTTTACATAGTTAACTATAGTTGAAGGAAAAACAAGAAAAAGAAAAAAAAAAAGGTTCAGGGGGATAGGGAGGTGGGCAATGCTATTATGTCCATATTGTTTCCATCATGTATCTGAGGTAAAGGGGGATATTGAGGGAGAAGCCCCACCTGGTTTCCCGCCCACCCCAAGTCCCGGATGTGGGGCATGCTCTGAGATATGTGCTCAAGTGGAGTTAATAGTTCTCCAGTTATGAGTCACTGCCAGTTTCGCTCGATGAGGTGGTCCACTGATTGATATGGTCCATCATGAAGTCTCCATTTGTCCCATATTTCGCTGCCAACATGTAGCTGAGATGAATGATTGTCCTATTCTGTCTTCTGTCTTTTCTTGGTTAGAATTCTGAGTCCAGCAGTTCAAGTGGGGAGATCTCCAAAGATACTTTGAGGTATTCCCAGATTAGTTTCTTGTGTGTTCTAGCAAGCACAGGGCCCGCAACAGTCCATCACCCTGATCAGCTGGTGGTTGCAATTGCTGTGTTGGTTCTGTTTTCAGTCCCGAGTTGCACTGGAACCAATGGGTGTTGCAGTCCAGTCTGGTTCGGCCCTTACATCAACCAGTGGGAGCTGCAGCCTAGTTGGGGCACCCCACAATAACCCCCACCAGACCGCCCCCTATCCTGGTTTGCCAGTATGTGTAGCAGAAAACCAATCTGTCCCCCATCCCATTTGGCTCTGGTACTTGTCAATGGGTATTAAAGCTTAGTTTTATCTAACCAACTCAACCATCCAGCCCTCACAGATATTGTTGAGTACCTCTCTATCTAGCCATCCCAGCCCCTGTCCTAGTTTTCATGCCCTCCCACGGGAATAGTGACCCAAGAAGGGGGAACCCACTTTTTTCCCTCCCAGGTCTCTCTGTCCCGGTTTATGCACTCTTTAGGTGGTCCTGTGATTTGACTCAACAGAATTAGTCCCCAGTGCCAGCTTCTGCCAGCTGAAGCTGTGGCCCTGATCTAGTCCACATGCAGCGCACAGGTGTTGTAGCCTTGCTTAGTCGTGTCTGTCTCTATCCCAGCCCACGCTCTCCAGTGGGAGTGGCTGTCCAGCGAAGGGGCCAGCCCCTTAACCCCCCCGCCAGCTTTGCCCCTCCCTTCCTGGATCTCACGTGTGCTGGATGGGTGCTGCATTCATATCCAGTACAGGCAACCACGCCCTGGCGTTCCATAATGTGTACTGGTTTTGTTGCAACCAAACCCGGCCCATTCCACACTCTGTTCTGGTGATCGGATTTGCCAGAGGATGACATGAACTGATTCAGCCTGGTCTGCTCCTGACCCATGCCGAATGCATGCCAGTGGGAAACTTTCCATGGCCTATTCTGGGCTGTTTCCAATCATGCTTCTTGCGCTTACCTGCAGGGACTGTGTCCTGCCAGAGGAGTTGCCCAGGCTCCTCCATCAGAACCCCTCCCAATGCCAGATTTTGCGCTTGCCAGGGGGTTCTTGAGCCAACCCTACTCAGTTCACCTCCTGTCCTAGCAGGAATAGTGGCTTTTCCTGGCTGGCTTTCACCCCATTCTGACTCTTGTTGTTGGATGTTTCAGCCCAGCCATGGCTCGTCCATACCCACATACAGCTCACACATGGCTCAGAAGGGGATTGAGACCCAGTCTTGTCAGTCCCACATCTACCCTGTTTCTCCATAACACCAGATGGTGCTGGGATCTGAACAGGCCTGGTGCATCCAATCCCAGCCCACACTAGTGCCTCTGGTGACTGCAACTGTTTTCTAGATAGAACGCAGCCCCCATTCCAGCACATACACCCCTTCATGGGAACCTCATCCCAGCTGTGGCATCCCAGATTGGGACCGTTCCTAGCCGTAAATCACGCACCTGCACGTGGTTGCTCCAAGGACCATTAGGTGCCAGCCTGCTAGACAAGCCGGAGCTTATCTTTTACTTGATAGGTGTTCAAAACTCAGCATTATTAAGGGATTGGAAGTTCTTCAAAGGAAGAGTTGCTGGTATTGGGAATCTTTAGGATTGACTCAGATCCCAGAAACAGTGGGGTCACTCTAGAGCTATCTCAGCAGCGATTCAGACGTCCAATACCCCAGAGCTCCCCGGCCGGGCGGCCAGCAGGCTCAGCCTGGCGCCAAATGGGCACATGGCGGACTGGGTTCGGGATCCGAGCTAGACGTCCTCTCCCGCAGCCCTCGGCTCGCCTCTGGCAGCCGGAGGTGTAATCCTGCAGGCCCGAGGTTGCGCCCCTCCCCAATCCCATTCACCACCTAATGAGGGTGGCGGGTGGGCCCCGGACATGCCCAGTCACGGAGGCCTCCCCTCTCGGCGTACTCACCCCAGAAGGAAGCAGGCCCCGCACCCAGGCATGTCCGGGCCCAGCCCGCCATGAGCCATGGGCACATGGCGGACTGGGTTCGGGATCCGAGCTAGACGTCCTCTCCCGCAGCCCTCCACTTACAATATTTTGTTAAAAGTTTTTCAACTGTCTTCATGAAACAATTTGTGCATTGTTTTTTCTTGCAATAATTTATTTGCTTCAGTTCTACTTGCAGGAAGAAATTATAGACAGTTGGTATAATGTTTGCTAGAATTTATCAATAAAGCCATCTGGGTTTTAGTTTTGGAAGGTTGTGCATTATTAATTCAATTTCTTTAGCAAAAATCAATTAGTCCATTTATCTATTTTCTGATGTAAGTTTTGGTGGAGTTTGTCTTTCATAGAATTGACCCATTTCATTTAAATTTGTGATCACAGAGCTATTCATAATGTTGTATTATTTTCCTGTGACCACTGGATTAGAATAACTACCTTTTTTAATGCTGATATATTTTTCTCTTTTTTTTTCCTGGTTGCCTGTTTGATAACTACAATTTCATTGATCTTTTATCTGATTAACTCTTGATTGTGTTTATTTATTAATTTTCAGTTTCACTTATTTTTACTCTTTTAAAAATATTTGCTTCCTTCTGCTTATTTTAGGTTTATATTGGCCCTCCATGTACTGAGTTTAGGGGCAGGCATTTGGCACAGCATCTCAACAAGAGACAACTTGTGATAGTTGCATTTTATATTGGAGGATTTGGAATTTCTGTATTGGCTGTGCTTTCAGTTCCAGTTTCTTGCTAATATGCACACCATGGGAAGCAATGGTGATGACTCATATATTTGAGCTCCCATTACCCACAAGAGAGACCCAGATTGATATCTAGACTCTTGGCTTTGACCTGACCAGCTCCAACTGGTATGCCCTTAATGTAGTCATCATAGTGACTTAGGATTCTTTATCTGACAGTTCCAACATGTCTGTCACCTCTGTATTCAGGTCTAATGATTGCTTTGTCTGTCAAAGTGCATTTTTTTTGTCTCCTGGAATGTCTGATAATTTTAGATGGAAGACTGGTCATATTGCCTTTGGTGCTGGCACTGAGGCACTCAGGCACTGATGTGCGGTTTTATGCCAATATGGCTAAGGTTGGGGCTGTGCTTAAAGTTTGTAACAGTGGTGGATGCCAGATGCTTCTCTCTCCTCTGAGCTTTTAATTTAATTTGCTTCTCTGTGGTATTGGGACTTTCCTGATAACTTTTTAAATAGACCTTGTTTTACAGCTCTCTCTGTGTTGCTGTCCTGGAGCCTTGCTGATGTGCGGTATGGTGTTGGGCAGAGCGAGTGTCCAATTTAGTCACACAGTTAAATCTTAATATTACTATTCAGCCTGGGTCCTGGGGTGTAAACTTCAAAGATGTTTCTTGGATTTTCTTTCTCCTCTTGTGCCAGATAGGAAGGTTAGAAGGATTCGGAATAATCAAATTGCCCTTCCCCCAGGTCAGAAAACACTGCTAACATTGCTTAGCGTGAGAGCAGCATTTAGTATCTGAGAATATTTTTCCTGGAAGTATTTCAGAAGAGGTGCTTTTCCTTTCCGCCTGCACAGAGCAGGAGGGAAATTATCTTTTGCCTTCACTGTAAGAATTTGATGGGGCTCCTGGATATAACAACCTGGTAAAGTATGACAATGTCCAATGTATGGAGTCCTAGAAATTTCAGTTCTCCGGCAGCACTCACCAAGCCTCCAGCAATAAGTCAAAGTTATATTTGAATTTTCCTCATAGTGACTGGCTTTGCTGGCTTTTTTTTTTTTTTAGGAAAGTCAGATATATAGAGAAGAGGAGAGACAGAGAGGAAGATCTTCTGTCTGCTGGTTCACTCCCCAAGTGGCCACAACGGCTGGAGATGAGCCAATCCAAAGTCAGGAGCCAGGAGCTTCTTCCATGTCTCCCAGGCAGGTGCAGGATCCCAAGGTTTTGGGCTCCTCAGCTGCTTTCCCAGGCCACAACCAGGGAGCTAGATGGGAAGCAGGGCTGCTGGGATTAGAACTGGCACCCATATGAGATCTCGGCTCATGAGAGGTGAGGACTTTAGCCAGTAGGCTATTGCATTGGGCCTTTACTGGCTTTTGTTCTCAGTAAGCTGAGCTGGTTTTGACTCACCATGTCTGCCTGAATCTGCAATGTTCAGGGTGATGGCTTACCTGTAACTGCAAGTCTCTGAAGGAGTTAATAAAAAGTATTGATTTTGAGTCTGTGCAGCTGTTTTCTCATGGTTTGGAGAGGACTTCTGAGCTGTTTATATTTCAGATTTGAAACCTTAACCCTTCCCTTCTTATTACCATTCTTAGCATTACTATTAGTATTCACTTTTAGCATCATCATCATTATTTTCACTAAGTTTCTTATTCTACTGATTCTGTAATCACCATTGCAGTGTTCTTCTGTACATTTGGATGGCATTTTCTTTTAAGTTTCCATCCTCTATGGAAGAATGACCTTCTCTGAAATTATTTGCCCTTTTTTCTCTATGGCTGTTTTCACTGAATGTTTGTTTTCAGGTTTCAATGACCTAGCCATTTGTTCATAATATGCCTTTCTTGCAGCCTTTAGGTCAAATTCATGTAATGCACAGATGAGAAATAAAAGTACATTGACTGCCCTTGACATGCTCCCTACCTACAATGACTTTCTCCTTTCTCAGTCACAGCTAAGTCTCCAGCTATCAAATTTCTACCTGTCTTTCAAGTTCAATCTTATCCAAACAGAACTAACCACTCAAACTAAAATGACACTTTCCTTTCCCAGTCTTCTGTGAGGTAGATACAGATAGGTAGATATATACATACATTTATAGAGACAGATACACATTTATCACAGTATACCTTAATTGTTTACTATTTTCTTTATTAAACTGGAAATGTCTTGATGCTCTGCTTTCATACAACTTAATGGTTTTTTTTTTTTCACTTGCAATGACAACACAAAGCTTGCACACAATGTTATACCATATTTCAAGTCCGGTGTCATCTCACTGCAACAGCATTTCATTGTGTTGAATATTTTAAATGACTCCATTTTTCTTTTCTTCCTTCCTTTCTTCCTATGGGAAGATATCTTCAACTACTAAAAATTCTCTGAGCTTGTGGGGGATGAGGAGTTGGAGTAGAATAAAATATTTTGATAACACTCAAATTCTCAAAATTCATCATTAATTGATGGATTACTTATCAAATACTTTCATTTCTTGACTGTTCATTGTTTGATTGCTTCAATTTCATGGTAGCTGTTTTTTCATAGGCAGGGGAAGTATGAGTTCCCTGTTTTAGAAATGAAGGAAAGGAAACTTAGACTTACAGTGGCACAAATGACCGCTGTTGAACATTGGATGGGACTGGTAGGAACAGATAAGAAGAAACCTATGAAATTTTGAAAATAGGATTATAGAATCAATAGTTACTGTTTAATGGGCACAATAGCTCTTTTGGAAGATGAGAAAAGCTGTGGAGAAGAGTGGTAGTGATGCTTGCCCAACAATATGAATATATTTAATGGAACTGAACTATATGCTTGCAACAGTTAAAATAGAATTTTTTTTTATTTTACAACAATTTGGAAGCAGTATAAAGTTCATCATTTAAGTGCTGGCTCCTTATAATAATGAACAAAGAGTATATTTACTCCCAAAACAGTCCCAGAAAATGTACACTATATTCCAATAAGCTAAAATTTCAGGTTCCGTAGGCAAAATAACTAAATCAATGAAATTGATTGCTAGTCAATTGTGTCAGTGTAACTTAAACTTAATAATGCAAAGCATTTGGAGCACTTCAAAACCCCACTGAAGGGGAACTATTTCTGAAATCTCAAACATAATCTTATAGTTTTTGTTTTCCTTGTCCCAAGACACTCTAACTCCTTAACTCCCTAAACATTCTTAGAATGAGGTCTCAATAGTTGTTATTCTTCTACAAGCTCTTTTCATTACTGCACTTTGTAATTCCTCCTGCACTGCAGATCAAATTAATTGATGTGGATTTTGAATCAAAGTGTAAAAGACATGGAGTTCTAAATGAGCAAGTATACTGAAAAAAGTACATGAAAATGGAATTAAGAATTTTTTGAGTGCAAAAATGCTTAAACTCATGCTTGGCATTGTCATAGCATGAGTTTTGAAGTATTCCTGTTTCTACTTTGACCACATAAGTAGTTAGTAGAAATGCCACAGAAATAACCGTAGAAATAACCGTAGAAATACCACAGAAATAACAATTAGAAGATGTAATATTAATCGTCATCATCATCATCATCATCATCTTTATTCCAAAACACCACCTTATGACATAAAAAAGTGTCAGTTATCAATAAAATTTTAGTTCAAATATATCCCACAATAGGCACCGGGTGTCCCTGTCTGCATTTTGTGGGTCTTTCCCAATGACTGAAATGCATAATTAAAAAAGAAGACCTCCAGCTAGCAGAATTTCCACAATAATTCTGTGACCCATAGATTTTTTTTACCATACAACCAAAGGGAAATCGTTAGAATTTTCTCTGCCTTTCAAATTAGCAAATTAAAAAAAAAAAATGCCCACATTCCAGGAAGAACTACAGAGGCTTGTGCTATTAGCCAAGACTTAAAAGAGAACAGAGGTGGAGATTGCTGGCACGCCCCCCCCACAGCTTGTCTGTATTGCCTTGTGCAGAGGATGCATTTTAAAGAATGTCAGTGAGATGTCACAAAATAATCGAATATAGAGCCTAATTGCAACTGCTATTTCAGAACACCATATCCCATGGTCCCTGGCACATAGCCAAAGAGAATATTTCTCTCAACGTTGTTTTGAAGGTTTATTCATTTGTACTGGAAAGACAGATACATAGAGAGAAGGAGCAACAGAGAGGAAGATCTTCCATCTATTGATTCACTCCCCAAGTGGCCGTTGGTCAGAGCTGAGCCAATCCAAAGCCAGGAGCCCAGAGCCTCTTCTGGGCCTCCCACATGGATGCAGGGTCCCAAGGCTTTGGGTCGTCCTTGACTGCTTTCCCAGGCCACAAGCTGGGAGCTGGATGGGAAGCAGAGCAGCCAGGACATGAACTGGTGCCCATATGAGATCCCATTGCTTTCAAGACTGAGAACTTTAACCACTAGACCACCGCACCGGGCCCTCCCTTAACATTTTTGATGAGTTTAACAAAAGCGATTTACTGATACCTGGTGAGATCTGTAGGATATCCTCACAGTCTCAGCTCAGGGTTATGTTAATTCTAAAACTATATCATAATCTAAACAGGAAGGACTTCAGTCACCTCTACATTCCATCGAAGATCATGCCTGTTCATTACTTAGATGTTAGGGAGCTTAGGTCAGGTGAGGATGAAAAACATCTGTCTAAATATCTTAGTCAAACAATGCATACCACATGATTAAAAATCAATTTCAGAAAAATTCTGGGAGTTTCCATTTTATTATGATTTCTGGGGGTCTGGTAGCTTGAAACATATTGATTCAGAAAACAATGGAATTTGATAGTCTTACCCTCTTCTACTACTGAGAAGGTAAAATACCTAGTGAGCTGTTTATGGTTTGCAAATCACTGTATCTCTTATGTGGACCTACTGCTGAAGCCCAATAAAGTCTGAAAATGTTTGAAGTTTTAGTAAAAATCAGAATAAAAGTATTTGAAATAATCTAAACTACTTGACAAACATCTCTAATATTTTGGCCAAGATTCCCAGAAAATTCATAGTGTTTGGCATGTGTGTGGCATATGGAAAGCTTCAGGGATCATTTGGCTGGCCTCTAGGTGATTCATGGTGAGTCACGTTTTGGAATTATGCAGCTCTATCATCCATATATAACTATGTTCCTTTAAAAAATAACAAGTTTCTGATTTCTTTCTTGGTGCCAGCTGAGCTTTAATGCTGGACCTTGACCATGGGCTACCAAGTGACAATGCAACCCAGCTTCAGGGAGCTAGATATTATCTTACTATCCAAGCTGTGAATTTAGATGCACACAGCAGCACTTTTCAACAAGTGGATGTGCTGTGTGTGAGGCAGGACCCATGCACTTACATCTTGAACACACAAGCAGTTATATGAGTATGGGGCCCAGATACCCATAGTCTCTGATTTTGCCACTTTGCTTCTTGTATCTCAACTCACATCCACACATTCATAGGGACGGTCCCTGTAACTATACCTGCAACGACTTGATTAAATAAGAAGTTGGGATGAGTTTACAGATGGTTCTTTAAAAGATGGCACCCACTGCCACGGTGCCTTAAGAGATGGGTGCTGCCAGTGTTACAGAGGAAGAAGTCCCATTTTCTTTGTACTGTCAACATTCGCCTGTGGTGTTGCATCGTGTTTTGGGTACCTGTTCTCAAAAAACTAGAGATAATCTTAAGCATTTCTGGGACTGAACATCCTAAGTGAGTAGGAGAAACTAAAGCTATGCTTTGCACAAATGTACAATAACAGAGACTTCAGTCTGGAGAACAGAGTGTTCATCTGGTAGGTGCCCATCCAGTTTTGAAGGCCTAATTCTTCAAAAGAGCTGTTTTTAATTTAAGCTCTGCCATGTAGGCAAGCTGTGATTTGGAGCAAGTTATTAAATACCATCAGTTTCTAGTCTGTAAAAACAATAGAGGAATAAATGGCTCCCTGGTGCCCAATCTATGAATTACAAAATGTATAAAGATTCAGTGAGCTAGCAATTGTCTTAGTCTGCTTTCCGCTGCTGTGTAACTGTATACCATAGGCTGAGTAATTCCTGAGGGAAAAAAATCAGGGTTTATTTAGCACACAGTTCTGAAGCCTAGAAGGACCAGGGTCAAGGGGTTGCACCAGGTAGGGTTTTTCTTGTTGGAGGGGACTCTGCAGAGACCCACAGTAGCTCAGGGAATCACCTTTGAGACAGAGAAAATTCACAAATTTGAGTCTATCTTCCTCTCCCCAGGAAGCAACCAATGCCAACTGGGGGGGGGGCAGAAAGGGAGGGCAGATGCGGGGAGAGGGGGAAGGTAGGAAAGGAGGCCTCATAGCTTCATCTAATTTTAATTACTTCCCAATGGGCCCATTTCTACATGCCATTAAAACATGGCTTTGGTTAGGTTTTTACATGAGTTTTGAAGGAAACAAGCATCCAGATTACAGCAACAGTTGTAAAATATTTAAATAAGTTAGGAAGTGTTTTAAGACATGTTAAATGCTTGTTTTTATTGCTATCAGCAACCTTTGTAAAGACATGTACGGGCATTTCCAAGACTGGACAGGTAGGATCAATTTAAACATAGCTGTAGCTTTAGGAATAAAAACAAAGGTATGGCCATGAAAAACTCAGGTGTGCATACATACACATAACACTAATAGTAGAAGACAGCATTATATGAGTAAGAAAGCTTTTTGCTTAGAAAAAATGCCTGATTTAAGTTACCTTTAAAAACAAACAATTCGGGCCTGGTGGCGTGGCCTAATGGCTAAGGTCCTCGCCTTGAATGCACCAGGATCCCATGTGGTCACTGGTTCTAATCCCGGCAGCTCCACTTCCTCTCTATCTCTCCTCCTCTCTGTATATCTGACTTTGTAATAAAAATAAAAATAAAAAAAAAACAATTCATTGTATTATCCATGTATATAAAAAGTACAATAAAAGTCTTAGGATAAAGTCAATATTTCCCTTTAATCAGATCATCAAACACCAATCTTCTTTATCTGCTCAGCCTTCTATGGCATAGTCCTTCAGGTTGCACAGGAAGTCCTAACGCGGTTGACAAAAGTTCTCAAGACTGCCTACTTCCTCATTTGAAACCAGCAAGAAAGAGGTGTCCCAGCAGTGTGTTAAAAAGCCTTTTAGGGGGCAGCATTGCAATGTAGTGGGCAAAGCCATTGCCAGCAATGCTAACATCCCATATGGGCAATGACTCAAATCCCAGCTGTTCCACTTTTGATCCATCTTCCTGCTAATGACCTGGGTAAGGCAGCAGAAGATAACCCAAATATTGGGGACCCTGCTATCCACTTGGAAGATCTGAAAGAAGCTCCTGTCCTGGGCATGCCCTGGTCCAGTACAGGTCATTGTGGTCATCTGGAGAGTGAACCAGCTGATGAAAGATATCTCTTTCTCTCTCTCTCTCTCTCTCTCGTGTATATGCTGTGACTTTAAAATATATTTATTTTAATCTTTTTTAAAAAAAATTTTAATTATATTGTTGACATTCTTTACATAGTTAGTTACGGTAAAAAGGTTCAGGGGCTATAGGGAAGTGGGTAAGACTATTATGTCCATATTGTTTCCTTCTTGTGTCTGAGGTAAAGGGGGATATTGAGGGAGAAGCCCCACCCAGTTTCCCACCCTCTCCAAGTCCCAGATGTGGGGCATGCTCTGAGATCCTTGCTCAAGTGGTTTTAATAGTTCACCAGTTATGAATCGCTGCCATTTTCGCCACTCAAAGCTCGGTGAGGTCGGCGAAGAATCCACTGATTGATAGTCTTCCTTTGCCCAGTATTTTGCTGCCAACATATAGCTGAGGTGGTTGATTGACTTTTTCTTTCTTCTGTCTTTTCCTGGCTAGGGTTCTGAGTCCAGCATTTCTACTGGAGAGATCCCCACAGAAACTTTGAGGTATTCCCAGACCAGATTCTTGTATGTTCTAGCAAGCACAGGACCCGGCACAGTCCATCACCACGATCAGCTGGTGGTTGCAGTTGCTGGGTTGGTTCTGGTTTCAGTCCCAACTTGCACTGGAACCAATAGGTATTGCAGTCCAGCCTGGTTCCGCCCAGCACGTACTTGGTCCTCACATCAACCAGTGGGAGCTGCAGCCTAGTCGGAGCGACCCACAATAACCCCCACCAGGCCTGCCCCCTACCCTGGCTTGCCAGTATGTGTGGCAGACTAGTCCTGTCTGTCCCACATCCCATTTGGCTCTCTTACTTGTCAATGGGTATTAAAGCTTAGTTCCATCTAACCAGCTCAACTATCCAGCCCTCATGGATATTGTTGAGTGCCTCTCTGTCTAGCCACCCCAGCCCCCATCCTAGTTTTCATGCCCTTCCGTGGGAGTAGTAACCCAAGAGGGAAGGAGCCCACTATTTCCCCTCCCAGGCCACTCACACTCCCAAATTAAGCACTCTCCAGGTGGTTCTGTGGTTTGACTTGACAGAATTAGCCCCCAGTGCCAGCTTCTGCCAGCTGATGCTGCGGCTAAGCCCGAACAACCCTCACCCACTCTGATTTATGCTTGCACCAGTAGCAATAATCAGCCCAGCCTGGCTTTTCCCTGATCTAGTCCACATGAGGCGCACAGGTGTTGTAGCCCTGCTTAGTCTGGTCTGTCCCCATCCCAGCCCACGCTCTCCAGTGGGAGTAGCCGTCCGGTGAGGGGACCAGCCCCTTAATCCTCCTTCCGGCTCTGTCCCTCCCTTCCTGGTTCTCACGTGTGCTGGTTGGGTGCTGCGGTCACATTCAGTACAGGCACCCTCACCCTGGCATTTCATGTTGTGCACTGGGTTTTGTCACGACCAAACCTGGCTCGACCCACACTCTGTTCTGGTATCCGGATTTGCCAGTGGATGGATGACATGTAATGATTCAGCCTGGTCTGCCCCCAACCCATGCCAAATGTATGCCAGTGGGAAACTTTCCATAGTCTATTCTGGGCTGTTTCCTATCATGCTTCTTGCGCTTACTTGCAGGGATTGTGTCCTGCCAGAGGAGTTGCCCAGGCTCCTCCATCAGAACCCCTCCCAATGCCAGATTTTGTGCATACCAGGGGGTCCATGAGCCAGCCCTACTCAGTTCACCTCCTGTCCTAGCAGGAATAGTGGCTTTTCTTGGCTGGTTTTCAACCCATTCTGGTTCTTGTTGTTGGATGTTTCGGCCCAGCCATGGCTCATCCATACCCACATACAGCTCACACATGGCTCAGTAGGGGGTTGAGACCTGGCCTAGTCAGTCCCACATCCATCCTGGTTCTCCAGAACACCAGACGGTGTTAGAGTCTGGGCTGGCCTGGTGCATCTAATCCCAGTCCACACTAGTGCCACGGGAGACTACAACTGTTTCCTAGTTAGAACGCAGCCCCCATTCCAGCACACGCGCCCCTTGGTGAGAACCTCAACCCAGCTAGGGCTGTCCCATTAGCTCCCCAACCAGGCCTGTTCCCAGCCATAGATCATGCACATGCTAGTGGTTGCTCTGACTCAGCTTGGCTCAGTCCCTCACTTGTCCTGGCCTCTGCCTTAGACACTGTGGCTTAGCGTACTTGACTCACGTAGACCATTAGGTGCAAGAGCCTAGCTCAGCATGATTTGTGCTCCATCCTGGCTTCTAGTTTTGCTTGTAGGCTAAGGTTTGCTCAGTCCTGCCCAATATATCCCGTTCCATTACCAGTTTACACATTAGCCAACTGTTGGAGCTACTTTGCCCAGCTTGTCCGACCCCCAGGTCTGGACCACATGTTCACCAGTGGGAGCTGTGACTCCTGAGGAGAGTTTCCCAAGTTCCTCCACTTGATCCACTCCCAGACTCAGTTCTCATACATGCCAATGGGTTTTAGGCCAGTGCCCGGTGCAATCTGGCCTTCCATTTGGCTTTATGTGAGCTGGAGAATGTTGCAGCCCGGCCCACCCCACACCCTATTCAGGATGCACTTTTGGGTGCTGCTGCCTTAACCAGTCCAGACTGTTGCGGGTTCCTTTACCTGTGATTGATGGCAGGCTCTTTGGTCACACCTAGCTTAATCCAAAACCACCCAAACTCTTGGGCTTACCAGTGGGGCTAGACTTTCCACAGGGTGTGGCCCACACATCTCACACAGAATCTACCACCGGATATGGTTCTCAAGTGCTACTTAATGTTATGGCCCTGCCTAATGTGACCAGTATCCTGATGAATCATCATGTCAGGTAAGGATATCCTGCTGGATAAGCCCCAAGCCTTAGCTTTTGCATGAACTGATGTTCACTGCTCAGCATTGTTATGGGATTACAAGTTCTTCAAAGGAAGAGTTACTGCCAGTAGGAATGTGTAGGATTGACTCAGATCCCAGAAGCACAGTGGGATCAACCTGGAGCTACCTAAGTAGCGATTCAGACAACCAATACCCCAGAGCTTCCTGGCCGGATGGCCAGCAGGCGGAGCCTGGTGCCAAATGGCGCACTGGCAGCCCGGGGACAGCTCACCATGTGCACATGGTGGGTGGAGTCGGGATCCGAGCAGTACACCCCTTCCTGGGGCCCACCCTTTTAATCTTTCTTTTGAACAAAAAGTCTGTTACTTCAATGCGGTTGGTCATGTGATCTACTTGATCCAAATTCATGACTGCAGGATGGCATAATCTAACTACCTTAATCCATTTTATGTGGATCCCTGGTCTGGAAGTGTTATCAATCTCAACCACAATTTGAGAATACACAGACACATTCTTTTCCTCATTCAAAACAAAGGGCTGCAAGATAGTGGAGAAGAAAGAAGTGGGGAAAGAAATGTAGCTGGAATAATGTCAGAAATCTGTCTGCAGCAACAAATCAGTGACCTGTGAATACCCTTGTTTTGATCATCCAGAACAAACGAAACACTTGAGAAACAAGGATCCCCAGAAGATTCTGTGAAGGCTTTAGAGGTTGACTGGAGGTCTTGCTCATGTATAAACCATGCTAATGAATTTACAACAACAAATAAAAGTTATGATAAAGACAAGAGCAGTAAGAACTCTCAGTAAATGCCTACAAGGCTTGTCTGGCTGTGAGTGGGTTTTGAATATAGAAGGAAAAGTGATGGAGAAAGAGCTATGCATTAGTTAAATTTCTCAGTCTTGACTATGGTAATATGCACTTTGTAGTCACGTAAATTGCTACCTAAGGATAGTAGTTCTGGGTCAGCTTAATGTTTCCTTCATAAAGTGTGCTATCTGACCTTAATGTAGCATTAGAACTGAAAATGTAATTTTACTATTTTATGTGCAGGAAAGATAGAATTAAGCAGCAATTAGCTGGGAATGCATTATCGTTCTCAAACATTTGAACTCTAGTTTAAATGCATAAGTTTCCTTGAAATAGTATTTATTTTAATAATACTCTTTAATATTTGGGTAATAATTTAATCATCATAATGTACCCTATTCCAGAGACATGTGAAGCTAATAGGAACAAGATAACTACTTATTTGACCTAGAATAGTAATGTAAGAACCTGAGAAGGCCAATTTCAGTGGCATAAATGCTTATTTATGTGAAAGTTTATCACATTTATAAACTTCAAAGAAAATTCTTGGGTACCCAAATCGCCATGTCAGATTGACAGGGCTATTATACGGTCATGAGTAAAGCAGACACAATGGCCCATGCACTAAGGATTAATCAGTAAGTTTTTAATTGCTTCAAGCTAAAATGAACACTGCCTGGGTTGCATAAAGGTTGTGTAGAGGGATTAGGTAGGAAAAGGAATGCTTAAACTTGAAGTCATTAATTTTGTTGACTTATTTTATTTTTTCATTTACTGATTTGGCAAAGCTAAAGTCATGATGTTGAAGGTAACACAGCTAAAAAAATCACAAAATTGAATCCCAATCCCAAAGTCTAAGTCCCTGTCTCCTCTAGCAATAATAGAACAGCAATGCTCATTTGTATTAGATATGGAGGTGCTCAGTGGAGATAGTCTGGAACTCATCTTTTCTTAATTTTCCCAGCAAGTTAAATTTCTTTTTAAATCCTCTCTTTCCCCTGAAATGTGAAACAGTGGAAAGAGCACAGCTTTGGAAATCAAATAGCCTGGTTTCAATTCTATCCCCAACAAGCTCCAATGGCATAGGAAACTATTTGTCTCTGATTCTCAGCCTGTTCATCTACAAAATGAGAATATTAACAGTTTTCAAACTAACATGGATTCTGTCATTGAATTTTATACCACATCACTACATCTATTTACTCCATGCAGAATAAAATTTTCTAGACTTCCATATCGTAATTAGGAGCTAAGAGGAATACTTCAGAGGATGAAAAAGAAAAGGAGTTTTCTGACTTGACTTTCTTCCATTAAACACAGTACAATCCTTCATTCTAGCATTCAGTTATTTTTAAAACTTGAGGGACTGCATCAGCAAATTTTGTTTTCTAGTTTCCAACAAGTTCTTAACACAGTGGTAGCATTTGGAAATGAAAAACTGAACATCTGGAATTACAATGTTGATTTCCACTTATTAAACAGCTCAAATCCACCAGCACACTGCTGGCTCCCTAATTGCATGAAGGTATATTTCTGTTTCTTTAAAGACCATCTCTGCAGGCATGATGCCATCTCCTTGTTGTAAAACTCCATCTGCTTTCTGGGGCAGCCCCTTTGTCTCACTTCCAAGATAAAATCATTCTTTGCATCGTGGGTATAATTTAGTGAAACACTATCTCCCTTGAGTTTCTTTTCCCTCTTAATTAATGCTTTTATCATTTCCTAATGCCTTTATAGAACCACAGGAAGTTATTTTGTACCAATGTCTTGTGCCCACTCAAAAACAGACCAGTTGTTCAGTGGAAGGTAAGGAAGCTCCAGGGACAAAATTAGTATTCACATCAGACTAATGAAGCACATAAATTATCTAGAAGCATAGAGGTCTTTAGGTGCAATATAAGAGAATGATCAAATAATCCTGAGGTAGCAAAGAGGGAACTTCGGCTATCTCCAAACTCTGCATCAATTTACCGAGTTGCCTGAGAAAGATGACTTCACTTCTCCATGTCATTCTTCAGAGAAAAGAGTGATGAGGGCAAGATGACGTCTGAACTCAAATTCCACATTGGATATTCAGAGTTAGAAGTATGTTTTCTGTCACAATGAACGAGGATTTCCTGATTCTTGTGATTAGTATAAGATCAAAAAACTCTGGTTGTACCTGAGGAGAATAAGTATATGATGAAATAAATAAATATAACAAGAGTGTCAATGAACCTGATTCTCAATCACTGTGTGTCTCACAGTTGTAGACAGTTAGGGATTATCTATTGGGAACTTTATAATATAGGGAAAGGGAAGTCTACTGGCCAGAGCTTCCAAATGAATGAGTCTCTAATCACACACTTCCATGGTTGTTAGGATCATAGCCATGAGCTGTAGTAATATAGACATTAATGCCATTTTCTTGTTGAAAAAAAATAAATTAGCAAGAAAGAACATCATCACTTACTAAGTCAAGATTTTTTTTTTACTTGACACCATAAATTCATGCAGTTTTTAAATGAATAGCGAGGAGCTACTGTGTAAAAGTCACAGTAAGACACTGAGTGGATTGTTACACAGAATCATACACATCCCCGGTCAGAGGACATTCATACACAATACTCTCTTACAGACAACATAATAAACTATAGAAAGTGATTAGTAACCACCAATAAAGAGACAAAAATTAAGTACTCAGAGAGGGAAGATAACTCCGATTGGCCGCATAAAGCAAAAATGTTGAACTAAGAAGTTTACAGAACACATCTAGACGGCTAGGTTGGGTTTGACCTGTGGAAACAAGAAATAGCAAAGACAAATAAAGAGCAGATATAAAGTACACTACATGTGAAAACAATGTTGACACCAGTTATAACATCTAACACTTATCAACTATTTACTGTGTGCTAAGAACATGAAATACATGGTCTCAGTTAATCCTCGTAATTCCAAGAGGCTGGTTCTATTGTATGTTTGTCTTCACATGGAGAAACTAAGGTCCAGCAAAAAAGGATGGATTGTTCAAGCTTCCCCATTAAAAGAAACAGCAGGTTGCTCATTATTTGTGGATCATATCATTGTGGCAAGGCAAATGAAAGATATTTGAAAAGTGTGTCTTATCTAGATACCAAACAGTGAATCAAATTTAAGTGAATCAAACTTAAGAGGAACTCAAATGAACCAAATAGAAGGGGAAATGTAAGACCCTTTGTGTATTCAAAATAAAACAACAGGTCTGGCATTTGGCATAGAAAATAAACCTGCCACTTTCAGTGCTAGTATCTCACATAGGCACCAGTTCACGCCCTAGATGTTCCACTTCCAATTCAGCGCCCTGCTAACGGCCTGGAAAAAAAGCAAAGGATAGCCCAAGTGTTTGGATCCCAACCACCCATGTGGGAGACCCAGATGAGCTCCTGACTCCTATCTTTCTCCTGACCCAGCCTTGGCCATTGTGGCAATGTGGGGAGATGGAATATATCTCTCTGTGTAGCTCCCTAACTTTCAAATAAATAGATCTTTGCAATAAACTCAGATTTTAAAAGGCGTAGAACAAAGCTGTCCCCTCTGTATTATATTAAATGACTCAGAATTTTCACCTTGCTCAACACACTCATCAATGTCAAAGCAGAAAACTGGAACACACTTGGAAGAAATCCTTTCCAATACAACTCTCTGCTTATGGTGGGAAGAAAGCTAAAGCTGAGAAATAATTACACTTGTATAGAAGTTTTGTTTGATTTAATATTTAAATAAAGTATATATGTGAACATTATATAATTCTTGCCAATTATTTGGGAACTACTAGTGAGAACAGACAACTAAAGATTATACAAAGCCTTAAAGTATCCTGGCACTCATATCCTCTGCACATTACTCCAGAAATTCAATTGTGCACCCTCATTAATTTTAATCATAATAATGTGACTCTATTATTTCACTGGGTTCATTGATAACCAAATGTACATAAAGCATTAATTAAGCAAGCACAGCAGATATTCTAAGTTGAATGTATTAATTCTTTCACCAAAATACTGTAAATAAAAATGCATCAGAACCTCAAAGGACACTGTTTTCATAGAGATTAGTAAAATGGCTTCATTTTTTCTCTTGTTTCATCAGCTATTCATGAATTGGCTTTTTACTAAGTTATACTCAAATTTAAAATATGTTAGCAAAATTTTCTCACTAAATATGAAGTTCTTATATTTTTGTATGAAGTCATAGCAAATTTAATTTACAGGATTTATATTGAGTTGATAGCTGGTAGATAAAACACAAATCTCCAAAAGGTTATTTATTGAAGTCTCTGTGGTTAAATTACCAAAGGTTTTAGCTCAGTCTTTAATAGTATTGTTTAGTTTGTTGTTATGATACAAATAGCTATATTTTATTGTTTTTTATTAATTTGATATTTGAATTTCATTTGCTATGATAGAAATTACTTGATAAGTCTCAGTTATTTTGTGATCATGATTTTCAGCTCAAATACTTTCAACATAGCACATATTCAGTGAAATGATACAACACACAGCCTTCTGTATAGCCATGAAACCCCACACTGAAATCTCCCCCTGAGAGAAAAAATGGAATAATCATATCGCCTTGTTTAATTACAGAGATGACTGTCAAATAAGATATAAAAGCAATAATGTTTCTCTAAATTTTCACAAAGCAGAAATAAACTTTAAAGGTGAGAAATTCATCTGAGCTGTTTAAGTCAGCTTCTTTACCCAACTTTTAAAATGATTTTCCTTTCTGTTTTGGGGGGTTTTGTTTTACATATTTTTGGTGGATATGTGTGCATTTCAACCTGCCTATCCATGAGCACTAACGCTCATGTAACTAATCCAGCGTAGTTTTTAGGAGAAGGTGTTGCTTATGGTGGTCCCTTCCTACAATTACCATAGATTTAAGTTTAAATGTATAGAGTTACCATAGATCTAAGTTTAAATGTATAGTTACTTGAAATTAGAAGTGATACCATCCACAGCGTAACTTTTATTGCCATAGGTGATTTTAAATGGATGTCCGTGAGAATTGCAGTGTATACCTCAGATAAATCCACTGACACAATCTCAAGCTCATCGTGTAGTATTGACAAAAAAGGATTCATTCAAAAGAAAACAAAGCAAGCCTTATTTTCCATAATTTCACCGTAATTTTATTTTATATTTACAGTCTTCAATTTCTAATGCAAGGGTTTTAATAGGAGTTCTTAGGATTAGGAAGGGACATGGGGTTTGGAGAAGAGGGATCAAAGGTCTGGATAGACAACAGTAATGAATAAAGCTAACAGGATGTGAAAGTCTTCCAGAAGAAGTTCTTGCAGCCAGCCTTGCGCTCTCGAGGGGCCATCGCTGGGTTGGAGTTGGCAGATCTTTGCAGCTCCAGCCTCATATCGTCCTGCTCAGCAGCCTGGGGCAGATCTTCGGGTTCCAGGGCATCATTCTCCGTCTGGTTGGGTTCAGACAACAGCTCAGCCAAGAAGTACTTGGCCAGTTCCTGCAGGGGTAGAGAAGAAAGGGAAGGAAAAGGAGAAGGGAGAAGAGAATACAAATAAGAAATGGTTACATCACATTTAAAAACCACACGCAAAACCAGGTTTCCACAGCTGTAAGCATTTTGTCCCTGTTAAAACCAGCTAAGAATATAATCAGCAAATTACACAAACAGGTTTCAAAGGTTCAAATTTCTCTGCAAGTTTTCTGCTTTGTAGGCTTAATACAGAGAAAGAAAGAGAAAGAGGGGGGGAGCGTTTACCGCAGGTTTCCAAAGATAAAGCATATGCCAGCAATTTAACTCAGTTTCCCTACGAGGCACTACACAGTGGAGTTATTCTTACCGTTTTACGAAGTCAACCGTGGGTGAAAACAGACCTCTCAAAATCGCAAACTATCTGTTGCCTCTGTAGCCTGTCCTTTGCCCGATCCCGCTGTGTGGGACAGTGGGGAAAGCTTAACAGGGTGGTAAGATGCCTGAGCTTCAGCACCTGGGTCAGCGCCTTGTTGTGAGCACCAAGGATAGACGCCAGCGCTCTTTTGGGTTTAATACTAGGATCTTTGAATTTCTTGATTGCTAAGGGAAAACTCACCTGAACTGTGATCGACTGCGCTGATTAGCAAAAACAAAAAAAGAGAAGACATAAGAGGGGATTCCAGACAATAAAAGTTTTGCGGGAACTGAGACCCAGAAATGCACCGAAATTCTCTAGGAAGACAAATTAATTCCAAACCAACAAGATTGAGGGCGGGTGGGAGAATCTAGCAGAGGGAAAAGAAGCCCTCGTGGCAGCTCCCTTACCTGCTTGCCCGCAGCAGCAGCCAGGGACTTCTGCAGAAATTGACGGAGCCTGGGGTCCGAAGGCGCTCCGGTAACACCGCCCAGGGCCAGGACGATGGAGAGCGCGGCCAGCGCGCACTGCAGGCGACAGGACAGCATCGCGGCAGCGCCGGGAAGCGGAGCTAGGGAGTGGTTGGTCAAACTCTAGGTGCGATCCTCAGGCAGCAGCGAAGGCTCCGAACCTTGCGACTCCTACAGAGGCTTCTGTGTGCTGCTCCGTCTCCCCTCCTTTTAAACTCTGTCTCTGACGTCAACCTAGGAGGCGCCCCCAGATCTCACCAGTGGTTTTACGCACCATTAGCCTGGCAAAATCAATCACAGAAGTGAGGGGAGGCGACACGATCTAAAGTGGCTTAAAAAAAAATCCTGCACAGGCACACACAATTTCACATGCCGCACTATTTATACAATCAATGCTAGGAATATATGCATTCTCTGATTTCACTCATACACATGCATGCACTAAATTACACGTGAACCGACGATCAATCAGCCCGTGAAGAGCAAACAAACAGTGACATGTAAGTGCACCTACACAAGTGTGTTGATACCATGCCATCCCTCAACCTGTACATTTTAGCGGGCATACATGTGAAATTAGTGGAGATTCAGACTGATTTCTCTGTCAACAGATTTGAGAATGGAGTCTCAAGGCTAGAGAGACTGAAACATCTCTTCCTCCACCATGTATTGAGGAAGAACCTCACTTTCTTCAAAAATAAGAAAGAAGTCATATTAGTTGATCCTCCCTCCCTCTCATTCTCCATCTAAGGAGAATTCTCTTCTACCTGCTATTGATGTCTGTGTGTGTGTGTGTGTGTGTGAGAGAGAGAGAGAGAGAGAGAGATTTCATATTTTGTTACCCAGAAAACTCGGAATTAAAAGGCAATCTCAGAAACTGTCTAACAGATCTCAGAATTTGAATCACAAATATCTAAGCCTAGCAGAGTAAATTGTTCTGCTTCACACAACTCCTTGCTAGGGAAAATCCCAGGCCTCCACATTTTAATGGCATTCAGCTACAAGTTTTCTAACAGATTCTGGCCAATTGGAGCTTTAGGACATGGAAAAAGCCAGAAACCCTCCTGAGCTTTCATACCCATGACTGCGAGTCTCTGCGAGAAAACAATCATCTGATTCTTAGTCAAATGCAATCCTTTTCAACTCGGTGAAGCACAAAGGAACTGGCTATGTGCTTGCTGTACAGATTAGAATTCCTGTAGATTTTTCTTTTTTTTTTTTAATTGCCTATCAAAAAGGAAAAAAAAGGAAGTTTATTTCCTGGGATGCATCAGACCATCAATGCGGGTTCCTCGAGGACTGATATTTTGCGAGCTTTCACTATTAGCTAAAAAGCTGTGCTGCAAGCACTTCCAGCATCCAAGGAGGCAAAGGACTTGGCTAATCGCAGCATTAGTCAGGTGTAATGCATCCGAATACTATAAATGCTAAGACCGAAATTATCATGTTGAGAGGTGGGAAGGGTTGTGGAAGGGTACGGGGACCAAAAAATTGTCACTGTAAAAGAATGTATAGCAAAAAGTGTCCAAGTTCCAACACTGGACAGGTCCAAGCAAAGCTAAGCAAAATGGGAGGCAATAAAAATCATCAGACAGGACCAGCTAGTATGGGGGAGCAGCGAATCCGGGGTCCTGGACTGCAACTTTAATAGGAAATACACACTGTATCCCCCAAACATGCTGGAACCCTCCCAGATATAGCACTGGGTTCTCAGAATATTGATATCAGCTCTGAGATCTCTTCTGCCCCCCACCTTCCCCAGATTCCTGCTCTTCCAAGCTTCCTCCTCTCTCCTGTTTCTCCCATTCCCTGGTCTTCTCTAGACTTCTCTCTCCCCATCTTCCTCCTTCAATCTGTCTTCTCTACTTCGCTCCTCATTTCTGATCTCAACCTGGCCCTGCCTGATTGTGCCCACGTCCCCACACTTCCTTTTTTCTCACCATGCTGAGGCTCTATGAGCCCCTCCTTCATAGCTGCCTCTCATAAATGAGCTCCTGATCTCTGCTGCCTTAAGTGCCTGCCTGGAAATCTGGGCTGCTTCCCTTAGATCCAGGCTCACGTTTAGTGGTGAGACAGGTTTCTGGGTTTTGGTTTTGTTTTGTTTCATAATCCTTGATTTGTTGTGAGTCTAAGAACTCTTTCGAAGAGAGCTAGAGCAAAAGAGAACACAAATTCTCCCTTAAATACCCCATGTCCAATTTTAGAATTAAACTCAGCTTAGCATAGATGTGCTTCAAACTTATAGAACCCAGAACACTCTGCTATCAGCCCTGGCACCTCTCTCCCAAGTTCCAAAGTGTGGAAAGTGTAGGTGTTTTATAGGTTACTGGGAATCCCATTTGCCAGATTGTGGCCACTGGGTCCTACCTTTCCCTGTTTATGCAACCTTTGGGGTCAGAAAGCATGTTCATATTCCATCGTGGTTGTCATGCCACTCCCACCTTGCACAAGGGGAAGCCAAGATCCTGAGAACACCAAGGAGTCTTCCAAGCATTCATGGAAAATCGTATTATGGAAAAGAATGATGCATGGATTTTGAAGTGTCTTTGTGCTAATACAAATGTACCTTTTAGTCACCTCACGAGTGCTTTGATAGGAACACACAGCAGCAGCAGCATGGTCAAGGTAAGAGTCACTCCCATACTAGAGATGTTGTCACAGACACCCACCTAACAGTCTACAACTGGGACACCAGCCCCTTGGACAGCCTGTGGGCTTCTTCCATGCACAGCTGTGCTGGCCAGGTGATGATGCCCCACTTCTGTCATGGAATCTTCATTTGGGTTGACTATCTGCCAAGTGAGAAGTAGGAACTCATTTGAACAAGAAAGGAAAGCATCTGTGAGCAGAAACGGGCATTATACATCAAGAAATGCAGGAGAGACAAAGTCTGAGCTGTGAGTTCAGATGCCTAGGTTCTGTCCTTATCCTGCTACAACTGATTATGGGAAACTCGTTCTGGGCCTTGGTCCCCTTGTCTGTGAAAACAGAACTCCAGAGAATCATTCTGGAAGTTTCTTTCAATCCTAACAATAAACTTAATTTGAAGGAAATAAAAAGCAAACTAGAGTGCCCTTTATGTTAAAATGTTGTACTACCTGTTAAAAAGTGAAATGCATATTAAAAAATGCTTTGTGTAATAAGAAATAGGAGACTGGGTGCAGACAATATTTTGTAGGTCTGTTAAAAACTTGTTCCTGAGTCTGTCTTCTGTTACCAAGCTGTCCTTAGCTTCTCCACCTGTAAAATCCATTCGCACATTCTCTTTCTACAAATAAGAAATAAGAAACTATACTATTTGCAATGCTGACTACGTAGCAGTGAATTAAATAAGCAAAGCTATAATAAAAAAATAAACACATGATTAAATTGTAAGAACTAAAGCAAATATAGAGCAGGAGAGCAGGAGCTAGACTCCTTTGAAAGGGATCTTCTCGAACGGAGACCTGAAGGAAGTACCTGAACCAAGGTAGTCCCAGCTCAAGAGGGAGGCTGACCAGTGCAAAGGAAGTAAGGCAGAAGAACACAGGGCACATCTGGACAGCAGCACACGGCAAGGGACCACAGGACTGAGAGACAAAGTCAGCCAGGAAAGCCTTCCAGGCCATGGAAGGAGAAACAGCTGGAGAACTTTGAGTAAAGAACTGACCTGGTTCCGGGTTTGAAAATAATGCTATCTGCTCAGGAGGATAAGAGCAAAAACAAGAAGAAAACTTGGGAGCCTAAGAAATAAGAACAAGAAGGACAGACACACATATTCTCTCCTCATACTCCAAGCCCTCTGCAGCCAATTGCCAGGGCTGCTCTCAGTCTCCCAAGTCCAAGGAGCTGGGAGCTGGACGAGTTCTTTCCTGGTAAGCATCCCTACCTCTATGAGCACAAGAACAAGGATTTGCACCCCTCCCAGGGCTTCCATCCAGCTGGAAGAGGCCCAGCTCACACCTCTGGAGCTGAGGGTTGTCGCTGAGCCAGACTTTCTTGCCAAATTGGCTTTCAACAACTTCCACAAAACCTAAGTCAAAGTGATTGCATTTCATTTAAAAAAAGAAGAAGAAAGAAAGAAAAACAAGAGTGAAGAACTTGCAAGTTTCACTTTTCTCGATAGGAGGAGTGAGGCCTGGCTTCTTTACAGGATTCTCCTGTGTGTTCCATACTCTGTCGCCTTCCAGCTCCACAGCCTTCGAGGACCACTCCCACCCCCAAGCAATGCCAATCAGGACAACTGCAGGCACATCAGCCTGACAGTCAAGTTGCCTCAGTCTCATCCTCTGTCACTCCTTGTCTGCCAGCATTCCCAACTCGCCCAAGCACTGCTCTTCCCTGCCTGTACCTGTCCTCTCTACACTGTCTCAAATGTGCAGTCCCCTGGAATATTGAGATCATGTTAGTTGGTCTGAGATGTTTTCAAGCACACACATTCATGCTCTGTGTGTCCCTCTTCTGGAACACACGAGGTGTCTTGACCCCCTCGTGTAGAGCCACATACCTCACCTTCTGCTCTTGGAGAGTTTGGAAGTACTACCAGGGAAAACAGAAACCAAGTTTACATCCACCTCCTGAGCCACGAAAAGGTTAAGCACTGGACAGCTGTGTGGCCTCATAGTTTCGACACTGGGTCCCACATCAGAATACCTGGATTCAATGTTCTGATTCAATAATCTGATTCCAGACTCCTTGTCGGTACAAATCCTGAAAGACAATAGCAATGAGTCCTGTCATTCATGTGGGAGGCCTGGAGTAGGACCTTTTAGCTTTATCCTGGCTCAGTACTGACCAGCTATTGCAGGCATTCGGGAACGATCAAGTAGAAGAGAGTTTTCTCTCTCCTTTTGCAATACAAGTAAATATTTACAAAAATAAATATTTGAGTAAATAATATTTTAAAATATGTTAAGAACAAAACAGTTCTAGAAGGATGGGGACTGAGCTAAAGAAAAGCCTCACTGCTCACAATATTGAGGTAGGATGACACCCCAGATGACAGGTCAATGGGGAATGCATTTCTGGACACACTTCCTTCTCCAGCCACAACCCTGAAACTTGACAATCTTTGGGGGCACAAATCCATTGTTCCCCTTTGTCTACTCTGAGATTAGGCAACACAAAGACCCTAAACATTGCTCAATGTCACAGTTCCTGGAATAAGAGCTAATTGAACCTGTCACATGAATAGACCAACATTGTCAGTGAAATTATCTTGATACGCAGTGGAAGAGCCAAGACGGAATATTCACAGAGTACTGAAGGAGCCCAATCTGGCCCACCCATGCTCAAGTGGGCAAGGACACAGTGGCCTGGTAAGATAGCTGGTGTGTGCTCTGCTTCACTTTCTCTCCCAGTTCTCCTTGGACATGTATTTGTCTCTCCACAGTGTCTCACCTGCTGCCCCCATGTCCATTCATGACTTCCCTGTGAAATGAAATGGAGCCAAGTGCCCCGCTGAACACCCAGAGACTCCCTCCCACTTCTCTTTGCTTTTTCACTTTTCTGAAAACAGGAGCTGGTGAGAGCTGGTGCTGAGAGTTAAGATACCTCCTGTGAAGCCAACATCCCACATGGGCACTGGTTTGATTCCCACTTCTGATCCAGCTCTCTGTTAATGTACCTGTGATGGCAGCAGAAAATGGAGCAAGTGCTTTAGTCCCTGCTATCCATGAGGGAGACCTGGAAAGAGTTCCAGGCTCCTGGCTTAGGTCTGGCCCAGCCTTGCCCTTTGTTGTCATCTGAAAGTGTGTGTGTGTGTGTGTGTGTGTGTGTGTGTGTCCTTCTTTCTGTAACTCTACCCTCCAGATAAATCTTTAAAAACAAACATGAGTTAACTCAGAGGTCCTCCCTAAGGCTGCAGTGCCATCAGCAGGAAGGGGCTGTTGGAAACCCCACCGTCTCTGGATCAGAGGCAGACGCCTGGAAGTCCATCCTCTGGTCTGGAACAGTGTAGAAGAGAGGAGCAAAGCTGCTCTTCCAGGTGATTCTGAGACTTCTGCCTTGAAGTTTTGGGACACCAAAAAACCACACCAGCACGGAGTGAGAATGTCCCACAGCAGCCCTGATTTCCCCACCGTGGCTTCACGTCTAGGTGACCTCAAAGATGCCTTCAAAGCCCAGATGCTTGGGACCCTCCTGCAGAGTCTAGTCTATAAGCCTGGGCTTGGTCAGACATCTATGTCTTTTAACCTCTTAATTCTCAACTTTTATGGGGCTTCTGCCACTGGGAAACTATGGGGGTCACCAACCCCTGCTCATCACCATTTCTATCTGACCTCACTCTGCTCTGTCCCTCCTCTTATTTATTTGGAAACTAGAGTGACAAACTGAAAGGGGAAAAAGAAAAAGAGGGCCACATTGTAGCCAACTCCTCCAGTTAGCACTCTGAAACAACATGCTAGCATTGCAGATGGCTTAGCACACTGTGTCACAATAACAGCCTCTCTCCTTTATCACTTCTTGCTCAGCAACAACTCTCCTTTTCTTTCTTGGGAATGCTGGGGGGATGGAGGAGCAATGGACTTAACCTTGCCTTGTTGAGGCTTAAGCGCCTGCTTCCTGAGTTTCTCAAAACGGAGAACTGAGATTAAAATGGGCCCACTCATAGACCAGGAATTAAATGGTCATCTGACCCTACCCTTCATTACACATATGGGAACATGGAAACCAAGACAGCAGTGGCACTTCTCAAGGCCACACCTGAGTGGCATCACCAGAACCTCAGGTTTTCTCATGTCTGCGCTCTTTGCACAATGCAGGTGCTGGGGTAGTGCCAGGGGTTGCATCCACCGCAGTGTTAGAAACCAGGCTGTAGGCTTGGTATCTCCTGGCCTGCTCTCTAAGTACCTTGGCAGTCGGCTTGGAGCAAACCTCCACTCCCAGACAAGAGAATGAGATGACGGAGAAAGCTTTAGGGATTAACAAGCATAGATAAAAGACTTCGCCTAGAACAGGCTTTCATGCTTTGAGTTTCCATCCTTTTCCAGTTGTACATTTTCTAATCTCGCAAAAACAATTAGACCTCCTTACCCCATGCCTTACCCAAGCTCTTTTCTGCACCCTGGAGAGGTTGTAAATCTTACGCTGGGCTCTCCTGCCCCCTGCTGGTTCAACAGAGAACAGGGCACTCCATTTTGAAAGCAGGATCCTGTTTTTCCATTGATTCAAAACAGGTGCTTGGTGCTGGCACTACAAAATAAATTCTCCCTTCGAGCAGTCTGGGACTGAACATTTTTGTGTCGGATGTTGTAGTGGACATTTGGAGCTGTCTGAAGCTCAATCCTCGAAACGAAGTTCTAGTTTCATAAAACTATGCATTTTTGTTTTGAACCACAGAATCAGAGAATTATCGCTAGAAGAGACGGCAACACTTTCTAATCTAGTTATTCACAATGGGCTTCCAAATCAGGAATAGGATGACTTCACACAATCCCCAGGGACTCCCAACCGTGGAGGGAGAGTGGTGGTGTCCTGTGTTGCTGGGATTCAATTTCCACTGAGCAGGACTAAAGAAAACTCAGTTTGAAAACTGTAGCTGTAAAACAAGCCCTCCTCGAGCACGTAATCCGAGCTCCCCCAGCCTCACAAATCTGTGCTTGTAATCCATGTCACCTTTGTAGCGCCTATCACAGCTCTCTGATCTCATCCTCCCTTCCACTCCCAGACAGGTGGAATCATGGTCTCTTTGAGGGCCATACTGAGATCTTGCATGTGTTGAGAGCTCCCTCTTGTGGCTGTCCTCTTGTGGCTGTCCTCATCTATGCCAAGGTCGGTCACAACGCGGTGCCCAGAACCAAATATTCTCTGAACCACCACCCTCTGGATGCTGCCATGAAGTGCCACGTGGGAGGCTTTCACATCAGGATCTTTGCATTTTCTGAGAACAGCTTCCATATAAAAGACATTTCACATCAGAACGCACACACATGTGCCCGGCTGCACACCTTTCTCAAAACAACACTGCCAAGCTTCATGACTTGTAGGAAACTGAGATGCTCTATATTTGTCTATTTGTATTCGTTTTTCTCTTCCATGTGGGCCTTGACTGGCTGTGTTAACTGTGTGGCCCACTTCTGAGTTGTACTCCCCAGGGTGAGATGCGTTGCTGTGGGCCACACTCAGCAGCCGGGCACCCTCAGTTTCCTGGGCTCTGCTGGGCCTGTGGGATTTCTAAGCCACTGTTCTGCCCAGGGCCACTCAGTGCTAGCAGGGCCAAGCTGTTGTCCTGGCTGTTCACTTGCCAGGCTTCATTTCCTGTCTCCTCTCTCTCTTCTGCTTCCAACTGCCTCAATGGATCACCCTGTGGACTGTTTACACCATAGCTGGTTACAATGGGCTGGATGGTGCCACATCACAACCCTCAGAACCTGTGGCTGTGAGCTCACACATGTTCTTGCAAATGTCACTCGGGATCTCCAGATGAAATCATTCTGGATTGTCCTGGGAGACCCTCAGTCTAGAACCAAGAACTCTAGCACGTGATGACAAGACACAGATTCAGAGGAAGTAACCCTGCGGAGTCAGGAACAGAGGCTGAAGTGATACAACCACAAGCCAAGGAAAGCTTGGGCTGCCAGAAATGGTGGGCTCCCCAAGGAAGGGCTCTACCTTGGCACCTCCAGAGACAATCTGGCTTATGGTTGCTGCCACGCAGTCCTGCTGGATGACAAATATGGTTGTTTCTAGCTTTCAGTTTGTAGAGTGGCTGTCCTAGCAGAGGGAGGAAGCATGTATGGAAACTGAGCCTTTCTTTTCCCAGCCTCTAAAGAAACCAGAAAGAGCTGGGCTCAGGGCAGCCGGACCCTGTGCTTAGGACCAACCCCTCCCACCAGACCACAGGCCCTGCATGGAATGAGGCCTTGCTGCCAGCCACATTCTTCCTAAAGGTCAGCTGCTACACAGGGACCCTATAGAAGAGGTGCAGGCTACTCCTT
This sequence comes from Ochotona princeps, assembly GCF_030435755.1. Lineage (NCBI taxonomy): Eukaryota > Metazoa > Chordata > Mammalia > Lagomorpha > Ochotonidae > Ochotona > Ochotona princeps. Next base: position 99,011,912 of record NC_080834.1, on the reverse strand, counting down.
CCAACAGATATATACACATCCATTGTGGACATTTGGGCAATTTCCCCCCAAGAGATTTCTTTTTTTTTTTCTAATATGTGTTTCTTAAGATTTATTTATTTTTATTGGAAAGGCAGATATACAGAGAGGAGGAGAGACAGAGAGGAAGATCTTCTGTCCGATGATTCACTCCTCAAGTAGTCGCAACAGCTAGAGCCAATCCGAAGCCAGTAGCCAGAGGATTCTTCCAGGTCTCCCACACGGGTGCAGGGTCCCAAGGCTTTGGGCCGTCTTCAACCACTTTCCCAGGCCACAAGCAGGGAGCTGGATGGGAAGCGGGGCCGCCGGGATTAGAACTGGCGATCATATGGGATCCCGGTGCACTCAAGGCGAGGACTTTAACTACTACCCTATCATGCCGGGCCCCCAAGAGATTTCTTAATGTCCATGTACACAAAGTGGTTGAAATTGGAAACCAGACCTGAAACAAGACAGAGCTGACAGAGCTGGCTTAGCAGTAGGCATGGTGGGTGGGGAGTGGTAATAAAAGCTAGGAGTGAAATAATTTGTCCAAAGCAGCATGGTGAATTAGTGACAAGTAGACATTTTATCTGAATGTTAAACACACAAATAGGAAGAGTTGGAGGGGAGTTAATCTCTCCCTTTCAAGACATGATGGAGGCTGCACTGGCTAGATAGATGAGGTCACACCCACAGTTCGAGAGAGCACATTTTGTCTCTGCAGCTTTCGCCATGTTTATCCCACCATATGCTGCATCGCTTGAGGGAGCCACTGCTCTCTCCCGTTTACCCAGCTCTGCACTTGCTTCTTGTGAAAGTTTCCTGATAAATTGATGAACCATTGCCATGCCTTTAAGGGGAAAAAACAAACTGTTGGCTAAGCAGCCCTGGACAGCAGGAGTCACAGGGAAGCAGATGTCAGACAAGAGGACTAGTTCAGCGGAAAATGATCCTCTTAGATCCAAGGAGAGGCACCATGGATTCTGGGCAGAGACGATTCCCGCAGTGAGCAAGAGGATTGTCCAAGATAATGCCCCCCACGACCCCCCAACACACACACACACACACATACCGCTACCACCATGCCCATCTTGAGTTGTGTCTTTCAGATCCTAATCCCTCCTATTCACACATTCTTCAGTGCTGCAGGGGAACTGATGAAAAATATGGGCCCCACCACCCTAGAACCAACACTGGGAACTGACACTCCCATCCCAAAGACTCTGACACAAGACAGACTGCCTCTAGGTTCTGTTTCGTTTTGTTTTGTTTTAAGACAGTTACATTTCTGTCACTTGTTTACTCGCAAGGCTGGCTCCTTGCCAAAGGACTTTCCTCAAAGGCAGAGCCCAAGCCTCCCTACCTGGTTTACACAGGAAGCACCCAGAGTATGCTAAATGCCTGCAAAATCCTGGGCAGGGGCAGAAGGAAACTGACCAAGGGCAGTCCATAGCTTCACTAGCGTCCTTATGCAAATGTCTCCTGACTTATTTCTTTTAATTTGTCTCTTCCTTCTTTTGGTATCACTACTCACATTTGCTAAATTCTTTCCTAGAAGTGTATTTCTCCACAGCGTCAGCCCGACCACCACTTTAGTTCACTTCAATGTCTTCTGTTAACTGTGGCCAAGCTTCCTGCCAGTCCTTCCTTCCATCAGTCCTCTTCCTTGGTCATCACCAACCTGGTCCCTTCAAACAGATTCTACACTCTTGGATCTGGTTCAATCTGCAAATACACATGTTATGTATTCCCTTCAAAACTCCAAGTTAAGTCACTGCCTTTTGAACAAACATCTATACCCCTCACGCAGGTTTCAAAATGCTGCAGCACATGGCTCCAACTTCCTCTTCAGTTTGATTTCTCACTGACGCCTCACCCTTCAGAAAACATCTGTGAGCACCCTTCCCTGCAATGGCACACACATTTCAGTCTCTGTCAAACTGCATGTCCTGTGCCATCTGTCTACAGTGCATCTGCGTCCTCTCCTCGTAGAAAGCCACTCACGTCTCCTGGGAATAGTGCCAATTTTATGTCTTCCATAAAGAAATAGAGCTGGAGTTTATACCCGTTGGCATGGGTGGCAAGTTCTTTAAGGAAAAGAATAAAAAATTCTAATTGAAAAGTTTTCTTGTATCATGGAGATTGTTTAACATGAATTCAGTGAAATTCATGATTCATAATAGACTGAGCCACAAGTCTCTGAAATAAAGAGGCTAGAAAATGGGCAAGCAGGGGACTTGTAACGTTACAGCACACCACTCCTTTGCCACCAGGAAAATTTCCATGTATTGGGAGACGGAGAGCTCTACTAACAGCTGTCTTGTGTTCATTTCAGGTTCAAGAAAACAGGCTGCAAAGGTGCATGCGCTGTTCCGATGCTTCCACTTCTGTTGCAGGATGTCGGACATGGCTTCCTCAAAGATGGTATCTGTGCTTGGCCTCACAGAAGGGAACTAGTTGGCCTTTGGCAAAGAAAGCCATCCAGAGAATTCTGGCCAGGAGAACAGGGTGTTTGAGAGCAGGGGACACTATGTTTAGGGAACAAACGGATGACAATGGGTGATCGAGGCTCCAATATCCCAGGCTGGTAACCTGGGAGGTAACCCTGCTATATGACTTGGGATTTGGGTTTATCTCCAAGCAATTTTTTAAAAGCACTGATTTTTTATAAAAGAACAGTTCGCTTCTCTCTTGTGTGGAAGTTCAGGGAAACAGTCCCCATTTGATAAGGCAGTTGGTGATCCTGGGTACTAAGGTAACTTCTTTATTGTCCCCCTGCCATGTGTGTTCTAGACTTCATGACCAAAGAGGGCAGCGTCTGTTAGAGAACACACAGCACAGGTGAAAGGCACCCAGGCCTAGCCATGAGAGGTGGTATTTTCCAAGTTGTCTGCAAGTAGTATGTTCTTACGTGTCTAGGACATTTTCCCTATTAAAAAGGTAGGGTCTTTGCTCTCGGGCTCTGAAACAGAGCAGGTTTTGTGACTGTTCTGACCAATAGAATATACTAGGCTTCACAATATGTGGTATCCAAGCTAAGTCATAAAAAGCATTTTAACCTCTGTTTTCCTCATTGAGACAATCATTCTTGAAACCTTCAGCTGCTGTGGCAATGTGATTACCCTGTGGTAGCCCAACAGTTCACACAGAGAGACCACACAAGAAGTGCCAGATCTGTATGGAGCCAGCCAGCTCTGGAAACTTCAGCTCCAGCTTCTGGCTGAACACAGGTGCATGAGAGACTCACAATCAAAAGCAATTTCCTGTTGTGAGATAGGCAACTGGTTCAGAGTCACGAGCTTGGAATCCACACCCTTCCCCCATCACCTGGGTGTTCCCTCCTGTCCACCTGTGCAGCTCACCCATCATCACCTGGAACCTGAAAGGGGGTGATGCTGTATTGTTGTGTAATCACTTCCCTCACAAGCCCCTATAAAGGCCCATGATGGAGAGGGGCTCGCTCTCTTGGTCCCATGCTTCCATCACTCTGGCACTCCAACTCTTGGCCTCCCCTGTACCTACTTGCTCTCTGGACTCTTGTGAACAGGTAGCCCCTGATCATGGCCCCTGTGTGTCTGTATTCTTCACCCTCTGTTCATTGCTTGGACGGGACAGTAAAGATGTTAATGCTAAGTTGCTTTGTATTTCTAATTTGCATACTTTCAAGTGTTCCAGGAGAAGTGAGGCCTAGCAGTAGTGGAATGTTGTCAGAGAAGCCAGGGAAAGATGAATGTCTGCAACTTTGTAAGTATGCTCAGGTTGTTCACTGTATTTCTCTTAGGGTAACTTATATTGCCAGGGAAGCTGGGACATAGGACTTCAGTTTAAAGGATGGACTTTAGGGTAATGACCATTTGTTCCTCTTGGGGTTATGATTGACTGGATTGCTGTATGGATTTTTGATTTGCTATTTCTAGTGGGCCTTGTTTTCTCCAAGCTTGGGGATAAAGACTCCTTAAAGCACCCTAGACTTTTCTGGCATGATCTCGCTTGTACCCCACAACACTTTCTGTGTTCCTGATCCACAATATCTACAGAAATAATGAAATGCTTGCTGGGGCTCCGTGGTGGCAACACAGCTTAATTCTCTACATACAGCACCAGCAACGCATATAACCACCAGTTCTAGTCCTGGCTGCTCCACTTCTGATCCCACTCCCTGCTAATGGTCTAGGAAAACAGTAGAGGATGGCTCAAGTCCTTGGGCCTCCGCACCCACATGGGAAACCTGAGAAAAGCTCCTGGCTCCTGGCTTCTGATCCACCCAGCTCTGGACATTGCCATCATTTGGGAAAGTGAACAAGAAAATGAAAGATTGCTCTCTCTCTCTCTCTCTCTCTCTCTCTCGTGTGTGTGTGTGTGTGTGTGTGTGTCTACCTCTCTCTGCATAATGTTTTCAAGTAAAATAAATAAATCTTTCTTAAAAAAGTGCTCAGCTAGCCTCTTTACTAACTCTTAACTCTTCACAGGAGGTCATATGCACAGAGCAGGAGGGGCTCCCAGAGTGGAACGGGAGGACAGAGGAGGCCTGTATTCTAATCGCCGAGACCCCCAGAGACCTCACAAGTGCTTTCGCCACAGAAACAGTGGATACTTCATCAAGGATTGTCAGTATGGGCACCAAGGACCATAACCCAACTGCCAAGGAGATCATAGGGTCTTTGAGTGCCCTTCCTAGGCTGAGAACTCTGAGGTCAGTCATTTCCTATTGGCTCTCCCACACAGGGTTGAAGCAGTCCAGAACCCTCTTCGTGGGGTCTGGTGACGTGAGAACAACAGCCAGGAACCCCAGGTGATCCTTGGAGATAAAAGAATTGTAAAATTCCTTCTTGACTCAGGAGAGGAGCTTTCTCTTGTCCTTACTTAGTTTCAGCTTTGGCTCCCCTTCCTCTCTTGCACTGACCATCAGGGTTGCTCAGGAGCCCCAAAATTAGCTCAGATAGACAGAGAGAGACTAATAAAGAAAGCTTTGAACAGACAGGGAAAAGTCAACTGGCCTATAATTTCTCAGCAAGTACCTTACTGGTCATGCTCCTGATTTGGCTCTTCCTAGACATCACTAAGTAGGATGCAGAGTTCAATTATTCCTCACTTGCTAAGTTGTTGGGGATTTCTCTGCTCAACTACCTAAGACTGTTCTACTCTTCAGTTGTTAATATATGATTTGTTAGAGTTATAAGTCTGTTCTGATTATCTTAAAATACACGAAGTTCCGTAAAATCTTGCTTGAATACTATAAATTGCTAAGGTTAAATATAATTTTAACAAATGCTCAGTAAGAATAGAGGATTGGACTGTCTTAAAAAATGTTCCACACAGGCTCTCATTCATATCTGCCTATGCAAATGTAGGATTCAAATGACTGGCTTATGCAAATGAAGTATTATGAATTGTCTAGCTATATTAGTCAGTCATAGATTGTCATCTATCGAATAGCTCCAGGTGATGAAGCAGAATAGCTTGACACGTGGCTTACCTTAGTGGATGGGAACAGGAACATGCCCGGACAAAGGTTCTAAAATGGCAAAAGTATCAGGAACCCCCCATCTTCATGCAGGGAGCATTCGGTCATTGCATTAATAGGCAGGTTAAATTATCATGAAACATGAAGTTGCTTCCAAAGGTAGTTCCTCAGAAGGGCTCTTGATGCTGAACAGTAAGAGAAGCAGTAGCTTTACAAGATGACGCTTCAAAAAATGTAGAGAAGACGAGGTTTATCCTGCTTCTGTAGAAGGGCACTGAATCTGGGGCACTCATTTCTTATTTAAAAAAAATGGGTGAAATAAGGCATTTGTCTTCTCCCTTTTTCTAGGACCAAATAAATTGAAGGAAAACCACATAGTCTCTAACAGAACTCTCCCCCTGCTCTCTGACCGTGAATAATCAGCAGAAGAAAGGCATTATATACACAAAAAACTAATTCAGGCACATCACTACAATCTCCAGAATGAGAGTCGACACCATCCTCATCCCTATGGACAAAACTGCTACAGGAAAACAGGAAAACAAGCAGGAAGCTTAGAAACTCTAGCATGTGTACAGGACAAGATTTATAAGGCTGTTGCATTAATCATCCATCTTTTTTATATTTCATTAAGCAACGTCAAAGGGAAAAAAACCATTAGGTTGACACCAGAACTTTTCTCTGCCACAATAAACTCCAGAAAACATTGAAGTAATGGTTTCCAAGGTTTGGGTGAAAAAAAAATTAAACATTGTCGTCATAGAATGGTATACTGAGCCAAGCAAATTTTTTTAAATGGGAGAGAGGAACAGAAAGCATTCCCAGAGAAGTATACCACCCACATGCCCTCCGTGAAAATATTTCTCACCAGAGTACTCCAAATCAAAGAAAGAAAATAAATCACCAAAAAGAACTCAAAGTGGAGTGAGCTACTATAAAAAATGAAGAGAGAAATCTGTGAAATTTATGAGCTGATCCCTTTAGTTCTTGTTAGCATTTTGAAATTCAATGCACATGTGTAATGAGAATCGGCACTTCTCTAACGCATTATATTTCATAATACTAATAAGTAATTACATTAGACATGCAATACTGGGAAGAGACTTAGGAGCTGCGAAGTACTATTTTAATTTAATTATGAAGTACTAGATGATTCTTTTTTTAAAAAGATTTACTTATTTTTATTGGAAAGGCAGATATACAGAGAGGAGGAGAGACAGAGAGGAAGATCTTCCGTCCATTTGATTCACTCCCCAAGCAGTTGCAACAGCTAGAGCTCAGCCAATCCGAAGCCACGAGCCAGGAGATTCTTCCAGGTCTTCCATGCGGGTGCAGAGTCCCAAGGATTTGGGCTGTCCTGGACTGCTTTCCCAGGCCACAGGCAGGGAGCTGGGTGGGAAACGGGGCCGCCAGGATTAGAACTGGCACCCATATTGGTCCCAGCGCATTCAAGGCTAGGACTTTAGCCACTACGCTATCGTGCCAAACCCTAGATTATTCTAACACTGTAAGAAATCCATGTTGGCAAGGGAGAGGGTATGTTAAGTTCTTTCCCATCTATCAATACCAAAATGATTAATAGCTTCTGTGATTGTCATGAAATAGATATGAAAATACAGATGAAATATAGCTTTTAAAAATAAACAATCATTATTAGGACATACAATCCCTATATAGCTTTCTTTTTTAATGTTTATTTGTTTCACACACACACACACACACACACACACACACAACTTTCATCTGCTAGTTCATTTCCCAAATGCCCACAAAGGCCAAGCCCAAGCTGAAGCTAGCCAAGGAACTTAAGCCAGCTCTTGCATGCAGATAGCACAAACTCAGTCACTTAAGTCATTGTTGCTGAATACCCTGAAACTGGTCAGAGACATTGTTGCAGAATCCCAAACTTCACATTCATGAAAACTTATTATTTTAACTCTGATGTGTACTGTGATCACTGCTCCTGTAAGTTAGGGGATATATAATGTTCAAATACGAAGACAAAGTGTTGTATGTCTCTGTGCATACAAACCAGACCAGAGATGGACTCCCAGTGAAACAACTGAAACTATACTAACAGTCAGATGATGGAGTCTTTGACAATGTCCATGCCTACATCGTTGGGAAACATTTTAGCAAAAACATGATGGACTTGTGATGGTTCATGAAGGACATCAATTGGGGTGGGGGGGCCCTGGGGAAGGGCATGAGCAACCCCAGAACCTATGGAACTATATCATAAAGCAAAATAAAACATGTTTAAACAACAGCAACAAAAAATTGAATCCCCAAATTGGGTCCACTCACCCAACATGCAAAAAGTCAACCATTGACAAGGGAAAGTTGGTCTTCATTGCAAAGCGCAAGTCAAGGAGCTGGGCAACTATTGCTTAATTCCCAGGCTCCCTGAGGAGTCAGAGGTGAAGATTCTTACAGGCAGAAATTGGGACTGAAAGGCGCATGAAGCTTAGTGAAGCTCGTGTCCTTTCCTTTGATCATTGATGCCATGCTCTTTAGGGAATCCACGATGATCAAACGGACTCCAGATCATCTGGGGGTTACATGAATGTAGCTACATTTTCTTCACGACTTCCCCCAGATGAAGCCTTCCAGATAATACTGTCCATTACAGCTCTCATCTACAAAGGACAGGTGATGCTTCAGTTAGAGCCCTGTAGGATCAATTTGCCCTTCCTTCAATTTGGTGAATTCCTTTGGTTGTAAGACAGACAAGGATACCTGGAACTAGTGGAAAGGCATGGGTCTGGGCCATGCTTTTACATCATAGAGACTTGGTTTCAGGTTGTTTCATTACCGCTGCTTCCTAGGACCTGCATCATCAGGAAACTGAAATCAGGAGCTAGAACCAGATGTCAAACCTGTTAGGTTGGGCAGAGCAGAAGTGACTCCACTACTTTGACAAAGTCAAGCCAGCATTCTCATCCAGGAATGTTTGGTTTGCCAAATCACTCTAACGTTGTCTATGCAGAAAACCAACACTCATCATGATGCGTACCCTGTGCTACATGTCATACGCATGTATAAACCAAGGAGCTGCTGCTTTCTCCCATCCCCCACACCCAAGATATATAATGACTCACTGCTGCACTCCATGGGTAGCCATTTCCCTCACATGGACACCGCACCATGTGGAAGTGATCCTGGGCCATCTCCCTCCAGGGAGCAGGTCTTAAGACTTTCTCCCTTGATTGATAAAACTCTTTGCCTGAACTTAAAGCCCCTGTCTCTCTTTCTCTTTCCCAATTTCCTCCAACCTAACATAACCCAGGTACTCTGATATAGTACACATACATCTCACTGCTTTGCTCAATACCCACTCTTAATGCTTCCTATAAGAAAAAAAATAACGTGGCCCGTATTGTGGCAAACAAGTTAAGCTGCCATCTGCCATGCAGGCAACCCATATGGGTGCCACTTTGAGTTCTAGCTGTGCCACTTCCAATCCAGCTCCCTAACAATGGTCTAGAAAAGCAGAAAAGACAATCCAGTACTTGAGTCCCTGGTTCCTGACTTTGGCTTGTCCAGCACTGTCATTTGGGGATTCCATCCAAGGATCCAAGGATGGAAGCTAGCTCGCTCGCTCTCTCTCTCTCTCTCTCTCTCTCTCTCTTTCTTCCCCACTCTCTCTAGCTCTTTAAAATAAATAAAGAATTCTTAAAAAAAAAAAAAAGGAGGGGGGTGTTAGGAGTCCAACAGTACCTCAGAATAAGTTTTAAAGATTTAAAGCATAATTTTTCTTTCAAGTTTCTAAATCAGCTACAAATATGTTTCATTTCTTTTTTCAATCCCAAGATTTTACATGTTTTTTAAATTTTTAATTTTTTAATTTTAGGATGCTTGAATTGTATTTAATTTTGGCTAAATTTTTTGGTTTTTTAATTAATATATTACAACCAGAGAAATATATTTATTCATTTTTATTGGAAAAACAGATTTACAGAGAGGAGAGAGAGAAAAATACCTTACATTCGCTAGCCCACTCCACAAATGACAATTGCTGGAGCTGGGCCAATCTGATACCAGGAGCCAGGAGCTTTCTCCAGGTGTCCCACATGATTGCAAGGTTCCAAGGCTTTGGGCTGTCCTCTACTGCTTTCCCAGGCTGCCATCAGGGAGCTGGGTGGGAAGTGGAACAACCAGCACCCAACCCAGCACCTGTATGGGATCCCAGCACTGTAAGGCAAAAGATCAACCAGTTGAACTATTGCACTGACCCCACAGAAAAAAAATTTCTGTGCATTTTTAATTTATTTCACTGCAGTTTTCCAAAATATGTGGGAACCTCACTAGCACTGGAAGAAAAGTTATAGCATTTCCTTATCATGCCCTCAGCCAGAGCACCAGGAACCACTTGTGGTTACATATAAGAACCATGAAACGTTTCAGTAATGGGCACTAGAATGGCTACATGTACCGTCGGGGCAGATGTCAGGGGATTCAGGGGAAGGTTCAATTTCTGGACTGAATGTTGGCAGAAAGTGAGGATCCTTCCATGGGTGGATATTGTGACTACAACGACTAGAGTTGAGCTGATCCAAAGCCAGGAGCTTCTTCCGGGTGTCCCATGTGGGTGCAGGGTCCCAACACTTTGGGATGTCTTCGACTGCTTTCCCAGGCCACAAGCAGGAAGCTGGATGGGAAGCATGGCCGCCGGGATTAGAACCGGCACCCAGATGGGATTCCAGCACATTCGAAGTGAGTATTTTAGCCACTAAGCCACCATGCCAGGCCCTTGGCTAGGTATTGTAATGATTCATAACTAGAAAGTGAGAAGAAGAAAATAAGGCTATAGCGTTGCTGATAAAGAAGTAGTAACCACTCATCTTAGCCAGGATAGGTGTATGCAGTCACTTCCTTGGTTTGGACAATGCTAATGTCTACATCTAAATCTGAATGTGATGATAGAATGGTCCTGGGTTTGATTTGATCCATTATCACCCCGGAGTGGCCTCAGATAAGACTACATTCTGTGGAGTTGTTCAGAGCAACACAACCCAGCTGTGGGCCCAGACCAACTCCCAGATGTCAAGGGCTACCCTCCTCTTGTCTTTCCTAAACACACTGAGATAAAACAACACACACACACAGAGTACATGCACAATCCAAGGTTCTATATGTTTCAGTAGGACCATTTCCTCTTGCTTGATCAATCTGATATGGGGGAGGCAGGCAGGGAATTAACTAAGAATACATCAGCCAGGAGCTTGGCCCACACTGTCTATGGCCCTGCGCAGCAACTCCATCCCCACACATGTCAATCCATCTGCTAAATCCCCCATCATGTATCTATTTCCAATCAAAATGTAAGACCTTATGATGAACATGTCATGGAATAACTCAGTGTGGAGAGACCATGAAAAGTTCATGAACACTAAACCTTACTCAAACTCCATTCCCCTTTAACTACTCAATTAAGTAAAGTACCCCTTCCCCTAAGGGGATGTTTAGGTGTGGGAACAGCCTTTTTTGGCCTCTTTTCTAACCTGCTCACCCGCCTCTCTTCTTGTGGCTACTTCTCTGGCCCGCTCATGGATAGCTTTTCTCTTCTGAGTATCACCTGAACTCATTCTTGAACGCATTGCTATTATCTCACTTTACCTAAATCCTGCTCTCATTTTTGCAGGTTATTTGTGCCTCTGCTATGAATTCTTACATGTGGGGATAAGGGCTTAAAATAAAAATTAAGTATATATTACCAAAGCAAATCCACTATATATAATGGGTATGGATACATGAATGTAAAAATATTTAAGGAAATAATTCGCTTGTATTATAGAAAGACACAATAAAGGAAAATCTTCTATAACTGTTTTTAATTGGATTTAACATGTGTGAGCAATGAGGACCAGAACCAAACTTCCTGGTTCCACTGATTATTGGATTAGTTAATTAACTTCCTTTCCAGCACTAAATAAATAAAACTGCCTCTGTTATTCCACCGAGTTATTAGCTTTGTAATTGGTAGTTTACATTTTTATTACTCAGAAAACATTTGCGAATATCACTCATGTCTACACCTAAAAATGAGAACAGAGACTATTCTCAGCTAGAGTGAAACTAGAGGTGAGTGGAAAAGCACAAGATGAGCAGAGTTAAATTCTTCCTTTAATACATGCACAGTGCCTGGTGTAATATTTAAATTGTTTTCAAATGTTTGCAGAAGACACGCAGGTAAAGATGTCACTCAATACTTTTTTCTTTGCTTTGCTTTTCTTTTCTTTTCTTTTTTTTTTCTCTTAAAAACGTTTCTAAAAGTGATGATAAAATGTTTATCCCTAGAAACTTTATTCCTTACCAGAGACAGCTGACTATCCAACTTTGCAGGTGCACTGTCTTCACCCAGTTTCAGCCCTATCCCAATCTGGGCTCCCAGATTCCTCAATCCCTTCCCACCCTAATACATCCCCTCCCCCCCAGTGCATGAAAAGGAAAAAGGTCTGCTTCTACGTCCTTCCTCTCTCAGAGGGGATGTTCTTGGCTCCCTCTCACCCAGCAATGACTCCCAGATCTGCTTCTACATCTCTCAAACCCTGCACCCTCACACCTGCCCTTCCAGGGAACCTTTTCCAAACTGCTCACAAGCAAGCAGTGATTGAGTTTTCCCCCTGCCTAATGTAACACTGACTAGCTCACAATGAACCCTCTCACCCATTGCAATCCTTCCTGTTCCAAGGTTAGGTCTGTGTTCATGATCCTGGAACTTAGGGCAAGGCAGAAACAAAACAATAAGTGTTTGGGAGTTTATATGTGAATATGGCATAAATGCAGCCATAGTCCTTAGAACATAGCCCTTGCCCTGTTTTTCCAGAGACGGCACTTTGTCTTGCCTTGTTTCTCTGTATTGTCGGCCCAGCACGTGATGTCGAGTCTCAGCACAGCATTCCTTTGCATGCCTTGCTGTTCTCTTCAACAGATGCTCTGTAAACAACTGACAAACTGTAATCACTGAAAGCCATACTTGTTTCCTTGGTGCAAAAGCTACACAAACACGCACTGGATGGCGGGGAAGATTCTAGAGCACTACCACCTTGGAATACAGGATTTATACAGAGCAACTAATAATAGCAAGACAGGTCTCTGAGGCGGAGACCAAAGGTTCACTCTACCTCACAGCAGCACAGACACATCAACAATAGCTTCTTCTTACACCAAGTACCTGCAAGAATCTCCTCCTAAACTCCTTGTCAGATTCACCAGTGGGCAATTTGTCCACAATTCTCAGACAACTCTGCTTCAAGATTTCTCGAAGTCTAACTTCATATTCTGTTTTCAGATCCTGATATCCAGCAGTCATCCAGGTGTTACCAGGTGACTTTGACCTCTGCAGTCCTTGCAAGGTATCTGAACTGAGTTTCTGCATGAGTCACAGAGTTTAAATAGGCTACTGGGCTCTTGCACCAGGTATGAACTGAGTTCAGAGGCCTTACAAAACCCAGCACCACACTGCTCCTCAGCTTGCTCCCATAAGTGTGAAGAATTACAGTGTCAAAGTCACAGGTTGTTACTATGAAGAAATCAGACAACATTAAGGACACAAAGTCAGTATTTGTTTCCCTTCTATCTTGGCAGCATCAGAGTCCATGAAACTTGCATAGGGTGGCTCCTATGCAGGCATGCAGGTTTCATGTACCCAGTAGAGGGAGGGGAGAGATAAAGCAAGGAATTTGGCATCCAATACAACAAAGGATTAATCCGCCAGGTTCTGGGGCATGGAACATAACTTTCTAGATGGAACATAACTGCTGGTAGTGGACAAACTCAGGTGCAAGCTGACAATGACAAGGCACAACAATGAATGCATAAGAAGAGGTAGCAGTGGTTGCTCAAGGGGTGACCTCCTGATGTCTCTGGCGTCTGTGAGGTCCATCAGGGAGATGATTCTTGGGGTTGAGACTGAAGAAAGATTCTTACAGAAATTAGTTGGAAACAGAATCCTGGGGAAAATCTATAGCAGTATCCAAAGGCAATTGACTTAGTGCTAGCCACAAGGCAGCCCAAGGACTGATAGCTCAAGTTCTGCAGCCAGAGAGATCATGGATACTAACCTCAATACCGAGACTAGCTACCTGGGTCACCATGAACGCATTTTGTAAGCTCCCTAAGCCTCATACATAAAGTGGAGATAATCACACTACCTGCCCCCAGGGGCTGTTTTCAGGATTCAGTGAGCCCAAGTCCATAAAGTGATTGGCACAGCACCTCATCCACAGTCCATCACCATAGCAGCACAAGTACATGGAGCTACTTATCAATGAACATTATGTATTATTATTATTACGTGGCTAATGAGACTACATTCATGCCTTAGCAGTAGGCAGTGCTGTAAGACTGTAAGCGGGGAAGTATGCCCATCATATCTGATTATTACTAAATCATCCTAAGCACAATGGGAAGAGTGGAGGGTGGATTCTAAGAGAGAAGCTACAAATGTGAAGATTATAAAGGAAGTTACTAAGGCAAGGTAGATCAAATGACTGCAGTGAAGCAGCAAGAAGTGGGGGGAGAAGAAAGGTCAACCCCACAATCCCTGGGACAAAGTGGGGCAGGGCAGTGAAGGAGGGTCAGCGCTGGCATCTAGATTACTGAGAAGAGGTGGGTTTGCTTTGGCCAGATGATGAATCCAGGTTTGATCAAGCTGCTTTTGACGCTCCTGTGGACAGATTAGTGAGTGCTTATAAGAGCTGTGCAGACCGCAGTTCCTAAGCAGTGAAAGCAGAGGCTGTGAATGAGTGCAGCACTGAGGGAAAGAGAGCAGAGGGAGAAGAAAAACCTGCAGACCGCAGGCACACAGGCGGGGAAAGCCCCACAAAGAATCACTGAGGACAGGAGGCCTGGGTGATGGAGGAGTGGTTGTGGCCTTGGAGAGGAGGGCCAAGGGCAGTGGTTACACCAAGGAAAGAGTAGGCAGGGTAGTAGCCCAGAGGTGGCCGTGCGGTGTTGTGTGGCAGTGTCAGGGATGCAGAAACGAGGCCTCCATGGATTAACAATGAAATGAGAGGTGACAATGCATGCAATCTAGTCCGTGGGAAGTTTGATACTGAAAGAATCAAAATTTGCAAAGTGACAGAGGGGAACACAGAGTGACAAGAGTCACTCTAGCTCAAGATGGAAAAAGACACAGGTGTATTTATACACTGAGAGAAAGTAGCTGTGGAGAAGTAGGATATGTTTCTCTTTTTGAACGTTCCCTTGACCCCATCTTTCTTCACTTTTTCTGAGTCCCTCTCCTTTGCTCTGTCCCTGTGTCCACCCTGGCCTCAGAGGCCTCTGATTTGATGGTTGGCTGAGACTGGATTCTTCCCCCTCAACCCATTTTTGGCTACCTCTCCTTGACCCACAAGCCACAACTTAGTAGGAGGTGCTGCTGGCGGCACTTCACCCCAGTCCTGCCCTGCTTGTCCCTTTGAAGCTCCCAGGCTGGACTGAGGCAAGAATAAATAGTTCCCTAGGGACCACTTGATTCCTGGGATCCTTGGCATTCCTCTTCCCAGAAGCCATCATGCCACTACATAAAGCAGAGACCCTCCTGAGCCACACACACACACACATGCAGTTCTGGTTGGATTGAACTGGGTGCAACCTAGAAACTGAATTTTTAATTGAATCTCTTTTGAGTCAATTTAATTGGAAATGGTTACATGTAGTCAATGGCTAATATTTTGGAAACAACTCCAGCCAAGTGGACACCAAGCTCCAGGGTAGAGTGTTTCTGAATGGACAGGAGCAGCCTCTCTTAGAGGGCCCAAGAGACTTTGTCCCCATGCATTGGTTGAGGCCACTGCCCCCTCCTGGGCCAACCATGACAGCATGGCCAGGGGCAGATGAAGACAAGATTGACAACGAGGCAGGGTAAGAGAGGCAGGAATGGAGTGTTGGATGTGAATACGAAGGAAAGAGGAAAGAGGAGGTGCAGGAAGGATGTGAGAGAGGAAAAGAAAGATTTCCTCACAGGGGCTTAGCACTAACTCCAAGACTGGCCATCTCTAAATCGTCTCTCCCACCTATCCCGTCCCGATTCTTTAAATGGAAGGGCCTTTAAGAACTACCCATTTTGCAGCGGAATCCACTGAGGCCCACAGTGGTGACTGAAGCACCCAGGGGACACAGATTCAATAGAAACAGAAGCAGATCATGGTTCCCCGGAGCCCTGGACCACACCCCACTTTAAAAGAAGGCAGAGCTGCGGAAGGAGAATTGCAGGTAGACCACGAGCAGACATAGGGATGCCCAGAAGAGGCACCAACGAAGGGAGAAGAAATTGTAGCCCAAGCTCGCCAGGGCCCTTGGTTTGGAGGCGTCTGGGAAGGCGTTGGTAGCCGCCTCTTCCTCCAGCAGCTTCTCGCTGGGCTTCCAGTGTAAGATGCCCTCCTGACAGGCCTCGCAGAACTCGCCACGGTGCGACCCACTGTGTGGGCGGCTGGCCACGTGGATGCGGTACTGGCCACCGTCCTCGTCGTAGCACTGCTCGCGCAGGCTGGTGATGAGGTTGTCCACCAGGCCCTCGATGTTCTCCTCCAGCATGCTCGACTCGTCCAGCCGCGCCGTGCCGCACTCGTAGCACAGCTGCTTGAAGACACGCATGCGCACTGAGCCCATCCGTTTGGTGCGGTCCAGGTGCATGTGGAAGAGAATGACCACGTGGGACGACTGCCAGGTGTGCCAGCACCAGGAGCAGTGGAACCTGAGGACAGAGGTGGAGAAGATGCCACCTCCCAGTGACGGCCCGTCACTGGAGAAGAGAAAGGAGAGGGCTGGCCTATAAGCAGAGGTGGACTGTTTACTCTCCTATGGGTCTGTTAACTCTGAGGCCAGCAGGCTCTGCTCTCCTCCTAGCGAACACATCTGGGTCCCCAACAGCATCCTGACTAGACTGACCATGGAACCATATGACACCCAGCAGTGTCCTAAGGGTCTGCCACCTGCAACCTTTTACTGATTCAGCTCTCAACAAGCCTAAGGTACTCAGGGCTGCACTTGGATGCTTCAAAGGGCCACTCCCTTACTGTGGTCCTCATTTGTCACCTGTAAAATGTGGTATGACGGTGTTCGCTTGCCCCTCCTGGGAATCTAGTAAAGGTGCCTTGCCCCATTTGACATGTGGACTTTGCTTGCTTTGGGGAGAGGGTGCATCCAGCTGCACCAAGCAGGGACGCTGGCTCAAGCCATGTCCTTAGTAAGCCACTAAGGATGACAGGATGTGAAGCGAAGAGAGCTAGATGGGCTTGTGAGTGGTTGCTAGATTTGATCTTTTTAAAAAAATATTTTTTATTGGAAAATAAGATTCATAGACAGAAGGTGAGACAAAAAGATCTTCCATCCACTGGTTCACTCCCTAAGTGGCCACAATGGCTGGAGCTGAGTCAATCCAAAGCCAGGAACCAGGAGTTCTTCTGAGTCTCCCACATGGGTACAGGATCCCAAGGCTTTGGACCATCCTCTACTGCTTTCCCAGGTCACAACCAGGGAACTGGAAGGGAAGCAGAGTAGCTAGAATACGAATCGGTGCCCATACAGGATGCTAGTACATGGAAGGGGAGGACTTTAGCCACTAGGTTACCCTTCCAGGTCTTAGATTTGACCTTTACATCTTCACACACACATGCGCACACACAGAAGCTGCTTTGTCCAATCTGGATCCCAACAGTCCCTGCTTCAGGAGGTATGAAGGTAAGTGGCTGGGGCTTGTTAAGCAAGCCCCACTCTCCCACTCCACTCCCTTCCTCACAACCTTCACTGACAGAGCATTTGACCTGAGAATACTTCCTGGGCCACTGGCACAGGGAAGTGTCCACTGGCTTGAGCCTGCTCTCATTGCTGGTTCTCTCTGAGCCCAGGGTGTGATGTGCTGATAAGAAACTCCATTCCATGAAGTAGATGCCACTCAGGACCTGTGATATTACAAATAGTACACAGCCTAGGCCATGGGATTGGTGAAGCCAAGTCAGCCCCAACCTCTGGAGGCCATTGATATCCTGAGCACAGAACAAGAACTTGCTTAGCCCAAAGAAAAGCAGGTAAGGCAGAGGGAGCCAGGAAGGGGTTCTGCCACCCTTGTGCTGAGCCAGAGACGCAGGGCACCAGAGGCAATGCACCCAAAGGCATACAGGTGCAGTGATCCCCTCCTTACAATGAGATGCTGCTGTTTTCTAGCACTGCCTGAGGTCAACTGAGAGCTGCCAGTGACCAGCCAGGAATGGGACCTGCCAACTCCTGAGACAAGGGGAGCTCAGCCTCTAGAGTCCTGAATTCTTGCCCCAACAGCCAGCTGAGGAGCTTCCTAGTTCCAGTGTCCTCCTGCACCATACTTAAAATCAGTCAACCCAGAATCATGCTACTCCCTCAAACCAGAACCCAGACACATACCCCTGCCAAGGTCTTGGAACAAGAGTACAAACACAAACATTCCACTCACGGCCTTCCTCCATGTGTCTCCATCCTTGGCACCACAAGGGGCTTCACATGCATTCACATGTGAACAGCCCACTCTGTCTGAGTTCTAGCCTCACCTCTAAAACACTGCCACCCTTCAATCCAAAGGCCCAAGGAAGGGGCCTATGAGTATACTTGAGGCAGGGAACTCTGTGTAGTACCCATACAGTATGAAATCTGGCCACTAAAGACAGAAGGGAAGTTCTGCTCAAAACTTAGTCTTCTGGTCACATTGTCATAGATAAGAGTTCGAGGGGCTGGCACTGTGGGGTGGTTGGTAAAACTGATGTCTGCTATGATGACATCCAGTATGGGCACCAGTTCAACTTCAGACTCCTCCAGTTCCTACCCAACTTTCTGCTAACACACATGGGAAATCAGCAAAAGAGGGCCCAGGCACTGGGCCTATGACCATGTGGGAGACTTGGAAGAAGCTCTTGGCACAGGCTTCATACAGGCCCACCTGCAATCATTGAAGCCTTTGGGAGAGTGAACCAACAGATGGAATATCTTTCTTTCTCTCTCTGTAACTCTGACATTCAAATAAATAAATTTGAAAAAAAAATGAGTTGAGAGCAATTTAATGGATGCTTTACAAATGTGAAAACAGACTTTAGCCCCTCCAGGTGCATGGCTGTGATTGGTGCAACTTGGACTGGTCTGGGCTGAAGGCTCAGAATTTTAGCTCCACCTGCCATGTGGTTGCAGCCAGCAGAATTCGGGTTGGGTGGCCTGAGTACCAAAGCCAGACAAAGCCCTTGGATTACCTGGCAGTGTGCTGTGAGTACTTGTGGGTATAGCATTACAGGGTGTCTGGGAGATGGCACAGGTAGTGGCGAGCAGGGACCTGCCAGTTCATGTCCAGGTGAGGAATGAATGACTTCTGAGGGATTTCCATGGACACCATACTTGCAGGGCTAGATTATGGAACCAACCAGTGAGAGTCAGAACAGGGAGTAGCTAATATGAGGCTGGGCCATGACACTAACCAGCACATGAATGAATCAGATATGAGGGTAGAATCTGTTGGGGAGTAAGTAGGCTCACCCTTGTGGAACAACAATCTCCATTGGCATGTGTAAAATCTGTGGCTGGGAACAGACCTGGTTAGACAGCTAATGGGATGCCCCAACTGGGTTAGGGGGGTTCCCACTGGTGAGCGCGGGAGCCAGAATGGGGGTAATGGGCTGCATTGGATATGGCTGCAGTCTCCCCAAGCATGGGTGTGGACTGGGTCTGGGGAGTGCCAGACTGAGCTAGACTTTAGCACCCTACTGGTACTCATGAGAGCCAGAGTGGATATAGACCAGGCTAGGCTGGGTCTCAGTTCCCACTGAACCACGTGAGAGCTGTGTCTGGGTATGGACCAAATGTGGCTAGGCTTCAACACCCAACGGTAAGAACTGGATTGGGTAGGAACTAATTGGGCAAGGCCACTGTCAGAACAAGAGATAGACAAAGCAACCCAGGCCAAGGACCCACCAGCATGCACAAGATCTCCTACTGGGAGGCAACCTGAGAGAGGAGCTTGGGGAACACCTTTGTCAGGACACAGTCCCTGCAGGTAAGTGCCAGAACCAAGCAAAGAGCAGCCCAGACCAAGCCAGGTTACAATACCCACTGGCATGTATGCGGTTCAGGTCTAGGAGCTGCCCAGGCTGGGCCAGTTCATGACATCCACTGGCAGACCCAAGAACTAGGACAGGGTGCAGGAGGGGCGAGTTCAGAACACAACACCTGTCAGTTCACACTGGGGTTGGAACTGGAGGCTGACTAGGCTGGGCTAGACTATAGCACCCATCAGCAGGAGTTAGAACTGGGGGAAAGCTGAAATGACCCAGGCTGAAACACCCTGGGTCATGCAGGTGAGATGGTGTATGCCACTCTGGTTGCAGGTGTATGCAGGTGAGATGAGCCACGTCACTCTGGGGGTGGTGGGTGCCGAATACATGGGCCTTGGGTGCAAGGGGTCCAGCAGGGCCAAGGTCACCTGGCCGGGGCTCTTAAGCCCACCTGTACAGTGGGTGCTGGATCTATGTGTCCCAGGGGTGGGAAATCTGGTGGGGTCTGGGTTGCCTGGCCCCAGTCTTAGGACTACCTGTATAGTGGATGCCAGGTTCTTGAGTCTTAGGGGTGGGGAGTCTGGGGGACCCAGGTTGCCTGGCCAGAGCCCTTTGGCCCACCTACACTGTGGGTGCTAGGTCAATAAGTCCCGAGGGTGGGGGATCCACAGGGTCTGGGTCACCTGGTCCAGGTCATTGGCTCTGCATGTGAGAACTGGGCCTCCTCAGCGGAAAAGACAAAATAGTGGACAGCAGGCCTTAATGCACATAGAAGGTATAGCAGCCCATTGGGGCCTGCAGAGGGCATTTGGTACAATACCAGAGGAAGAAGAATAGAACACACTGGACAACTACCCCAGTCAAACAAGGACAACAAATATTTGGGCGAATGGAAACTCTAAAAGTTGACTCTGCAGCCAATTGATATTGGAAGGGTTTTCTCACCCATGGATCGGCAAGATCAACAGCGTCTCAGAACTATCACAATCACCTGAGCAGGACCCTCAGAGTGTGTATCACATCGGGACCCTGGGTGGATATCGGGTGGCTGTTCCCCATCCCCAAGTACTGTGGCAGTTAGAAGGCTGGGTATGGCTCCTCCCCTTCTATCTCCCTCCCTCCAGAAACAGGAAGAAGAGATAGAAATTTCTAAAACAATGATCACACAGCCACTTTTCCCTAACCCTGGAGCCTTCCCACCTTGATCAACTATGTAGACATCATCTAAAATAAACTTAGAAAGAAAAAAAATGGTAAAACAGAGACACAAGAAGAAGGATCCAGTTAACTGTGGAGCTACATTCTAACACATAGCAAGTGTCAACAAATGTTCTTGCCTGTGCATCAAATTGGGCTTAATTGCCTGGCTAGAAGGACAGTACTAGATGGTAACACAGCCCCACCCCCCACCCTGGCAAGCTCTTTCCAGGGGAGCTCATGGCCTCCTCTCCTCAGTTTTCATCCCTCCTTAAACGTTGGAGATTGCAGACTCACTGAGGATAGTACTACTCTCCATTCGGTGTAGAAAACTGAAGCCCAGTGATGAAAATTAACTTGCCCCTGGATCCACCCAGGGAGGCTGCCCCATCCCAAGCTGGAACCAGTGTGGCTGGCATTGTGACATAGCATCTCATTTGGGTACCTTTTCATATCCCAGCTGCTTCACTTCCCATCCAGCTCCCAGAGAAGCTTGGAATGGCCTTGGAAAAGCACCTGAAGATGGTCCAAGTAGTTGGCTCCCTACATTCACATGGGAGATCCGGATGAAGCTCTTGGCTCCCTGCTTCAGTCAGACTCAGTGCTAGTCATTGCAGTAATCTGGGGAGTACACCAACAGATGGAATAAACTCCTTCTCTCACTTTCAAGTCTTACCTTCAAATAAGCTAATCAATCTTTACTAAATAAATAAATGAATAACCCAGTGTGCTAGCCTAGCAACTAAAGTCTCCCCTTGCATGGGGATCCTATATGGGCACCTGCTCGTGTCTCAGCTGTTCCATTTCCCATCTCAGCTGTTCCATTTCCTTTTGTGGCCTGGGAAAGCAGTAGAGGACGGCACAAAGCCCTGGAACCCTACACCCATGGGGGAGACTTGGAAGAAACTCCTGGCTCCTGCCTTCGAATTGACTCAGCTCCAGCCATTGAGGCCACTTCAGGAGTGAACCAGCAGACAAAAGGTCCTTTTCTCTGTTTCTCCTTCCCTCTGTAAATCTGACCTTCCGGTAAGAATAAATAAACAAATAAATCTTAAAAAAAAAAAAAAAAAAAGGTTGGAACCAATGCCTCTATGACACACCTGGCAGCTCTTTCTCTGCTTTCTCACCTGAGCTGGCATAACAATGAGTGAGAATGGGAACTGACTCTCCCTGGAAGGTGCTCCGCGCAGTGACCCAGGGGCTTTCTCTGAGGTCCCTCCCCACTGGGCCTCTCACCTGCCTGAGGCGTGCTGCTCCAGATACTGCTTCCAGCCAGGGGCCAGCTCCCCAGGCTTGAGATTGGGGTCTATGATGAGCTCCCAGCTGTCTGCTGGCTTTGCAACCTCCATCTTCTCATAGAAAACTTTCTTCCACTCGCAAACTGTCAGGCTGGCACACATGGTCCAGCTGGCAGGGGTTGGAGGTAACCAGGCAAGGGCACAGAAAGAGCCTGGAAAGTGCAGGGCAGTGCAATCTCTGTGTTCTGCAAACCTCATCCCTGTGTTGCGCGATGGCAAGGCGGGGAGGTGGGGCAGGACAGACCTAGATCCCTCCTTCGTTACCCTGGTACCTGTTGCCATAGCAGTCAGGTAAGGCATAAGGAGCCAAGACTGGAGACCAGGGAAGCCACAAGGGAGAGTGCAGGGCTCTGAACCAGGTCTCAGAGGCAGGGCTGTGCAGTGACAGCAGACCAGAAAGCCGAGCTCCACACAACCTCTGAATGGCTAACACAAAATTTAGACTCAGAGCTCCCCAAACGAAGCTCATTTGCTCATGTATTGCATTATTGTTACATTTCAGTCACAGGGCGATGGAGGGAAAAGTAGCCTGTGGTCCCTTTGCAAGGGGAGACCACAGGCCATTTGGTTAGATAAAGTACAATTTAGTGCACCAAGAAAAGCGCAGTAATAACATTTCAGATCCGTAGTCATAGAAGTGCTAGAGTTCAGATTCAGTGTCTGCTCCCATGCCATGCTGAGGCTTTGCCAGAAGAGGGGTTTGTTTTCAGCCACAGGCTCTTCCAGCCTTCACTACTGAGCCATGCAATAAGGTACTCACAGCTCCCTGAAGCCCAATTTAAATACTTCAGAGACAAGACAGAATTTTACTCCAAGTCTGCATAATGCAGAGGAAGGCAATTACCTAGAGGGAGGCTCAGCCTTGAGCATGGAAAAGATGATGATGTGGTTCAGCCCCTCGACTTCTGTGTTGCTTCTCTTCCCGTCACACTCATCTTTGTGATTCACCTGCACACAGAGCAGAGCTTATGCAGAATTGAAAAGAGTTGCTAGCAGCCTGAAATTTTTGGCGTAAAGTTCTCCATGTGGCACTTGCCACCAAGTGGCTCTCATATGGGGTGTGATCTGGGACAACCTTCTTGTTCCTCTATCAGCTTTGATCAAAAGAAAAACACAGGTCTTAGAATTATGGATTGGCAGCTCTCAAAGAGATCACTTATTTGTAAAAATGCACTGTGTTCTCTCAACTTGCCACTTTTAAAACAAAATTTCTTGACATTGGATGAAGACAACTGAGGCCTAGAAAGAGGAACTAACTTGCCAGGGGTCTCAGAACTGGGCTGTTCACACCTCCCTCGGTGCTGTCTGAAAAGTCAGCTACCAGACTAGATAAGGTGGGAGGACCTGAGACCCCAGAAATGAAATGAAAGTTAGTGGAGCTTACAGTGTGACCTAGAGCCTCTAATAAATGTTGTGCCATTGTTCCTGGAACAAATGGTAGTGAAGGGAGAGGAGAGAAGGTGAGAACTGATTTATCTGTTTGTTTGCTTTTTTTTTTTTACCATGAATGATGCAATCCCCCTTAGGCCTAGAGTCAGGTCTAATTTAGAGTAAGCAGAGAACAACATCATTCATTTTTCTGTACAGCTGCATTACTTTTGCTCAAGGAAGGAAAAAAAAAACTTTGCTGTGATGCAATCAGTGAGCACAACCACCGCCTGAATTCGCTGTAAATGACCCAGGGTACCCCGGAACCCGTCATGTGAGTTCACCAGCGCAGCCGCAGCCCTCACCGCACTTGGGCAGTTTCAGTATGCATCACCACTGCCCTACTGTTGCTTTGTTTTGTTTTGTTTTGTTGCCCTATTTTTAATCTAGATAAGCACTTTTTAAAATGAAGGGATTGGAGATTCATTCCTTATAAAACAGAATGCTGTGCATCCATACTCTGTGAATAAACTACAAAGGCGATAGGGGGAGGACTCCAATGTGGAATACAAGTGAATTTTATAAAATATGTATTATTCAAACTTCACTTGTTAGAGTAATACTTATTTAAACAGAAAATTCCATGTAGAGCTGAAATGACAAAGTGCTGATGAATCAGGAGGGAGTTCTGAAGCACTTGGAGTCATGTGAAAATTAAATACACCTTTAACCCTAAGGGGTTGCAACATGGGCTCTTCGGGGAGCATCCCTTACCCACCACAGAGCTGGGATGAGCCCCTGCTGCTGCCAATCATGGTTACTTTTGGGAATAGGTCTTCACACAGGCCACCTGAAGCCAGAAGGAGGAGGAGACTGAATAAAATGATTCAAGATTTTTCTTCACTAAGAAATGAATTCAGGGGAGATATAAGCCATAAACTGTTTCCCACCACATCTCCACAATCTGAAGAAACACAGAAAATGCTCCAGGGTGAATCTAAGGTCACCAGGGGAATCTTTTTCAGCAGATGTTAGGGAAGCTCCATCATGTACAACAAGCAGCCCTTGGAGGAACAGGGTCCTCACACCATGTGGTGTGGGGAGGGTGATCCATAAGTCCCAGAGGAGTCCACAGCATCAGTCACGACAGCCTGTGGCTTTAAACAGTGACACACAGTACAGAGACAACTCCCAGGGCAGATTCCATGCTGCTTTGCTTTCCAGTAGCAGCACTCGCACCCAATCCAGCCTGGGCCTTGGCAGGGGTTCAAGCATCCATGTTTTATACACCACGTTTCCCAGCACTCCATAGACTGTGACATCTGACTGAGAGTGCACCAACCTATCATTGCTTTTTCAGGGCTTGTGATCACAGGAAGATATCTGGGATGCTCAAAAGAGATAGAGTGTTTAAAAGATTATGATCGGAGTCGAGATCATCCCAAGCAAGGACAAATTTTATAAAACAAGAGCTAATTAAGGGACTTCATGATTCTGGGAGGAAAATATGGACTTCTCTGTTAACAAGGAACATCTTGGGACGCTTTCAGCATGTACAGCAGAAATGACTTCTGGCCAAGAAGAACCTCGAGTAGAGTTCTTAGCTATCCTCAGAGAATCTGTCTACTGATGAGCTGGGGCTCAAAACAGGTGCACAAGTTAACAAGGATTCCTCCCTAGAACAATTCTAGAAGAGAGAAAAGAAAGCAGGTGGAAGCTCATGGTGGCCTTGGAGCTTCTCTTTTGAAACCACACACCACTTCCCTTCATGGTTTGGTGAAAGCAAGGCACATGACCAATAATCGCAAGAGATAGTGGGGTAGGGAGATATAATCTTGTGAAAGAAGTGGAACCTTCAGGAAGACTTCCCAATATTTTGAAAAGGAAAACAACCCACCTTAGTACCCACATGGCTAACATATAACCTCCTGGAACAATAGAACTAGGCAGGTTGTGTGGCACAGCATGATAAGAAAGCCAATTCTTGTGCCAACTCTTTGGCTGCTTTGTGACTTTAGTGGGAGACCCACAGAGGATGGAACCCACATGTGCCGCCTTGTCCAAAAGGATCTGCATGTTAAGGTTATGGCCCTATTTCCTTGGGTGTGGAGGGGAAAGATGGGGGTGGGCAGGTAACACGTGCTTAGCAGCCTTTTGGAAGCTATGGCTAGCAAATAGATATTGCTGGCCCTCAATCTAGACCCTTAGGGATCCATTCCAGAAATTG
Organism: Ochotona princeps; assembly: GCF_030435755.1. Classification (NCBI taxonomy): domain Eukaryota; kingdom Metazoa; phylum Chordata; class Mammalia; order Lagomorpha; family Ochotonidae; genus Ochotona; species Ochotona princeps. Next base: position 98,986,346 of record NC_080834.1, on the reverse strand, counting down.
TGGCAAAATTCGCATACACAGTTAAGCAGAAAGGTGTAAGAGAGAGTAATCAAAACAATAAAGTATGGACTTGAACACCACAGCCCCTAAGCACCGCTGTAATAGTCCCAGATTCCTGGCTGGCGGGAAGGGCAATACTTGACCGCTTCGTTAGAGGGTTTCATTGTCAGCTGCTAGTTGTAAGTTTTAAAAGGCTTCATGAAATATTGTTAGTAAAAGCATAAGTGATGTGACAAAATGATGAAGCACCCTTAGGCCAAAACCTATTTTCAAGCAGGAACCTAAGGCCCTGAGTGAGCAGTTACAGCTGCTTCTCCCCCCAAACAGCTGTGATTCCAGCTGTGAAACAGAACTGAGCTATGGATACATTCAGAGGGCACAGAGCAGCAGACAGCAAGACCCAGGGTCCACAAGCAGAAATTGGGTACCAGGGCAGATGTTTGGTTTAGATGCTGGTTAAAAGTGTCCAGGCCCCTGTCAGATCTCTAGCTTTCAATTCCAGTTTCTGACTAACGCAAATTCTAGGAGACAGCAGTAATGGACTAAGTATTTGGCACATAAGAGACCTGCATTGATATCCTGGCTCTCAGCTTCTGTCCTTGGCCTAGCCCAGAGCTGTTACAGGAATTTGAGAAGTGACTCAGAGGATGAAAACTTGCTCTATCTTTCCCTGTATATCTTTGTATCTCTCTCCATCTCAAATAAATCAATATACTTTGATTAAAAATAAATACCTGGTAACAATGTGCAGATAACTACTGAATGAATAGGAACAGAATACTTGTAATTTCCAGACTAAGAGGGGAAAATAGCACAATAATTAGGAAAAATATAACATAAAGAAAGCAAGAAGAAATACAATCAAAATAAAGGGAGATTAGGAAAAAGCAAAAAATAAGAAGTATTGGCTATAAATTCAAATACATTAGCAGGAGTGTGACATGTAGCTAAAAAGCACAGGTGTATAACTGAATTTTGGAAACTGAAATTGCAATCTCATTAAGACACTGTTAGACACTTGTCAGGTTGGCGAAAACAAAAATGGGTGAAAATGCAATGGCCAACGAGAAAGGCAAGCCAGTAAACTATCGCACACAGGAGGCAGAGATTAATGTAACTATTTGGGGAACCGTTTATCATTGTCTTGCAAGGCAGAGCATTCAAGAACTCCATGATCTGACCACAGTTCTCCTAGAAAAAATCAGATTTGCCAGATTGCATGTACGATAATGTTCATTCATCATTGCTTAAAATGACCCAAATTACAGTCTCACATGTTTCATCCCACTTTTCTCTGCTTGATTTTATTCATTTTTTATTCAATTCTCTTCCTTCTTATTCTGTTTCATTATCTACTATTCCTTTCCACGAAAGAACGACAACAGAATGGATACCCACACACTTGAGTTCCACAAAGCAATAAAAATTAGTTTTACCCACATCAACATGACAGAATCTCACAATGTTGAGCAAAATGAAATCCATGCTAATTCATACCAGTTTAGTGAAAGATTCGGATTTAAGACACTAGCAATGTGGCATGTGTAGTTAAGCTGTTGCCTGCAGCATCAGCATCCCATATAGGCATGGGTTCAAGTCCTGATAATTTGCCTAGCAAAGTTACAGAAAGTGCCCCAAATGCTCAAGCCTTCCCCTGAACCCATTTGAGAGACCCACAAGAATTTGGTGGCTCCTAGTTTTAGCTTGGCTCAGCCCAGGCTGTTGTAGCCATTTGGGAAGTGAACAAGTGGATGGAAGACATTTTTATCTCTTTCTCTCTATATATAACTCTCCTTTTCAAATAAATAAAATAAATACTTAAAACAAATCCATATTTAAAGTATACAATGTACAGGAGCTGATGTTGTGCCATAGCAAGTGAAGTTGCTGGCTATAACCCTGTATTCCGAAAGGACACCAGTTCATGTCACAGCTGATCTACTTCCGATTCAGCTCCCTATTAGTAGCCTTGGAAAAGCAGTGGAAGATGGCCTAACTGCTTGAACTCTTGCCACCCACGTAAGAGACCCAGAAGATGCTCTTGGTTCCTGACTTCCACTGTCCCAGCCCTAATCAGTGCAGCCATTTGGAGAATGAACCAGTGCATAGAGGGTCTCTAATCTCTCTCTCTCTCTCTCTCTCTCTCTCTCTCTCTCTCTCTCTCTTTTTGCCCTCCTGTAACTTTTGTAAGTAAATTATTAAATATTTTCTTAACATTAAAATTTTTAAATTAAAACAGGAGTATATCTACAAATGGAATATATGCACAAAAATCCTACATATTATTAGTCATAAGAGACTAAAATTGAAACCACAATTATGTGTCAGTAGAATGAGTACAATTAAAGACTGGTAATACCAAGCATTGACAAAGATGTAGAACAACTAGAATCCTTATACATTACTATGGGGATTTCAAATGGTCCATCCACTTTGGAAATCAACTTGGCAAATTTCTTATAGAGTTAATATACACTTAGCACATGACCCAACAATTCTATCCCTGGATATTAACAGAAGAGAAGAAGAGAAGCAAAAATCTATGTTTACGCAAACACCCATACATATTTCTATAACAGCCTTACTCATAATAGTCCCAAACTGGACACAAACCAAATGCAGATAAGCAAATGATGTTGAATTCATTCAACGCCTTTTTAGGAACAAAAGAAAGGCATGTCATGGATAAATTTCAAAACATGCTGAGTGAAAAAGTTCAGAGGTGACAGAGTGCATCGTGTGTGATTTCATTAAGTTCTTGAAGCGACAATTTAATGTAGAATGGTGGCAAGTGTGCATTGGCTACCTAGGGTCAGTACTCTGACAGACTGTTCAGCATGCGTCACCCGCCCAGTGACACTTTTCTAGCTCCAGGGTCTGTCCAGAGACACTGACTCACACAAGGGAAGGGCTCATGCCTGCAAAGTTCAACGTGAGACAAGCCCCTCACTGTGACTAGAACAACCCTTGAGTCTCTCCCAAAGATCCTGCTTTTATTAGGAGTCAGTTTTTTCCCTTGGAGACTACATAGCCAGAACTGACCAAAGGGCTCAAGTTACACAGGATGTAGAAAAGAGGATGAACACACTCTTTGATACTGAATTTACCCTCAAAGCAGTACACAGTATTTGTTTCTTTTCCTTATCCAAAAGCTGATAAGGAAATGTTCATGTGGGATAACACTGAAGGAGCATTCCATAGATAATTGGAAAGCACTGGGATAGATTGTTACGTATCACCCAGGGGACCGACTTTGAAACACAGTCAGCAAATGCACAGTCAACAGCAGTCAGGGCCCCCAAGGCTGGCAGGTGCCATGGAGGGTTGGGGTCAGATGGGCTAGACTCCTTCCTACAGATCTACGTGCTGCAAAAATGCCTCCTCACACTGCAGATAAGGCAGGCAGGCTTTACGGAAAGGAGACAAGATGCAGACTGAACAACATACCCCGTTTAATTTCTCAATGATTTGGAACTTTCCTGATGTCGGCATCAGTTGTAGCTGGAAAGCTATTGTGTTGGTTTGTTTTGCGGTTGTGTAGCAAAATATTACAGGTGGGTAATTGATCATGAAAAGAAATGTTACCTCTCTCATAGCTCTGGAAACTCGGAAGCCCAAGGTTAAGGTGACGGCATCTGATGGGTATCTTCTTGCTGCTTCACCCCCTGGAGGATGGGTGAAAAACAGAAGAACAGACATGACACCAGAAGAGAGAGGGCTGCATTTGCTTACATAAGAAACCCATTGTCACCACCATAACAATCCTGCTTCTGGGACAGGCAATTGGAGTAGCAGAGAAGGTCCCACGTGGGATGCCCGTATCCTGTGTGGCAATGCACACAGTTCTGGTTCCACTCCCATTTCCAGCGTCCTGCTAATGCACACCACGGCAGGCAGTAGGTGTTGGAATCCCTACCACCCACGTGAGCAACTCAGACTGAGTTTCAGATTCCTGGGTTTAACCTAGCCAGTCCTTAGCTAGTGTGGATTGGTGGGTGTGAGCTGGAGCATGTTATCACCGAATATATCTTTCTCCTCTGTGTGTCTATGTGTGGGTGTATCTTTCTGCCTTTCAAGAAAATTCAAAAATAAATAAATTTTAAAATTCTATTCCTTTGATAGGAACATTGATCCATTTCAGCAGTGGTGCAATTACCTTCTAAAAGGCTCAGCCCCCAACACTCTTGCACTAGGAAATGAATTCCTAACATAGGAATTGAGGGAAGGCATTTAAACCACAGCAACGTCTGTGTTCTCTGACAGAGGCTGATGACCTGAGGTAGACTTATAAGCATCAAAGAATTCATTTCTTACTCTTAGAAACCATCACCAGGGAAAATAGCCCAAGGAGCCTTTACGACAACAGAAACTCACTTAAAAATTCAATACCGCAGCTTTGAGTATTAATTCCCTTTTAATATGCACTATGTAAATGTATTGCTCCACAAGCCTCCATGGGGAGTGCACAGCAGGACACACTCTGTGGAGTTGTGGCTGTGAAAGGAATATTCCACTCATTCCTCCCACAGAGAAGTCTGATTTTCAGGGAACTGGACAGAATCAGGCCGCAGGACCAGAGTAGCATGGAAATAGCACTGTTAGGCACCAGTCAATTCAGGAGGGGATGGGGAGAGATGGGAGAAGAGAGAGAACTAAGTACTTAAGTGACACTTTATTGATGCGAACCTCTTTATTGTAAGTTCAAGCTTACAGCAATTCAGGGATTCCATAGTTCCTCTAAGACTTCTCTCTTTGCATGACATTAAAATGATCCTTCAATGTTTCTTAGGCCTCAGTTTTTGTCACTCTTCTGTGTAACCCACACACAGTGAATGATACAAAGTTTCAAGAATGACTCTACTTCCTTTCAAAAGTCCTTGTCTATGGTTCCCCCTGTTTAGAATGCTTTTACCTGCACTTCACTGAGCTCTCAGTTGCTAATCGTTTAAGGGTTTACCTGTGTATCATCTCTTGGGAAAGACACTTTACTTTCCCTACCTGCTGTGACAATGTATTTTTTTTTTTCAAATGATCTCAATATACAACATAAACCTGGCTTTCCTGTTACCCAAATGTGAGATCTATATTTCTTTACCTTGAACCTGGACACCAGTAGATGTGTTGTTTTATTCCTTTCAAGGCTAAGTCATAAAGAAAACACTCTTCTATGTGATCCTCATGGGAGACCATCAGTTAGAATCCAACCACTGAGGCTGGGATTCTGGCAGAGGGAGCTGCTCCGCTTCTGATGCAGCTCCCTGCTGATGCTCCTGCAAAGGCAGCAGAAGATGGCCCAAGAGCTTGGGTCCCTCATGTCTGCACAAGAGACCCAGGTGGAGTTCTAGGTTCCTGGTTTTCAGCCTGGCATAGCATGGGCTGTTGAAACCATTTCAGAGTGAAGCAGTGAATAAGAGATCTCTGATCTCTGTGTCTCTCCCACTCTCCCTCTCTCACTCTGCATTCCGTAACTAAACAGCTTTAAAAAAAGTGGGAAGCTGATCACACAGTGACCCACATGTAGGTATTTGGGCCCACAGTCCTTGCTCACATTCAGTCATCCAGTAGCACCAGTGCCTAGACATGTGGACAAAGGAGCCTTCAGATAATTTTTCCAAGCTGACCTAGTTTCATTTCCTGAACAATGGGCTTATAAACCAGATGACTGTGGTAGGCAGGCATGCTCACCACTTCTGGAGCATGTCATGCTTAAAGAAATAGTTATTCTGCCTGAAATAAAGTGAGGCATGCACGCGGTCTCTCCCTTCCCATTTAATGATAGTTGTCAAATGCTCTGGCTTGAAGTTGTGGCCAGTCCCTTGCTTCCCTACAATGGATGCTTCCTACTATTTAAACTTTCTTTTTAGTCTTATGTCTGTTTTTTTATTTTTTTAATTTTTATACTTATTTACTTATTTTGCAGAATTCTTCTGAAGCTTCAATTAGGTCAAGTTTAAGCATTTTTTTTCGTGAATTTCAAGTATGCAGGTGGCAGAAATAGGGTTTAAATGTGTTCCCCACCCCAGATTATATCAGAAACTTGACTCTCAGTACAGCCGTATTGAGAGGTAGGATTTCAAGATGTGAATAGATCATGAGAATCCTGACTTCCTGGATGGACTAACTTCACTGGCATGGGAGTTAGTTCATTGTCACAATGGCAGCCCCTTCTTGTTCTTTGCCCTTCCAATTCCACCACAGGATGGTGTAACACAGCTGATACCATCCTTGTGAACCTCCAAGCCTCAGAAACCGAGAGCCATGGAGCCTGCGTGGTGGCACAGTGCGTTAAGCCGCTACTTGGAATGCCAGCATCCCATGATGGAGTGCTACCTCAAGTCCTGGCTGCTCTGCTTCCAGTCAGCTGAGGATGACCCAGGTGCTTGGAAACTTACCACCAAGTGGGAGACCAGGAGGCAGTTCCTGGCTCTTGGCTTCAACCTGTCCCAGTCCTGAGTGCAATAGCCATTTCAGGAGTGAATCTGAGCACAGAAGAATTTTCTCTTTTTGCATCTTTTAAATAAAGTAAATAAATAAGCTTTTTTTAAAGAACTGTGAGTCAAATAAACTATTATTTATAAATTATCAAGTCTCATATATTCTCTGACTTACAGTAACAGAAAACACAGACAGGCTATATCCACCAAATGGCCTTAAATCTCCTGTTCAATTTTTACAAAGTGTTAAAGGAAGATGGGAGAGACATAATGTGGATTTCTTCTGGTAGTGGAGAAAAAGATGTAGTGTGAAACCACCTCACAGTGGAGAATGAAGCCTGTGGTGATAAAGTAGAAACCATGTATGCGTAAGAGCCATAGCAGTTACTTAGTCTGTGTCAGGCCTGAAGACAAAAAAAAGGACCAGTGAGCAAGAAACACTACGATTCAGTCCAGAACGGTTTCCATTCCCAAGGCGACCTATTGACAGAAATTGGTCAGGGTACAGCACCAAACTCAAGGGTAGCTACAGTTTCCACATGGGAGTCCAGACCATTCTTCCAAGAGACTTTGCATGATGCAACAAACAGCAGAAGCTGTAAGCTGGAGCTCAGGCCTCAGGAGCTGGGGCAGGAAGCACGTACCTGAGTCTTCCCGCACCTTAATGCTGGCTGTAGGACTGCACCTTGATTGTGAGCAAAGTTAGCACTGATAGTGTACTTTCCACACACTCAAGTTTTTCTAAGTAGTTTGCACCTATCCAGTGAAGCCTGTAAGTAGATGTAATCTTTATTATCCCTACTTCACCTATGAGGAAGCCAAGGCTCTGAAAGTTTAAGCAATTTTCAGGAAGCCATATGGTTAACCAGTAATAGAATTTGAGACCATGTAATCTGGCCTTACTGGCTAGGTATACCTATTGAGTTCTTTTCCAGGCCCAGTTTAAAAGCAATAAAGTTATTATTAAACTGCAAACAACACAAAAATATATTAATTATGAAGTGAAAATATCATACTCTCTTCACCCTACATTCTGCCAAGTGATTACTAGACTTTGAGACTTAAATTGATTACAGAATGAATTTGATTTTTATAGGGTTATATTTTCTAATCTATCATGTTCAAAATGATTATGTAACAATGAGACCTTTCCAGTTTAGAGCATGATGGCTTATGAGATGCAGATATGTTTCTTTTTTAATTTTATTTTATCTTTATTGGAAAGGCAGATTTACAGAGAGAAAGAGAAACAGAGAGAAAGGTCTCCCATTGGTTCAATCCCCAGCTGCCTGCAATGACTGGAGCTGAGCCAATCTGAAGTCAGGAACCTGGAGCTTCTTCCTGGTCTCCCATACAAGTGCAGAGTGCCAAGGCTTCGGGGCATCTTCTACTGCTTTCCCAGACTATAAACAGGGAACTGAATTGGAAAAGGAACAGCTGGGATATGAACCAGAGCCCATATGGGATCCCAGCACTTGAAGGAGAAGATTAGCCAATTGAGGCATCATGCCAGGCCAGGGGTACTTATCTGAGACTTGCTCATGAGTTTGTGTCAGCTCACAGCACCTATACCAGAAGCCAGGGTCAGTATCAGCACTTCAACATCTCAATGCATCTTAAGTCTTCAACCTTACAGGCAGCGCCTAGTGAAGTTATTATTGTCTCTGGGGCAAGCAGCTGGCAGAGTGGTTAAACCACCACTTGGGATGTCCCTCCCATCATGTCAAAGTGTCAGGGTTCAAATCCCTGCACTGCTCAGATGCTAGTGTCCTACGAATGCACACCCTGGTGGCAGCACATGAGATGTGGATTGACTTCCTAGTTCCTGGATATTTGCAGAGTAAATCAGCAGATGGGAGGGTGTGTGTGTGTGTGTGTGTGTGTGTTGGGGGGTGTCTCTGCCTCTCCAATAGAGTAAGCAACAATTTTGAAAACTGAAATATTTTTCTGCACCTAAAAACTGATTATCACCATAACTGTAGACAACTGCCTAGGTTGTCTTGTGTGCCCACCCACATGGGAGACCTGGGCTGGGCTAATAGCATTTCCTGCTTCCTGCTGGTGCACACAAAAGCTGGGGCTGAGGAGCAAGTCTAGCTGGGCTAGGCTGCAGTGCCCATCCACAAGTATTGGAGCAGGGGATGGGTCATGTCTGGGGTAGACTGTAGCACCCACCAGAACACTAAGTTAGAAACAGATTCATAGTGGATTTATGGGCTCACCTCTGTAGGACTACAGCAATTGCTGGTTTACACAGAGAACTGGGGGTGGTGACAGAAAAGCCGGTCTGGACAACAAAACTCACCTGACAGGAACGTAATGAAGCTGGGGTTGGGAGAAAGCTAGGCGAGGCCAAGCTACATCACCCACCAGTGCATGCATGGGCCAGGACTGAGGGCAAACCATGCCAAGCAGAGCTGCAGCACCCTCCAGCACACATGGGACCCAGGGCTGGGAGCAGGGCTGGGAGGGGAACTCAAGGAACTCCCTTCTCAGACTTCCCTGCACTAGCCTCTTCAGCACCTGGACTTTCAAGCTACTGTATGGGCAGCCCAAACTTCTGACTTGCAGACAACAGACTGGATTTCTCACTCTCCATAATTCCATGAGCCAATTTCAAATAAGTGTGTGAGTATCTGTGGGTGCATGTATATATCCATGCACACACAATAAGCATATATATATATACATAAATTCTACAAACACACATACACACACATACACATACATATATAAATGAGGGAGCTTCACAAAAGTTCTGAGTAAAGGACACAAATTTTCCATAATTTTTAAGGTGCTTTCATTTGTCTTACTGATTGTTTCTTGGGAAAAGTCTGAAAACCCATATGATTCTCCATATAGAGCATAAGAGATGCATAAGAACAATTTCTCTCTCTCTCTCTCTCTCTCTCTCTCACACACACACACACACACACACACACACACACACACACATTCTATTGGTTTCCTTTTCCTGGGGAACTCATTAGCCCAGCAGGATTCTTTTTGTGATTCCAGGGAAAACTAGAAAGCCTTTTTCAATGTGTCTGTGTTTTTGTCCTGGGGCTCCTAGAAGGCTAAGCAGACAATGTGCAGACCACATCGAGGGTCTGCTCTGCTGGCATCAAGCTCTCTCTGTCAGGCCACGAGACCCTGGTTCTTACCTCAATATTACAATCCAAGGCATCGTGTGCAGCTGAGTCTTGACCTGCTGGAAGGCAAGATGCTATCACAGATCCTGACCAGCTATGCACCTGTTTCATCCTGTCTGACTTTCTCCATTCTGGGCTGGGCATATGGTGACTTCTTGAGATCCATGGCATCTTCCCACTTTGTTCCCAGTGAAGCATCCAGGGGCCTCCAGCCAGTGTCCACTGGGCTCTATTTGCAAATTCATCAGGGGAGCACTGGCCAACTTCCTTCACTACTGAGTGTTTGGTGAAGCTGAAGCTGTTATAGGGATGACTGGCACTCAGTGCCTTTCATCACGGGTTTTATCTGTGGTGGACCTGGTCTCATCTTTGTGCTCAGCTTTGAAATAACTGATCGCTCCCACAAGCCATCAGTGACCCTATGGTGGTCCTGTAGAGGTGCACTCTCCACTCTCTGTCTTTGAACCAGAGCTAGTTTTTTTCTTTTTTTTAATATGAAAACAATGGAATGTTTCCATCTCCCCTTTTAGTACTGGTTTCTATATAATTGCTTTGTTCCCAGGAAATATGGCCTATCTGGCAGCAATCCATTGACATTTCTTAGGTTTCCCTTGATCTTTTTAAATTTTATAGTTCTGAGCTTAATTTTAATTTTTAAAGATTTATATATTTTAAAGGTAGAGCAACATAGAGAAAGGGAGATATATATATATATGTATATATATGTATATATATACATATATATATATATATATAGAGAGAGAGAGAGAGAGAGAGAGAAAGTCTTCCATCTGCTAGTTTACTCCCCAAAAGGCCGGTCAGGTCTGGGCCAGAATGAAGTCAGAGCCCAAAACTCCATCTCAGTCTGTCAAGTGAGTGTCACTGGTCCCAGCACTTCATCTGTTTTCCAGTGCCTCTCAGGGACATGGGCTGGGAGCTGCCTGGAAGAGGAGTTGCTGGAACTGGAACAGGCACTCCAATATGGGATGCGGCATCGCAAGTGGTGGCTTAACCGGCTACACTGCAATGCAGTTCCTTGTGTCTAATTTTTTTAAATGTGCATTGAGTCTATCTAGCGAGCCAGTGCAATGTCACAACTAAATGCTTGAACTCTCAAGTCAGATCTGATGTTTTTTAAGACTTATTTATTTTTATTAAAAAAGGCCAATTTACAAAGAGAAGGAGAGACAGAGAGAAAGAGCTTCTATTTGCTAGTTCTCCACAAAGCAGGATCCCAAAGCTCTGGGCCATCCTCGACTGCTTTCCTCTGTCACAAGCAGGGAGCCGAACGGGAAGTGGAGCAGTCGGGACACAAACAGATGCTCATTTGGGATCCTGGCATAGGCAAGGCAAGAATTTAGCAAGAATTTAGCCCCTCAGCCATTGCACCAGGTCCCAAATCTGAGTTTTAACTACAGTTGTACCAGTTACAGGCTGTTTGAAATTGCATGATGATCTTTGTCATCTAAATGCTTGCAGAGCTCACAATTGCAGAGCTGAAACAATAGTGCCTGGCACATAGTGAATGTTCAGGAGGCTTTACTTAGACGTATTCATCGGTTACTATTCCATGTATAGAACATTCCAAAAAAGACAAGATTAGAGCTGGAGAACAGCGTAGAAGGATTCAGGATTTTGTGATGAAGGAGTGATGAGGTAGATCATGAAGGGGCGCAGGGGTCACTGTGGTGGCTGTATAGCTGTTACGTCTCATTATTGGAGTGGTGGCTGTAGGAATCCGCTATAGGAAGCCACATACGAGATATCATTGCATAGACAAACACACACAGGTGCGAAGACGGGTGACATGCAAATGCAGTCTGCGGATTACGTCAGTGATGCCGACGTCTTGGCTCTGGTGTTGTGCCATGGTTATATCACACAGTTAAGAAGCGGGAACATGGAATGTCTCCACATTATTCTTGTGGCTCTCAGTGAATCAGTGCTGTGAAAACGGTTAAGTGCTCCTGGCACATTGTTTTAATAAATATTGTTAGCCAGCATTCTTTTTGTCCTAGCCAATTTTCCTTTTTCTCTGTATTTCACACGTCTACATATATCAATGTAGAATCAAGTAGACAGCAAAAATTGCTCTATTTTTATAAAGTAGATGGATCTCAGGAAAGATAGCGACTTTACATATATAGGACCTTGGAGCCCCTTGTACAGCTGTGCGAGTTGCCTTTGAGCTGTGAGGATATCAGAAGGCACACATAGGGAAACACCAAAAATCCTGGGTCTGTGAATGTGGATCGGCTGGATTCGGGGACACTGCAGAGCACGGACGAGAAGGGCTGGCAGCCAGCCACTCCAGCTCCAGCAGTCCGTGGCAGAGCCCAGCGCTGAGTCAAGGCCATGGGTGTTTGCCCTGGGTCTCAGTGTATCAGGGCCCAGGTCGGCAGACACTGCTGGTTCCTCCTTACCCACTGCCAGTGGGTGATTACTGCTTAGAGCAGATCCCCCACAACACACCCTCAGCATGGAAGAGGAAGATGGGGCCAGCTGTGGCCCCCAGCTTTCACACCAGCTGCCCAGAACACCGGGCAATGGTGAAGGGGAAGGATCCGGCTCCACGACTCGCCCTCAAAGCTTCGCCTCTGATCTATGTTCAGAATCCGTAACTTCAACCCTAAGAAACCTGCAGGCAGAGAACCTAAATTCTCTTCTGTGATGTGCAGTTGGCAAAGCCATAAATGAGTCACATTTTCGTTCATTTACTGATGAACAACAGCCCTCTGCCTGCTAGCCGGCTTCCTGACTGCAAGTCAGAGCCAAGCGCTCAATCCCCTGCCTTGTCACCTCCTAGACATCCACTACTTTAAGGATCTCCTTCCTAAACCTCGGTTTATTTACTCGCCAAATGGGATACTTTTGTCCCTTCAGTGGATAAGACTGTAGTGGGAATTCAGTGAATTCTTGAACCTGAAAGTTTGCTGTGGTCTGTAAATTTTGTTAATATTTGTGTCATCTCGCAAGCTTCTGTCCGCTTAAGGGCTCCTATTGAAACTGGCCTCTTTGGCCTGAGCGTTGAGGGATGACCTTTTCATTCCTCAGAAGAACTGGAAACTTGAAACTGAACGGATGACTCAGAGTGGAAATTTACTCACTCAAGTAGGTCTCCAAGGGAAAGATTTTGGAGCCAAAGGCTGACGACCTCGGATCCCATCCTACTGGCCCCTAGCCAATTCCGTCTCTTGAATATGTTAGTGAAGGAGAGGACTTAAAGAAGCAGTGGATATACACAGGAGACCAGCTTAAAAAAAAAAAAAAGGAAAAAAGCTCTTGGTCTGTTTCCATTTTTCTACACCACTGAAGCAGGAATGAGTCACCTGCAGAGATTTTATGGACTGTCCTGCCACCTTGTGGCTATTTGCTGAACTGCACTATTGGTATAGTCTCAAAAAGCCAGCACAATGGGTTATAATCACCCACCTACACACTTCTCACTCATTCCATCACTCATCAAAGCTATACAGTACTTACAACTATTCAAGCTTAAGAAACACATGGCCTTGATGGAAAAGAGGCAAAAAGAGAAAAACAAATATGCTAGACGGGGGGGGGGGAGGGGTGGAAACATGCTAGACCCTGAAGCCCAGAAGGCTTGGTGAGTCTTTCCATGTGACACCAAGGTAGAGTGCAGTAATGATGGGACACTAGATATAGTGTCCACTGTGACAACAGAAAATACAGGGAATCCCAAGCCAGGGTATGTCCAAGAGGCGGTAACGGGGAGTGACAAAGGTGAACATACTCTGGTTTTTGGCATGTAACAGTTTGGGGTGACAATTGTTTAACTTCCAGCAAAGTGGTCCCCAGATCATCGTTATCATGCCCTTCTGTATGAAGACTCGTAGGACCCGTCTGCATCCTTGAGTTTTCCCATGCTCAAATAGGACATGATCTTACAGAATCTCAAGCTTGGAAGAGACCTCGGGGCCGTCTCATCCAGCCCTCTCCCCAAACCAGTGTCAGTTCACCACCTTTCCTGTGCCTAATGGACACCTGGGTTGAGCTCAGGCTCTCAACACTTTTGTCTGTCTTTACTTTGTCAAGTTGCCTATTTGTCAAGTTGCCTATTTGTTCCTCATCCATCTAAACTTTTCTCCCTAGGGCCACACCAAAGAAGTAACCAGGTGTGTGAAGATATAGGAAGAAAGTGACCACTTCTGGAAATGGAAAAATCAGGACAGTATAAAATGAAGACCTCAATGCAAACAACCGCTAATAATTTATGTGGGAAAAACCCCTGGTTCCTAGCTTCAATCTGGCCCAGCTCTGGCCACTGCAGCCATCTGGGAAGTGAACCAACAAATGGAAAATTTCTCTCTTTTTCTCTGTAACTGACTTTCAAAATAAACAAACACATTTTCATTTTTAAAAATTGAAAGGTTCAACAGTAGAGAACTATTGCATGCAAGTATCATGGGGTCAGCTTAATCACTGTATGGTTTTCCAAAATACAATGAACCCTTAGTCTCTAGTCTAGATGGGAATCCTTCTTAAGCCGTTTGTGGCCTGACACACAAGTTCTTGGTGATTGCTATTCTATAGCGACCCACTGGGCCTAGGGATTCCTCCTGTCTGTGTAACCAAAGTGTGGACATTGGGTGGGCACAGTTCTTTTGTCCTCTAAATGCTGTTTTGGGGTGATGTAACAGGCAGAGCTAGCTAGAGGGGGAAGAAACGCATTGCCCAATGGTGGCCAAGCGCATGGCTCCTTATACCTTGTGCTTCTTGTCTATCAAAGTGAGGGCCAGCCAAGCACTGCCAGTTGTTGTCAGGTGACCTCTTGGTCATGGGTGTAGCACTACCTGCCTGGTGGTAAGAAGGCCTCCATGTCTCAGTCCCCTGGATGGGCAGCAAGTGAGGATCACAGATGACGGTGGTGTGATGGCTGTTGGTATTTCTCCATCCTTCCTCCTATAGACAAACCGTTATGCATTGAATTACATCCCTTCCAAACTCATACATTGCAGTCTCCACCCCGGAGCCTCAGAATGGGGCATCATTTGGAAATGGCTCTGTCCAGTTTCAAGAACTGCAGTCTCACTTTAGAACAAGTGCCAGGTGCCTGAGGCCCTCAGGGAGCTTCCCTGCTGGCCACCTGCTCAAGAACCACTTACACTGAGCACAGCCCTGTTCAAGGTCCCTGCATTCTTGGCAATATCACTGATCAGACATTGTCTTCCAGTTGTTGGTGTTTCCCTGTGCTAGGCACCCAGGCTTTATTTTCTCAACTTGAACTCTTAGGGCTTGATTCGCTGTTATAGAGGTGACTGGGATGCAAATGAGCTGTCTTGTGGCTATTCTCAGTGTGACCTCAAGCATGTCACGTGTCCAATCTCAGCATCAGGCAGGCAGAAGAGCTGGGGAGGAAGGCTGGAGAGTGGAGTGAGCAAATTTCTTCTTCCAAGGAGCCTCAGCCTGCTTTCAAGGGAAGACTCAAATGTGATCGAGGTGATCCTTGCCATACCATCCTGGGCTGCAAAACAGAATTGCTAAAAAATCCTTTTGCCTATTGAATTCCTCTAAAATATAAAAACTACTTATAAGCAAAAAAAAAAAAAAAAAAAAAAAAAACAGAATTGCTAGATCCTGCCCACCTGACACTTCAAGTCTAACCCCTATACACACGAGGTCCTCAGAAACAGTCCTCTGAACAAATCCCACAGTGTAGAGGACATCCTATGTACCTTCATTTCTGATGAAGGGCTGAAGGAACCTCAGGAAGTTCCTGGGGAAATGAAATTAAACATGAAGTTTGCCGGGGTGCAAAAAAGATCCTCACATCCATCAACTATTTCCTCTTTTCCCGAGAACTGCTTGAAGACCCCTTGCGTTGATGAAAAATGACATTCACATCAAGTTCTGTAGTAAAATTCTATATTCCCTTGGCCTGGGTCTCGGCGTGGAGAGACGCTTTCCTTCTTTATTATCGATTATCCATTGGCTGCGTGACTCTTTGATCCTCCCTTTGATATGAATGGCACCCACCCTGTCTTCCTGGCCAGACTGGCCATGTCTCTGTGATGGTGTCACAACATGTAAACTGACTGTCTGGGAGCTGAGGGCTCCTGGGGCCAGCCTCCCTGGGGCCTGTGACTTGTCATTCCTGGAGTTGTCTGTTCTGTAAGTTCTGTTGCCAAGCTTCTTTGGGAGCCAAGGGATCATTTTCTCCCTTTTCAAAGCGTGGGGGTGAGCTGAGGCCTGGAGCTGGCAAATCCTTTAAAGTCATTTTCAAAGGAAACCTGAGCTGAAAGGCCATGCGGCTGGCAGAGGCTGGCAGGACTCGCGGAGGCTCTCTGGGGCTTTGGGCGCTGGGCTCCCCAAAGCTTCCGGCCGCGTGCTCAGAGCCTGTGGCAGGGGCACTGCCAAAGCCACCAGGAGCCAGCCAAGCACCCCCACCACCACCACCAGCCCACTCCTCAGGAAGCAGCTCCTGGCCTCTCCCTGGGGCTGGCGACCAGAGCCCTGCGTGTCCTCCCTGTTCTATGTCCTGCCAATCAAACGGGATCCTTGGGGTTTCATGAGGTCAAGTGAACCCAGGTGCCAAAGCAAGTCAGGGAATTGGGGCGGGGGAGGAGGGGAACATGTGCCTCAATCATGAGGTCATCAGGGTTCTAGGGAACCCAGGCTGCTTGGGGACACCTTGGAAAGGGGAGCCAGAGGGGACTCCACTGTCCCAAGTTCCTAGGACAAAATGCAAATCTAAGCGGCGGGTGGTGGGGGGGGCGGGCAGGGGAACAGGGTTGGCTTATCTCCCAGCTGTTCTGAGCTACTGAGGGCTTTCAGTCACGCAGCAGACCCCAGAAAGACTCCAAGGCACTGAGGCTGAGGCACGCAGAATGAGGCCAGAGGCCTGTCCCCTGCTGTCCCCTGGAGCTGACCAGACAGAAATGGTGTATGAGAGCAGGAGAAGCCTTCTGCCTTCACAGACCAAGCCACCTGAGGCCCAGAGGAACAACAGAGCTGAGTAAAATGAATGCGGGGAGAGCAACAGCTGAACACATTGAAAGCTCGGCCTAGAGCTGAGTGAGGGTCCGGGGGTACCCCACCTGATTTCCTCATATTCAAGGTGTAAGGAATTATTCAAATATCCCATCCTGGACCTGGCGCCATTTCCTCCTCCTCACAGCTCACGAAATTCACACCACAGCCACCAATCAGATGTAACCGGGCATTTTGCCTGAGATTCCCACCCCCCAATCGCAGCCCCTTCCCCAACCCTACCCACTTAGGATATCAACTGTGACACCAATCCCCTGGGGCCTGCCCTCAATCCCTCCCAACCCCTGCCCCCCACACCTTGCGGGCTCACCTGAATGGCATCAAAGTGCCCCCAGATGCGGCTCTGCCTCTCTCTTCTCCCTCTGGCCTCCCCGTCCCCACCCCTTCTCTCTCCCTTTCTCATCTCCCATCACCTCCATCCGGTTCCTGCACCGCTGGAATAAACTTTCTAAAGTACCTCGCTGCGTCTGGTGTTTTCAGCTCACCGTAAAAGAACCAGGCTGCGGGAATTAGCTGCGCAGAAAATCGTAAGAACTAGAACTTCAAATGTTTTAAATAACTGACACAAGGTCTCCTGTCCGCAGTGTGCTTTCACACCAGGAGCCCCGTGCAAGTCCACGCTGCCAGGACCAGCTGCAGGCAGGGCTCCCAGAGCTCATCGCAGCAGCCTCTCCCTTCAGGTGTGTTATGTGATTTGATGGGGAGAGTGGCCCCACGCCAACAGTCCCTTCCAGGCCAGCGTGGTCGCACAGATGGCTATGCTACTACTCACAACACTGGCATCCTATGCTGAAGAACTGCCTTGAGTCCTGGCTGTTCCCTGCCTAAGTATCTGTGGCAGCAGTGGGAGATGGCCCAAGCCCCTGGGCCTCTGTCACCCCGATGGAGCTCCTGGCTCCTGGCTCTACCTTTCTAGCCCCACCCAGTTCTATGGCCACTTGAACAGTGAATCAACACATAGAAGATCTCTCTTCCTCTCTCTGTTTTCTCCCTCTCTCTCTATAACTCTTTCAAATAGAATTAATAAATCTTTCAGAAAAAGAATCCATTGCAACACAAGGAAAAACCTCCAGAGCAGGCCATCTTGACTTTTCTGCATTTTATTCTTATATTTGTACAGCTATATTTTACAACGCAGTAATGCAGTTTAGACACAGCCAAACCCTGTCTCCGGAGTAGTTATAACACAAGCATGACGCAGAATGGGATGAGACAAACATTCCCAAAGAGAGTTTTGTTAGTGACAACTTCAAGTCCCTGTGTCTGCCTACACTTCCAAAAGGGACGGTGCACACTCGCCCATCACTGAAAAACTTCTGTGAAAAAAGGCACCAGGAGGACATGTGGTACAGGTATGTACAAACTGAAAACTAGAACAAAATTACACAGTTTTCCTTCTGCAGCTTTTTTTATGTTTTTTTAATACACACTTTGTAAATTGTAAACCTTCACTTGCAAAAAAATACAAATACACTGAGGCATTTTAGACAAAATATTTTCTTACTTATACAGATGCAATACTTAAAATATTCTCTTAAGTGCTCTTTCTCAATAAAGATTCTCAGATCCGTGTCTGCCTGCAGATACAAAATCGAGCCTTTAACGCAGTTTTATATTTTTAATATATCTTTTTTAGGTTTATATATATTTATTATATATATATATTTATATATTTACAACTCTGCCATATATTCCTTCACCTTTGGTTAAAAAAATTAAAGCCCTCTCTGATAACATACTGAAGTCTTGTCTTTGAAAAGAATGCACATTTCCATACAAAAGAAACATCTGTTCCCACAAAACATACACATTCCTCATTTTATAGACCAAGTCAAGTCAGAACTTCGCATACTCCCCCGCTCTGCTCTAGAAAATGAGTTTGCTCTGTGCTGACGTGGCTTGCCTTACACATGGGAGCAGAAGCAATATTATTGTCATAATGTGGTATGGCAGTGGGGTTGGGGAGCCGCCCGGCTCCCGGCCCCTGGCCCCGCCCCCCACCCCCACCCGCAGCTATGATTTGCGCTAGTGGATGAAAAGAGGCACTACATCATGGGGTGACATCGCGGAAAGTGTTACAGTATCCTTTGGGCAGGTTCTGCGCAGGGGCTGGAGACGGAAGCGCGGCACTCCATGCTTTAGCAGGCTTTGGGCAGTTCCGGAGGCAGCTCGGTGGCTGACACGCGGTATTGTACCTTGGTGTTGGTGATGGCGCCATGCTTCTGGCGCAAATGAAGTCGCAGCTGGCTTTTGTGACGGAAATGCAGGTTACACTTCTCGCACTGTGGGGACACCAAGAGGTCAACTGTTAGCCATGGTCAACCCAGACCTACACGCCAGATGCCCTTCCCAAAGGTCAGCTTTAAGAGCCCCTGTGTGTCCCTGCCTCGGCTAGGAGGCAAAGACACATCCTGCTCCCGTCCCTTCACTGATTTCCACAGGACCCCGTTTGTCCTCCCCTGCTCCTTGGTCCTCCTCTGCCGTGGGCCTCAAGCTCAGGTTTGACCCCAAATGCCATTCAGACTGCAAGTTCCCCTATTTATTCAAGTGTTCCTGAATCACTCTATTGTGAAAATAATTCCTTTCATCTACACTTCAGTAAGATCTAAGCTTGCCACACAGCTCACTGGGTGCACACCACTTGGAGGTCACTGACCATTCACTAAACTCTATCATCTATCATCTATTATAAAGCATGTTCAAATGGAGAATTATTTAAAATGAAAGTAGACTTAGTAAATAAATGAAGCAGGCAGCAGTCCAGCTAAAGAGGCCTGGTCTTGTTTCCAGGTCACTTGCTGCTGTTTGGCCCCAGTGCTCATCACCTCTGTCTGGACCTGGACTCTCTTTCTGTAAGGGACTGGGCCAGTTAGACAGTGAGGAACATCCTTCACTCTGATACTCCATGCATCCAAAATTCCAGCAAGTCCTTATAATGTAAATACTCATTGCATTCCTAATAGTACATGTTAATGACTTATGAATACTGTGCTTCCACGAGGCAGGCACTATTCTGAGATTTGTTTTAATAACAAGGGTGGTCACTGATTTTCCCAAGAAGCAGCAACCAGGAAGATGAAACTCACTCAAAGCCTGACAAACAAGTGAGCAAAAATGACCATGCATTTTAGGCTAACACCCAGAATGGGAGGTAGACACACATTGATCAGTTCTTTTGCTGTCACCACCTAGGGTGATGCCACAAACCCTTCGACGTAGCACCAGGCAATATGTGGACCAGTGAGCGTGGATACCATGGAGTTCCAACGTTTCACTTCCAGACACCGGACACTAATTGTTCTACCATTTGTGCTCAATATAAAAACCACTGTTTGCCTATGAAACAGTCAAAAGTCGGTTCACAGGCTGTAGTTGCCAAGACCCTGCTCTAGAACATGATCATTCTAGTTGTGCTACACAGCTGAGCCCGTCCTCTTCCTTGAAATAGCCTTATCTCTGTTTATCTTTTCTTTTTAACATCCCCCTCCTTTTTGTCCCTGGTTCTTCTCCTACTCCTAAGACTGTTCCTTCTCAATCACCCTAACTATCTTCAAAGACACCTCCAGCTCAGTGTAGCTGGAGGCACTCAGCAATACTTGTGCAATAAACGAATGCCTCTGAAATCCCTAGTCTGGACTCCTTTCCCAAGGACCCTCATTTTCAAGAGAAGCACACTGGGCCTGGGCCAAGGTTAGGCAAGGTGCCTTTGACAGATTCTGATCCAGGGTCTACTGACCATTAGTTCAGGGCTCATTTGACTAGATGCTGGAGATTGGAGTAAGCAGCTTCACTACCCTGTTTTCAGCCTGCCTCTCCTGCCTGCCCAGGCCAACCAATTGCCACGAGAGGGTTTACATACATGGTAGGGTTTCTCTCCTGTATGGATTCGCAGGTGGCTCTTCAGAGTCTGAAGGTGCCGGAAGCGGGTGCCACAAATTTCACAGGGGTAGGGCTTCTCACCAGTGTG
Organism: Ochotona princeps; assembly: GCF_030435755.1. Classification (NCBI taxonomy): domain Eukaryota; kingdom Metazoa; phylum Chordata; class Mammalia; order Lagomorpha; family Ochotonidae; genus Ochotona; species Ochotona princeps. Next base: position 98,965,782 of record NC_080834.1, on the reverse strand, counting down.
GATAAGCACATGGGCACGCAGGTGGGCCACCTGAGGAGAGGGGCAAGGCATGAGTGCCTGTGGCAGGTGGGCTGCAGACCTCCGGCAGCCCCTCACGAGGCTACAGAGCCCTAGGGATCCTCTCCCCACACTGCCCTGCTCACCTGCACAAATCGGGCTCCACAAGTTTCGCATTTGTAGGGCTTCTCCCCAGAGTGAATTCGAGTATGGGTTTTCAGGTTGGCCGGCCGGTTGAACTGAGCTCCGCAGATGTTGCAACGATAGGGTTTCTCACCTGTTTCCAGGAGAAAGAGGCAGAAGGAAGGTCACGGTCAGTGGGGAAGGTCTCCGCCACCCCTCGCCCCTGCACTTCAAAGCAAACTGTCCCTTATTAAAGCTACCGGACTTTTCTTCCCCTCCTACACCTCTCTCACACGTCAGCACATCCTGCAAGAAACTAAGGCCAAGACACAGGCAGTGGCAAGGTGCAGACCCGGGTTGGGCACAGGAGAGGGTCGGTCACATGGACAAGTCTCTGTCCTTCTTTGAGCCTCAGTTTCTCTCTCAAGACCCAAAGGGGCCGAATGAAATGAAATGACCCTGGAAGGCTCTTGCAGCTGTTCTCAGTGCAGAAGTGTGATTCAATCAACAGCTTTCTCACTGCAGATACAGGCAGCTGCTCCACTCTTTCAGAACAAACGCCCGTTTCCACTTGTGCCAATTACACTGGATTCCACTGGCACGAGGCAGGGCCCAGGCAGAAGAAGCCAACAGTTGGGCTGAGCCTTTCCCCATGGAAAGTTTCTGGGACAATGAAGTTATCAAAAGCATGCAGGCAAAGTAAACCCAGGGCAGCCATAAGAGGATGGCAAATGGTTTGGTAAAGCAGTGGATGGGTGACAAGGAACAAGTCCTTGGAAGAATCAAGAGGCCCTGGATGTTTTTCTACTTTTATCAAAACCTAATCCACTTCGCCTCTAACTGGCCTCACTTTTTCTCTCGTACAGCCAACGCAGGGCATCTGAGAAAGAAGAGCAAAAGAACCCAGGGAGGGAGCAAGGTGACAAGACAGAGGAAAGGTCTTCCTTCGGGTCTGGAAGGGGTCTGCTCCCTGCCTTACTCAGGGTTCCCACAGCCACTCCCGTCTTTCTCCAGGGTCCTCTCCCTCCTGTGCCTACAAGAATGCTGCAGTGGGCTGCGGCTATACCTGTGTGGACGGTCTTGTGGCTGGCGAGGTTGCCCTTGTAACGAAAGGAAGCCTGGCAGCGGTCACACTTGTAGGGTTTGTCGCTGTGGGTTTGCAGTGTGTGCCGCTTGAGGGAAGCCTCCTCAGAGAAGCGACAGTCACACTCATTGCAGAAGAAGGTCCCGTTCTCTGTGGGATGGAAGAGGAGATGCCATTGTCAGAAGGCAGAGTAGCCTTGGTGGTCCCTCTCTCCCCTGGAGCTACTCCACCATCCCCTACCCATAGGGCCCAACTGAGCTGCCAGACCACCTCCTACCCTACATTCCCAGGAGCCCCAAGCTAAAGACCCAGGGGGGTTGATTTTTTTTCTTAGCATTTAAAGCCCTGGTCACAGCAGCTCAGGAAAGAACACAGAACAAAAGGGGGGCTCAACCCCAAAATTCTCCTGGTACTTGGCACAGCTTGAGGGAAGTTCAGCAGCTCTACCCAGGGCTCTGAGCACAGACATTCCTCACCATCACCTAGTTTAATTTCTATTCCAATGGTAAGAAGGTTCCTGAATCACTCCCTGTGCCTCTGTTACCAAAGCCCTGGCTACCTTATTGGGGCATCTAACATCATACAACACCAAACACACAAGTTCCAAGTTCATAGGGCTGGCAGACCCAAGGTAGTTCAACCAATCCTCTGTGATCATGGCAAGAGGAACTCAAGATGAGCAAGCACTCCAGGGTTACCTTTGCACCTAGCTGGACTTCCCATCTCCCCAAAACTCTGGGATGACTGGAAGACCAGAGGTGATATTAGGATCAGAGGCCCAGACAAAAGCAATCTAGGCAAAGCAACGATGAACAGCCAGGGGACAGGAGGAACAGTCCTAGTATGGACAAGTAAATTATTTTCTTCCATTGTAAGGATTGGCAAATCATATATTGTGGTGATTTATCCCTGATTAGGGAATTCTGGGCCACAGCCAGTGATGGATTAACAGACTTTTTCATCTACTTAAGAAACAAACAAACAAACAAACAAACAAAAAACCAAGAGAGGGCCAAGCGCTATCTAGAAACTTGAATTTACTAATTCAGTCAAAATAACTTAACCCAGCTAACATATACTGAGTCCTGCCGCAAACTAGAGGTTTACCAGAAAGAATAAGGTCCCAATAGGGAGAACCAATCGACGTGCAAATCAGTAGCAGTAGTCCGGGGACAGAGAGATTGAGATGCTCTGGAGTTCTAGCCAGCTACACAAGCTACCATTGTAGAAAAATAAAAAAGATCCACAGGCTGTTTGGTTTGTGTCCATCACCCCAGATGAACCCTACAAGCTCAGTCCTAGCTTAGGTCAGCCCAGTTCCCTAACAGGTAAAGAGTCAGGGGTTTGGCTGACAACTTCCAAGCAAGCCAGGGACTTCCAGTCAATGACTTCTCCTGATCAGAGAAGATGATGTCAATCAAATGGAAATCCCAGCCACCCTTGGGGCCCACAGGGTGGTTCTCCTCTTCCCTGGCACTTGAGGGGACACATGGAGGGGGCACAAGGTGGTCTTCATCCTCCCTGACATAGGGACTCACCACAGCTGGAGTCGGAGTACTCAGAGTGGGTCTCGCCCATCTCCTCAGGGAAGGTGGGGCCAGCTGAATGGAGGCACATCTCCGCGTGCTGCGGAGACTGAGAGCCACAGGAGGTGCACTTGGGGGGGTGCATGTAGAGAGGCGAGTGGCTCTCATTGCTGCTACGGGGTGAGCCAGTCAGAGACCTGTGGACAGGAGGACAAAGAGGCTCAGCACTGGGGCAGGGCAGAGCTGTCCATCCCAGCCCAATACCACCCTCTCCCCCCCTCTGGGCCTCTTCAAGCCCACAAGCCTGGACTAGAATCCCCACTCTGGGGCACTGCAGCCCCAGGTGGGGTCATGACTGATGCCACCCCCAATCAGCATGTACAGAGGGATAACCTACCAGGGTCCATACAAGCCCAGCTCCCTCGCCGAAGCTAAGTGTCTCTCCCCACCTCCCAGGACTTGCAGCCCACAGCCTTTCCAAACCCAAGGAAAGCATGGGTTCTCCTACTGTACCAGGACCACAGGAAGAGGAAATATATTTGGTATTAATGGAAAGTTCTACAATAAAGGGGAACTTTCTCTCTCACCAGGAAAAAGAATACCAAGGCCCAATGCACTTCCGTATTTGGGCTAATTTATCCAATTTCTTCAATCCCATGACCCCAAAGAGGCTCAGTGTTTCAGGTGAGCAAAGAAGAATGAGCCCCAAAGCCTGCCCAGGTACTCCCAACCACAGATGCAGACTGCCCCGGAAATCACCTGTTCACGATGGTGTTGAGCCGGCTGGCTTGTGGGATGGTGGAGTCCTCCCCAGCGGCACTGAGCTTGGTTGGCGACTGAAGGTCAATGTTTTCAGGTTCCATGGGTGCCTGGCAGGCAGCTGGGGCCGCGTAGGCTCTTGGAGACAGGCGGCCCAGCTCAGCCTGCTCTGGCCCTTCCGGCTTGGCATTCTGGTTGAGGTTATTGAGCACAATGAACTTGTATTTCTTCCAGTTGCAGGCTTTGGGGTCAGTGGGGCTCTTGGCTGGAGGGGAGCCCGAGGCCTGCAGGATGCAGGCATTCTTGCTGCTGCAGGACTCTGTGGGTGAGTTGGGCTGGCAGTCAGATTTCTGGGGGCTCTGTGGACTGACCAGTCCCTTCCGGTTCAAGGGTGCATTAGGGGGCTCGAAGTGCAGTGCAATCTCATCCTCTGAGGATGGCCTCTCTTCTTCTTTGCCAGCTTTGTCACAGGGGAAGTAGGGGACATTCCGGGCCGAGGGAGCAGCTGGCTTGGGACCCTCAGCCACACTGTAGTGCATGTCACTCCGGGCCTCCTCTGGCACTGCCTCCTTGGGTGAATAGATGCTGTTGTGGCACATGCCAGGAGACACCTCCAAGGCCGGCCGGCTGTACTCTGCAGGCATGGGCCTGGCACTGTCGCAGGGGAGCGTCCGCTCCTTAGGAAAGGGGTTGGCCATGGGCATCCGAGCATCCCGGAGCTCCTCATCAGAGAAGAGAAAGCTACTGACAGGCAGGTGGCTGTACATGGGATAGGAGGCTGGGGGTGTGGACAGGCTGCCGTAAAGGCTGGGAGCAAAGCCTCGGCTCTCACAGCCAGGGGCGTTCCTCAGCGGCAGGTTGTTCTCCACCACCTCCCGGCCCCGGTAGGCCATGAGGTCTTGTGGCATGAGCATGCGGCTGTTGAGGAACTCGTCACGAGGAGGCTTGAGGGCAGGCACCATTTCTGCTTCACTGTAGCCAAAAAAAAAAAAAAAAAGCAGGGGGAGAAAAGATCTCATATTAGCACTGCTAAGCAGACACCTTCCCAGCAAAACTGCTAGGTAGGTACACCTGCATTTGAGGCGGAGAGGCACAAGGACTGTGGCTCTGGAGAACAGAAACACCAGATTGAAAGAGTGCAAGCTGCAGGTCCTATTTGGTGGTGCAGTAGATTAAACCTTAGCTTGTGATGTTGGCCTCTCATATCAGAGTGCTAGTCTGAATCTCAGTTGCTCTATTTCCAATCTGGCTTCTGCTAACACAACTGGGATATTAGCAGAAAATGGCCCAAATATCACCTGCCACCCATGTGGGGCACTTGGATAGGGTTCTGGGCTCCTGTCTTCTGCCTGGTGCAGCCCTGGTCATTGTGGCCACTTAGGGTGTGAACCAGCAGATGAAATATCTGTATTTCTCTCACTTTATGTCTATGTGTATGTTTCCCTCAACTTCCCACCCCTATCACTCTGACTTCTATATAAGTAAAATCTTTAATTAAAAAAAAAAAAAAAGACCCAGTGCAGTAGCCTAGTGGCTAAAGTCCTCACCTTGCAGGCACCGGGAACCCATATGAGCACCAGTTCGTACCTAAGCTCCTCCACTTCCAATGCAGCTCCCTGCTTGTGGTCTGGGAAGGCAATAGACTATGGCCCAGAGCCTTGGAACCCTGCACCTGCCTGAGAGACCTGGAGGAAGCTCCTGGTTCCTGGCTTCGGAACGGCCCAACTCCGGCCATTGTAGCTCCAGCGGATGGAAGATCTTTCCCTTGCTCTCTCTTCTTCTCTCTGTAAATCTGACTTTCCAATAAAAATAAATAAACCTTTTAAAAAAAAGAAGTCTAGTAATCTAGTTTACTAGGGAACACTGAGCTTAAAAAATGGAAGTGAGCTACTCACAGAATTTGTGTCTGATTGGACTGATCTTGGATGCATAAGCATGCATGTACATATGCAAACATGTGAAACTGTAACTCCTCCAATGGGATATAGCTTAGTGCTTACATAATGCATTCAAAGTCCTTATCTCATTTCACCCCTGCAAAATCCTACAAGGAAGGCAGGTAGCTTATTCTGCATGATGCAGGGAAACAGAGAGGGAAGAATTGATGCAGCATTGGTGCCACAACATTACACACCCAGTACACTAAAAATAAAGGACTTGCCCATATTCTGACCAGAGTTATGAGAAAGCATACAATGGAGAGCAGGCAGCAAATGCCAGGGTTCCGCAACAGCCAGACCTGGCTTGTAACCCCCATTGTGCCTCCTCATGGTTCCTTGACTTGCAGCAAGTTACTGAACCAGTCAAGTTTAAGGTCTGATCCATAGAAAGTCCTCATCAGTGACAGCACTAATGATCTCATGACCATTTGCATCCACAGGTGGCAAGGAGCACTAGTGCACATTCTTGACAGGAGGGACACCGTGTAGGTGAAAAGCAGGCCAGCTCAACAGAATCAGAGTTAACAGAGCTAGAACCCATAAGGAAGGCTGAAGGAGCCAGACGTCAACACGTTGTACAGATGGGTACACCAAAAGTACAAGGTTAGCCATGGGCTCTGGGGATGGGGAGTTTCTGCCTATGGAAGTGTTTAGACAGAGACCAAAAAACATCCTGTTCTTGGGGAGAACATGCAACTGTCCTAGAGCAGTCGGAGCACATGCTTCTCAAGACGTTAAGCCCGGAGTCTCTGTTCCATTTAGCAAAACTTTTCAATTCTTCAGAACTTTAAGTAAGTGATCCTCACATCTTCCCAATCCTCAGGTAAGGGATTTAAGACCCAGTAAACTCAACAACTCAGTAAGTGTCCTCCTTGTAGGATAGAACAGAGGAGAAGATGACTAAGGCAGAACCAACAAAGCTTGAATCATCCACGATTTGGTAGGAAATCAAGGCAAGTAGGCAACTAGTCAAAATAAAAGAGAAAAAAAGAACTAAAAAACAGATGCTAGAAGGAAGGCCTAAAGAACAGACAAAATCCTTCAGAACAAAGAAGAGGAGCCTGGCTCGGTGGTCTAGTGGCTAAAGTCCTCACCTTGCACATCCATATGGGAGCCAGTTCTAATCCCGGCAGCCCCACTTCCCATCCAGCCCCTGTTTATGGCCTAGGAAAGCAGTTGAGGACAGCCCAAAGCCTTGGGACCCTGCACCCATATAGGAGACCCGGGAGAGGCTCCAGATTCCTGGTTTCAACTCATCTCAGCTCCGGCCCTTGTGGCCACTTGGGGAGTGAATCAGTGAACAGAAGATCTTCGTCTCTGTCTCTGCTTCTCTCTGTATATCTAACTTTCCAATAAAAATAAATCTTCAAAACATATATATAAAGAAACACAGAGGAAAAGACAAGGAAGGCAGAGTGATAGTGCCAACCAGAAGAGCTTCCAAGGAGAAGTCAGGAGCCACATGCAGCTGTGTAGAAGGGGTGGGAAGCATGGCCCCCCTGCGGGATGGGTGGCATGGTGGGTGAATGGGAGACAGCTATGCACAGGCCATGGAGAGCAACAAGGTGTCATGTCTGCTTGGAACACAAGCATTAGGAACGGCAGATGTGCCCAGTAACATCGACTCTTGGAAAAGTATTTTTCTGTCTAAATGTGTGAAATATTAAGGATCTATTGTTTTTAAAAAAGTGTTTCATTTTGGTGTAAAAGGCAGAAAGACAGAGATAGAAGACAGACAGAGGTCTTCCGTCAGCTGGTCCATTACCCCAAAGGCTGCAACAGCTGGGTTGAGGAGTCAGTAATTCCATCTGGGTCTCCCATGTAAGTGGCAGGGACCCAAGTACTTCCTCACAGGGTATTCACTAGCAAAAACTATATGGAAGGCAGAGCTAAAACTTGAACCCAGCCATTCTAATATAGCAGCATCTCAAACCATTGTACCAAACTACTATGACCACCAAGCGTTTCTGCTCAAGAAGTGCCCCTTCTTTCTCCATGCCTTGCATCTAGGTGGCAGCTTACCTGGCCTTGATGAATTTCCGGCAAGTGTCCACAACATGCTCCATCTGCAGATACATAGCCGTGGCCATTACAGCCATGATGTTGCCTTCCCGCAGGTTGAGCCGAGATGTGTACATGAAGTCCAAGAGGATGCAGAAGCCCTCAGGGTTGATCTCAGGATCCAAGTTGATCACACTGAGGTTACATTTCAACTGATCAGTGAAGATGCTGTAGAACAGGCCACTGGGAAATACACAGAGGTTCCGATTATAGGAGATGCAGAGGGCCTGTGATGGACTGCAGTCAGCACTGAAGCTCGTCCCCTTTCACCAAGGTCATCCCAGAGTTTCTATGACAATTACTAAGACCTGACATGATGCAGCGCTTACCAAATGCCCTGGAAGCACTAAGCACTTTGTGCACTTCACCCTGTGCCACTCACAGCCCTGAACCTTCACAAATGAGGAAACGGAGATCAGAGAGGCTAAATGATAGTCTTAACTGCACGGATTACCAGAGCTAAATTTAGCACTCATTTGCAGGAACTATTCTTAGTCTGCCTCTTTGGGATAAGCATGTCCCCTCTTGCTCCACTGAAACGTCATTAAGGAGCTTTTTTTTTTTTTTAAGGAGCAGGTTGAGAGTAGCTAACAAATGAATTAAAATGTGCCTCTATCTAAACTCTACTGCTTTTCTCAAAGTCCACATATTATCAGTTATTCCTAGAATATCTGAGTCCAAGTTAAAGCCATGCCTTCAAGTACCACATTGCTTGGTGGAAGAATAAGAATTGAATCAAAAACCAGAAGCCAGGACTGTCGTCTTGGTTCTAATCTTTCCGGCTAAACTGCCAGAAGTGAGCCAGACTTCTACCAATAAGCAGCCAGGTGACCTTGAGTGAGATACTTAACTTTTCTGTACCTTGGCTTCCTTATTTGCAAAGCAAGGTAAACAGCAGTGTCTACTTCATAAGGTGTGGCAACAACGGCCATGGCAAGGGTACAGAATGACAATCCCACACAGTGTAAGCATTTACCACATGTTATCTGTTATTTTTGTATTTCTATAAATGCCTGTTCTTGTCACTGTTAAAAAAAAGAAGTGCTTGTAGTAGATGCTGGATAAGTTCTGTAACAGCAATAGAAATCTCTGGATGCAAGTCATTCCAGCTCTCAGTGCTGTTCTCGTATCATGTCTAAGATACAGGTAGTCATGCTGTCCGTAGTTCAAAGGTTATTAGGAAGCTCCAGAGAGATGATGCAGTGCAAAACTATTCCAAAAACTTCAAATGCTTGACAAATAGAAAGAATTCACTTGCTTATCTTAACCCTTAAATACACTCTGAACCTTCATGGAAGTTCAATTACAGTACAAAATAAATATAAAACTTGCTCCAACTACTGTAACTGTCTCATTTTTCATTTTTACTGCTTAACTGAAATTATTCTCCACTCTTGCTCCAGATTTCCTTTTTGTGGCAGTACATGATTTCTCCCTCTATTACGTCCACAGAATGGGACGTCTTTTTCTGAAAGGGTGTTCAGTCATTCACTTCCACAGAGCCTGCTATGCCAAGGCCACAGGCAAGGTCTGGACCAAAAGAGACACCATCCTAGCTAGGAGGGAAGAGCCCTGTGCCCCACCTGTCTGGCTTCTTGCCCTGCCTTTTCCCTTTACCCAACTTCTCCATCCAGACCCCTCACCTGCAGGCCATGAGGACTGTCTTGTGAGCTCTGAACTGCTCCCGGCTCACCACAATGACGACATCAGTCAAGATGTCACGGCTCCGGAGGCGATTCAGGTTGAGAAGAACGTCACTGGCATGGCGGGTGAACTGGATACAGCTGTCAGCCGGTGAGGCCATTTTGTCTTCGCCTGAAAACACAGGAATCAACATCCTATTAATTCTCGACAAGCTGTTTGCTGCTGACCAGAGAGAGAGAGCAAAGAGCTGGCTTAACCTGCTCAGGTATGGAATATAATTCAGGTCCCTGTGTTTTGTCTTGAATAACTCATAGCCTTTCTTTGGCCATTACTCTTCATAGCTGCATGATGAGATGAACGCTCTTATTTTCAAAAAGTTGGACTAGAAAGCTCTTTAGGGAAAAGGGGACAGGAATGAATACTTGCTGAGTGGTTTTGCCACATACCAAACACTCTGCCAAGCACTGAGTGAGTGTGTTGCAATGGAGAGAAATCACACGTAGGAAGCTCTCTGGCTGCTGTTGCCCTTTTTCTAGTTGTGTGATTTGGAGCAGAGTGCTTACTGGTTCTGGGCTTCAGTTTTCCAAAATACCTATGTGAGCACAAAAATTAAAAAAGCATGCCTCGCCCATAGTGAGGGCTCAGAAATGACAGCTTTTCCCACTGACATTTCCTTTCACTGTCCCATTGTTCTCCACTATGCGGCTTCAGAAAGGTTTCACTGGGAATCCCCAGAACCCAACACTAGCTCATGGCAGTGCATAACGGGAGGCTAACTTCATTTGAACTAAGAAATAGGTAAGGACCTGAAACTGCCACAGCCAGGATAAGAGTGAGGGCTAGGGGTGGAACAGAAGGAACTGGTTAGCCTTTGTCTCATCTAATGAAGGGTGACAAACACACACGCATTGGCAAATGCAAAGTTTGTCCACAAGATTTCAAAGCATATCATTTGATTGACTCACCCACTGCCTTGCTTCACAGTCCAGAATTTTGCTTAAAACCTACGGAGAAGAGAAGAGAGCATTCAGAAACAGACTTAATGAGTGTAACATTGTCCACTATAGTCTTATTTTAGGACACATGTATTTAGTTTTTGCTTTGATAGCTGCAGCCTGCCAGTTGGTGTGGTTTCACCACAAGCTAGCGAACTTTTTCCACTTCTGCTCTTATGAAAACAACAGGCACCCAAAGCTATGTGATAACGACGCTTTTATCTTAGGTGTGGAGAATGTAATTTCACACACACACACACACACACACACACTTTCCCCTCAGAGTAAAAAATCTGAAATCTGTACCACCCAAAGACTGCTAGAACTCATGGCAAAAAAGAAGGGTGGGGAGGAAGAATACTTCTTTCCACATTAGCACTAACGATAGTAATTGCTTGGGGCCAGAACATGTTGGATGTCCAAACCTGCCAGACTATTGTGTTTCACGTCATAGAATGGTTCCATAACGTCAAAGGGTCACATTCTTTGTCCCTAGTTCCCCAGTGATAAAACAGACTTGGGGGGACGGTCTGGGTGGCTTTCCAAGGACCAGCAGCCAGGTAGAGCTGCCTGACTGTACCACCAAGTACTGAACATGGAATCTGTGGAGGACCACCTGACATGCCTCTCTGCACATTCCTTGGGCATCTTTGCTGGATTTTTTCAAAGTTTCCTCTCTCTTCCCTCCTGGGCCCAAGACCAGCCAGAGGGTTAAGGCATCCAAGTTTGTGCTTCTCCCTGCTGGTGAAAGAATTAACTGTGTAGCTGAGCTGAGAACCGGCCAGCGAACACTAAACCTGAGATTTCATGAAATATGTACCCTCCCCACATTGGTTTCTCTGAAACAAAAATCATTAGCAGCACAGGTATAGGTCTTTCGTTATTATTGACGGAATGTGTGCCACCAAACCAAGCCATATCAGAACCCTCTGGCCCTATTTTTAGAAGTACAGCCCTGTGGAGTTCTTTTCCGGGTATGAAGGGACCCAAGGCCAGTGAGGTCATGTTGGGCCACGTAGATGGTTGGTGGCCTGGCCCTAGGTCTTCTGGCTCTAATTCCTGTCCCCTTTCCAAATCCAGCCTACGTGCTGTAGAACAGGCTGGGCTGCACCCTTAGGTGGGTGGATCTCATTTCTAAGTTCCTTCTCCCTCACTCCCACCCCAACCCCACCCCCACCACATACACACCTTGCTCCCTTCTAGGGTGCTGCCTGTTACCAAACACTAAAAAGTGAGGTCTCCCTGAATCTAACCAAATGCAGACATTTCTCTGGTTCCAAGTGCCTGTCACCCCATTGCCTCGGCTCCAAGGTTAATATGTATCCTTGAGTAATGGGAGATTGAGAGGGGAAATGAAGAAAACGGAGAATGGGGAGAGAGTGCTAAAAAAAAAAAAAAAGGCAGAAAGAACCAAGATCCTCCTCTCCCCATTCCAGCTGCATAGATGGGTAGAGAGAGACAAACTAACTTAGTCCTAAGCAAGGTTCCAGGATGATCCTCTTTGGAAAAAAGAATGCTGAGGACACATGTGTGGTTTATTTGTAAACAATCTCTTCTTCCCCCTCGGAAGAGCTCAGTAAACACTCTGGAGCATCCTGCCCCCCCCCACCCCGAAACAGCTTCAACCACCAGTTCACTTGTGGATTTCCAGTCACAGACTGCTGGAACCACAGGAAGCCCAGATTTGCCATTTCACCGTGACAAGTGGCAATGACTCATCCCAGATGCGACTCAAACAAATACAATTCCCTTGTGTCCACTCTCAGGACCGGGGCTTTTAACCTTCAGCCTCTCACCCACACAAAAACAAATCTGCATACACGGAGACCCGTGTCCATATGAAATTCACCCTCTTGAACTCTGGTTAAGGCGAGTGCCTCTTGCACGTGAGCAAGTCCTCTCCCTTCACCCAGACCGCTCAGTCCTTTCCTACCCTGTCCTTGTAACCTTCTCCTTACAACAACCCTTACTTACTGCTGAGGAAACTGGGGTTCCCAGAGATCAACCTTAGCCAAGGTCTTCAAGCCAATCTCCAAGCAAGATCCCAAAGCCAACTTCCAAGCAAGGTCCCACACTAATCCTATTTTATTAGTCACAGCCATACCACCAATTCCATACCCCTCCAAGAAAAATCATCCCACAAAAACAGCGCCAGGAAGGCAAGCCTGTCAGCCAAAAAACTGACAAAGGCTCCAGGCGAAGCCCTAGTCCCTAATCCAAGCTCTGTGAGGTGGCAGCGTCCCAGAGGGAGTTAAAATTTTGTCTCCTGCACCCCACCCCCATCGCCTCTTTTGGGACTTCCCTAATGTATATTCAATCTGGCACTGGAGAAGGCAGATCCTCCAAAGGAGCTTTCCATTGGATAACACACACACACACACACACACACACACACACACACACAGGGGCAAGCGGCAAAAAGAGAAGTCAGAATAAAGGAGAAAGGAGAGCCACGGGCGGCGCTTCAGATGCACCGCGAACCCTTCCACAGACACCTTCCTGTCCTTCCTGCTCCCGGGGATGGCACCAGGCGGCCCCTTCTCTCATTCACACCTGAACTCTGCACGCCGAGGTCAACCCTCAACTTCCCCACACCATACCTGTCTTCCAGGGACCGCCCACCCCCGCGAGACCCGCGGCCGCGGCTGCCCATCCGCCTGGAAGCCCCCACAGGCGCGGAGGAGGCGAGGTGTGGTGTCTGAAGTGGCCCTTAATTTAGTTATATTCAAATAAAAGTTTTGGTGCACTTCTGTAGCTAGCATTGTGTGTCTGATTTTTTTTTTTCCTGTTACGCCGTCAAGGCAGGGGGCAGTGAAGGGAATGGCACAGCCCTCTCATTCCCGGAACGTAGTCGATCTCAACTCTGAGGATTTCACAGAACACGCTCTGCCTATCGTAGGCTCCAACCAGAAGTAACTTTCCAGGAAGCTGCAGGCCCCCGACGGCCGCCAGGATCGCCGCCTGCTCGGCGCGGACCGCTAGGGGATTCACCCGCCGCGGTGGGGGCGGCGCCGGGGAACACGGCACACTTTCCCCTAAATCCCTCTGCCAAGTCGCTTCCAGGAGTCTCCGAGTTCACTCCGTCCGACCCCTCCCTCACAGTTTCTAAAAGAGGAAATTTAGACGTGTAGCAAAGCCTGGGTCGAGACGCCAATCCGAGGTTCAAGTTGCCCAGTTGCGCAGTGCATCTTTTTCTTTTTTGCTTGCTCCCGTCTTCGCTGCCCTACCCTCCCCCATTTCTTAAAATGCTAGGGCGAGACGTCGAGGTTAAAGACTTAGAATCCCTTAGAGCTGAGGGTCCCCATCCAGCGCGCCCCAATAGGCTTGGAGGAAAACTAAACCGAAAGACCCTTCCGCCACGTTGGCAAAGAAGGACAATCCAACTCCGCTCGGTTTCCGCTCATAGTCTAGAATACCAACTGCCAGGCCGAACTTGTGACCAGACTTCCAGATTTCGGAATCCAGTTTCCCCCCAGACCTGGGAGACACAGAAAAGGACTGGCCAGAGGCTGCAGCGCCGACCGGAGCGCGCTCACTGGCACGCGCCTAAATTGCCTCGCTATTCGGTGCCCTTGCTGGAAGCGCCAGGAAATATCCCTGGGTGCCATCTCCTAACTGCTCCCGGTAGCTGGCTCTGAGAGGCGTTTTCAGGGGTCCTGCGGGGCGGAGGCGGACTGGGGTCGCCTAAGACAGCCTCCCAAGGTAGCAGTCTCCTCTTCAAACAAGCGGTTCGCGTCACATAGAGCCGCTCTTCCCCCTCTGCGCGGAGGCGGGGTCGAAGTTGGTCCCTCAAATAATCCTCTCCTCTGGCTTTCTCATTCATTCCTCTTTTTCCTGGTAGCCAAAAAGTGAAGAAGGTGGAATTTAATACGGGAGGAGGGGGGTGAGAATCTGGGAAGCTAGAATTGTCAGTGCCCTTATTGTAAACCGGCAATGGCGTGGTTCCGGCAGCGCACAGCGGCTGGTGTTTTTACCACTGCCTGACACTAGAGAGAGCCCTCCGTCCAGGCTTGAAACCCACAGCCCCCTGCGCGCCCCGCCCCTCCTTCCCGTTGACCTAGTTTGGCAAGAGGCTCGGTCTCCTTCCCCCGTCACCCCCACCCCTCCTTCCTTTCCAGGCCGGCCGTTGGATTATTGGTAATCTAATAACTCCAATAACTCGCTGGAAAATGCAAAGGGGGATTTGAAAGTGCAAAGCACTGTTCAGGGACGGGAACCAGGAATTTTAATAAGGCTGGAGCTTCCGCAGTGAAACTCGCACCGCGGCTCCTGGCCCCGACGCTCCCTCGCCCAGCGAGCCGCGTCTTAAGGAAAGAGCAGCTTGGGTCCAGCCGCTGGATTCCGGCGGCTGCGCGTGGCGTTAAACCACGATTTAGCTTTAGTTCTGCCGGGGTAGGCGGGCGGGGGGCGGTCTCTCAGAGCTGTTTGACTAGGGGAAAAGGAGGTGGAAGAGACTGTAGATAAAAAGCGATTTTGATAACGCCCAGGCCTCGGCAAACTGCTTTGGGTAACCGAGGTATTCGGGGACATTTTGTCCCAACTTTCATTTCTATCACGTTTCCTGCCAGCACAACTCTTGCAAGCCTCAAGCTTCTAGGAAATGCAATAAAATAGAGAGATGTGTTTTATTACTGAGCTCTGGGGCGGGAGGGAGCTTCAGAAACGCTCCCCCGCACACCCCGGCTTGGGACAGCCTTCCTCCAGCAGGCCGGCTGGAAACGCTAACAAACTAGGGTTCCCGGGGCAGAGAGCTCTTCTCGGCTTGTCCTGGCTGCGCTCCGGCTTCGGCCTGTGCAAAAAGGCTGGCGGGGCGGGGGTAGACATGAGCTCTCCCAGCAAACAATGCCTTTAAAAATTCGATCTGGACAGAAGTCAGCCAAGGTCTTTATTCACGTTAATGAAGATGGAAGGCACTAACTGTCCTTGGAAGGCGATGAGTCAAACTTGACCGTGCTTCAAACACGTCCCCAGATTCGCTTCCAGCCCGAACAGAGGCGCGTTTCTCCACGCGGCCTGCAAAAGCTCCCAGAGAGACCGGGAGAGGCTGAACTGGGTCCCTGCGGACCCCGGCCGGAGCGAGGCGGGTACGTGGACCTCAGCCTCCCCTGGCGGGTCGGCGCGCACAGCGCCGCCAGGGGCGCCAACTCGCGGATGCGCGTTTGCCATCTTAAGACCCCCAGCCCCGCAAGAGGAAAGTTTACTGAGAAGCTATGGGAGCACAAATGCTGCCAGGGTCCTCCTTTCCTCTCTCTCTCTCTTACACCCCCTTGATTTTTTTTTCTAGGCACCTGCGCAAACAGGAGCGTGAAGAGAACCATTTCAGCACTCCTAAGGTGGGCTTGGGCACAACAGGTGTGCCCACAGGGTCTTGGCTCAGACCCCTTTACACAGACACACCCGGAATCTCAGCCCTCAGTACCAGCGGGATTCTCACGTCTATTGCCGAAAGAACGTAAGGGGAAAAAAAAACCTTAGGTCATTCTTTGTAAACAAATTCTTCCAAGACGGTTAGGCAACCGCTTCTAACGTGCACTGGCAACCACGGTGACCTAAAAGGTTAAAATCACAGCTCTGGCCACTGCTCTTTTCTTTCTTTTTCTTTCTTTTCCTCATAGACCACGTCAAACGAGTTGAAATAAACTTGCCTTTGACTTTTAAGTCACTAGCCTCGAACTCATTTACCACTCACTCACAGGCCCCCTTGTCGGGCCTGTTCAACTGTGAAGGGAGTGGGGGCAGTAGTTTACAAAAATGGGGGAGGGGTAGCTAAAGTCCTAAAGGCCCTGAATTCTCCCATGGTACATCCTTCTACTCCCCATTGCCCCGGGAGGGACCGCAGAGCGGACAGCCGGTGCGCTCCAAGCGGGTTATTTTAAGTTTCCTTTTTTTTCCCCAGTGGAGGCAGATGCCTGCCACTGACCGAAGAACGTTGCAATGGGTTAGTCGTTTGCATCTGGCCGGGCAGAGCTTTGGGGAATCAAATGCCATCCCCTCTGGGGCACGGGGTGCCTTCCCTGGGTCTGATCTAGCATTTGGCGAGGCTACCACAAAGATCCCAGAGGTGAAAGGGTCGGTGCCCAGGGCTGGACTGGGACCCTTCGGCAGACGGCCACTAGGTGGCGGGCGCCGTCCGTGGGAGAAGCACCAAGCGGCCACAGTGCCCCGCCACCAACACACACTTTTTTTTCCTCCTCGTCTGTTGAAAGTGGGGGTGTGGTTGCCTCCAAAACCCAGACTGGAAAACACTTAATTTAGTGGCTGGAATTCCGTTCTTCCCGATGCTTACGCCTCTAGCCACCACATCGCGGTATCTGGAACTGCCTCCGCGAGTTGTGCGTTGACTTGCTTTCCGAAGAGCAGAATGCGCTGGGTAGGCAAGGAAAGGGTGCACTTGTCTTCCAAAAAAAAAAAAAAAAAGGCAAAGGCAGGACAGGCCCTCGAAGGTCTGCGCATTGACTCTTGGCAAAAACGCTGGCTGGCCAGAAAAAAAAAACCGGGGATAAACTCCAGCTCCCCACTGAGAAAAGGGGGCCCTGGACCCTTATGAACCCAGGGCCGACCGCCGGAGCGCCAGAGCAGGAAGGCTGAGTGGGGGGACCGAGGCTGGTCTTTTGGCCTGGGAGGCGGGGAGGGTTGGGAGAAGACGTTCCTGGCTTCCACAGGGCGAAGAGAAACAGGCCGGCTTGGCCAGAATGCCGCCGCGGCTGCGTGGCCGCTTCCCACTTGTTGCGCAGCGCTGGAAAGCCGCACTCACCGCGCGGCCCTGACTCCCCGAGGGACCACCAACAGCCCGGTCGTCCTCCTCGCCAGCTGCCCACCTGACCCGCAGAATTCTCTACTTCCAACACTAGGGCTGGCTTTCCAATCCAAACATTTCTCCCCATCTGAACGTCAGTTAGGCGCATCATTCAAGGGACCAGAGGTCAGGTCCAAGGGGAAGAAGGACCACCTCCTCGCCAGAAGATCTATCCTAATCCAAGCCTATGTACTCCTCCCACCCCCACCCCATCAACTAGTGACTAGCAGACCTATCTGTCTGGGAAAGCAACTTTTTTCGACCTCACTTGCGCCATCACGGCAAAGTGCCTTAAAAAGAAAAAAAAGTTGTCGCTTCCCTACACTTTTGAAAATCTGTCCGAAAACTTAACAGTGCCCCAGAAGGTCATTTCACAATTTTTTTCCAGCTATTGTAACTTTTGCCAATAGTTGTACCCGCCGAGGGGTGGCGCTCCCGCACCACCTCTTCCCAATCTTAAATTACTAGTATATATGGTGGTTGTTTTTTTTTTTTTTTTTTTTTTCACAACAAAGTAGGTTGTGAACGTGCTCCCCAGCGGAGGATAGAGGGAAGGAAGGATTTTGACATGTGGTCAGGGCTACCATTTACTCAACCAGTTAACTGGAACTCTTGAAGGACTTGCTAAAAGCAACGAGAGAATTGAGTCCCACCTCTGTGCACCAAACCCTGAGGAAATCAGACAAGTCTTTTCAAGAAAGTATCTGGGTAAAACCCTTCCAAAGTGAGCATGTGAAGAAGCGGGCTGTTGGGGAACCCCTGCCTTCCCTGCCTGTCCCCTCCTTCCAGGTGCCTGGTTGATACCTGCTATCCACAGACCCTTATAGTCCACTCCTGCTGCCGCGCAGCATCGGAAAGTCTTCCAAATAGGATATACTGGAAACTTCTATTTATAAACAGGGGCGAAGGAATAGCTCTCATCTACAGGTTTCTATTTTGGCCTTGAAGGCTCCACTGCAATCTTTTTAAAAGGGAAGTTCACCTCCTATGTGTACCCCACCACCACCATCATCACGTTTTCCTCCATTGGAGGTATATATATGCCCTTACATACACACATAGCAAAAATACCACCTTTTAAAGGGAGGATATGATCATGCCTCACTCCTTTGAGCTCATGCTTGCTACCTCCAGGAATAGTGTGTGGACTAGGGCCAGATGAACTTCAACTTGGGCTGCAGATTTACGAGGATCTATTCCAGTGCCAAGGGCTCTCGGTAGTAAATAGTGAGCAAAATAGATACCTGTCTCCTGATGGATCTCTCTCTCCTGTCTCCCCTGCTCTCTCCCCTCTCTCTAAATTTATTTACTAAAGCCACACACACCTTGCAAACAAAAGGGGAAACTGGCAGTCCCCGTAGAGGAAGCCAGCGGCACCTCGCAGAGCCACAAACTGTATTTCTAAACAGCTCTTTCCCTGGGTCTCTCTCTCCTGCCCCACTTTTCCGGACAGTAAAAAAAAAAAAAAAAAAAAAAAAGGCATCTACTGACGTTCACTTTACTTTTGTTTTAAATGTTCTAAGTCTTTCTTCCCTGAAAATTACAAACTAATTGGGGAGGTGGGGGGTGGGAAACACACAAGAATACATCCCTTTCCTGGGGTCCAAGACTGTCACAGCTTCAGCTCCGCACGGCCCCCACGCAGCTGTCAGGACCCCCACAGCCCCCTCTGCCAAGTCTTAGCCATCCGGAGGGAGGGTACACCACACGGGGGTCTTCCGCATCCTTAAAACAAATATCCGTGGGGCTGTGTTGTTTTCCAGGAGGACGGGGCAGGTTTAAAACTCATGGCAACATTAGTTCCATTTTTCGCCAAGGTTCCAATCACAAGGCAACAGAAAGGCAACGCGACCCACAGTTCTCGAGACAGTTACCACGGTCACTACCTCCGGCAGCGCGGTGGCCCCTCGCTACGACTGACCCCCGAGCGCAGCCCCAGCCCCAAAGCTCCAACTCCCGACCCACTCCCGCCCCGGGCCGCCGCCGCCGCCGCCTTTCCTTCTCCCTACTCCTTCAAGGAGAGCCACAGGTTGCAAATCCAACCAACCTCGCCGTCTGATTTGTTTGTTTGTTTTTGGGTTTTGGGTTTGTTTGCGCCATCACAAGGCTCTCCCCTTGGCGCCCGCGTCTCCAGCTTCCCCGGTCAGAGCTCCGAAGCGCCCTACTCCCCTCGCGGCTCCCGCTGGTCAGGAACGCGGGCTCGGGCTCTGTGTCTCCCCTCGCGCGCTGTCAGGACCTCCGGCTCTCGGAAGCCTGCCCAGTGCGCCACGCTCAGACCCGCAGTGGCCTTTTTCTTCTTCTTTTTACAAAATAATAATAATAATAATAATAATAATAATAATAATAATAATAATAAATTTTAGGAAAGGAGGGAACAGCCATTGGGAGCCAACACAGAGTCACGCAGCGCCCCAAATACAAACGCGTGGCCGAGAGAAATCCCGCCACCACCTCTCCGCGCTCGGCCTGCCAAGGTCCCCCTAGTCCCCGCAACGCGGAGAGGCACCCCGCAGGTGCAAACGCACACCCTTTGCTCACTCTTCCACCCCCAAATCCCTGTCCCACCATCAGCCAGTCTCCTCAGGATGGGCCAAAGGGAACGCGCGGGGGTGCCCGGCCCTCTCTCGACTACGACCAAGAAAGAATAATTTCCAAAGTCTTCAACACCCCCGCCCCCCAAGCGAGCTCAACCTCCCCAAAACACAGAGGACGGGGAACACCAAAACACTCGTCCTTCGCTAGGAAGATCCAGGCTCCGAAAGGAAATAGCAGGCACGAAGATACTTCATCTGGGTTTATGACCAAGAGAGAGGAGGAAAAAAAAGACACACAAAAACACCCGCGGAGTTCGCTCGCATTTTTTCTTTTCCTCCCAAATCTCGGCTCGGCTCGGCTCGCAGACAGAGAAGCTAAGGGATCCGAGGCCGGTGGAAGGCAGCCAGCGGGGAGAGCGAGCCGGGGCAGCCTCCCGGAGTTAGCCGGGAGGACGCGGAGAGGGGCAGGAAGCAGAGGCCGGGGGAGGGCGGGAGGGAAGGCGAGGCTGGAGCGGGGAGCCCGGCAGGCAGTTTGCAAGCGAGAGAGCGCGGAGAGCCGCAGCCGCACGAATCCAGCGCCAACACAAGCCGTACGCAAGCAGCAGCCGAAGAGAGGGCGCGAGCGCGCGTCCCCTGCCCCGACCGGGGCCAGCAGCCCCGGGCCGGCCCCAAGCACCCCCCAACACCGGCGCCCCCTAACTGCCCTCCAGCCTCTCCTCCTCCAAAAAAAAAAAAAAAAAAAAAAACCAACACCAGGGAGGGTGGCCAGCCGGTTCCCTCCAAGACAACAACAACAATAATAATAAATGCATTTAGAAAAAAAAATCTATATCCTAGCGTGGGAGAGACGTGGGACTAATCTTCGGCATTTATTTTAACATCTGACAGCTAGAATAAATAAATAGATACATTTATATCAATAGATACACATAGGAAACTTGGAGCCAAAGCATTTGGCAAGAGCGGAAAAAAAAGAATTAAAAGGTAAAATCATGATCATGAGCAGCGGCGGCGGCAGCGGCACCAGCAGCAACAGCGGCGGCGGCGGCAGCAGCAGCAGCGGCGGCAGCAACAGCAATAATCACCTGGTGTCCGGCCTTTCCTAGAAACTTCTTGCATCACCACTTCTAAGAACCCCAGTTCTAAGAATCAACAGAGCTCAATTCTCGGAATTTGAGCTGCGGACTCTACCACTGCTCCGCGGCAGGGGAGGACTCGATGTCAGCTCGCCGCCATTTCGGCCAGCTCCGCCGCACAAAACATCCTCCAAGCCGCGATTTTCTTCCACCGTCCGGTCTGGTGCAAAGTCCTCACGAGGCCGGCGTCCTCGCTTCGGGGGTTCGAGCTCGAGGTCCGAGGGGCCAGAAAGCGGCCCTCCCTCTCGGGGCCGGTGACGATGGTACGGCCTGCTCCGCCACCGTCACGTGGGCGCCTCTTGTGTGACGTCGGCGTCTTCGCTGTAGCAAAGCTGGGCCTCTGGAATTCTGAGAACTAATTTGCTATTCGGTGACATAAGAGAGGGAGTGCGCTTTGCTTCCTCGGGGTCTGAGGTAGATTCCTGTTCTCCTACCCATAAACTCAGCTCCTCCAGCTCCACACACAAAAGGGAGCGACAGATTTTGAACCACTGGAAAATACAGAGATATGTTGTAGGTTTAGAGGAGCGAGTAAAAGGGGGGAAAAATAAACACCACAGCAGCTCTTCCCAGCTAGAATATTAAGCACCACGAGAAAAATATTTACCCAGCAATTTTCGGTGGGTTCATTTGCTTTGTTTTTATTTGGGACAGGTTCTTCTGGGCTCTTTTTGTTTATTTATTTTTTCCTCTGTGTGTGTGTGTGTGTGTGTGTGTGTGTGTGGTGGCTTGGGATTTTTTTTGCTTGTTGCATTTTGATGGTTTCCGAGTGTTGCTTTTGATTTTTTGCCTTTTGCAAGTTTGTGCTGTTACGTAAATCTTGGGATCTGTCAGCGGTTGCATTTTGTTTGTGTGTTTTTTCTTTCCCTATCTAATCTCTTAAGCGTTTTTAAAGAAGATGTATTCTTTTAGTACTTTACACTGTTGAAAGAACCTTACATTTTTGCTCATGTGTGACAATCCCAACCCCCACTTTTTCTTTTTCCTGCGGTTACAATTTACTTCCCCCCTTCCCCCACCCTGCCCATGGACTTTTGCTGAAGTGGGTCTCTGCTCTTGGGAGGAATGGTCAAAGGATTTGTTTTGGTGTGTCTTTCCTGGACTGCGAGTGGTGGGTTTACCATCTCTGTTATGGTCGACTCTTAGGAAATTTCTTGTCACCAGAAACCTGTGCCTATGGGTTTGTGTGCCTGCATGTTCTACAAAATTCTGGGAGCCAAAGATGTGCGTGTGCTTTGCTGTTGCTTCAAGTTCTGATTTTTTTTTTCCAGGCTAGTTTCAAGGTCGTTGTAAGAAAAAAAAAAAAAAGGAAAACAAAACCTCTGGAGTCTGTGTTTAAGAGATCAGCCGGAGGGAACTGTGCAGGCCTGCCGGGCCAGTGGTGGAGATACTGTGAATGTGGGAACAGGCTGTACCGCAAGTCTGGGGCGCTGCACCCGGCAAGGTCCTCTTAGCTTGCGAACTCAGGCAAGGGGAGGGAGGACGGGGGATACCTTCCTTTCTCTTTTTCTTTCTTCCTTTCTTTTTCAAGGCAAAATGCAGTGTGCAGAATCACTTCACTGTAAGCCTGGGTTTGTTTGTTCACAGCAGCCAGTTTCCCTATTTAAATGTGGGTTGGGGTTTTTTTCCCCTCCTACTCATCCCTGAATGAGAGAGACTCTTATTCTTTTATGTCTCTCTCTTAAAAAGAAGGGTGTGAGGGGAGAAAATAATATTTCAGATTCCTCAAGAATTAACCCAATATGTTTGGACCAGAAGCAGCTTCCCCAGGCCAACCCAGCCACTCTGAGCTTTGGGCAGCAGTGTGCTCCCAGAGCTCTTAAAGGTCCCACCAGGTTTCTTGATGCCTTCTTTGGATCCTAAAGGTGCTTCCCTCAGATCATGTAGCTATCTGCACTTCCCACATCGCGGTTTCTGAGAGAAAGGTGAGCTGGCACCGTGGGTTTAGTTCAGATCCCTGCCACTGACAGTCCCATAAGAAGTTTCATCTGTCGCTGAGGGTGCTGTGGTCTCTGCGTCCTGCGGGGTGAAAAGACTGGGCTCCACGGAAGTTCCAAGGAGTTGGGGGTGCTCCCCAAGGGTTGGGGCTCAGGCTGTCAGCCTCAGTGTCCGTCCCTGTGAAATCGGAATATTTTCACTGATTGGCAGATGCATGTCTGCCGCCTCTGCAGAAAGGGCTTCTTGTAAAAGGGATTTTGAAAAAGATAAGTTGGCCTAATCCTGTCACCATTGTTGAAATGAATGCTTGATACCCCTTGCCCCCCTCCCCCAAAATATGATAGGTTCATTCTGCCTGAAGGCAGACAATCTACTTTATTATTATTATTGTTATTATTATTATTGAGACCCCTTTCCCCTCATCCCACTGGATTCAAACTAACACCCCAGTTTCGCTGAAGTGATTTTCTTTATGTGTTTTTACTTTTTGTGATTCTGTTTTTCTATCTTTTAGGAGCTGTAAGGCTTTTAGGATTTCTCAGATGTAGTTATAAGGTTTACAGTGTGAACTGGATAACTCTACCCTGTTGTTGGTCCCATGATAGGCTTGCTTTTATGATTTTGGGGGGTCATTTTCGTGTCAAAGCTGCCGTGTGCCTCATACCCCGACCCCCACCCCCAACCTTAAACACACGCTGCCTGCCCCTCTTGTTCCCTTTGCCACTCCACGGTTAGCCCCATGGGGGCGCTGCAGAGCAAAGGGAAATCTGCTCCCTCAGGCAGTAGAACCAGCTAGAGTGGGGGCTGGGAAGGAATTCACCCTTTCCACGTCTCAGCCCTCTTCAGTTTTGTGCAGGGAGCCCCTGCAAAGAAAACCCACCAGGGCTGGTTTGTGGATAATTAACCTCATCCGCAGGCTTGATGCCTTATTTGTGTGACCAAGTACCAGTCTCCCCACATTTCTACAATTGTTCCCCCACCCTCCAAAATAGATGTGTTTACATGGAAAGAAAAGGACCAGAACAGGAGGCATAGAGAAAGATATTGAAAATATTGTAAAGATAAGACATTTTTAGGTGAGTCTTTTTTTTTTTTCCTCCAGCTGAATGAATGGTGAGAAAATTGGGTACTCACCTCTCACTCACTTTTTCACTTCCTAGGAAAGTAACTTTTTCACATTTTATACGAATTGCATTTCTTCCAGAATGTCCTTCCTCATCTCCGTGACTTCTCCCCAAGGCAGACAGTGGACATCTCCCTGACTCCAGCAGAGCTGTTTAATGGGATTAAAGACAGGCCTGCCTTGAATATGCTCAGATTCTTTTTAAATCATCCTTACAAAGCAAAACTCTGCAGCCTGCTGCACCTCTTACTGTCTTTGGGGTACTGTGTGTCCATGAGTCTCGTGATGTAATGGTGATTGGCTCTGAATGTTCAGAATAGAGATTCGGGTCAGGGGCTTTCATCGCATGAGCTGGGCTTAGGGAGAGGTCCCCCATCACAACTGCCAGAGAAATAGAAGCGTTGTGATAAAATGAAATCGCTTGGAACTGACATGACATCTATTTCAGGAAGGGAGCAAATTTCACGTCCAGTTCCCCTCCCTAAACCTTCCCCAGGATTTACTTACAGCTGAAATCTGTCCTAGTTACCTGCTAAGGGGCTCACAGGAGAAGCTGCTTGTTACCTGTCCCCAGCCCCTGACCCTGGGTGGGTGGTTCAGCTCTCCTGTCACACGGTTCTAGATTTTAGAACGGGAAGCAATCCTGCAGATCAATCGCTCAATTCCTCTCAGTGTGCTCCTTCTCAGGGAAGGGGCTGGCCCCTCAGCAGAGGTGTGGGAGACCCTGTGAACACCACTGAAAAATGGGTCTGCTGTTTGGATGGTCCTGTGCCATCTTAAAGGATCCGGGTGACCCAACAACCCGGTTTTGGAGGACAGTATCTCGTTTTGTTTGGCTTGTTTTTGTTTGTTTTTGCAGAACTGGGGAACGTGAGGCTGTTCTGGGTTCCATGTAAAGCGGAAACTGGTTCTCAGAGCCAACTCCAAGTTGAGGGAAGTATCAGAGTTCTGATGGTCACTCAGGTTTGGTCCTGCCTGCCACTCATACTGCGTGCTTAGCCACCACTCTCTGAGGTGTTACATACTCCCTCTGGTATATTTCAAAGCCTGCATTTTCAGCTGATTGTAAACAAGCTCTCGAAGAGAGGAACTAGTTTCTCGGTACGTTTTAAACTGAGCAGAAAGTTGTGAGATATTAAAAAATAGGTCGACGCTGTCCAGCCTTCTGGAAAGTGTCAACATTTAATTTTGATCCATAGGCTACGTACTTCTAGCTTTTGTTACTGAGGTGGTCCCTCCACCCCTCCTTGGAAATCTTTTCAGCCTGGGTTAATTTTCCTCTAAATACCGGTTTTCCCTACTGTTCTCACCTATTTAGAATGGAAACAAATCTAAGGAGCTTAAAGAGAGAAATGGGGGAGTTGTGACTCTCCGGGGTTTTCACTTCGTATGAAACCTAGCAGGAGGGAAGGGAGCAGCTGGACTCCGAGAGGAGGACCCGAGTGTTTGTAAACTCAGGGTGGCTGGCTCACCCGCCTGCCTGCCCAAGCTGCCGTTCTGAGTCGGCTCTGCTACCTAGGGCTAGAAGTGGAAAAACTTGATTTGCGTGTTGTGCCTGCGTTTTGTTGTGTGTGTTTTTTTTTTTTCTCCCTCTCTTTCCTTGCCCACACCGCCCTCTGTACACCTGACCCGGTAGAAGCCTATCTGAAGCCGACCGGGTGGCAGGGAGGCAGGAAGAACGGAAGAATGTCCAAGGGAGGGAGGGCTCGGTACTTTTCCATTCACAACTCCACAGTGGCTTTTCTTGTTTATTTCAACCTCCACCCTCAGAAACCTTTCAGCTGCCTGAAATCCGAGTCATTAAACTGTTCCCTGAGGTCAGACTACAGTTGCCTGGTGCATGTTTCCTACATGTCTGTGTCTGTGTAACCTGTGTACATACAGAGAAACACAGACAGAACTCCACAGCGCACTGAGGGAGGGAGAAGAAAACACTGGATTTGTTTCCAAGAAGCCTTGATTTCTCATTACAGCTCCCCCTGGAACACACTGTGGGACACTGAGCAAGGGCCCCAGTGAGGACTCAGTTTCCTCCTGTGTGAAAGGAATAACCCAGGGGACTCTACAAGGTGCCAATCTTCTGTAAATTCTGTATCTTTGTGTTTACATATATACTTACGTAACTGTAGGGTGGGGGTGAGCCAGAGTGGAAGGAGCAATGGGTCTGTGTGTACCTGGGGTGTGGTAAGGGGTTAAACTGTAAACTTCTAAGTAAAGAAGACAGTCTTAAAATCCTCACCTCTATCAATTTTTAACCAATTGTAGACCAAAGTCTATGGCTACCCTAAGTGGGTCCAAAAGCCAACTGAAGATTTCAGACACTGTGAGTTAAAGGAGGTAGATTCTAAAACCTTGTACCTTTGATCCCTGACATTCATAATCAGATCTGACAGTTCCCAAGTGTTTTTTTAAATGCCCTTTGCTCTTTTTTTCTTCTGTTTATTTTTTTTTAAGACTGTCCCAGTGAATGACAGATGGGATATGACACTAGTAAACTAGGTAGTCCTTAAGTCGCTGGGCTCCATGTGGATCAACTCTGTCATAACTTTCACAGAGAAGGAAGGGAGGGAGCTAGAGCAAGAGGTTCCCAGTGAGAAAGAGAGAGGGATCAACTGCACTGCACCAGGACTTTGCTTGCCCGGAAGCATAGGAAGCTGCTGTTGCTGCCACCTGGGCCTATCAGGACACCCATGACACCCATGAAAGAGACACTGTCTTCCAGTACTTCCTACACTTGAGGAGGCCTGATTGTCTACAGTGTAAGGCCTGTACCTGACCTTGGCCTTCTCAGAAAATAATGAAATGGGTCTTGGTGGCTCTCCCACCTGTCGATTGGCTTAGAATCTCAGGAACATTGAACCCAAGCACAAGTCAGGTTGCAGCCAATGAAATTAGTTCAGCGTAAACTCGTTGAGTGTTATAACTAGGAGGTTCCTTAGTCATTATCCAACCCAATGCTCTTGATTGTGTAACATTGGAGCCCAGACAATACATTTGCAGCAGACATTGACTCACTAAAACAGACTTATACTCAAGACTTTGCCGGCCTACTTTTAAATCCACGATGCCTTCTCCATGATTTATTGTGGAAATTGTGTTGAGGTGGTTAACCCCGCAGAAGATGCATTTGGTGTGAATTCGTATGCAGAGAAAGCCTCACATTTAGAATTGGTATCTTCAGTGAGGCTTTACTTCATAGTAGTAAAGTGACAAGATTGAAGGAAGAAAAAGCTTATCATACACAAGTTTTGCATGTGGGTCCCTGTGTAGGACTATGGCTTGGGATGGAACTATGATTAGATATTGCTAAGCCGTAATTGTCTATGTCAATGTAATTGTGTGTATGGTGGTGTTAAACATGTCAGATTTAAGCTGTATATGGGGACGGACATGTGGCCTGTGTCCCATATTGAAGTACCTGGTTTAATAACTGGTGGTTTCTAATCTTTGCTTCCTGCTAATGCAGACCTTAGAAGGCAGCAGCAATGACTCAAGTAGTTGGATTCCTGCTACCTACATGGAAGACCTGGATTGAGATTTTGGTTCCCAGCTTCAGTCCCCTTGCCCATCTGAAGACCACTGGAAAATGAATCAGCTGTTGGTTTTCTCTCTCCATCTCTCTGCATGTCAAATAATTATTTTATATTAAGTAAGACATACTGGCCTAGAAGCAGTAATGAGCGATGAGCATGCCTTGTGCCCAGATCTTGGTTTCTAGTACCATTTCCAAGAAATAGTAATCAAGGCAACCTGAGAAATGACGGAGATTATACCAGGGGTAGGAACACACAAAATGGTGAATGGATCATCTGGCAGCATCCGAAAAAAACAACTTGCAGAAAATAAACAGCTAGCTATATTGATAAAAGGCATTTCAAAGAGACACAGGAGCTACCTGGAGAGCTCCCAGTGTCCAAAGCTGGTAGAATTTAGCAGCAAAATATTTTACATTATTAGCAAAAGAACAAAATAAATATCCATGAGTCCACGCTAGTATACACTAGTTATTGAACACATTACTAGATTGGCCAGCAGATTACACATGTGCACTGTCCTCAAGGAACAGGAGTATTAATACCCGCTCCGCAAGCATAGACTACTTCCAAAAAGCAGTGTGGAAACTCAGCCACGCTGATAAATGAGCTGTTAATATGTTCCCACGTGATGATGTTTTTTAAATTATTTTTTGTTTTGTTTTGTTAAAGTATAAGAAATACATCAGACAAACTTTAACTTTTATTTTATAACATGTTTGAATGGTCTCTTGGGCAGTAGGATCATGGAACAAACCTGAATCAATGTGAGAAATCTGCACAAAAATGACCCAGGTTTCTCTTGAATCCTGAAGGGTCCTGCTTCCCCTCAGTCATTCTCATAGAATGAAGCCAGTGAAATGACAACACCCCATTTACTCTTTTGATTTACAGAATTGAAAGCAATTTAGTTAATTTTTATATGCCACTCTCTGAATAATCATCATCAGTAGGACAGTAGTGATACATCAAATGCAGAAACCCACATGGGGTGGATGACTCAAGCTATCTCATCCATTTCACATTCAGCATTTCTCTGTGGAAACCCTTCATGGAGACAGGGCCTTCTAAGATTTTGCCATCAGTCCACACAGGACATAATGGAATTTGTAGGTTCCTCATTCAGCTTGGAGGAGCCCAGAGAGCTTCCTAGAGTGTCTGCTATTTCACCGCACAATTCCAGAACTGTGGGTGTGACCAGAGTTCTAACTCTGTTCAGAGAAGAATCATGGACTAGAACTCATGACTCAGTTGAGCCTATATTTATTATCTGTGTTAGGCCTCAGACTTCAAATTCTGAAATCCTGCGTCCACATCTGCCAATTTACCAGTACTGCAGCTGAGAAAAGTTCAGAGAGGGAAATGATTTGCAAACATTCCTAAGCTTATGAATGTTGGGATGGATTTCCATCAGTGATTCTATCAGAATCACTTATTTTGCTGCATGGACTGTGTTTAGGAAACTGAGGACTGCAGTTACAGTGAAATATATTGGGATTTCCAAAAGTGCTATGTTAATTTCTAACCATTTGTCAGTTACCAGTGGCTCCTAGTTCTAATATTCTACTTGAGTTTAAGTGCCTCTTTCCTTTTCCCTTTGACCTTTTTCCACCTCTGTCAGCCTCTCTGCCAAGTGGTTATGAGATCTTTGAACCAATGGTTATGTTCATTTGAATAGCTCTTGGTAAAATGCCATAAGGTTGAGCCCTACTATACAGATTAGCAAACACTCTTTCAGATATCTGTTTGATCACTGGAATCAAATATAGTCCACGTCTGAGAATCCATCCTCAAGACATCATTCAACATATAAGTAAAAAGGTATTTGATTGAAATAATTCAAGTATCTTTTTATAACACTTGCATTATATTTGTCAACAAAAATTTGAGCAACCTGCATATCACATGATTGGTAGAGAAAAGGGTGTTGCATGGAGGAGGCCTAAGTAAATTGTAATGTAAATAATCCTAAAAAAATCTGGATTTGAAAAACACACAAGAAAACAAGTCAAATCAAAAGAAGTAGGATCTGCACATATACATACACATGCATATTATACACGTATATATAATGTATGTATATAGTATATTCAAAGCTGTGCTTTAAAATGTCCTGCTTAGAAAATAACTATATATGTGTAATATGTATATATAATATGTATATGTGTGTATATATATATATATATATATATAAGTGTACAATTAACAAAACTGTTTACATTGGCTTATTATCTTAGAATAGCAACAACACAGATGCTTTTGTCTCCTTTATATTTTTCTTCTTTCAAAATGCTTGGTATCTATGTATTGTTCATCTAGCTAGCTATCTCACAGACACACAAGACATGAAAAGCACTAGATGAGATTTTCTAAATGCGAACAATTAGTTCCCTAATCCATAATTCTGAATATTTGACTAGAAGTTGAAGCCACCCACATCTTTAGGGTCTATAGCATACATAGGAACTGCCCACACACTGTTGGGCAGACCTTTCATTCTGGGAGACACTTGTCTCCTTGACAACAAAATACCACCCTTTGTGTGAGCATTGACCGTAAAGAGATGAAGCAGATTCTGTAGGTCTTTGATCTGTCTCCCACCCTCCTTGGTCCGTGGTGTGATTATCTTGTTTGATGGTGTTTCACGGCATTTACAAATGTCAGAAGGTTTCCTGGTTACTCTGCTACCTCTATGAGGCCACCCATGGGCTCTCCCAGCACACAGACTATCTTTAGGATCCTTCTGGAGTTACAGATAATTTGTTTTTTAATTTTCTAACATATTTGAATACCGAATGTCGAGGGAAAAAATGGAAAAATAAACTATCTCACTGTTTTGTCATCAAGGAATCACAAAAGCTGTTTGGAACTTTGGGTGATGTGCCATTATTTGGGTCACTAGTTCTCAAAGAGCGGCATGGGATAGATATCAGAATCTGGAGGGTGAGGGGAGGAAGACAGTCCCGCTAAGCCCCTCCTTCCTTAAATCACTGCTGTGATTCCTCACGCTCTGCTCCTTCTATTCATGCACACATTTGCTCATTCGAAAAAAAACATGTTTAGTGACTGTGTTTTGTGGAGCAGACGCTGCTTGATGCCAGGAGAACAAATGCAAATGAAACACAGATCTTTTGACTCCAGGATGCATACCATCTAGTGAGGAAGCAAGGGCCCAGACAGGTTTTGAAACTTGCTTTAGGTTATGCAAAAGATAGTCCCTGAGCCAAGTTTCACCCCCATATGTCCTAATTCTGCTCCCAACAAAACCCTACAGCTTCCTCTCAGAGGCTGTTCAACATCAGTATGAGGCATTTACTTCCTCCCTGAGCAGGTTTGGCCTCTTTTGAGTATTTTATCCAGTATTGACTAAAGTAGAGTACAACCCAGACACCTCAATGTACTGTCTGATACTTCCCAATACCCAAGACTGAAAGATCCACAAGAGCTGGTGCACAGAGTTTAGGCTATTCCTATTACCACCATGTAGGTCAGCCTACAGGTGAGAGCTTTGCTCTTAAGGAATGCCCACCCACTCCAGTGAGGCTAAAGCGTTGTCTTGTACTCCAAATCTTTGTCCATGTTCTCCTCAAGGAACCCAGGTCCTGATTTTTTTTTATCTTCCTGTGTTTGGAACCTGTGAGGTTCTACATAGGCTGACTGTCCAGTGTCAAGGTAATCTGATGCACACAACTTCAAGTGATATCCACAACCTGGACTTCAGACCCCAACACCCACCCTAGAAGGAACTGGACATCTTGTAGATCTCAATGCCTACTCATCCAAGATCAAGTTCACTTCAACCCTCTGGGCATCTTAGACCTTTGGGTAATTAATTGATAGGTAATATCCCCAAGTGTCAAACCTGCTTTTAGGCCTGTCCTGCAGTACCTTAAACACCAAGTTTCAGTCTGCCTTAGGGTTTGGCATATTTGCCAGGGGTTGTAACCATCTCCTTTCTATGGCCAAGGAAGGACAAGTTGAATATAATTGCACATGTGTGACTCCACTGGAAAATATTTCAGCTTTCATTGTCTAATATTATGACACATCTTGCCCTTTGGAGGCACTGGCATTGAAATGCTCACAAAATGCTCAAAAGAAAACAGTACATAAAAAGACTAACAATAATGCTAGTAAAGGTATAATCTGCAAAGACATACGAAGAAGACTCCGTGGAGGTGAATGACTGGCACAGTGGTTAAAAAACTTCTTAGAATGATCACTTCTCCTGCTGGAGAGCCATGGTTTAGGTCCTGGTCCTATTTCTGATTCTACCTTCCTGATAAGGCACACCCTGGAAGGCAACAAATGGTGACCCACGTAATTCAGTCACTGAGACCCACATGCCAGTCTGACTGAGTTCAGTGGGCATTTAGGGAAGAGACCAGCAGTAGGAAAGATCTTTCTCTGTCTTTCTCCTCCTTTCAAACAAAAGGAAAATAAACATATTTAAGAACCCATACAAAGGCCAAAGGCAATGCTTTTACTGTAACAGAGAAGACATAACTGTGTGATTATAGATCAATAAACCAAACATATCAGCCCATCCTCCTTCCCTCCTTCCAGTCTCATGTCCTTCTATAATTTTCCCACCAGACTCCTCTGCATTCTCCAAAGGTGGTATACTTTCCTCCCCTCTATACTTGTGTCCTGAC
The DNA here is from genome assembly GCF_030435755.1 of Ochotona princeps. Taxonomy (NCBI): domain Eukaryota; kingdom Metazoa; phylum Chordata; class Mammalia; order Lagomorpha; family Ochotonidae; genus Ochotona; species Ochotona princeps. The sequence goes on along the minus strand of NC_080834.1, from coordinate 98,933,938 downwards.
CTCCATAGTTCTCTGAGATGCTATCAGCTCCTTAGGGCAGGAGTACTTTGTTTTTTGTTTTCTTATAATTGTGCCCAACACATTGTACTCACTTTTATAAAGTTTTAATTAAAGTATGTAGAACTGAAAGAGAATTTGATATGAAATCTGAGGATCTAAGTTCCACTTCAGGCTCCACAATTGACGAATTTTTGTGGGTCTCAGTTTCTTGTTCCCTAAAATGATCATTTTTGTTAAGGAGGAGAAGGCATCATAAGGAGTCTCATGAGACTCGATTATAACGGAGGAAAAAGTACTTCAAAAATTGTAATATATAGCTCAGAGTGGCTGTTGAATGAATGAATGAAATGCCACAGGTAAAGTGAAACCAATAGGATATTTGGTAACAAATACTGAGACAGATTACATCTGGGAAACAACGTGTTTGAAGTACTCTGTCTTGACTTTATAACCTTCTTTAAATGTGATTATATAACTTCCCCAAACACTTTAACCTTTCAAATATTGCAAGACAAAAATCGCTGTGAAGAATTAATACTCATCCACAGAGAATAAAAAAGATCATCAGAAAGTCTTTTTGTTCTTGAAATGCAGAATTGGAAATGAGCGCTTCCCAGTAGTGGGAACTGAAATCCAGTATTAGATCCTCCTTCTTGGTGCCTCCTTCCTCTTTCTTCTCTTTCTACCTTACTTCCCTCCCAAACCCCACCCCCACCCAATTCTCCTGCATCCATACAGGAAAAAAATGCATCAATTGTCTTGAGCTAATTTCACTCTTAGAGAAAAAGGTGTTAAAAATTTCAAATTTGTCAGGACTGTGTTCTAGGATCAAGAAGGTCATTATTAATACATTGTTTAAATAATTGAGATTTTTGGTGAGTTATCAAAGGTAAGAGTTGGGATAGCTTTCTACCAAAAGCATAAGTGATGAGAAAAGTTCTGGTCTAAGTCTGTCCTACTAAGAGAATTCCTAAATCTTATCATTCTTATGTCCAGCACAAATGCTTAGAGGATTCTATGAATATTGAGGCAAATGTAAGAAAGGATTAGCAGCCTTGGTTTGGAGGAAAGAAAAGATGAACAAGTGTGCTGTGGAGAAGGTGTAGGGGTTTCCCTTTGTGACTGACCATGGCAGCAGTCAAGCAGAGGAAGCAATGGGCACTTTGTAATGTTAGAAAAAGGCAAAATAGAAACTCAAAAGTCTACATCCTACTTCTTGTAAGCTGTAATGATAGGTACCTCAATATGGAACTGAAATTTCCAAGGGACTCAACAGGAATGGGTGCATAACAATTTCAAAGAAGAAAATATTGGGGGTTACATTAAGAGAACTCCTAGCATTGATGATCTGCCTACCCATACCTGTTAGTTTTGCAAACACCAAGCCAATATTCTATTGTTTGGGGGTGGGGATGGGAGGTGAGCTTTCTGGAGTTGCGAAACAGAGAATACTACTCTACATGTCTTTAAAACAGCATTTTAAAGATATACCACAGTGTTCTGGGACAAAATAAGTGATGCCCATGCTATGTTAGAGCAGTCACATTCCCTATATGGACCCATTTTTACTTCTTTTTCTTTTCCATCCATCCCATTCCCAACACCTTTCCCTCTCCCATATTCACTGAAGCCACATTCCTGGATTTGACTAAACGTCTGAAAGCAGCAAAGCAAAGCAAATATCATACCAAGATACTTTCCTACTCAACTCTGAAAGCTGAGAAATTTCAGGAATAGGATGGAGGAACACAGTACAACTTTGGAAGGTAAGAACTAAAAATAGCTGCTTATACTCAACTATATTCTTCCTCTTCCCACATATCTAGTTGCTTACAATTGTTCAGCATGAAACAAGTAACTGTTCATATCTTCTGTTCTTACTAATTGTAGTCACAAAATCATAACCTTAGCTATCAGTTATGTCCCCAGCACCCACTTATGCCAAGCATTAAACTAGACTCAGAAAATGCAAAGAACAACGCAGACCCATTCCTGGAAGAGTTTATAGTATAGTTCTATAGGCAAGCTTTACACAAGTAAAGTCGTAGATGTGTTTTCTTTTATAAACTAAGTTACAAGAAATATGAAAGATGCTGTGAGATGTAGGAAGTGCATAATTTACCTTGATTTCCTGAGTTGTCTGGTAATATCAACCTTATACTTTTGGAGGCTGGGTTATCTATGCCAAGGATGAGGAGGAATATATGTCAGGAAGAGGGAAGAGAGACCAGCTAAGGTAGGTAAAACCATGGCACGTTCAGAGACCAGTACAGTGAAAGAATCAGGAAGAATCAGGACTTACATAGTGTAGGCACTCATAGATCAGGATCAGGATTCTATCATTTATTCTAAGTACACCAAGAAATCATTTAAGGCTATAAGCAGGATGGTGACATGCTGAGATTTAAGATAACCATCCCACTATTGCTTGGACTATGAATTATAAAGGAACAAGGATAAAGTATGAAAGGCAGCTTGGACAAGAGAACTGGAAGTATGCATGGTAAGGTATAGAAGGATTCGAAACATACTTTGAAGGTAGAATTTATGGGACTTAACATTAGTGAAGAAGTCTGTTATTGAGAATGAATCTCAAGTTTCCGGACTGGGGACTCGAGTTGAGTGGATATACTTCCACTCTCTGAGTTACACACACAGCAATGAAAATCTTTTGTAGGGGTATTATTGCTAAAGTTCAGTTTTGAACGTAGTCGATTTGAGAAATCTCTTGGCTAGATGTCAAAATAAGCACTTGAATCTTCAAGACCAGAATTCAGATTGATGTATCGCTTGGAGATATAAATTCAGATTCATCAAAACAGTGGCAGTATCAGACTGGGAAAAAGGATTGGATTTCATATCAGAAGAGATGTTTAAAAAAAAGAATTAAAATCATGAAAGTGGAATTATTGTTGCAAATAATCAAGTTCAAAGTTATTTCTCAATTAAAAGCAAAATAGGAACCTCAAGAAGGAAAGCCACTGGATTTAAAATAGTTGGTGGGATGTAAAACCAGCTCCCCTCTTCTGGGCGAGCACTTTTTTAATTTACATTTTTCAATGTATTCTCATCATTTGCCACATTAAGATCAACAACTCTTCTCTATGAAGTAAAATTCTATAGGTGTGGCTTGTGGTGGCATTTTCCATATCTTAGTCTCACCTGCTACATGTGAACAATCACACCTTCATAAGTGCCTTACTCTCTTCCTTCTTTAACCAACTTAGAACCTTCTTCCTTGTTGCCTCCTTCATTGAAAAAGAAGGCACACTCATTTCAAGTGAACATACCTGGACAACTTGACATTAAGGAGGGTTATCTCCGTACAATGACTGAGCTGTTGGCAGTATTTACCTGTACAGTTTCATTCCACTCAACTTAGCAGCTGTGTCCTCTTGTAATTATTCAGTAATTGGGTCGCACTTTATTAAATGTGAGTGCCTGAAAGTCAGGAGCTGTTTTTTCTTCTTCTGCTTGGGACTTAGTCAAGCCCTGACTTCGAAGATAGCTTCCCCCATCTAATAGATGTTTCGAATGAGACAGAGCCATTCATTCCTTGTTGGATATTATGCACCTTTTGTATGCTTGCATCCTTCCACGTGAAGTACCTTCACTTGAGCACATTACGTGTCAAGTCCAGGACAAAAGATTGTAATTTTGTTCTTTCTTTAGTTATTATGTAGAGGATGTTAACCATTGCTCAGTATATTTAGATTTCTTTGTGTGCATAGATGTTTCACACCTTCCATCTAATTAACACATATTTAATGCATGTTAACCAGGTGCACAAAAGTGAAGAAGTTGGTCACATGAGGTGTCAAGGCTAGTGTGAGAAGGAGGTATAAATCAGTTCACAAGCAATAACCAACACCAGGAGTTAGCTGCAAAATATGGTTGCTTTAGATTAAGAAAACTAGGGAACTTTCTTGGACTGATGGGATTTGAATACAATGATAAGATAATGTGAGTAATAGATATGTTTTTGAAATATCAGACATCAAAACAATAGGTATAGCCTTGAAATAACAAGTGTTAATACCTTATATGGTACTTAGTTTGCACTGTTGTAAGTACTTCATACTTGTTAGCTCTGCAAATTAACCTTGCAAAATGGATATTGGTACTATGTCCATTTTACAGACAGGAAATTGAAAAGCCAAAAGACCGGAAACAGCCAACAAACAGCAGAGCTCGGATGTAAGCCCCAGCAATCTAAAAACTTTGCTATTAGTAGCTAATGAGCGAAGGGAAGAATCTTAAAATGCAAGCTCCAGAAAGGGAGTGTGGGAAGAAAATCCATCTCAGACAAAAAGAAAAGCTGAGATAACAGCTGAGAGATTGGGCACACATAAAATAACGCTTTATGTTGTCTAGAAAGATCATGAAGAACTTTCTCATCTGTTCTTTCATTTGTATCTCATCATGACCCTGTGAAATATGACTCTTATCTATGTTAAAGACAGAGTTACACAGGGAGAGGTACACACAGAAAGAGACACACACATCTGCTGGTTCACTCCCTAAGTGTCAACAACAGCCAGGACTGGGCTAGGTCAAAACCAGAAGCCTAAAACTCCACCTACATCTCCCACTTGGGTGACAGGGCTCCAAATACCGAGGAAATCTTGCCTCTTTTCCAGACATATTAGCAGGCAGTTGGATTGAAACAACAGCAGCCAGCACTCAAACCAGTGCTCAAATGTGATGCCAGCATCACAGGTAACAGTTAAACCAGCTGTGTCCCAATGCTGGCTCCCATGTTTTCAAATATATTTTAATTTCATCCCCGAAGCTCTAAGAGTGTTGTTGCACTTCCAAAATAGGAAGAGCTCAACTCTGCCTCTATTTGACCATTTTTGGGGAATACAGTGAGTCTGTATAAGGCATACTGCTTTCTAGTCTCATGCCTTTCCATGCTGTGACCCCCAGGAGTCCCGGTAATGGACTTAATAACTTATGCATTAGAAATTGTAGCTTCTTGGAGAATGGAAAATCCCAATCAATGCCTTGCCAAAGCCTTCCAGTCATTCCTGCATTTGGCAAACCTTTCTTGTGTAGTGAAAGTCAACACTGAGATCAGAAACTTTACAAAAATGTAATTGCATTGGAGCTGGGTAGCAGCATTGAAAGGGAGAACAGAACAGAACAGAACAGAGCAGAAAGATAACTAAAGCTTTTATCTCAGGATGATGGAGAACGGAAGGAGTGAAAATTGGGACGTTCTAACCAGCTTCTCAAAGGCTGGGGAACAATGAAGGATCTTGATTGGGTTGTTGCTGTTAAAGCTTTCTAAAGAACCTTCCTTTCCTGTTGATCATCAAGCCAGAGAAGAGGTATTATTTCTCTGTGTGTATTGCCTTGGTTTGTTCATGCATAAAAGAGGAAAGTAACCGCTGCATGACTTATGCACGTAAATGAGCCGACTGTTTTATAGACTGCCCAGCTATCCCAGCCTTATGCTAACAAGTAAGACTAGACAGACCCAGATATACCCATATAATGGAACTGTGCAGATCATCTGGTCCAACACCTGCCAGCTGAGTAAGAAGGAGAAGCAATGTCTACCTTGCCCCCAATGTACTCAGGAAGTCAGAAGCCCAGGGGGCATTTGTGGGGTAGCTGGAGGATTGAAACCCTGAGGAACACTGTGAGCTGGGCACTCTACTCAGCGCCTTACAACATAAACATTTTTCATGGTGACAGCAGAATTACAAGGCAAGTATCCCCATTTCTTAAGTCAAGAACTCTACATGCAAATAGTGGCTTGGCTTCAGAGAATCAATAAACAAACGGGGCAGTGGGGGTGTCAAATCCAGGTTGCACTAAATCCAAAGCCCTTGTTGTTGACGCTATACCATCTCACCAGGTATTCTGATTCTTTGTACAGATACATTTCTTAGGGCTCTATAGAATCTCAGAGAACAGGGGTGGCTCTAGAGAGAATCATTTGGTTTTAATTTATTTTTCAGTCCACCTGTGACTCACTGTGTAACTTTTCTTAATGTTGTTCAATTTTGTAATCTAAAATGGTTAAAGGTACCCAATGACCCAGATCTGTTTCACCTCAACCCTATGTAATTGGTGAGTCACACCCTAGGGAAATTGGTCCTTTATGACCTTCAAGTCCAAGTGGTTGTGCAGAAACCACTTATTTAACATTGTCTCTCTATGGCTCTTATGGAGCTCTGAGGCCAATGTAAACTTCCCATTTCCTCCAAACACACTCAATAGGGATTCTGTAAATTTTCCAGTACATAACATTCTGTTGGCATCCTATCTATGGTTCCAGGCCACTGGGGGTGGGGAGGAGGTGGTGGCTGGGAAGGCATATGTCTGATATCTGGCTCCTTTGTACAATTATCATTCACCCAAATGAGCTCACATCTATTATTATCAAAACTGTTCCATTACTATAAATCTTCTACATACCTCTATTCAGTAGAACTTCATTAATTCACAAAGGTAGCAGATGAGTTGCTGAAAAATGATCACCTGTTAAAATCTCCACTGTGTTTGCAATCATGAAAAAAAATCATGTTGCAACAGGCATTGTGGAAGAGTAAGTTAAACTATAATCTACAATGCTAGTATTTTGTATGATCAGCAGTCTGAGTCTTGGCTGCTCCGCTTTCCATCTAGCTCCCTGCTAAAATGCTTGAGAAAGCATTATAGGATGGCTCAAGTATTTAGGCCCCTGCTCCCATGTCGGAGACCTGGCTGGAATCCTGGAATTCCAGGATTCTGGCTTCAGTCTGGTCCAGTTCCAGCTTGTGGTCATTTGGGGAGTGAGCCAGTGAACAGAAGACTCTCACCCTCTGTCTTCTTCTGTAAGTATCTCTTTCTCTCTCTCTCTGTAACTCTTTCAAATAAGACACATGCTTTAAAAAGTCATTTCTTATATCATTATTTTATTTTTTAAGTACGTGTGGTTAGCCAAACCAGTCAACATTTCTCCCTGGATTACTGTTCTTATTGAATATTACTAAAAATTTTGCTTTAAGTCCTGGTGTGTTCCTTGTTGCCATGTACGCCTGAGAGACAGGATACAAATTATGAGCAATGCCCACAAGAAGGGTATGGAGATACACAGATCTGTGATTCTTAGAATCACATTTACTGTTCAGCCTGCTATCCATTGGGGGCTCTTTGTTAGACTTGTCTATTATTCACTTGTCAAATTCGGGGAAGCAGCATCTTCCAATCACCCCTCCCAATCCTCCCATATTCTCAGTCCAGATGAAAGGATTCTGAACTAGCCACTGTTCTGTAGCCCCATTACGCCTTTCTTTAGCACCGAGGCAGATAATATGAATGTGATTCTGAACCATTGTTTCAGTCATACATTCATACATTTTACCAATCTCCAGCACAGTGGTCCGGCTTTCACAGTGTGGAGCACTTTCCCATCCATTGGCTGCTTTGATCTTCACAACAGCCCCATGAAAAACACCAGCCAGAACTGTTATCGTTCTGTGACAGATGAGCAAGCACAAGGTTAGAGAGGTTAAGTGGCTTGTCCAGGGTCACACTTCTAGATCCAGGTCTGTGACTCTGAATTCTGCCCGTGAGCTTCCTATTACATCAAACAGCCAGGGGATTTTGGCCCCAGACTACAAGACAGATGATAAGTATTCCAGAAGATATAAAACCAGGAAGGTAAAGACTAATGGAAAGTCAGTCCAGTCCTACCCATCCTCCCTAGCCAGACCTGTGTCTCTGAACATCTCCTGAACATCCCCTTCTCATCCTCTCTATTCATTTAGATCCCTCTGTGGCTCAGAGTAGAGAACACCGGGCTTCTCCATATAGCCTTTGGCCAAGCCCGCCACACATTTATTCAGCTAATATTTACTGATTGCCAAGTGCAATACACCACTATTCTTGTCAAGTTTCCTTCTGCGGGGTGCAATAGACAACAAACTCAATAGCAAATACATCTGACAGTCCTCATGGTAATAAATGCTGAAAAATAAAAGCAAAGAAAAGGAATGGAGCATATGTAATGGAAACGATGCAGCATCAGATGGCATGGCTGGGAAAGGCCTCCCTGAGCAAGTGACCTTGGATCCGAGAAAGCCAAGAGGTGAAGGAGAGAGCAATTTGGTATCTGGGGTAAGACTGTCAGGGAGAGGGATCTGCTAGTGCCCAGAGCCAGAGACTACCTGGAGTGAGAAAGGATCAGGCAAGGAGGCTGGAAAGACAGAAGCAATGCAAGAGAAGAGGAGTGAAGGGAGCGGAAGGTGTGCTGTCCGCACCTCCTTGGGAGCTAGAGGAGCTTTCTGTTATTCTGCATGAGATGAAAATCCCCTGAACACTTGGACAGGATCTAAACTTTATAGAATCTCTCTGGCTGCTTTATGGAGACTGAGAAGGTAGAAGCAGAGAGGTTGTTTGAAAGCTATTATAACAATCTGGAGAGAGATGAGAGTGGCTTGGATTAGTAAGTGGTTAAAGAATGCTTGAATTCTATTTCTTTCATTTTTAAATTGCAGTTCTTTTTTTAAAGGCCTTTTTAAAAATGATTTATTTATTTTTATTGGAAAGGTAGATATACAGAGAAGGAGAGACAGAGACAAAGATCTGTCTGTTGGTTCACTACCCAAGTGGCCACAATGGCCAGAGCTGAGCCGATCTGAAGCCAGAAGCCAGGAACCTCCTCTAGGTCTTCCACGTGAGTGCAGAGTCCCAAGACCTTGGGCCAGCCTCCCTGCCAAAAGCAGGGAGCTGGATGGGAAGTGGGGCTGCTAGGATTAGAGCTGGCACCCATAGGGGATCCCAGCCATGCATGCAAGGTCCCAGCCACTAGGCTACATTCTTGGGCCCTTGGTGGGTTTTTTTGTTTTGTTTTGTTTTGCTTTAAGATTTATTTTATTTTTACTGGAAAGTCAGATTTACAGAGAGAAGGAGAGACAAAGATCTTCCGTCTGCTGGTTCACTCTCCAAGTGAGCACAATTGCCGGATCCAAAGCCAGGAGCAAGGAGCTTCTTCTAGGTCTGCCACACAGATGCCAGTTTCCCAGGCCACATGCAGGGATTTAGATGATAAACGGAGCAGGCAGGACATGAACTGGTGCCCATATGGGATCCTGGCACATGTAAGGTGAAGATTTAACCACTAGGCTATCGCGCCAGGCCCTCTGCATACATTTTCAAGTAAAGCTAACAGTATTAGCTTGGATGTGGATTGTGGAGAAACAGATGTCAAAGTCTGAGTTCTTGGGCCTGAGCAACTGTAATAAATAGGCTCTCTAATTACTCAGACAAGCTAATCGGAAGAAGCCAAGAAGCCAAGGGTGTTTCAGTAGCTCCCCTTGGCAGGTCTGTATGCAGTTAGAGAAGCTTGGAGAAACTCAAAGAAAGACCCTGAGCCCAGAGTTCCAGAGAGCAATCTGAGTAGGGACAGAAATGTAGGCATCTTCAGGGTGGGCGATCTTGCTATAACTAGGATGCTGAAAAATATTCTCAAGGAACAGTTCAAAACAAGAACAGGTCCAATGGCTGAACCTTGGACATTCCCAGTTTAGAGATTTGGAAAAGGAGGAAATCAACCAAGAGATAGAGAGAGAAGTAACCAGGGAGATAGGAGAAATCCTTAAGGATTGTTATTATTTTTTCATCAGTTCTCACCTTAAAGGTCTCAGAGTTTCAAGATATAGGATCTGATAAAAAACAAACAAACAAACAAAAAAACCAAATCTCTAAGGTTTAGAAGGGCCAGGTGAGAAATGGTCTTGTTTCAGGCTTGTATGAGAAAGAATATATTGACCGTCCTATGTCTCCTTCTTACGACCAACTGAAGGCTGGAATTGCACACAAAATTATAGAGATCATCTAGTTCAACCACCTCCTAGAAAGATGAGGGAACTAGACCTAGAAAGGTCCAAGTATCTTGTTCAAAATCACATACCAGGCATGTTTCATCCGAGATGCAAGACCAGGTCTCAGCTTGAAACCTCACTTCTCAGATTCAGTCAATTAAACTCTATTAGCCTTTACTATACCCTTGGAAACAGGCCAGCCGTGTTATCTTTCTCAATCCTCGACACAATCCTAATCAGTATGCCTGGGAGTATTATCTCTCTTTTACAGATGACAGCACTGATGCTCAGTTGGGAAAGTGACATGTCCAGGGTCACATGTCAAGAGTGTTGGAAATTTAGGCCTATTTTCCTCCAGGTTTAATGCTTGATCCAGCACACCTGCTACCTTCCTCTGTAGGGCTTGCCTCACAAGTTTGCACAGTCACGTGCTGCATTACCCCCAAGGCCATGCCCCACCACCAGCTTGGTGTGTTAGGGAATAATAGCACATCAAAGGTTTGAGTCACAGCCTTGCTTTCAGTCATGATTTTGTCACTTATTAGCTATATGATTTTGGTCCATGTAACTACCCAATGTGCCAATTTCTTTATCCATATATGAGAGAAGTGGTTTGTTTGACCCCAGCACTTTGGATTAAATAATATGATACATGTAAATCACTCAATACAGTGTGTATCTTGTACAATATACATTCCATGAATGCTAAGTTTAATAGTAAAGGACTCAGATTTTTTAAACCTCGGGATCTGTTTTGGACTATACCAGCCAATGCTTCGAAATTCTTTCCTGAGATTTGTAGAGGTAAAGTCAATTTTAAAGCTCAGACTTGACAAGTCTTGGGTGCTTCAACAACATTCTGTACTAGCTCAGCTAAGTAGAACTATCACAAACAATATGAAACAGGAGTTTCCTATAAAATTAGATGTTATACAATAAATCTGATAAAAGGTAAACAAACCTACTTTAAAATGCTTATGTAATGAAACAGAATTAAAAGATAAATTTAAAGTGGCACAAAAATGTTTAAAATCCATACATGTGATGTGATCCTGAAACATTCATATAAAAATACACATTACAAAAAAAATGATACTTGGATTTCATAATCTTCACCCAGATCAACTTATCTCTTGATTCTATTTTCCACAATTTTTTGGATAGCCTTAATGTAGTGACATGACGAGTCCTAAAAAGTCCTCAGAAATCCCAGTGATATTAATAATAATAAAATATATGTATACACACACATATATATACATGTATAAAGCTACAAAAACACAAGTACATATATGATAACATATGTATAAAGCACTGGGAATAAGCTCACGAAAACATTCATAGTAGACATCTATGAATGATGGGATAATGAGAGGTTATATTTTTTTTACTTTCATTTGTTTGCTTTCTAATTTTGTAACTAAACAGGTATTCCAACCAGAAATTATTTAATTGGTAATATTTATTGCTCATTTACTACTTACTTACCTAGCGCTTTTTTCTCTAAAGAGACAAGATAATGTCTGGAGGCACTTATAGTCATGAAGTTAATTACAGGGAAAAGGCAGGGTAGCCTGGGTTAGAGAATATCATGCCTGGAGGTGTCAAAAGCTATGTAATCCAACTCCCCGTTTGATAAATGGGGACATTGAAGGCCACAAGATCAAATCCCTTGTCTAGAATCAAAGTAGAGCTTGGAGTGTGCTTTCCTCTGCCTATAGTCTCTTTAAGGCAATGCTGGTGGTTGAGTCTATGCTGCTGATGATTGAAAGAGGACGAGAAGGGGAGAAATGGCCCTTTCTTCTTAGCCTTATTCGGTGGGAACGAGAGCATTTCTTGCACAGCCAGGTATTCTATGGTGTAGTTTTCTTCAAAATCCTAGAGTTACTACAATAGCATTGGGATTAATAACCATACTCCTCTTCCCACTATTTCAGAAGTGATTTGGATGAAAGTGATCTGTCAGACTCAACTGTTAGTGTCAATGGGCTTGAACTATGTTCTATCTCGCCCCTGTTATGGACAACAGAGCTATACCTGGCCAAAGCTGCTCTGGAGATCTCAACAGACTTCATAATCAAGCAAGTCTCTCAGAAAACCTCCTTCCAGTTGAGCTGACTCATGGATGACCACTCAGCTAACACAAGTAATAAGCTGAGCAAAAGAAAAACAAAAGAGTGTGGCTTTCATGTTCAAGATTTTATTTGTGGCATTTGTCAAGTAATTGTGGGCTAATGAAATTTCTAAACAATCAGTCCAGAAGAAAACATTCCCCCTGATACTCATATACAGTGCCCAGAAAGAAGAATGAGACTGTGGACCCAATACTAGAATCTTAAGACTTAATCTTTTGTTGTGTAGAAAGAGGGGAAAATGTGTGGATAAAAATAGGCTAAACCTAAAGTCGTTGGAGTGGAGACTAGATTTCAGTGCCTTTGTCTATCAGGTAAGACATTCTGGCCCTGGCTTTCTTTTTGAAAAACTGGGATCATAATGGTTCTTTCAGAGCCCATGATGCTGCTCAAGGGTTAGTAGAGCTGCACTAAGTGGGGAAAATAAATAAATTTGAAACAAAATCCCAATGCCCTCCCCCAAGGGGAGGGAGAAACAGAGCGGGTATGAAGAATTTTGGGAGTTATTATTTTCATTAGTCGTAGTTAGAGTGCTAGTGTTAGTTTCCATGGAATTTGGGTTTCTCGCAAATGAAATTGATGTCCAAATACCCAATGCTTATATTTTTGAATGGACTGGAAATGAAGGTGGGTGGAACAAAACAGTAAAAGTCATTATTTTTTTTTCCTGGAAAGCTGCACTGTTTAATCCTTTTTTTCTTACAGTTAAGAAAAAAAAATCCCAGCCACAGTGTAAGGAACAGAATAAAGGCTCCTCTTTGATGTCACCACGCACTCCATGGTCAGTATCACTTCCTTTTTTTTTTAACTAACTCAACATTTCAAAAATTGGGCTTCCCTTCCATAATGACCATATGACACATCCTCCTACTTGAAGGATGAATAAAACAAATAGAGACAGAAACAAAGAAATAGGAGAGAACAAAGAGGCATACATTTGTATTCTTGGGAAGGATGACAGATAATCACACTTCTTTTAGTACAGAACCAAGTAGTTTTCTTCAAATAATGACGATCACACAGGCCGCTGACAGGAGCAGGCAGGAACCAAAACATAATCCTTGTTCTCTAACCAGTGGTGTTCTCACTCATTTGTGGTTCTTGAGAGAGCATCCTGGAGCAAGCCAGGCCTTAACACCATTGCCTTACAAGGTAACACACATGGACCTGGTCTTGCAGGTAAAATCCTTCTAGGTGTGAGCCCCTTGCTTCATCTTTGGCTCTACTTCAAGCCAAGCTGAATCGTACAATGATTGTGAACACTTATGGATTTACACAGACTCAGCTGCCATGTCTACCATCATCTGGCCAACAAATCAACACATGCTGAATATAAGTCCGAGGAATAGGGGACAGAATAAGCGCATGAGAACTTCTAAAGAGCCAAAAAACAAGAGTTAGGGCTGCAAATATCGTCTGTTGCTTCTTTTACACCAATCTTTTACTCTTGAGTCACCCTCCACACCCCACAGTTCGAACCGAGACTCAGCTGCCTTACCCGATAGGTAGAGTTGCTGCCAATGCTGCCTTCATGAGACTATGGCAATGTGACGCGATGCTCTCCCTGTAGCATTTCAAATCTACCTGTACTCCTCCTTTTAAGTGGGTGATTCTTAGGTGAATCCAAAGAAGACCAACCTTGCGTAAGACTTAGCTGGGGAGCTCTTGCCAACTCAGAGCCCTCAGCAGTGCATGTGGAATTGTACTAGTCAGTTAATTAATGCAGGTTCTGTTAAGAAATTCTGTATTTTAAGGAAGTGCAACTTTCTAGCCTCTGAGTATCGGCAGGGAGCATGCCAAGAGGAGGACTAGGGTGGGTAAGGGAACATTCTGCCGAGCCACAGGCACTGAGCTAGGCACAGTCTAGCAGGATGCAGGCATTCTCTCAAGACAGAGTAAAAGTGAACAGGCAGGTAATAGTGAGGTACCCCTGCAACATCAGTGAAGTGACCTTTGCTCATCCAGTTTGCGAAGTCCAGGTTTCAGCATGTTGTTTATCCATACTGAATTGTTTTTCTTCCCAGTGCTCCCACTTGTCTGGAATAGAATGTATTATCTTAGACTCCATGGCTCTAAAATGCCACTGTATTTAACTTTAAAAGACTCAACTCTTGTGCAGAATTGGCTTCTTTCTCTTCTCCAATAGATCTGAACAACTCCTCTCTTTCTAGTTTTTTTTTTTAAGCCTAAGATAAAACTCATTGTTTACATTCTCACAGTTTTCCTGGTAAGAATGCATGGAAACAGAGGCTTGTGTGATTGCTGGATTATGAAAACCTTCAGTGCGTATGCAGCCCTGAGTCTACAACACAGCAGTCCTCCCAAACAGTCTGCTCACGTTCATGTTCGTTATCTCCAGGATACAAATTTTCAACCATTCCTTGGTGGTTATATTGAGGCATTCTACACTTGAAAATTGTACTTCTTTATTGGTTTAATTATAGGAAATTATACATTACAGAAGACAGCACTTACCAGTAGTATTTGGGACTGCTGCATAGTTGGTAACCTTAATGGACGTAGCTGGAGTTCATGGTCAGAGACAACACTCCAGCTCCCTATCTGTGCATGAGTCCTTGGATAGCACAATACTCAGATATGTGACGGTACTTCAAAGGGGAAAGGGGAAATGAGCACTATCTTTTAATTTCCCATGAAATTTTTGAAATATCTTCACCGTGTACAGCTTTTACCAACACTAGAGAAAACAGTTATAAGTTTTTGTGAGAAGCCTCCCTTGGTCTGATGTGTTACTTTGATTTCAGTTTTTTTAAGGAACCATGTGAAAGTCAGGTCAACATGACACTGTTTGGGATATGCGATGAATAGTTAGTATTTCCCAGCATCTTAATCATTTTCACAGACTTATCTTCCTGTCTCTTTTCTTGAACATATGACTAAGAAAAAAAGATTAGGCTCCAAGTAGAATTTTAGAAGTCAAAGTTGTCAAGAAATGTTTTATAATTTCTCCATGTTAAAACTAGGAAATTGAAGCCCCAGGTCACAGAACCTTTCTGACATGAAGCCAAAACTGAAATCTGTCTCCCCCTCTAGTAAAGTTTTCTCTACTTTTGCTTATCAACAATGTTGTATGTTAATTTGTACAGGATGTGAGGGAGGGTCTACTTATTGTGCCTTGAAACAAGGAAGGAGCTTTAGAAAGATTTTTATAATAGAGAAATAAGTCATCCTCTCCCAAATCCCAGAGAGCAACCATTTGGAGAATATATTATTAGCATGCCTTTTAAAAGCTAAATACAGAACAATAAATACACAACAAGCACCACATAATTGTATACAAATGCAAAAATTATATCCATCAAAAAATGTTTTTTATTAGACATTTGCTATGTCTCAGGTTCTCATATACATTAGTAGTTCTAATCTTTCTACCAACCCTGTAAGGCTGGTGGTATTATGATAGTTTTTTCAGTGAATAAACTGAGGCTCCAAAGACCCATGCCAATGTAGCAAAGCTCAGCTTTGGAACAGGTCATCCTGGATCCAAAACATGATGTTATTCTCATGATGGATGCCACTTTTTCTAGTTGTACCAAACCCACCAACAAGCTCCAGATTGGTGTGGGATAAACTTGAGATTTGAGGGATTTTTTATTATTATTATTGTATAAAAAAATCTGCTAGCTTAATAATCTCATCAGTACATGTAGGAAGTATTTCCCACACTTGTTGATGTGCTGTTCATCTTCAAAATACCTTGTAGATAAAAGAAACCAAGACCCTAGCATTTGAATATAAGTTTCACATTTGACATACAAGCATAAATGCAAATAATAATATGAAAATGCTTGTTCACATGTCATAACTTTTAAGGTGTTTCTACGAAAATATGTTTACATTAAAATTTATCTTTAGAATTTAAAATCAATTTTTTTGCAATAGAGCTAAATTTGCCACTTAACTATAAATTCTGTCATGAATTCTTTTTGACTTACATATTTTGAAAGTGAACATTTTGAGTTTTATGTAAAAAATATTGGTTAAACTAGATGCTGCCTTAATAAAGAAGTATGTACTTTGTAGTTCATAGTACTATTGATTTATTAAAAAGTAGACTATGGGTTCCAGTAGGTTCCATGAAAGTAAAGTAAAAAAATGTAATTGTGCAGTTTTAGAAAAATCTTTTTATTTTTGCTCATGAGGTCTTGGGGGACATTTCATAAGCACAGAATCAAATTTTCCTTTTGGAATTCTATTATAAGTCACAATTATACAATACTTTCATGAAGTCAGTACCTGGGCAAACAGGAGAACTGCCATTTTGTCTGTAGAGCTATTACCAGATATAAGATTTATATTCTTATTTCGTGCCCAAATGAAACATAAACATCTTTTTCCTTTCACAGAACACTCTTCAGTTCAAATGCCAATAATGAGCATAATAGAAGCAGATAAAACAAAACAAAACAAACAAGCAAAAAATTCTAGTGAGTGTTTACTGGAAGCCAGGAATTATTACATACACTTTTCAAGTATTAACATTTAAGTCTTTACAACAACTGCATGAAAGAGGAACTCAGTGTTTCCACTTTTGACAAGTTCCCAAGTGTACATAGCTGCTGCATGAGGGAGCTTTCATTCAGAGTAAGGTAGTGACTCCAAGCTCAGGGTCTTCTGACGTAATACTGCACTGCCTCTGCCAAGTGCTGGCCACCAGACAGTACAGCCATGCCACAGACAGTAACCAAAGAGACAGGAGTGAAGTCTACTGTGTCGCAAGGGTTTGAGCAGGATCTTTGTGGCTCCTGCCACCTCAGTGCCACCATCTTCCTCACCAGTTAGAGCTTCCTATTTTGACGGATGAGTCATCTGGTATATTCTTTATGATCTTCAGCTCAACTTCCTCTTTAAGGAAAGTTCACACATGCGCAGATGTAGGTTACCTTATTGGTCACCTCTGAATGTTCTACTAATCATTTTCTGATCTTGAGTCTTTTCTGCCAACAACATTTACTTCTTCCCAAACTGTAAAACACCAGTCAGTTGTCATCCTACCCAAACATGAGCTCCTGATGAATCTTTTTTTCAATTTATTTAAGATTTAATTTATTTTTATTGGAAAAGTAGATTTATGGAGAAAGAGACAGTGAGAAGATTTTCCATCTACTGGTTCACTCCCCAAATGGCTGGAATGGCTGGAATGGCTGGACTGGGCCGATCTACAGCCTGGAATTTCTTACAGGTCTCCCACATGGGTGCAGGATCCCAAGGACTTAAACCATCCTCTACTGCTTTCCCAGCCACAGGCAGGGAGCTGGACGGGAAGTGGAGCAGCAGGGACACGAACTGGTGCCCATATGGGACCCTGGTGCTTGAAGGTGGAAGATTAGCCTTGAGCCATTGCACTGGACCCAGGATTCTTGCCTTACTTATTCTTTACTTCTGTTCCTTCTGTCTGGTAATGACATCCAGACATCCTGTTAAAATGTTGAAGAAATGAGTGACTGACTGACTCCTGTTTGAGGGCTTTTGGAACTTGGCAGTTCCTGAGATGTCTGTTATAATGTCAGTTCTTTCACTCATTAACTAAGCAAACATTCATTGTGCAGCCATTATCCAGAAAGGAATATGAAGTCTTTCGTCTGGAGTGGAAGAATTCAAACATGAAGATTCATGCTTTCTTCATTCATTCGATTGTTTGTGCAGCTAAATATTGAGCATATATTGGGTACTTTTTATGATGAAAATATACAACAAGTGGGGATATGGTTGTTAGGAATTCAGCATCTAGGTTGGAAATTCCTGGTTTCCAATTTGACTTCACCATGTAACAGCTGTGAACTCATACAACTTTCTTAATCTTTCTGGCCATGTTTCCTATTTTTCAAAAAGAGAAAACTACCACTATCAACATCTTCAATCAGCTGTAAGGCTTGAAGGAGATTACACCTGTTAAGCGCTCAATAAATGTTACCCATTAACTACTACAATTTGTCTGATAAGTGAAATACAAAGAAACAAAGCCACAAATTCATAGATGATAAATTATTGGAACTTGAAGCACAAATAAATAAAAACATGAAGGGTGCTCATGTTACAATGGAGAATACTTGTTATAAAAATCAAGAAGGCTTTGTATCAGAGGAAACTGAGCAGTGTGGACACCTAGACAGGTATGAGAATGGCATTCCCAGAGACAGAAATAACCCAGCAATTAAAGAACAAGCTCGTGTTCTAGACTTCTGGTTCATTGACTGACCAATTTGACAGGAGTGTAAGGGCCACAAAGAAGATAAACAAGTACAACCCTAGAGAAAAGGATTGGAAGCATCCCGACGAGGGCTTTGAAAACCAGTTGAGGAGTTGGAGTTACATTCTCCAAGGGTCAGGCACAGTCAGGCATTCTGTGGATATTCAGTGTGCATCCATTGATGTCATTTTCGCTTACAGCTGCTGTGGATGTGGATGAATGCATTCTCACCTTTCGATTTTAAACAATTCATTCTTTCATGTTAGGGAAATGTGATCACCTCTCAATGTGTTTGGCATCAGCATGTCATATGAGTCAGCAGATCTTGGAAAACGACTCCGTGGTGATGATGCCCATTTCACCAAAGAAGAAACTGACACAGACAGACAAGACCACCTGTTGGTGACAACTGTGGTTCCATGGATGGGTTGGGTTGTACATTTCACAGCTTCTGAGCTAGAGACATTTCCCTCTCTGAGGTAGCAAATCCAAGTATGGTGGAGGAGGAAAAGCTAAGGGTGTAGCTGCTGAGTGGCAGAGAAAAATTTTGACAACAGAATCTGCAACATGGGGCTTCTTTTGCCACCAGTCACCACTTTCATTGCTGTGATTTGCAACAGTAAGCATTATACATAATAAATTCAGCTGTAGATACTTTTGTGCTCTTTTGGCTTGGCCAACTGAATACCTTTCTTCTGGCCTCATCCCAGGTTTCTTAAAGGGCTTCAAAAGAAATTGTTATTGACTAAACTCTGGGGTTATTTATAATGGAAATCCAGTCTCTGATTTCTCTTGCCCTCCACGTAAAGTTGGGCTCTTAATCTAAACCTTGGGGAATTAGATGCTCCGCTTGCTTTATTTAACTTTCAGGACATTGGATTGTTTTGTGAAGAGTTCTAAATTCCATCAAAGAGAAAAGTATCCTATGTCTCAGTGTCTTGACCAATTTAACTCCTCTTCCTCTGTTTCAAATCTTGAGCTCATATATCCCAAAGTTGGGTGTTCTTCTTGTTCCTTTCTTAAACACTTTTATAAAAGAGCAATTTGGATAAGAACTAATTTTGAGCACATCCCAGAGGCAATTTACTTATGTGTAAATTATTTACATAAAATAATTTAAGCATATTTATTTAAACATGCACCCATGAACTGTGAGGTTCAAGAGGAAAGCTCTGTGACTATGTGTTCCCTATTATTCAAAGGTTGAACCCTTGACTTGCACATAGCAAATGATCAATAACTTTTAGTAAGCATGTAAATTAGTCATCACACATGTGTGTCTCCATGTCTTTTAGTAAGCATGTAAGTTAGTCATCACGCATGTGTGTCTCCGTGTGAAGTCAAAGCTGAATTCTGAAACCATTGCAGTGATTTTTTTTAGCTCAAGTTTTTTCGTATATTCTTCCTGTTCCCCAACTTCTCTTAAACACACATATCTTTTAGTGTTTTATCTATGTCCCATTGAGCTGGATACCTTGATTATAAGCCATTCAAAATCTTTGAAAGTTTTATTTTTACAGGATTAGTATAAAATAGTATCAAATATATTACACATACATCTAAAAACTTGTTATTTCTCAGTTAGTAGTTATATGACTTCCGTTATATTATTCAGATGCCTTGGTTCTCTTCTTCTTCATCTATAAAATAAAGAGAATAATAGATAATAATGAAACATACCTCTTGGAGAATTAAATAAGATAATGGAGAATAGACTATTTAACCTGTATCTGGCTTGTGTTCAAAAATATTTGTTAAGATGATAACACTGAGAGGAATGGTGTCATGATATTATAAGTTATAAATCAACTTCCTTTCTTTTGGTAAGGGGTTAGATATAAAAATCCAATAAATATTTTAATTATTTATGCATTTATTGTACACAGATTATCCACTTAATCGCAGTATTTGAGAAGGCTTACAATAAAGAAGAATAAACAATATATTAATTAACATCTGGATTAAGAAATCATGAGTCATTTATTGAAACAGTCCTTTACAGCCTACCTGGTGTATTCTTAAATATTATGTATTCTAACTCTTGGTTTTCACAACATCTCTGTTAGAAAGGTATTATCTCTTATCCTGTCTGAGGAGGAGTAAAGTGACTTGCCCTAGTTCTCACCACTTGCAATGCAATTAAGCAATCCAGGATGTTCAGGAGTCCAGAATCACAGGGCTGCCTCCCCAAGCAGAAGAACCAGGAATCAATAACTTCTTGTTATCAACTTAAATCACTGGATTCCCATTCCCAAGGTCAGGGATATGCTGAAGGGGCAATCGGACTATAGCCAGCTCTGGCATTGGGTAGATCTGACTTGAGAGCAGCTCTACTGCTTTCCCATCATGTGACTTGGGGGAGTGTAGCGCCATTCTCTGAGCTTCAGCTAACTAGTCTATGTGCTAGCACAGTGGCATGTCACCAAGTATTGTGAAAATTAAATGAGATGGTGCAGACTGTGAAGAAGGAGCTGTAGAGCACCAGGCACCTTCGGATACTGGGATATCCATAAGTCTGACTTTGGTTTTGATGGCCCTGAGGCTGGAGTGCCTTGCCTGCAGAAAATGTGACTTGGAAAGAAGGTGTAGGTGTTAAAGGAGGGAAAATGTACAAAGGGAGAACAAAGTAAGATAAAGAAGATGAGGGAGGACTTGTGAAAGAGTAAGAGCCTGTGGTATGTGGGCTAGCCCAGGAGGAAGGAGGAAAAAATGGAATGCAAATCAGGAGATTTGAATTCAAGCTTGTTAACTCAATGGTATGACTCCTTTCTGGGTCTCAGCTTACTATTTGAAAAAGTGTAGATCAGAGAATCTAGTCTCTCAGGTTCCTCTTAGCCTCGATGTTCTATCGAGCATACCAAGGTTTGACTGGGAATGAGAAAGGGCTGAAGCCAAAAGCTGAGGTGTATCCATCTTGGCTCATTAGTGCTGATAGAAAAGATATACTGAGGACTTCATATTTTTTGTCTATGCAACCTTTTCCCCCTCTTAGTTGCATTCAAACCACAATGCCGGCATTTGACAGTGTGCAGGATGACCACATTCCATGCTGGAGTGGCTAGGTCTGAGTTCCGATTCCAACTTCCTGCTAATGGGAGACATCGGATGATGTCTTAAGAACATGGTTGAATTCTGCTCTTGGCTTTTGTCTTGTCCAGCTCCTAGCTGCTGAGGGCATCAGGGAAGTGAATCAGTTGACTTAAGATTTTTTTTCTCTCTTCTCTGTCTGGCTTTCAAATAACAAATACATTCATTTTTAATTAACTAATGAATTTTAAAAATAAATAAAAGTCATTATTCATTTTGATTTCATCCTATATCCTATGAAAGCAACAGAGAAAAAAAATGTCAGCAAATCTTAGCTGTTACGTGATGCAATAAGGAAATCTGTTGGATTGTAGATTTCCACCCATGCTGTCACTTTATGGGTGAAGCTAGATCTGCTATCTGTGAAAATGTCTCATTAATAGATAGTAGGACTCTCATCAAAACAAAGGAAAAATAAGGAAAGAAGGAGAAGGACCAAGAAAAAGTCAGCAGAGGGAGAGAAAAAAAGAAAAGGGAAAAGAAATGGCTGGTTGGAAATTCATAGTTTATAAAGTGCTAATGCAAAGTAATAGCCCATCTTGAGCCTCAGCATCACCTCATGATGATTATATTGTCGCAGCAGAGGAAACAAAAGCTCAGAGAACTGAGATGAGTGCCAAAGGCCATGTGAATGGACATCATTGCAAGGGGTGTTGTATTAGAGTTTGGTGTGTGTGCATTTGTGAGATCTTCCCCACTATTTTGTGAGCCAAGCCCATTCAGAACAACATCTCAGTTCCATTCAGGCTTATTCTTTCAGAATCCGAGATTCAACATTTTGGCCAGAGTAGGTGCTCTGTGTTGTTATGCATGTGTGAACAATTCCCCCAAATGGCACCTAACTGAATTCAAACGTCTTAAAACTGGAATTCTTCCCCTGGCTTCATTTTCTTGGTGATCAACAGGATTCAGGATCTGGACAATGGCTTTTAGTCACTCAGTGGACAATTTGCAAGAAGTCTTACATCCTGCATAGAGAATTCCTCACATTGGAATTCTCACAACAGGAATTATTGTGAGTCATGGTTTGAGCATGAAAAGATTGTGGTCTGGGGGAGTTAGGTGGCTTGTTTGAGCTCACCAAGTGTGCAGTGGTTGATCCTGGATTTGAAATCTTCCACCAGAG